>NC_064644.1:462510866-463145034 GCF_023864345.2 Schistocerca serialis cubense | reverse complement strand
AACTGTTTGGTCGGAAATCCCTCACTGGCCGCGGTGGTCGTGCGGTTCTAGGCGCTCCAGGCCGGAGCCGCGCTGCTGCTACGGTTGCAGGTTCGAATCCTGCCTCGGGCATGGGTGTGTGTGTTGTCCTTTGGTTAGTTAGGTTTAAGTAGTTCTAAGTTCTAGGGGACTGATGACCTCAGATGGTAAGTCCCATAGTGCTCAGAGCCATTTGAACCATTTGAACCATTCGGAAATCCCTCGGTACTTGCGGTACCTACAAAAGAGTCTGAAAAACCAAGATCGTAAAGCGCACCTATCCTGCACACATGGGCGTCTAGGAATTATATGTTGCAACAGAGATGTAACACGATCTTCTGACAAACAGAATGTATTCTACGCTCGTCTCTCAATGATTCGCTGGGTACAGTTGAACGTACATGGTGTTACTCCTTCCTGCCTCGTACGGTTGCGCTGAAATGATAGTCATTTGCATACCAAATCATGTAGCGCCTTCCAATCCAATTTGACGGTTGTTGCGTAGTGATCTAATGATGCTGTAATTTTAACGTCTAGTGGTGTATCTTAAAAGTGGACGATGAGAAGATTGAGAACTTATTCATAACTTGTCTTTCTTATTGGTCATTGCTGGTACTATCTTAAAGTGCGGAGAAGTTCCGTGAAGGCCGAAGCTAAACTCGGGGAGACACGGACTGGCTACGTCGGCCGGTGGGACTTTTTTGTTTGCCGTGGCGTCAGTAGACCCTAACGGAGTCGACACGCGAAGTCGGCACGCAAAAAGCGCGCGCGCGCGCTCTGGCGACGGGGCGGGCAGACAGAGCGGGGGCGTTACCAGCCGGCAGTCTCCCCAGCGGGGGCGGAACAAGTCGCGTTTTTCACGTCGCGGCTAAAGTTTCGAGGAAGGCGACTAATTAATGGCTACTTCCCGTGATGTATGCGCCAGCGACTGCGCTGCGACGCCGCGGCCCTTTATTTAAATCATCCTGGAAGGGGACTCGCAGAGAAAAAGAGCGGCGCTGGGGATGCTTGTTTAAAAATGTAGGATCCGGCGCGGGCCCCTCAGCTCTAATCCCAGCCATCTGTCCTCCGGCCGGCGCTTCGCCGCAGGGCCGCAGGGCCGCAACCGTCCGGCCACCAGCGGCTACTGTCCCTTCTCTGCTCGATTGCGCTCCACTGACGTTCAGTTCTGCCGCCAGCAGACATTCGAGTGGAACAAAAATGTCTGTCTTCTGTGTAGAGGGTGCAATGGAACAGAGCTCAATGAAATGGCTACCTATTAACGAGACAGTGTTTCTGCAGTGAAATATTAAAAGTTGACTTAGCCAAATTACATTCGTGCTCATATTATAAATCATGTGACGCGATTCAAGAGAAAACTCTCATCTTCAGGTAAAATCCGTATGCATTCAACAGCATCTCTACCTAATATGTTCAAAAACGCCGCGCATAAAACGGGATATTCCGCGGTTCCTACCTCGGGTTCCGTTGTTGATAAAACTATAAGATCAAGTGTTTTGCATAGGGACCATTTGTATACCCAACAGAAGGATTGTATTAGTCTCACTATCCTACAATACATAGTCAAATAATTAATGTTACACATGTCCTCCCGCTTAGGCAAATGGAAAAAATCGGTTGATTTGATTTGAATTTGACGTGATCTACGGTGGGCCCAATGGGACTTACGGAGGCACCATTAGTTCATTGGCGATTTCTCGGAAAACCCCACAAAAAGGGTTTTTCTACTATATTTTCGCCGTCACCAGCGGACCTAAACCCAGCCTAGAACTGCAAGACGACTATTCTGAATAAATGGCTGAAATTTTTGGGTGTGTTTCTAAGATCCACATCTCCAACAGCCTTGAAAATTTTCTTGGTATTTTTACCCGTTTCCAAGATACAGAGGTTCAAAGTTACCGCACTTCTACACGTTAAATCTGATATCAGGCGAAATTTAAACACTGTATAACCACAGCGAGTTGCTCACATTTTAACGGTATATTTTCTTGGCATTTATTTAGAATATCCATCCATCTGTTTTCCAAAATCCTTCATCGTTTATCGAGGAATATAACAAAAACTTGTTCCTGGGTACCAAAACTCAACCGCGGATAGCCGGCCGCGGTGGCCGAGCGGTTCTAGGTGCTTCAGTCCTGAACCACGTGCCTGCTACGGTCGCATGTTCGAATCCTGCCTCGGGCATGGATGTGTGTGATATTCTTAGGTTAGTTAGGTTTAAGTAGTTCTATGTTTAGGGAACTGATAACCTCCGATGTTAAGCCCCATAGTGCTTAGAGCCGTTTTAACCATCAACGCCGATTATGAGATGGCTACGCACAAAAAATGGCTAATTTTTATTATTGATATCTAAGATTTCGATCTCGAAAATAATCTTCAGGTCTTTATTCGCTTCCGACATACAGACGTTAAAAGTTTTTCTATTTGTACAGTTAAAACAAGCACGAAAAATCCGGTGTGAGTCGTAATCGATGTTTATAGAGTGACGCAGCATTTATGAAGTGACGTTTCATGGAGAGTTTCTCCGTTGTCATCTGGGAACTTCACATTATAGTACTGAAGGTTATTCAAAAATTTGCTACGTGTAAAATCTTGTCTGAGGTGTAAAATTAGTTTTACATTATTCCAGTTTCACATAAGTAAAATTTCTAAATTTTACTGACTAGTACATTTCATTTCATATGAGTTACATTCATTGCTGCAGTAGGGAAAAGAAGGGAACCAGTGGAGGAAATACTCTTATCGGTGCCAAAAAAAATGCTAATATGTTCTTGTTTATTAAGAAGACTCTGACTGAAAAGTGGTGTACCAACTGCCTATTCTGTCTTCCTTACCACCTTTAAAATTTTCCCAATAATTTTGATATGCGAACACATTCATGGTTTTTTATGCTGAGAAGTGAGAGGACAGTGGCAGCGCGAAAGAGACGGGAGAGTGATAAATACTGGAAGATAGTAGACAGCGATTGCGTTGTAGGAAGAGCGTAGGAGAAAATGGCAGTGCGAGAGAAAGAGAGAGATGCTGTCGCAGTGCATCGTAGTAGACAGGGACAGAACAGTGCTAGAAAAAGAGTGAAGGAGACAGTGCTAGGGGGCGGGGGAAGTGATAATGAGAGACTGAGTGTATGACAGTGGCAAGGAGGAAGAGAGAGATAGTGACAATGAGCAGAGAAAGCAGCAGCAGAAACGAAGGAATGAGATAAAAACTGTGAGGGAGAGAAGGAGAGAGACAGTGATTGTGAGAGGAGAACGTAACAGGTGGACAGAACGAAGGGGACTGTCATTGTGAAACAAGATACAATGGCAATGAGTCACAAAGACTTAACAACAATGAGTTAGAGCGAATTAGTGATTGGGAAAGGATGTAGCCGATTTATTCACCCATCCTCGCTGGATGTGAGCCTACTCCTTCTCTAACAACCCCATTATCAGTTGTTAGTAAGATGGCTAAATATGAGTGCGTTCCATCATGCTTCGCAGTTCCGGGGTAACATGGCGTAGAGAAACAGTTACATTGTCTCTAAGAACAATAGAACGCACCTGGAGAAGGTACTTAACGTGATTGCAGCAAGGAGAGCGATCAGAAACGTTGCTGAGAGGCTTCCTTTGCATCCGGCCGAAACGCCAGGCAGTGTGAAGAAACGGCACTGCAAACTTTGAAGTGAAGACTATATTATTCCACAAAGTAAATGCCAGACATGTTATTTTTTAAGGACTAACCGAAGCCTTAATCGCCAGGCCCATGAACTTAATGATGAAAGACATCCATAACGCGCCACTACATCTGCAAGAATATTCACCTTCATCTTCCACTAGATTGAAGACACTGGATCATTCGCTGCAACTGTCCGCACATTTCGCACCTCAGAGACAGAGGACAAGTGTTTCGACATGTAGAACATGATTCTGAAGCGAGTGTATGAAGTAAAAGAATTGCTGTAAGTATCAACCATACCTTGCGTGGTCAAAATGAGAGGGGCATTTGCTTTGCCCCAATCATATGCTACGAATGCAAGCTCTTCACCATCATGCTGTTCACCACCATGCTCTATTCCGATTTTTCCAAAGGCTTCTACAATAGACTCCCGAAGATTCGCAGTTCACAGCCTCCATTTCATTTACAGATGAGGCAGGGTTCACAAGGGATGGCATAGTAAATTAACAAAATACACATGTCTGGGGAGATACGAATCCGTGACAAATCATGGAGGTGACGCATTAGGATCCTTTCTGTACCAGTGTATGGACAGGAACAGTCGGTGAGAAACGCAATTGGCTTCTCACGTTACTAAACAGGTTAACGCATGGTGGCTATCACCGATTTTTGCGTGATGAATTACCATCAGTATTGGAGAACTATAACTTTACAGGAAGATAATAACTGTGGTTTACAAACGACGTGGAACCGCCCTGTTTTCTACGCATCGTGTCAGAGTACCTCACAACCACGCTTCATGGGCGGTGGAGAGCTCGAGGAGGTCGGCCTCCTCGTTCACCGGACCTGAATCTGTTGGATTTCTGTGAGGGCTTTTTAAAGGCAATGATATATATATAAAGGCATTAATTTAACCTACTCCGAATTTTTCTTTTGTTTCCTGTACTGCTTATTCAATATACAGATTGAATAAGATCCGGGAAAGGCTACAACCCTGTCTCACTCCCTTCCCAACCACTCCTTCCTTTGCATGCCCCTCGACTCTTATATCTGCCATCTGGTTTCTGTACAAATTGTAAATAGCCTTTCACTCCCTGTATTTTACCCCTGTTACATTCATAATTTGAAAGAGAGTATTCCAGTCAGCATTCTCAAAAGCTTTTCCTAAGTCTACAAATGATAGAAACATAGGTTTGAGTTACCTTAATCTATCTTCTAAGATAAGACGCAGGGTCAGTATTGCCTCACGTGTGCCAACATTGCCAACATAGTCCAAACTGATCATCCCCGAGGTCAGCTTACACTAGATTTTCCATTCGTCTGTAAAGAATTAGTGTTAGTATTTTGCAGCCGTGGCTTATTAAACTGATAGTTCGGTAATTTTCCCATCTGTCAACATCCGCTTTCTTTGGGATTGGAATTCTTATATTCTTTTTGAAGTCTGAGGGTATTTAGCTTTTCTCATACATCTTGCTCACCAGATGGTAGAGTTTTTTCAGGGCTGCTCTCCCAAGGCTATCAGTAGTTATAATGGAATGTTGTCTACTCCTGGGGCCTTGTTTCGACGTAGGTCTTTCAGTGCTCTGTCAAACTCTTCACGCAGTATCATATATCCCATTTCATTTTCATCTACATCCTCTTCCATTTCCATAATATTGCCCTCACGAACATCACCCTTGTATAGACCCTCTGTATACTCCTTCCACCTTTCTGCTTTCCCTTGTTTGCTAAGGACTGGGTTTCCATCTGGGATGTTGATATTCATGCAAGTGGTTCTATTTTCTCCAATGATCTCTTTAATTTTCCCGTAGGCAGTATCTATCTTACCCCTAGTGATATACGCTTCTACATCCTCACATTTGTCCACTAGCCATCCCTGCTTGGCCATTTTGCACTTCCTGTCGATCTCATTTTTGAGACCTTTGTATTCCTTTTTGTCTGCTTCATTTACTGCATTTTTGTATTTTCTCCTTTCATCAATTAAATTCAATATCTCTTCTGTTACCGAAGGATTTCTACTAGCCCTCATCTTTTTACCTACTTGATCCTCAGCTGCCTTCACTATTTCATCTCTCAAAGTTACCCACTCTTCTTCTACTGCATTTCTTTACCCAATTCTTGTCAATCGTTCTCTAATGCTCTCCCTGAAGCTCTCTACAACCTCTGGTTCTGCCAGTTTATGAAGTTCCCATCTCCTTAAATTCCCAGAACTTATACACAAAAAAATAAAATGAAATCCTTGGATCTACTGAAGAGCCAAATTTGGTGATTTGAATTTGGAAACTGTACTGCCATCGTTATGCACTTACAGAAACAGAAATAACCTTCTCCATCAGCAACAGGAAGATGACTGGCTAGAACACTGCGGTAATTCCTTATTTAAGGGAAATAAGATGAATTATATATCTTACGCAGCTGCACCGATTTAATGGGAGTTGTTCCAGTTGTTCCAGGGGTGTCAAATTACACTAACCATATTTGGATTTGTCTGTAGTCAAAGATAAATGGACTGCTTTCGAACTTACGTTCGCTGGCATAGCTACCGCATCAACTCGCTCTTTACAACATTGCACCCTTTTTCAGTATTCAGCTAAAACAGGGGAAACCGTTTCTTCCTACGTATACTTCATATTCAGAAGTGGCGAGTTCCGCGTTACATAAATTTATTTCAATATTTTATTTTTCTTAGAGTGTTTCGGCTTGTTGTTGTTCAATTTTTTTTGAGCCGATTTTATATCCTTTTCGTATGCAATATGTCTCTCTAACTCAGAAATTGCTTTGTTGAAATTAGAGCCCTATGCCGGATTGGAAATTTTAATCTGAAGTTTTGGACGGTAGAGTTCTCTAATTTACACTGCGCTGTATTTTTTAATCCCCAAAATCGTCCAAGGATTTTTGTTCTGCCAGTTTGTGATCAGTTTATTCTTCGGGTGCCGTAGATTTTAGTTCTGTCTATAATCTACCATAATCCTCTTTCATTTGAATTTTTCTCTCGCTTCTACAAGCTGTCACACTTTGGCATCAATCTACATTTTTTTGTTAACTCTCCAAAACTCAGTTACAAAGGTAGTGAATACTTAGTTCTGTGTATTGGTGATGTAGTTGTAGGAGATCTACATTTTAATAGGAACAGTTTGCAGTATATAGCTACTGTGTTTTTGCTTGTTCTAAAAATTGAAGCGTGCCTCTTTATTTTCTTCAGAATGTATGAAATTTAATCTCCGATGCCACAAGTATAGCTTGTAGTATCGTTTGGGATGACAGTGGCGAGCTTGTCCACGAGGAACTCGTTTGTATCACTTGGCGGCCTACCTCCTAGGCGCCATTCGCCTCCGTCGTCAGTAACGGCCGGTGTGGTGCGTACTCTGATATGGAGCTAAGGAGGCGTCACATGGCCTCGTTAATGGTCAGCGCTTCTCCATGACTACGGCACTCGGGCAACTTATTTTGCGGAACATGTGTTCCACCTACTAAGAACAAAGCTAAAGATCTGACGTACTAAAATTTCTTTTACAGCTGTTAATTTTATATGTCAGGAGTGTTAAGTATGTGTGGTGTTTACGAAATCTCTCAACTTTTTGGTTATTATTAACAAAACTGGCGTCATTCTGTAAAATATGAAATAAACGTAGCCAGATCCTGTAAAAAGAGCTATAAGCTACGCTTTTAGAATAGTTGTGTTTCATGGCATTAATGCTGGAAACACCTAGAGGAAGAGTTTTCTTGAACTACCGTCCTGCAACTTACATAAAAATACAGGTGCTCCTTTGTTGGTATTTAGTACCGCAGACCCGTCCCTCAAGCTGCGCAAAGGGCAGCTGTAGAATGAATTCTGATATAACACTCCGTTTAGATTTACGCGTGTCATTTATAAAGTTAAAGCTGATCTCTTGGAAATGTTTCTTGGTAATCTATATACGACCGTATGATGTTCGTTCTCCCACTCCTAATGGTCACATTTTGAAAGTTTCACTTGCACTTCTCTTTGCGAGCTTGATCGGATTATTCAAGTCAAAACTTGCGTTTAGTTGTTTTGACGAACTATGTTCTGTGTACACAATGTGATTTTCGCTCCTCATTCACTGTCTCGTCATCAGTTTACTCATTTACGTGAAGGACAGTTGTAATTTAAAATTTAGAACATCTTTCTTGCCTGATGTCAGTTATCTTCAAATGAGAGTTTGCCTCTTTTTAATTTTATGCTTTCTGTTTCTCCACCTTCCTTCTCACGTCCGCATGTCTTTAAAAATGAAAAAAAGCTCCTTTGAATGCCAATTGATAGATAACGAAGCAATTAAAACGACAAATTGAAACTTTCCAAAAGTTGATGGTCAGTATGCAGTTACAAAACCCAAAATTTTTCTCCTTCTTCTTTGCCTGCGAGCATAGTTCCTCCAACATCATGTTACGCACACACACACACACACACACACACACACACACACACACACACACGCTTGATCTATCTCTACATAAATGTGGGGTTTGGGGGGAACCACGAACCACTGATAATCATTCTCTTTCATATACATCAACATGATTACTCTGCTATTCACAATAAAGTGTCTCGCAGAGAGTTCAATGAACCACCTTCAAGCTACCGTCCCACTCTCGAACAGCGCGTGGGAAAAACGAGCACTTAAATTTTTCTGTGCCAGCCATGATTTCTCTAATTTTATTGTGATTATCATTTTTCCCTATGTAGTTGAGTGATAACATAATGTTTTTGGTATGGGAGGAGAAAACTGGTGACTGAAAGTTCATGAGAAGACCCCGTCGCAACGAAAAACGCCTTTCTTTTAATGTACAATTCATGTATCACGTTTGTGGTACAATCTTCCATATTTCGCAATAATACAAAACGAGCCGCCGTTCTTTGAACTTTTTCGATGTTATCCGTTAGTCCCATCTGATGCGGATCCCACACCGCACAGCAAGACTCCAAAATAGGGCGGACAAGCGTGTTGCAAGCAGTCTCTTTAGTAGACCTGTTGCACTTTCTAAGTGTTTTGCCAACGAATCGCAGTCTTTGGTTTTCCCTACCCACAACATTTCTATGTGATCGTTCAGATACAGGTTAGTTGTAAGTGTAATCCCTAAGTAATTAGTTGAGTTTACAGCCTTAAGATTTGTGTGACTTATAGCGTAATCGAAATTTAGCGGATTTCTTTTAGTAGTCATGTGCTTAACTTCACACTTTTCTTTATATAATTTCCACTATTCGCACCATACAGATATCTTATCTAAATAATTTTGCAATTGTTGGTCATCTGATGACTTTACAAGATCGTAAATGACAGTATCATCTGCAAAAAATCGAAGAGGGCTACTCAGATAGTCTCCTATATCGTTGATATTGATCAGTAACAATAGAGGCAATACAACACTTCCTTGGGGAACGCCGGATATTACTTCTGTTTTACTCGATGACTTTCCGTCTATTACTACGAACTGTCACTTTTCTGCCAGGAAATCACGAATCCAGTCGCACAACTGAGGCATGTTCCATAGGCAAGCAGTTTTGTTAGAAGACGCTTGTGAGGAACGGTGTTGAAGAGCATCTGGAAATTTACGAATATGGAATCAATTTGACATCCCCTGTCGATAGCACTCATTACTTTATGAGTATAAAGAGCTAGTTGTGTATCAGAAACAACGATGTTTTCTGATTCCGTGCTGACTATGTGTCAATAAAGCGTTTTCTTAGAGGTAATTCATAATGTTCGAACACACTATATGTTCCAAAACCCTACTGAAAATTGACCTTAGTGATATGGGCCTGTAATTCAGCGGATTACTCCCATTTCCCTTTTTGGGTATTGGTGTGACTTAAGCAATTTTCCAGTCTTTAGTTACGGAATTTTCTGTGAGCGAACGGTTGTATATAAGTGCTAAATATGGAGCAATTGTATCAGCATATTCTGAAAGGAATCTGACTGGTATACAATATGCACCGGAGGCCTTGCCTTTATTAAGCGATTTAAGCTGCTTTGCTACACTGAGAAATTTACTTCTATATATCTCATCTTGGCAGTTGTTCTTGATTGGAATTCAGGAATATTTACTTCGTCTTCTTTGTTCAAGGAGTTTCGGAAAACCGTGTTTAATAACTCCGCTTTAGTGGCACTGTCATCAGTGACTTCACCGTTGTTATCGCGCAGTGACGGTTTTGATTGCGTCTTGCCACTACTATGTTTTAAGTATGACCAGAATCTCTTTGGGTTTTTGGCATATTCCGGGAACGTTTCGTTGTAGAAAATATTAAAGGCATCTGGCATTGAAGTACGCGCTATATTTAGAACGTCTGCAAAACTTTGCCAATCTTGGGGATTTTGCGTTCTTTTAAATTTGGCATGCTTTTTTCGTTGCTTCTGCAACAGAGATCTGACCCATTCTGTGTACCGTGGGGGATCAGTACCACCATTTTAATTGCCGTCCATACTATCTCTTTGAAATCATTACTCATATTTTCTACGCTTACGTGATAAGATCGGAAGGAGTGGAGACTGTCTCTTCAAAGGCGTTAAAAGAACTTTTATCAACTTTTTTAAAATAGGTGTATTTTGCGTTTCTTTTTGATGGTTGAAGTTTTTACGGTATTCAGTCTAGCACCAACTGCCTTGTGGTCGATAATCCCTGTATTCGTTGTGATACTCTCTATTCGTCCAGGATTATTTGTTGCTAAGAGGTCAAGTAAGCTTTCGCTTCGAGTGGGCTCATGAACTAATTGTTCAAAAGAATTTTCTGGGAAAGCATTCAGTACAATTTCGAATGACGTTGTATGCCTGTCGTCGGTTTTAAACGTGTAATTTTTCCAGCGTTCGAGGGTAGATTGAAGTCACCACCGACTATAATTGTATGAGTGAGATACCTATTTGAAATGAGACTCAAGTTTTCTTTGAACTGTCCAACAAATATATCTTCTGACTTGGGGGGTCGGTAAAACGATTTTAGTCCGATTATGAAGTATAGCCTCTACCCATACTATTTCGCAGGAACTATCTATTCAATTTCACTACAAGGTAAACTACTTGTGACAGCAATAAATTCTCCACCACCAACTGTAATTAAACTATCCTTTCTGAACACTTTTAGGTAATTCGAAAATATTTCCTCTGAACTTATTTCCGGCTTTAGCCAGCTGTCATGCCTATAACTATTGGAGCTTCAGTGCTTTCTATTAGGGCTTGGAGCTCTGGTTCTTTCCTAACACAGCTACAACTTTTCCTGTTCCACTTCGCAAGTAGCGAGAGAGAAATACGGCTGGCTGTGATCCTCCGTATGAACCCTAATTTCTCTCATCTTATCTTCGTGGTCATTAAGTGAAATGTGCGTTGGCGGCAGTAGAATCGTTCTGCTGTCGATCTCAAAGTCCGGTTCTCTGAATTTCCGCAATAGTACCTCATGAAAAGAGCGCCATTTTCCCTCTAAGGATTCCCATTTGAGACCATGAAGCTGCTCCGTAATACTTGAGTGCTTATCGAACCTACTGCTAACACATTTAGCAGCAGGTCTCCGAACTGCTTTGATGTCTTTCTTTAAACCGATCTGATGGGGATCCCAAACATTCGAGTAGTACTCAAGAATGGGTAGCGCTAGCGTTCTATACGCCGTTTCCATTATAAATGAGCTACACCTTTGCACAATACTCCCAGTAAACTCAAGTCGAGCTTTCGCTTTCCCTACTACAAAATTGGCGTGCTCATTCCATCTCATATCGCTTTCCATTTTTACCCGTAGATATTTAATGGACGTGACTGCGTCAAGCAGCACATTACATATGCTGTATTCAAACGTTACAGGTTTGTTGTTCCTACTCATCCACATTAAATTACATATCTCTACTTTTACTGCAAGCTGCCATTCACCACTCTAACTAGAAATTCTGAGTCATGTTGTATTCTCCTACAGTCATCACCGACGTCACCAGTGCTTACACCACAGTGTCATTCGGAAACAGCCCTAAATTGCTACTCACCCTGTCCATGAGAACATTTATTGATACAGAAAATAAGAGCGGTCCTATCACACTTCCCTGGGGCATTCGTGACTACATCTTTGTCTCCGATGAACACTTGCCTTCGAGGACAACATATTGGGCTATATTACCCAAAAAGTCTTCAAGCATTCAAGTATCTGGGACTCTATGTCGTACGCTTGGAACTTCAACAGTATTCAGTGGGGCACCGTGTCAAAAGCTTTCCGGAAATCTAGGATTGTGGAATCTTTCTGTTGCCGTCCGTCGATGGTTTGTAGGATATCACGTGAGTATAGGGCAATCTGAGCTACGCACGAGCTATACTTTCTCTGTGCTGATTTGCAGAAAGAGGCTTTCTGTCTAAGGGAAATTTATTACAACCGAACTGTGTATGTGTTCGAAAATTCTGCAGTAAACCGATGTTAAGATATTGCTCTGTAATTATGCGGGTCCGTTCTTTTACCTTTCTTATATATAGGAGTCACCTGTGGTTCCTTCCAGTCACTTGAGACCTTGCGCTGGACGAGACAATTTCGATAAATGAAGGTTAATTAAGGTTATTATGCCTCAGAGTACTTTGTAAAACCCGGGATTCACACATTTGCTTTCCGTTCTTTCAGCTGCCTCTAGCCAGGGATGCCTATTACTATGTCCTCCGTGTGGGAGAGTTCGACAGTCAAACGATGGCACGTCTGTACGATCAGCTTGCGTGAATGATTTCTTAAAAGTGAAATTTAGAACTTCAGCTTTTCTTTTGCTGTCTTCTATTCCCATCACAGGCTGAGCGACAAATGGCTGGATAGAAGCCTTCTATCCTTCTATTCACTTAGTGAATTTATATATGACCAGAATTTTCTCGGGTTCTCGGCAAGACATTTCGCTAACGTATGACGGTGGAATTTTGCACTTCGCTCATTGACCTTCTTCTGGACGCAATAAAATTTGTACTAAATATTGCCTGCCGACATTTGCATGTAATTTTTTTCAAATAAAGGGAACGGAAGTGCAACAATCTCTGTTTCGTCAACATTTACTGAATCTGATTGTTAAATAATGCAGGCCCTTCTCCATCTTGAACCCAATTACTTCACACATACTTCTCGAGAGTGTGATTAAATAGGCACATAGATAGGTAGAGAGAGAGAGAGAGAGAACAAGAAACTTCGATTGAAGAGTTGGTAGCATTTCCACACACATAGCTAAGACAAATAGCTCTAGCCACAGACTTTAGATACCGATAGAAAACCTTAGACAACCGAGCTTCATGTAATTCTTGGGAAAAAAAAACTGATACATACACTCCTGGAAATGGGAAAAAGAACACATTGACACCGGTGTGTCAGACCCACCATACTTGCTCCGGACACTGCGAGAGGGCTGTACAAGCAATGATCACACGCACGGCACAGCGGACACACCAGGAACCGCGGTGTTGGCCGTCGAATGGCGCTAGCTGCGCAGCATTTGTGCACCGCCGCCGTCAGTGTCAGCCAGTTTGCCGTGGCATACGGAGCTCCATCGCAGTCTTTAACACTGGTAGCATGCCGCGACAGCGTGGACGTGAACCGTATGTGCAGTTGACGGACTTTGAGCGAGGGCGTATAGTGGGCATGCGGGAGGCCGGGTGGACGTACCGCCGAATTGCTTAACACGTGGGGCGTGAGGTCTCCACAGTACATCGATGTTGTCGCCAGTGGTCGGCGGAAGGTGCACGTGCCCGTCGACCTGGGACCGGACCGCAGCGACGCACGGATGCACGCCAAGACCGTAGGATCCTACGCAGTGCCGTAAGGGACCGCACCGCCACTTCCCAGCAAATTAGGGACACTGTTGCTCCTGAGGTATCGGCGAGGACCATTCGCAACCGTCTCCATGAAGCTGGGCTACGGTCCCGCACACCGTTAGGCCATCTTCCGCTCACGCCCCAACATCGTGCAGCCCGCCTCCAGTGGTGTCGCGACAGGCGTGAATGGAGGGACGAATGGAGACGTGTCGTCTTCAGCGATGAGAGTCGCTTCTGCCTTGGTGCCAATGATGGTCGTATGCGTGTTTGGCGCCGTGCAGGTGAGCGCCACAATCAGGACTGCATACGACCGAGGCACACAGGGCCAACACCCGGCATCATGGTGTGGGGAGCGATCTCCTACACTGGCCGTACACCACTGGTGATCGTCGAGGGGACACTGAATAGTGCACGGTACATCCAAACCGTCATCGAACCCATCGTTCTACCATTCCTAGACCGGCAAGGGAACTTGCTGTTCCAACAGGACAATGCACTTCCGCATGTATCCCGTGCCACCCAACGTGCTCTAGAAGGTGTAAGTCAACTACCCTGGCCAGCAAGATCTCCGGATCTGTCCCCCATTGAGCATGTTTGGGACTGGATGAAGCGTCGTCTCACGCGGTCTGCACGTCCAGCACGAACGCTGGTCCAACTGAGGCGCCAGGTGGAAATGGCATGGCAAGCCGTTCCACAGGACTACATCCAGCATCTCTACGATCGTCTCCATGGCAGAATAGCAGCCTGCATTGCTGCGAAAGGTGGATATACACTGTACTAGTGCCGACATTGTGCATGCTCTGTTGCCTGTGTCTATGTGCCTGTGGTTCTGTCAGTGTGATAATGTGATGTATCTGACCCCAGGAATGTGTCAATAAAGTTTCCCCTTCTTGGGACAATGAATTCACGGTGTTCTTATTTCAATTTCCAGGAGTGTATTTCCACTGGCGTTGATAATGCACATTAGGCAGATGATTTATGTTACTGGACACTCTTAACTGATTTCTCTGTGCTGACTGATTTAGTATTTCCACATTAATGACCTGAATACGATCGCTGTGGCAAGTCAAACATTCTTCCCTATGTAAGACGTATTTTCTTGGTCGTTTTCTGCACAGAGGACGATTTCGTACCTCACACCCCAGTTTAGAAAACAGTTTGCTCCATTTAGAAGTGCTGATGTGGCTCAGAATATACACCTGACTAATTCCCAGGCATAGGATGTATCTGTGTTATCACAATAATTGAAGTTCACTTAGACTGCAACTGAAATTATTAGTGTAAAAGAGTAGAACAAGAGAAAGACTACTGGTTTGGAGACCTAAACTGAAGACGCTTTTTGGACATCATCCAAACTAAATGGTACCATAACTACTAACTCTAATAATGAGTGATCAACAGTATCTATTCAACATCAGAGAGTCAATGGATGGACTAAACTGTCGTTTAAGGCATCGGGATGCAGTAGCTACAAGTAAAGATGTTCTTGGTTCTCCTTGCAATTATGGAAGAGGAATACATCTTAAATGTTTCCTTCTCCTTGGCTGAAATTAGCAAGTTACTCTTCGAAACACCAGGTAACCCAATTATTAGGATGGCAGATTTTAGACAAATACTCCGTTCCTATATGTTACGTTTGCACCCTTCGTTGTGCTTCAAGCTTCCTTCCTCTCTTTCTGCGTCTCACATTCACTGTTTCGATTTTGCACCTCCTTCCTGGACACCACACCGTATTCCGTCGTTGATATCCTGACTCTCTCACAACTAGAAAGGAAAAGAGCTGATTGCTCCTCGATATCTCACCATTATGCGCATGGACACGTTTGCTTTCCAGCGTCAGAGTTGAAGCAACAGTCGTGCCCATATTAGTTTAGTGTAAGAAAATAGGACTTTGTGGCTGTGTTTGAGGGGATGAGAGCGGTGGTAAAACACTACCACCAATATGCGTCGTTGCTGTTAACATATTACCGCTAGCACTCACTGGAGACGAGCTCTGAACATGTAACAGTTAGTTAGTAGAGCGTTACCACCTCACATTAACAACCTTTGTTGCCTCTCCGAATGGAATGCAATGTGAGTAATTATCCTTCTTGTGAAACAGTAGGTAGGGGATAGAAGTTAATCTTGCCTCCGTATCCGTGGTTATTAAGGCAATGCAATGCTTTAGAGTTTCACCCGGTTCGAATGCCGACGATGAAGACTTTTTCAACGTCAGTATTTCACGAGCGAGTGAAGCTGGATTAGTTGTTTCAATTTCTTCACTACGACACAGTTGTCCATTGTCTTTAAAAAATTACTGTCGGATATTCTTATGTGGAATGAGGGCATGTTACGTTCTATGGCTCCTTGATGTGTGTCCCTCCTGATTTCCGTAATGGTATTACGAACATCTTTAGTAGCATAGTAATGCATAAGCTGCTTTAGGAGACCTTAAATACACTTTGAGTTAATTAGTGCCTCTTCTGTAAATTAAAATATATGCACAGGTCATATGAATAATTCACAATCTAAATTATATTTTAGTCTTTTTTCGATTTTTTAAGGTAATATTTTGTTATATTTGTTGAAATTGTCGATTTGGATGATCATTATAATAAATACTTACCTCACAATAAATGGTGACATGTGAAGTCTATCGCGTTAAGCTATCATCATCACGGACAGGGATACTGTGGGACCCACGGGCATGGTGTCGATTTAATTGGTCCTCGGGGCAGCTGCATTGTGTTATGTGGCTGGACGTCAATTAGTCGTAATTCAATATGACAGCTGTTACACCAATTTGCGTAGCGTTGCGCCACTGTATATACCGTGCCCGCAGCTGGGCTGAACAATGTTGTGGCTGATCAACCATCCATAAATAACACGAGCATAGCGTGGAGTTTTGCCTGTTCTGCTCACCATGATTTATATTTTATTTATGCACTTCTTTCATTCGACCCATAAATCTTGTCCATATCCTTGTACCGATTTGTAGAACTCTTCATAAATCTGCACATTTCGTACTCAATCCAGTCATTCAAATTTTAAAATCATTCAATAGTGCAATATATCAGACTTTTCAAGTTTCTTACCCTCCGGTTTTTCTAATGCTCTGTTTTACTTCACTGCAATTTCACGTAAAAACGAACAGTTTCACAGTCATATTCGCAATTTCACTACAATAACTGATGTATACAGGATGTTTACCTGTCTCAGTACTCATCTACAGATTACTTTCGTTCATATTATAACGTTAATTTTGTGCTTGTTATCGTAACACTCCTTTAAATAATTTGATGAGAAACTTTCGGCTCCATGAAAATTGTATCGCCGGCCGGTGTGGCCGAGCGGTTCTAGACGCTTCAGTCTGGAACCGCGTGACAGCTACGGTCGCAGGTTCGAATCCTGCCTCGTGGATGGATGTGTGTCATGTCCTTAGGTTGGTTAGGTTTAAGTAGTTCTAAGTTCTAGGGGACTGATGACCTCAGATGTTAAATCGCATAGCGCACAGAGCCATTTGAAAATTGTATCATTGGTATTTATTTTTCTTAGCCAGCAAAGAACTCTTACAAGCGAAGTCTAGATACCGGTCTCCAATAATTTTTTATTTCTCGAAGTTATTCAAGTTATACGAGATATAGCAAACCGGCTGATGACTGATAAATTGGTTAACGACATGTTGAGAAAGATGGAGAACGCAATGAACATTAATTCTGCAGGTTGTATGTAATTATTTGTCAACAACGTGTATATGGCAATTGTGCAACCATGGAAGACAATGAGTATATTGGTCTATTCTAGCCTGTTTCTAGAGTGTGTCCTAAGAGAAATGGTATTCAGGGCTATGACAGGAACGATAGTTTGAAGGAGAAGATTTCATATGGACGTATGCCCTATTAAGAATGGTTCTTGAGGTAGAACATACTGCCATTTATTTTCTGTATTATTTAATACATTGTCACCTTTACACATGTCCACATGCACAGCAGTTACTAATCATTACAACACGTTTTACGAAGTATCAGAAATACATATTTTTAACATAATCATTTCTAACCATTAGCTACACGTCACATTACAGCTACTGTACAGTTTACATTAAATCTGAATATCTCACAGTCAGATTCAGTCTATTTCTTTACTCTTGGGAGAATATCTTGTGTTGCTTGTCTGAGCGTCTCTGCACGATCCCTAGTTAGAGCAGCAAGCCGCAAGCAAGCAGTCCATGTCGCTTATTCGCCTTTCGTTTGTACACCTAGGAACTCACCCAGTCTGACAAAGAAAAAGCTAATGGCCTAAGGTCTCGTGATCTTGCTGGCCAGTTAATTGCACTATCACGACTTTTTCAGCGATTAGGGTAAGTATTGTTGAGATGTTCCCTCAAACATTCCTTAAAAATGTGGTGTTGCTCGGTCATAGTGGAAGTATACTGCAGTTGAAGTGGCCTCAGGAACGTCCTCAAGGTGAACAACAAACGAATTTCCAGAAAAATTAAATAATTTTGTCCCATCACTCGCTCTTGTAAAATGACTGGACCTGTGAATATGTTACCGATCATGCTGTAGCTATCGTCAGATCGAGAAACAAATTTGAAAATTGGTTTCCACTATAGCGTGTGGACTTCCCTGTGACCATCGATGATTACGTGGGTTACTAATTCCATTCCGTTTAAATGTGTCTTTATCAGTGAATAATATGAATGGAAGCATATGCCAATTGTTGTTTAAGCAGTGACAAAATTCAAAGTCGTGTGGCATTGTCGGTAGTGTGAAGATTTTGGACATGGTGTGTGTGAAACGGATACAAATTTTCCGTATGTAATGGTCGACATGCACGTGTTCGTGGGACATTGATATGTACAGAATGTCGCCGTGTGCCAGTATTACAAATCAGTTGCGCCATTTCAACAATAGGTTGCTGTCCCTGCACAAATTCAGGTGAAAAAATGTAAAATTGGAAGAATACCGGTTCTCGCAGTGTTTTGAAAACTGCGGTAAACACTCTACAATCATCAGAGATGTCGGAAAGCGCCGACGGTATTCTTAAACAGCAGCGCGAGCACTTCCATCTCAGAAGCCTGAGAGGTAGACCATATTGGCGGTCTGGAACCGCGCGACCGCTGCGGTCGCAGGTTCGAATACTGCCTTGGGCATGGATGTGTGTGATGTCAAAAATGGTTCAAATGGCTCTGAGCACTTTGGGAGAACATATATGATCATCAGTCCCCTAGAACCAGAACTACTTAAACCTAACTAACCTAAGGACAGCACACAACACCCAGTCATCACGAGGCAGAGAAAATCGAACCCGGGAACCCGGGCGCGGGAAGCGAGAACGCTACCACACGACCACGAGCTGCAGACTGTAGAATGTCCTTAGGTTAGTTAGGTTTAAGTAGTTCTTAGTTCTAGGGGCCGTTGGCAGAATGAGGCTGACTTCTTATGCCGGAAGTCTTCGGCCGCCAATGCTGATTATTTATCAAAATTTAGGCAGTGGCGCGGATCGAACCCGGGACAGAAGACGTTTTGATTATGAATCAAAGACGCTACCCCTAGACCACGGCCTTGTCAAAGAGGTCAGAGGAGCTGATAGACGTTCAGGCCTCTCTCTTGTCCTAGGGGTGGGAAATTGCCCCTAAAGGCGGAAGAATCAGCAATGATCAACGACATGAGGATGCAGAAGGCAATGGAAACCACTGCATTAAAGACACGTAACGTGTATCCACAGGACATGTGGCCTGTAATTGAAGAAGTGTCATGATGATCTCTCCATTGGCAAAAGATTCCGGAATAGTCCCCCATTCGGATCTCCGGGAGGGGACTGCCAAGGGGGAGGCTACCATGAGAAAAAGACTGAATAATCAACGAAAGGATGACGTTCTACGAGTCGGGGCGTTGAATGTCAGAAGCTTGAACGTGGTAGGGAAACTAGAAAATCTGAAAAGGGAAATGCAAAGGCTCAATCTAGATACAGTAGGGGTCAGTGAAGTGAAGTGGAAGGAAGACAAGGATTTCTGGTCAGATGAGTATCGGGTAATATCAACAGCAGCAGAAAATGGTATAACAGGTGTAGGATTCGTTATGAATAGGAAGGTAGGGCAGAGGGTGTGTTACTGTGAACAGTTCAGTGACCGGGTTGTTCTAATCAGAATCAACAGCAGACCAACACCGACAACGATAGTTCAGGTATACATGCTGACGTCGCAATCTGAAGATAAACAGATAGAGAAAGTGTATGAGGATATTGAAAGGGTAATGCAGTATGTAAAGGGGGACGAAAACCTAATAGTCATGGGCGACTGGAATGCAGTTGTAGAGGAAGGAGTAGAAGAAAAGGTTACAGGAGAATATGGGCTTGGGACTAGGAATGAAAGAGGAGAAAGACTAATTGAGTTCTGTCACAAGTTTCAGCTAGTAATAGTGAATACCATGTTCAAGAATCACAAGAGGAGGACGTATACTTGGAAAAGGCCGGGAGATACGGGAAGATTTCAATTAGATTACATCATGGTCAGACAGAGATTCCGAAATCAGATACTGGATTGTAAGGCGTACCCAGGAGCAGATATAGTAGTGATGAAGAGTAGGCTGGAGTTCAAGACATTAGTCAGGAAGAATCAATACGCAAAGAAGTGGGATACGGAAGTACTAAGGAATGACGAGATACGTTTGAAGTTCTCTAACGCTATAGATACAGCAATAAGGAATACCGCAGTAGGCAGTACAGTTGAAGAGGAATGGACATATCTAAAAAGGGCCATCACAGAAGTTGGGAAGGAAAACATAGGTACAAAGAAGGTAGCCGCGAAGAAACCATGGGTAACAGAAGAAATACTTCAGTTGATTGATGAAAGGAGGAAGTACAAACATGTTCCGGGAAAATCAGGAATACAGAAATACAAGTCGCTGAAGAACGAAATAAATAGGAAGTGCAGGGAAGCTAAGACGAAATGGCTGCAGGAAAAATGTGAAGACATCGAAAATGATATGATTGTCGGAAGGACAGACTCAGCATTCAGGAAAGTCAAAATAACCTTTGGTGACATTAAAAGCAACGGTGGTAACATTAAGAGTGCAACGGGAATTCCACTGTTAAATGCAGAGGAAAGAGCAGATAGGTGGACAGAATACATCGAAAGCCTCAATGAGGGTGGTGAAGATTTGTCTGATGTGATAGAAGAAGAAACAGGAGTCGATTTAGAAGAGATAGGGGATCCAGTATTAGAATCGGAATTTAAAAGAGCTTTGGAGGACTTACGATCAAATAAGGCAGAAGGGATAGATAACATTCCATCAGAATTTCTAAAATCATTGGGGGAAGTGGCAACAAAACGACTATTCACGTTGGTGTGTAGAATATATGAGTCTGGCGATATACCATCTGACTTTCGGAAAAGCATCATCCACACAATTCCGAAGACGGCAAAAGCTGACAAGTGCGAGAATTATCACACAATCAGCTTAACAGCTCATGCATCGAAGCTGTTTACAAGAATAATATACAGAAGAATGGAAAAGAAAATTGGGAATGCGCTAGGTGACGATCAGTTTGGCTTTAGGAAAAGTAAAGGGACGAGGAAGGCAATTCTGACGTTACGGCTAATAATGGAAGCAAGGCTAAAGAAAAATCAAGACACTTTCATAGGATTTGTCGGCCTGGAAAAAGCGTTCGACAATATAAAATGGTGCAAGCTGTTCGAGATTCTGAAAAAAGTAGGGGTAAGCTATAGGGAGAGACGGGTCATATACAATATGTACAACAATCAAGAGGGAATAATAAGAGTGGACGATCAAGAACGAAGTGCTCGTATTAAGATGGGTGTAAGACAAGGCTGTAGCCTTTCGCCCCTACTCTTCAATCTGTACATCGAGGAAAGCAATGATGGAAATAAAAGAAAGGTTCAGGAGTGGAATTAAAATACATGGTGAAAGGATATCAATGATACGATTCGCTGATGACATTGCTATCCTGAGTGAAAGTGAAGAAGAATTAAATGATCTTCTGAACGGAATGAACAGTCTAATGAGTACGCAGTATGGTTTGAGAGTAAATCGGAGAAAGACGAAGGTAATGAGAAGTAGTAGAAATGAGAACAGCGAGAAACTTAACATCAGGATTGATGGTCACGAAGTCAATGAAGTTAAGGAATTCTGCTACCTAGGCAGTAAAATAACCAATGACGGACGGAGCAAGGAGGATATCAAAAGCAGACTCGCTATGGCAAAAAAGGCATTTCTGGCCAAGAGAAGTCTACTAATATCAAATACCGGCCTTAATTTGAGAAAGAAATTTCTGAGGATGTACGTCTGGATTACAGCATTGTATGGTAGTGAAACATGGACTGTGAGAAAACCGGAACAGAAGAGAATCGAAGCATATGAGATGTGGTGCTATAGACAAATGTTGAAAATTAGGTGGACTGATAAAGTAAGGAATGAGGAGGTTCTACGCATAATTGGAGAGGAAAGGAATATGTGGGAAACACTGATAAGGAGAAGGGACAGGATGATAGGAGATCTGCTAAGACATGAGGGAATGACTTCCATGGTACTAGAGGGAGCTGTAGAGGGCAAAAACTGTAGAGGAATACAGAGATCGGAATACGTCATGCAAATAATTGAGGACGTAGGTTGCAAGTGCTACTCTGAGATGAAGAGGTTAGCACAGGAAAGGAATTCGTGGCGGGCCGCATCAAACCAGTCAGTAGACTGATGACAAAAAAAAAGTTCTAGGGGAATGATGACTTAAGATGTTAAGTCCCATAGTGCTCAGAGCCATTTGAACCAAATATTTTAATTGTGTAGAGCCGGATATAAAATTTTCCAGGGAACATTAGTCCTGGAATTGTTAGACGTGGAAACCTAGAATACACACACCTAAATGGCGTGACAAAATTAATCGCGGAATTTTATACAAATATGTCTCCACAAAGACCTACGTTCCCTATTATTATTATTATTATTATTAGTAGTAGTAGTAGTAGCAGTGGCAGTAGTAGTAATAGTAGTATTTCATTTGACCATTCAGAGCTCTTAGAACTTTTAGGTTGTTTTCAAGAAAAGTAAAGTACGAATCTGCATCGGGTTTCACCGTATCTTCATCTACATTACAAACACGACACTATACTATATTCATTTCAGTCTGCAACACGGGCTGCTGCATTCGACATAATTGACATACAGTCAGTCGACGTGGTTACAATTAAAAGACTTTTATCAAACCATTACACGAGCTTTTAGATTTTCATCAAGACCGTACGAATTTTAACAGTCTGGAAATACATATAGAGATTCAAGATGTGTTCTACGGAGTTAACAGCACCAAACTCCTGGCCCTATTCTGTACAATACTCGAGCCAAAATTTTGGCCAAGGTGTTCCATATCTTCTGTGACAAATGCGGCGAGTTTGTGATATGGCGCTACGGTCGCAGGTTCGCATCCTGTCTCAGGCATGGAGGTGTGTGATGTCGTTAGGTTAGTTAGGTTTAAGTAGTTCTAAGTTCTAGGGGACTGATGACCTAAGATGTTAAGTCCCATAGTGCTCAGAGACATTTTTGTGATATGGGATGGGATGTTCGTGGGAAACTAACACGTTAATACTTTTTAGCGTCATTTTGTATCTTATTCTGAGGTAATCTCGAAAGTGGTAAACTGACTGTTTACTTCTAGCTCGATGAAAGACGAAAATACAAAAGTAAAATTACCGCATTGAAGAAAGGTGGTGTGCGATATAACGCTCGAGACTACCCGTCTTCGTCATAGTGTGGTAGGGGGAGGGTGGTGCAGCTGAGGGGCAGCTTGTGGTGGGACAAATGGATGCCGTTTATTGCCTAACTCAGGACAACAGCCAGTGGCAGGGACTTTGGAGAGAGACGAGCGGAAAACCTCTCGAACTCGATTACGGCAGAGCCGGGGCGGCCTCCTAAGGGATGCTGCGCACGCGCGGACGTCTGGCGCTGCGGGCGGCCACAGCACAGTGCCCTGGGGGCAGCCAGCGCCACAGGACTCCTCGCCTGTCCCTACACGTACTTCCAGTTTATTAATATTCCGCTGCCTTGATGAAGCACGATGAGCACGTGTGGCTAATGGCCTCGTACAGGCCTTTCTAATTGTCGCCACTTGGGCTATTTGCATGTCATGTGTGTTAAGGGTAGCCGTCTCGAACTGCACTTGTAATGAATCTTTTTCTATATGGTAGTGCCGTGTTTGTGCTATATATGATCATGAGAGGATAAGGTGAATGTCGGTGCAGGCAAGTAGCCTTCTCACTGTTTCCATAACATTTATCCCTTAGTAAGGTGTCACCTTTTTTATGGTTTAGGAAATTTGTTTTACTTTCTTAAACTCTTTCCCCCGATGCCTGTCATGTCACCACAGTTATCAGTAAACCTAATGGTGGAAGTCTTATCATGGGCCTGTTAATTTAGTAAACTTTGTTTTACATCTACATCTTCAAGGGACATTCAATAAGAATGCAACACAGTTTCTTTTCGAACGCTGGTAGGTTTTGCTGAAGATTCGATACACCATATTATCCCCCAATATTTTGGATACAACATCCTATTTTTCAACATAATCTCCATTCAAAGTGACGGCTTCACGCCAACTTACTGTGAGGGCAACAAGAACCTGCCCATCATCCACGTACTGCTTCCCTCGGGGTGCATCCTTCATTGAACCAGAGGGTCCTTCCTTGCTTTTGTTGTGTTAGGCGTTGAGAAAAACGGTGGGCACAGACCTTTATGTACCCAAAGTGGTGGACGAATGTTTCAGCACAACCAACAGATACGCCCAGTTGAGCATTGAGGTCTTTGATTATGATTCGTCGATCGCCTCGAAGGAGGGTCTCAGCACGTACCAGCATTGTAGGAGTCACACAGCTGTGTGTGGCTGGTCGGTACTCGGGAGATCGAATAGGTGTGGGTCACCTCACCCAATGACATTCTGCAAGCGCCTATAAATACTCGGGATGCTCTGGTTTCCCACCAAAATGAACTCAATGAGAGCTCTCTACTTGGAACAAACCCCTGTTACAGGCGCCACTTTCAAGTCTAGCTAGCGCCGCCACCTATTGGAACTTCGTAAATCTAGAGCGATTGAACAGGGAACATTGCACAATATTCCACAAACATTATGCACTTTTTCAACCGAAATTACCCCAGAAAAAAAATGTCTTGCACTATTTATTGAGCGCTCATCGTACATCTGTATTCTAGGAGCCACCTTGCGGTACGTGGTGACGAGTACTTCTGGCAACGCTATCTTTTTGCAGATTTCTCTGTTCCTTTCACGAATGGCGCGTGGGAAGAATAGTAGCTCTAATTTCTCGAGTTTTCTCGTTGCGTTCAAGTCGCGAGACGTATGCAGGAAGAAGTAATAAAATACGCAACTCTCCCCGTACTCTAACCGAGCGAGGTGGCGCAGTGGTTAGACACTGTACTCGCAATCGGGAGGACGACGGTTCAATCCCGCTTCCGGCCTTCCTGATTTAGGTTTTCCTTGATTTCCCTAAATCGCTCCAGGCAAATGCCGGGATGGTTCCTTTCAAAGGGCACCGCCGACTTCCTTCCCCGTCCTTCCCTAATCCGATGAGACCGATGACCTCGCTGTCTGGTCTCCTTCCCCGAAACAACCAACCAACCGTACTCTATTGCAATTTCAATCTATGCCATTACGTGACGCACAAAGCATCTTTTGTACCGTCTGCTACTTTAGTTTCTTGAGCGTCTCCGTAATGCCTTCGCGATTGTTCCTCGAGGGAATAACATCACAT
This sequence comes from Schistocerca serialis cubense, assembly GCF_023864345.2. Taxonomy (NCBI): domain Eukaryota; kingdom Metazoa; phylum Arthropoda; class Insecta; order Orthoptera; family Acrididae; genus Schistocerca; species Schistocerca serialis. The sequence goes on along the minus strand of NC_064644.1, from coordinate 463,119,846 downwards.
ACCCTGTCAACGTATCACGTTTCATTTCGTTTTCTCTTACCCTTCTTCGTGTTTCACTTTTTTTGTCAGGCGGTGAATATACACTCCTGGAAATGGAAATAAGAACACATTGACACCGGTGTGTCAGACCCACCATACTTGCTCCGGACACTGCGAGAGGGCTGTACAAGCAATGATCACACGCACGGCACAGCGGACACACCAGGAACCGCGGTGTTGGCCGTCGAATGGCGCTAGCTGCGCAGCATTTGTGCACCGCCGCCGTCAGTGTCAGCCAGTTTGCCGTGGCATACGGAGCTCCATCGCAGTCTTTAACACTGGTAGCATGCCGCGACAGCGTGGACGTGAACCGTATGTGCAGTTGACGGACTTTGAGCGAGGACGTATAGTGGGCATGCGGGAGGCCGGGTGGACGTACCGCCGAAATGCTCAATACGTGGGGCGTGAGGTCTCCACAGTACATCGATGTTGTCGCCAGTGGTCGGCGGAAGGTGCACGTGCCCGTCGACCTGGGACCGGACCGCAGCGACGCACGGATGCACGCCAAGACCGTAGGATCCTACGCAGTGCCGTAGGGGACCGCACCGCCACTTCCCAGCAAATTAGGGACACTGTTGCTCCTGGGGTATCGGCGAGGACCATTCGCAACCGTCTCCATGAAGCTGGGCTACGGTCCCGCACACCGTTAGGCCGTCTTCCACTCACGCCCCAACATCGTGCAGCCCGCCTCCAGTGGTGTCGCGACAGGCGTGAATGGAGGGACGAATGGAGACGTGTCGTCTTCAGCGATGAGAGTCGCTTCTGCCTTGGTGCCAATGATGGTCGTATGCGTGTTTGGCGCCGTGCAGGTGAGCGCCACAATCAGGACTGCATACGACCGCGGCACACAGGGCCAACACCCGGCATCATGGTGTGGGGAGCGATCTCCTACACTTGCCGTACACCACTGGTGATCGTCGAGGGGACACTGAATAGTGCACGGTACATCCAAACCGTCATCGAACCCATCGTTCTACCATTCCTAGACCGGCAAGGGAACTTGCTGTTCCAACAGGACAATGCACGTCCGCATGTATCCCGTGCCACCCAACGTGCTCTAGAAGGTGTAAGTCAACTACCCTGGTCAGCAAGATCTCCGGATCTGTCCCCCATTGAGCATGTTTGGGACTGGATGAAGCGTCGTCTCACGCGGTCTGCACGTCTAGCACGAACGCTGGTCCAACTGAGGCGCCAGGTGGAAATGGCATTTCAAGCCGTTCCACAGGACTACATCCAGCATCTCTACGATCGTCTCCATGGGAGAATAGCAGCCTGCATTGCTGCGAAAGGTGGATATACACTGTACTAGTGCCGACATTGTGCATGCTCTGTTGCCTTTGTCTATGTGCCTGTGGTTCTGTCAGTGTGATCATGTGATGTATCTGACCCCAGGGATGTGTCAATAAAGTTTCCCCTTCCTGGGACAATGAATTCACGGTGTTCTTATTTCAATTTCCAGGAGTGTAGAAACTGGTGACATTAAAACACACAAACACAAATTAAAGTGACACTGGAAAACAATTATGTGAAGGAGTCTATGGGTTCGAAGTTATTACAAAGCGTAAAGTTCTGTAAGCACAGATTACGCAAGAGCACTTGCCCACCAAAGGCAAAGGTCCCGACTTCGAGTCTCTGTTCGGCACACAGTTTTAATTTGCCAGGAAGTTTCAGACTACAGAAGGTTTCAAATAAGTTGAGGGGCGTTGATGACGACATTCCCAACCTTATCATCTATACCGAGTATGTTGCTTTGTCGTAATCAAATACGACGAGTATACATATACTGGCAAATGTGCTCTCATAAGAGAGCTACAGACATTAATACATTAATGAGGAAGTGGACAGGCGTGCTACACAGACAGTTGTCTTTCTTACATTGCTGGCTTCATCGTGGTGCTAAGGCCAGATACTGGATTTGTTGCAAAGTGATTACCCTCAAGTATGGTTTCTTCGCTTTATACGTCCTAGTGCGTAAGATAATGAGAAATCCAGTGTTAACATCTTCCGTAAGATGTGATCGTACACTATGGAGAAAATTTCAAGGTGAGCTTGCAGAGCTTCGTGGAAAATCAAGCTGGCTGAGGGAAATTGTCGCTTATGAAAGTTTTAACAAGGAAAGTTGTGACTGGTGCCTGCAGCAAAGTCCCATACTTGTCGGTCGGCTAGCGTTGGGGCAGAAGCAGACTGAGTGCTCATCCCTGCGAGCAGCGGGTGTCATAAGGCGTAAGTCAGGAGTGTTGCAACTTTTCGCGTTGTCACTAACACCAGTTACTTGTTATTTAAGTCGTAACCAAACGTCGCTATAGCAATAATTTCCAAAACTTTCATAAGCGGAAATCGATAGTAACGTAAGCAGATGACATCTGCAGCAAGGAGCATGAAACTTAAAGGACTATAAAAGCCATATTTCGAGAGGACAGAATACGTTAAGATTATCTGGCTATGAAATTAATTAGAATAAATGTACGTATGAATAGAGTAATTAACCAATACTACTGCATAGAAAAATAGACAATATTGAGATAATGTCAATATACGCGAATCACTTAATATTTGTAAGCGACTTGATCTACCCACTGCAAGATTGGTGGTACTTGCGTGAAACCGTACGTCAAATAAATTGTGTTACCCTTTCAATATCAATTACTGAATGAAGAGATCCTATAGATTTTGCCTTGTGTTACAGCACTCACTAGTAATCATCTATGTTGTTCTTGCATGTTTTCTAGTACCTTCTACTCAACTTCTATTCTTTCGTTATTTCTTGGAAAACTGCAAAGAATTTGAATGAATGATAAAGTTCCGTGCTGTAACTCACTTATTCACCATGAAAGTTTCTAACAGGTAAGAAACATAGTGCACACATACTTTTATATTCAGGTTCATTTCAAAAAAGGGATATTTTCAGGGATACCGATGGAAAATGTATACGATTTCTGTTAAAGTAACAAATACTTTATATTCATCACGGTATTTACAAAGTATGTAGTCATCTGCTTCGAAATTTAGTCTGCGTTATAGCTTGAAGAAAGCACAAGAGAATGCTGGGAAGTGGTAAATTATGGACAAGAATCAGGGGGAAGCAGCAAGCGACAGGCATAATGGTAAGCAGGGAACAATTTCCACAACAGGAAATGATCGAACATTGTAAGTACACACATTACATTTGCAACAGTGTCATATTTAAACAATAATATTCAATGTATCGGCAATAACAAAATGTTACTTCAATTTACTTAGATGTAAGTTATTAAGGAAGACTCTTATAATCGTAGTATGGTGTGTGATAACGCAAACAGCACTAAATAAAAAATACCATAAAAACTCTAGTTCAGGGAAAAGAAATAAAAACTTCGAGGTTTGTCAGTGACATTGTAGTTCTATCAGAGACAGCAATGGACTTGGAAGAGCAGTTGAACACAATGGATAGTGTCTTTAAACAAGGTTATGCGGAGAATATCAACAAAAGCGGGATAGGAGAATATGGTCGAAGCAAATCAGGCATTGATGAGGGAATTATATTAGGGAATGAGACACTAAAAGCAGTAGATGTATTTTACTACTTGGACAGTTAAACAACTGCCTGTGGCTGAAGTACGCTGTAATTTGCTGACTGGTAACAGTAAAAATTGTTGTGGTGCAGGAGGACGCTGGAAATTCAAAGAGTATATCGTATAACAAAGGAGGACGTACTGAATCCAAATGGGAAAAAAATACCTGTCATTATTTGACAAAGTAAGGGATAGATTGACAAGAATCATCATGTGGCATCAAGTAACGAGTGATCATTACTTTGTTAACCCGTAAGGAAGACTGCGAATAAAGACTGCACAGGCACTTCGAAGCTTCACTGCAGTAATGAGTTTCAGATGGATGTGCACTAAGGTGGCAAAGGTCATGGTACAGCAATATGCACACACACCCCTGAGTGTAGTATCGTGTACACAAATTATAAAAGAACTGTACATTGGCGGAGCTGTCATTTCCAGTCAGGTGACTCATGTTAACAGGTTTCCGACGTGATTAAGGCCTTACAAGGAGATTTAACAGATTTTTGAACGCGAAATGGCAGCTGGAGCTGGATGATGGGACATTCCGTATCAGAAATCGTTAGGGAACTCAATATTCTCAGACTCACAATATCAAGGGTGTGCTAAGAATGCCGAATTTCAGGCGCTACTCTCACGAAGAACAAAGCAGTGGACAACAGCCTTCACTTAACGACCGAGAGCGGCGGCGTTTACTTAGAGTTGACAGTGCTAACATACAAGCAATAACGCTTGAAATAACCACAGAAATCATTGTGGGACTTACAATGAAAGTATCCGTTAGGAGAATGCGGCGAAATTTAGCGTTAATGGGCTGCGGCAGCAGACGACCGACGCGGGTGTCTTTGCTAAGAGCACGACATCGCCTCTTCTGGATTAGTGAAAATATCGGTTGGACCCTAGTGGATTGGAAACTACAGCCTGGTTAGATGAGTCTCGATTTCAGTTGGTGAAAGGTCATGGTAAGGTTCGAGTGTGGCACTGACCTCATGAAGCCATGGATTCAAGATGTCAACAAGAAACTGTGCGAGCTGGTGGTGGCTCCGTAATGCTGTGGGCTGTGTTTGCATGGAATGGACTGGATGCTCTGTGCCAACTGAACCTATTGGTTATGCTCGGCTACTAGGAGGTCATTTGCAGCCCGTCATTTACTTCATGTTCCCATGATGGTGCGCCATATCACCGGGGCTCAGTTGTTCCGCAGACAGTTTGAAGGACACCATTTAGGACAGTTCGGGCGAATTACCAGGCCACCCAGCTAGCCCGACATGAATCCCATCGACCATTTATGGGACATAATCTAGAGTCAGTTCGTTGATAAAACCTTGCACCGGCAATACTTTCGCAGTTATCATGACTCAGTATTTCTGCAATGGACTTCCAACGACTTGTTGAGTCCTTGCTACGTCGAGCTGCTACAGTACGCCGGGAAAAAGGAGGTCAGACACGATATTAAGAGGCATACCATGACTTTGATCACCTCAGTGTAGGTTGCAGCAGTTATGCACGGGTCATGAAGTCAGCACAGGCTTGACTTTTGTGGAAAGTTGTATGGAACCAATCCTCTGACTGAATACCACAACATCATCAATAAATGTCCATTGACTGTACCGAATCTGTCTACATCAACGGGTCGAGGACAATAAAAAATAGCGATGGTTGGTGTTGTTCAGTGGAATTCAGGAAACGAGCTTTCGAGAATATAGAAGTACACTGACGAATCGTTGTAAAATCACGATGGGAGATCAAAGTATACCAGGATCTTACGTAACTACTGCTAGATACAATAAACCTGTTCCCTTTCGCTGATTAGCTACGTACCTATAGTTTTTGCCGTTTTATACCATTCGCTATGTACGTGGTTCATATGTACATTTGTTCTGTTCCCTTTTATGGAGCCAAATAACTGCCATTCAGCGATTACTCGCGGTGATTATGGAAGTAACTATACGATTCAATACTTACGACATTCGCTGCATCTCGAAATGGGGTCTGTATGATATCTTCAGCAAAATGACAGCAGAATTTCCTCTATGCAATGACACGGAAGGCACTTTTGACGGTATCTCTAACGCACACCATTCGTCAGTGCAGACTGTCACAATCTTTGTATAATATAGCAACACAATACATCTAAATACGCCAGACAACATCAAATATGAGGAGCAGCCAAATGAAAACCGATCACTCGCCACAACGGGATGATGGAATGTTTCTATTCAGAAGTAGTCTCCACACGCGTTAAGGCATTTATCCCACTGGGAGACGATGAATTCCTGTTTCAGTGGACGCGACTGAGCGCTGACGAATCCACAACCACATTTTCGCGTCCGGCTGAAATCGACGTCGACCCACGTCTTTCTTCAGGTCGCCAAAGATGTGCAAGGCGCTAGATCCTGGGTGTATGGATGGTCTTGCAGTTTTCCAACCAAATCACTGAAGCTCAGCCTTCGTCCGAGTGGGTGAGGGGCGGCTGTTTTCGTGCAACAGGATGATCCCGTCCGCAGCCGCCGGCAAACGGCAAAGCCAACAATGGAAACATCCCACATCTCCTCCGCCAAAGAAATCCAATGCTGTTGGCACAAGTTCCGGTGAGATAGTGATGACCTTCTTCTTCCTCTGCAGAGGCCCTCTCCTCGTCGACTTCCTCGAGGGTGGAACCACAATCAATGCGCGGTGCTGTGAAGACACTGTGATGCGCCATGAAGTCAAGACACCCAACAGTAATGTCAGATGGCATCATCCAGTTGCACAATAAAGCACACACTGCCAGTTGGATAAAGGCTGCTTCTGCGATTTGCTTGGAAAACACTGCAACACCCTCCGTACAGCCCGGATCTATCACCGTGTGCTTTTCACATCTGTGGCGACCGGAACAGAGACGTGCGCAGACGTCGGTTTCAGTAGGACGAGGAAATGCAGAAGTGGGTGCGGTGGCGAATCCGTCAGCGGCCGACCGCGTTCTACGGAATAGGAACTGAATGTCTGGTCTCTTATTGGGATAAATATCTTAACGAATGTGGTGATTGGTATTTAATCGAACCATTCCCCACTTCCTTTGTGGTGGAAGTTCGGTGATCATTTGATTGCCCCTTATCGATGCTGTTTATGTTTACCAAATTTGAGGCGGGACCTACTATAAACATAGTACGTCGATGTTGAGATATTAGAAATTTAATGACTTCAGGATAGCAAAAGCTTCGAAACACATTTCACATTCAGAAAGTTATATGAGATACCTGCAAAAAGAAAGAAAGGTCATTCGCATTACCAACCGGAGAAACGACGTAGCGCATTAAAGAGTAAGGGTTTCTCGATCTCAACCTCTGTCTTGTGATTCGTACCGTCAGGATCGATCACTTTGGTTGCAATGGACGAGCAGTTTATTAAATACAAGTTCTTGTCATCCACCAGAATATATGGTGTGTCTGTGAGCTGATAAACAGAACTGAGCCTAATGATGGCAGTTTGTGTACGTACAGTCAGTCTTGTCTTGTGCCACCACATGTCTTAATTCGTCCACCGACTGTTCAGACCGTTTGTACATGATGTTTCTGATTTCCAGGAACTCCACCGTTCTTGCCGGATAACAAGAAAGGGTCACTAGCGAACTGTTTGTACACTGTCACTATTATCCAGTAGATGGGATAACAGAATCCGAATAACAATTGTTTATTTCCTGTATTTGATAAAAGCTTGATTTTATTGGTTTAAAACACGCAAGAGTCATTGCTTACTTTTCTATATGTTACTGCAAACATTCCATTGACAGATTGTGTATTACTTCGTTCGTTGTTCATTCATCCTTTCATCATTTTACCACGAAATGAGCTGGACACAACATTAAACTGTAACTAATTTGCAATGATACAAACACACTGTTACACAATTACTCATATGTCCTGTGTGCCAAGAATTTATTCACCATGTACAGTGCTGGTGTTTGTCCTTTATATGTAACAAGTTAAACTGCTGTGACAAAACTAATGTTCAATATTCATTCACGTATCATCGAAATTTGCGTCTGCACACGCTCAAACACACACACACACGCACAGAGAGAGGGAGAGAGAGAGACATACATACATACATACATACACACCATCAGCTGCCTATGAAGACCACGGTGACACGCAAGAGTTTCCATTGCATTGTTCTTGTTTTCTCATTTCTCCGGAAAGAGCTGAGTCAACAACCTCCACTCTGAAAATTTAATTACTCTTTTTTGTCTTATGAAAGTGTCCATTAAGAATTCAGCTATTGTGGAGCTCAGCACCAAAATCTCATCCTTACCCCTCACGCAATTTTTGCTCCAAAATTAGATTCTGCTACGTAACTGACATTTTACGGAAGAAAATGACAATTTTAAAATTCACTAACCAATTTCTACCTGAAAAGAGTTCCTACATCCGTTTTTGTTGTCATGACATTTTTATGTCCTCCGTTGTTACCTCTAACGAACTTGCGTGACCGCTAACGATGTTGCGTCTGTTTACTTTGAGTGCTAACGATGCTTCTTCACAGATACCATTATCGTTATTACAAGACATTTACAATGTGGCCATTGAGACCTTTAGTCATTAGGGCGGTGGTTATTATGGAACATTATTTACAGTAGCCAGAGAAATTAAGTCTTCTGGCGCTAAGGAGAAGCCGGAAATGAATGCTCCTTGCGTTCGATACCCAGAGAGCCGTGCGGTGACGTGTCTGATCACAGTCTTAGTGATTCAGGGGGCACATGAAAACAAAGATCCAAACAGTATAAACCGTTTCATATTGTTAAGTGACTTTATGACGTTTACTGATAGGCATCGTGAAATCAGTTCTTTTGATTGGCTCGCAGAGAGTAAAATAAATGTAACATATTTTGCAGTTTTCATTCATCTTTCTGAAACTGAGATACCCCCACGCTAGAAGGACAACTCCACACGCACTTACCATTAAAACTCTCTGCGTCACCATAAGGTGCTTATAACAAGCTATGTAAATGCAGACACATATCAACATCGTAGAAGAATTTTCCATTAAAAGGAGTCAAAGAACAGAACTGTCTTCTAATGCAGTTATGGAATCCTACATGTCTGAAGTTTCCGTCACCGAGATTTCGCAGGAGTTATCTGCGCCCAGTTCACCATTACTGATGTCATTATGAACAGATAGGTCATGGAAGCACTGTAACGATTATTTCATGGTTGGCCAAAGGCTTTGTGTAGCCTCCGCATATATTCCGACGATTAAATACGAACTTCACTGTTTTTATGCGAAATGATCGTTCATAATTTGCATTGTGCGCTACACTGGTATAATAAACCGTCGCTAAAGTTTCAGGTTTGACAGTTTGTACTTCTTTTACAAAGCAGGAAAATGTGCTTCTGGAGTAGGCATGTAGCCGCTAGAGTAGCACCGTCGTAAGGACCGTTTCGGTTATGCATTTATTGTGCGACATTTAAACAGGAAGCTATCGCTTTTCTGAGACACCACTGTTCCTTGTTGAGACTATGTACTGGGAACTGTCCACAATTTAGGATGCGCTGTTCCGTTTATAGGTTAACGACAGTAGTCGGTATCTTCGGGGGTCTCGTTTTGCTATTGTTCGTTTTATTTACAATGTTGTATGATTTCTACATGTTGCAATATGTCATGTAACAGCTACTACCAAAGGGATTCGCATTCTGTGAATCTTGATGGACGTCAGGTCTTTGTCGCACATGAAAATTTGTGCCGGACCTGGCCTTGAACATGTCTTTGTCTCTCCGAGCACGCCTCCACGGCCAGTCAAAAATTCCATATGTCGCAAAACGTGAACCCATTTCGTAATATTTACCACATTTATAAAGAAGAACATAATGTGATGTCTCTGGACTGTACAAACACAGATATTGTAAGAATGATTGGTGTACCCGTGCGTCGACGGGCAAAAATGACGGTAAAATACACTGCTGGAAAAAAGTTAGGGCATCTGGAAGGACGAAATATATTTGGATCCGATGATGGCATATGCCACCTGGGCATAGTAGGTACGCTGATAATGGTTTCAAGGTTGTCCACCAACAGATATCGTAGTCGCATAGTTATCAGCGCGCCATCTGTGTCTACCCTTTATTAGGGAATACTGACAGCCAGAAGGCTCAGTGTGGTGCAAACGTATGAAGCAAGCTGGGAACCGTGTCACGGACAGACACTGGTGCTTCCTGCAGTCAACTGAGCGAGTCCGAAACTGGTCTAATTGTGATCTTCCGTTTGGCGGGAAGGTCCTTTAGGAGAACTGCTGCACAAGTTGGACGTAATGCGTCAGTTCCGCTACGATGCTCGTGTCAGTGGTCACACATTCAAAAACATGTGGACGAAGTTGGGGACGTTCACGCGGCACAGACGCCCACCAGGACTGTTGTATTGTAAGGGCGGCAATGGGAGATCGTACAGCTATCGCGGCACACATTAGAGGCCCTGCGAGCCGATAGGTGTCAACACGAACGGTTGTGGACCGGTCGTTAGCAATGGCACTCTTCAACTCACGCCACAGTATCGACGTGCATGGCTCGTGCCGTCATAGGATCATTCGAAAAATGGAATGGCGTGCAGTGATATTCAGCGATGAACACAGATTCTGCCTGCAGACAATGATCGGTTTCAAGTATGACATAAACCTGAGGAGCGCTCTCTCGTAGTGCATTCGACCAGACCAAACTGACCCCACCCCAGGCCTTATGGTCGGGGTGAGATAAGCTGCAACTCTAGTTCACCTATGGTGTTTCTGGAGAGGACGCCAACCGGCGTGCAGAATGTTGTTAGACCCGTTCTTTTGTCGTTCTTAAAACAGTAAGGTGATGTGTGGTTTCAAAATGATAATGCTTGCCCACATACTGCCAGTGAAACTCAACGTGCCCTGCAACACGCGCAGAAACTTCCCTGGCCAACACGATCACCGAACTTTTCTCCCATCGAACATGTTTGGGATGTGATGGGGCGAGAAGTGACTGATGCACTCGTTAACCATGTACTGTAACAGAACTACGTGAAGAAGTCGAGCAGATGTGGTATAACGTATCCCACGGCAGTATTCGCAGTATTCGGCATCTGTACGATAGACTGAATGCCAGAGTAAGCGCCTACATTGCCGCCGTTGCAGCCTGCACCACCGCCCGTTAAAATTGCTACACCAAGAAGAAATGCAGATGATAAACGGGTATTTATTGGACAAATGTATTACACTAGAACTGACATGTTATTACATTTTCACTCAACTTGGGTGCATAGATCCTGAAAAATCGGTAGCCAGAACAACCACCTCTGGCCGTAATAAGGGCCGTGATGCGCCTGGGCATTGAGTCAGAGTTTGGATGGCGTGTACAGGTACAGCTGCCCATGTAGCTTCAACATGATACCACAGTTCATTAAGAGTAGTGACTGGCGTATTGTGACGAGAAAGTTGCTCGGCCACCATTGACCAGACGTTTTCAATTGGTGAGACATCTGGAGAATGTGCTGGCCAAGGCAGCAGTCGAATATTTTCTGTATCTAGAAAGATCCGCACAGGACCTGCAACATGCGGTCGTGCATTATCCTGTTGAAATGTAGGGTTTCGCAGGGATCGAATGAAGGGTAGAGCCACGGGTCGTAACACATCTGAAATGTAACGTCCACTGTTCAAAGTGCCGTCAGTGTGAACAAGATGTGACCGAGACGTGTAACCAATGGCACCCCATACCATCACGCCGGGTGATACGCCACTATGGCGTTGACGAATAAACGCTTCCAATGTGCATTCACCGCGATGTCACCAAACACGGATGCCACCATCACGATGCTGTAAACAGAACCTGGATTCATCCGAAAAAATGACGTTATGCCATTCCTGCACGCAGGTTCGTCGTTGAGTACACCATCGCAGGCGCTCCTGTCTGTGGTGCAGCGTCAACGGTAACGGCAGCCATGGTCTCCGAGCTGATAGTCCATGCTGATGCAAACGTCGTCGTACTGCTCGCGCAGATGGTTGTTGTGTTGCGAACGTCCCCATCTGCTGACTCAGGGATCGAGACGTGGCTGCACGATCCGTTACAGCCATGCTGATAAGATGCCTGCCATCTCGACAGCTAGTGATACGAGGCCGTTGGGATCCAGCTCGGCTTTCCGTATTACCCTCCTGAAACCACCGATTCCATATTCTGCTAACAGTCATTGGATCTCGATCAACGAGAGCAGCAATGTCGCGATACGATAAACTGCAATCGTGATAGGCTACAATCCGACCTTTATCAAAGTCGGAAACGTGATGGTACGCATTTTTCCTCCTTACACGAGGCATCACAACAACGTTTCACCAGGCAACGCCGGCCAACTGCTGTTTGTGTATGAGAGATCGGTTGCAAACGTTCCTCATGTCAGCACGGTGTAGGTGTCGCCACCGGCGCCGACCTTGTGTGAATGCTCTGAAAAGCTAATCATTTGCATATCACAGCATCTTCTTACTGTCGGTTAAATTTCGTATCTGTAGCACGTCATCTTCGTGATGAAGCAATTTTAATGGCCAGTAGTGTAGGTGTTTCAGACTGGTCAATACCTGACATCTCATAACTTTTTGTGTTACTGATCTGTAAATTTAATCACTTGATGTACTGCACATGCATTGCTTCAACAATAAAACTTTAATGAATTGGAAACATTTTAAGGCGTTTGTTGGTCTTTCTCCAGTAATGCATTCGTCTCTTTCTATAAGGGAATCACGAATAGCGCGAGCGTAAAGTTCGTGAACTCCGTGATATGTGGAAGTCTGGATCAGTCCTGGAGCCGTACATGGATAGCCGAAGTGGTTAAGGTGACCTCTCACGATAAGTGGGAAATCCAGATTCGAATCCCTGTCCAGCACAAATGTTCATGTGGTACAAACTGCTGACGTGAATCCAGAACTGCAAAGTGGCAATCGTTTCTTAACTTTAACCACAGTTTTAATGGTCACAACAGTGTCCGTTGCTTCAGACATGCACGCATCACTGAAGAATATTGGAACGTGAAGATACAGATACTGTAGAAACACAGACATAGTAACCATCATTGATGTAATAGGTGTTAAGGAAGTTGAAGGTGCTGCCTTGATTCATATTTCTTCATTCCGTCAGTCTTTTATTTCCTGTCCTCGAAAAATCCTACGCCCATGTTTGTCTCTAATGGTCCATCTTTTGTTGCTATTTACAGTACCAGGTACTGTATCTTCCACTGGTACTTTTTATTGGTCAGGTGCTCTGTCCTATCTTCTGTCCACCATACCACTGACATCCCTGAACCAACACTACGCACCCGATAGCAATGAATCACTTTCGCAGGCCTCGGTCCTGAAGTAATTCTAGTGTGCGCTGCTCACACCCTCCTATCTACCACCAACTGCACGTTAACCATTTATACTCTTGGTACACTTGCTAGCTCCTCAAAACTCAGGAAATTTTAGGTTATTTCTTATGCGGTGTATATTCCCATGGTTTCTAACTAATCATTTACGACCTACTTATCCAGTTAACTAACATTCTTAAATAGTTTAGTGTAACTTTTGATTGTAGCCTCCCGTCCTCAGATGTTTTCCAGGTCATCAAATCCTTGCCCCATCCTCCCCCAACATCCTTTTTCACGATCGACATCTCCGGACTTCATAAACATCCCGAAAATTTGATTCCAACTGCTCAATCACTTTCTCCCAGGTTAACAATACTGCTATGTTGCGGAGCTAATATTAAAACGTACCATCAACACTACATCGACATGCCGTGGATAACGTCTCCCAGTGCTGCTATAACATTTTTCTTCTCCTAGATAACGAAATCTACCCAGAGATTTATCCTTCGTATAAGATATAACCCAACCCTCCTCATGTTTTCTCACATCAGAGGTGTTCCTTATTTCTAATAGCACCCCACACATCGCGGCAGCACTTAACAGAACTACTTACAACTCTTCTTCTCCTAGTGCAGGTGCTACCGCTTTTGCATTGCAGCGCAGTGATGTGCTTCACAGGAAGAAACGTCAGCATCCGTTTTAAAATGCAACCAACGTTCTTTTTCACAATTTTCATCAGTTTTTGAATGTATGAATGCAAATACACTACTGGCCATTAAAATTGCTACACCACGATTATGACGTGCTGCAGACGCGAAATTTAACCGACAGGAAGACGATGCTGTGATATGCAAATGATTTTCAGAGCATTCCCACAAGGTTGGGGCCGGTGGCGATATATATAACGTGCTCACACGAGGAAAGTTTCCAACCGGTTTCTCATACACAAACAGCAGTTGACCGGCGTTGCCTGGAGAAACGTAGTTGTGATGCCTCGTGTAAGGAGAAGAAATGCGTACCATCACGTTTCCGACTTTGATAATGCTCGCATTGTAGCCTATCGTGAATGCGGTTTATCGTATCGCGACATTGCTGCTCACGTTGGTCGAGATCCAATGACTGTTAGCAGAATATGGAATCGATGGGTTTAGGAGAGTAATACGGAACGCCGTGCTGGATCCCAACTGCCTCAGATCACTAGCAGTCGAGATGACTGGCATCTTATCCGCATGGCTGTAACGGGTCGTGCAGCCACGTCTCGATCCCTGAGTCAACATATGGGGACGTTCGCAAGACAACAACCACCTCCACGAAGAGTTCGACGACGTTTGCATCAGCATGGACTATCAGCTCGGAGACCATGGCTGCGGTTACCCTTGATGATGAGGATGATGATATTTGATTTTGTGGGGCGCTCAACTGCGCGGTTATCAGCGCCCATATAAATTCCCAACCTTTGCCCAGTCCAATCTCGCCACTTTCATGAATGATGATGAAATGATGAGGACACCACAAACAGCCAGTCATCTTGAGGCAGGTGGTTACTCTTGACAATAATGAATCTGGGTGCACGAACGGCAAAACGCCATTTTTTCGGATGAATCCAGGTTCTGTTTACAGCATCGTGATGGTGGCATCCGTGTTTGGCGACATTGCGGTGAACGCACATTCGAAGCGTGTATTGGTCATCGCCATACTGGCGTATCACCCGGCGTGATGGTATGGGGTGCCATTGGTTACACGTCTCGGTCACCTCTTGTTTGCATTGACGGCACTTTGAACAGTGGACGTTACATTTCAGATGTGTTACGACCCGTGGCTCCACCCTTCATTCGATCCCTGCGAAACCCTACATTTCAGTAGGGTAGTGCACGACCGCATTTTGCAGGTCCTGTACGGGCCTTTCTGGGTACAGAAAATATTCGACTGCTGCCCTGGCCAGCACATTCTCCACATCTGTCACCAATTGAAAACGTCTGGTCAATGGTGGCCGAGCAATTGGTATCGTGTTGAAGCTGCATGGGCAGCTGTACCTGTACGCGCCATCCAACCTCAGTTTGACCCAATGCCCAGACGTATCAAGGATCTATGCACCCAAATTGCGTGAAAATGTAATCACATGTCAGTTATAGTATAATATATTTGTCCAATTAATACTCGTTTATCATCTGCATTTCTTCTTGGTGTAGCAATTTTAGTGGCCAATAATGTATTTCAGGGTAAGGGTACTTTACAACTAGCTTTGTATTTTGAAATGATTTCGGGTGGTAGATGAGTAACGTACTGCTCATCAGTGTAAGGATTTGGTTGGAAATACGGAACATACTTCGTATCCCGCGATAACAGTTGAGAAACTTTTATTAATACAAGGTCTTACGCTGTCGTCATCTAATCTTTCTGAACTTGTTGTAAAAGTATCATGTTGCATTACATGCAGTTAAAACACAAAGGCACTCCACACATATACATATCTTGATAAAAAGCACACATGTGATAACATCCTCGTACCATTCATGCATATCGTCGCTGGACGTGACTGTCCCAAGCTTGCCGCTCAGCACTACGCTACAGGCGGAGTGTTAACATGGAGGCTGCAGATCCGCTAACTTAGTCTACGCCATCCAGCGGCCAGGCAGCTAACTTTGTAGCTGATGTGCCGGCTCTGTGATAACACTAAGCCTGTAGCGTAGCGCCGTGCAGCAAGCTTGGGAACGTCATGTCCGACGGCGGTATGCGTGAAAACTACGAGAATGTCATCAGCTGCGTGGATGTTACTGTGTGTTTCTTATCAATATATGTGTATGTGTGGTGTGCCATTTGTGCTTTGACTTCATGCGATATGGCCCTTTTACAACATGTTTCATTAGAGCAGATGGTGGCAGCATAAAACTGTTGAAGCTTGTCAGCATAGAACAATAAAAGTTTCTATCATGTAATCTTAATCTTCAACTATACATGTCGTCCCACAGCACAACATGTATACTTTATGTAAGGGGATCGTTTTACAATAAGTGGAAAAAAATATGTCAATATCAGCAAAATAACCGACTCAATAAAAACGTTTAATAATTAACAGTTTCGTACACACATATCATCGCCAGAATAAACAACTAATCGAAAGTATATTAAGTAAGTAATTGTAGGAACTCAATAATAAAATGTAGTAAAATATGTATTTTATAATCACATTCAGAAGGCACCCACTTCCCCTGCTGTGCCCGCTGTCTCGCTACCAGACAACGGTCACGTTCCGTCCACTTCATATGGATTGGTAGCAATCGAGATGTGAATTATACTCGTCCCTGCAACGAAGAATTGTCAAGAACTGCAATGAACTGCACTTACGAGTCTGGAATCATGTTTACGTCCTGTACTTCATATTCCGTCAAAATTTGTTTTCTTTTAAGTTCTTGATCACTGCTGCCTTTAAGAAAAAAGTTTTTAAAGACTGCTAATCATCATCAGGTCCCAAAAAGTCGTGCGAGTATTGGTACTATTGAGACACCAGTAATAAAATGTAATCACATGTAATTGCAAAAATTGGTTCAAATGGCTCTGAGCACAATGGGACTTACCTGCTGTGGTCATAAGTCCCCTAGAACTTAGAACTACTTAAACCTAACCAACCTAAGGACATCACACACATCAATGCCCGAGGCAGGATTCGAACTGCGACCGCAGCGGTCACGCGGCTCCAGACTGTAGCGCTTAGAACCGCACGGCCACTCCGGCCGGCAGTGTAATTGCATCCACTGATAGAAAATCAAAAGTCATCATGGCAATTGTTCTCAAAACACGGCGGTGACTTTTACGGAACGATCGGGTCAGAATACTCGTATGTCGTCGACTGCTGTATTTCATGAAATACTTTTGTATGTTCAAATGGTTCAAATGGCTCTGAGCACTATGGGACTCAACTGCTGTGGTCATAATTCCCCTGGAACTTAGAACTACTTAAACCTAACTAACCTAAGGACAGCACACAACACCCAGCCATCACGAGGCAGAGAAAATCCCTGACCCCGCCGGGAATCGAACCCGGGAACCCGGGCGTGGGAAGCGACAACGCTACCGCACGACCACGAGATGCGGGCTTTTGTATGTTCAACAAAGGGAATATTTCTTTACTGGATTTCATATTCATTACTGACGTCTTTTGACCGTTTAAAATGGTTATAAACGATTTTCTGTGAGCGAATGAGACAATGAAAGACCAAGAAATATTAATTTTATTATACTGTACATCTCATCGTAAGCCCTCCGGAGAAAATATTTGTTACTCTCTTTAAAGAACACAATGGTGGGTGTTGAGCACTTCAGGCAAAGTATAGATGGTAGCAGGTGGTATTTTGACCTAACTACTGACGTACTTCATGGCAGTGAATTGGTGTGTATTTCGCAGTCGGTTGTAAGGAGGCAGTGCATTAAGACCTGTCGACGTAGATACGTGACAGAATAGTAGAAAGAAGAAAACGTGTACATACATGACCATCATACACCGTAAATAATGTTATTCTGTTTGCTGGTGTAAGGACGCGAAATGTCCACTGTCAGCAATGTAGCTCGGCATCAGAACAGTAGTCGTTAAATTACCCTAATCGACCATGGCCAGAGACACCTGTTACACCTTGTCAACAACAATCGATTTCAAACCCGATAAGAACTTCTGACGTTAGATAGTGCGGGTCCACTTCAGTCTGCGACTAACACTGCTAAGGGATCCGAACGTAATGGATCTTTGTACTCGGGTGCCTTGCAAAAGGCCACTGGTCACAGGAGCACATAATTCTGCACTTCTTAATTGTGTCAAACAACACAGGAGGTGGTGAATAACGGGATGTAGGTGTGTAGCGTGATCCGACAAGTCAGCATTTGACGTCTTTTCAAATGATAAAAACCGCTGATAGCTCTGGGAGACCAATTAGATGCTTAAACCACAATTTTCTTAGATGTTTTCCGCTGCATGACTTGTCCCACTCGTTTACTTTACCATGAACATGAAGTAGGTCATTTAATTTAAAAATTTTGGTTATGAAATGTTGCCCTTTGCTCTAAATTTTCAATGATTATGCTGTGACACTTATCTTCCAACATGACAGCAGCCTGGCCGGCCTACGTTCCTGGTTTGACGAAATTTCACTGTCGCTTTTATACTGGCCTGATACATCATCCAGTCTTAATCCCACAGAAATTGTCTACTTGGAAATAAACGTAGCAATCAGTATATCGGGAGTTCGGTAACTCTACGAAATTTAATCACGGAAGAGTGGCTTCAGCTGGATATGGCATATCTGATGAATCTTGTGCGTTGTCGCTCTCTTCCAGATTAGAAAACTTTCAAGGCTAGAGGTGATGTAACACGGTATTAGCTTGATATCTTGTGGGAGTGAAGATTTTTCTGTCTGGTTTGCTTATTAACTACATTGTCACAATTTTTCTAGACTTCATGTTGATGTGCGAGAGAGAAACCGATGCTAAGTACAAAGTTTATTTTCATGCTTCAGTTCGAAACGCTTCCCCTCTCTTAGACCTGGAGAGGATGTCGTCCGGTGATGGGTTGCCGAAGCAAGGTAGGCACCTCGCAACTAATCCACCGAGAACGGTAGTCGTTGCATGCTGCTCCGACGAATAAGAAACGCGGGCGTAGACGCTCCTCCTGATGCCTCGTTGCAGCACCGCAATCGATGGTCTAGTTTCGGCTGGGCGGGAGGACGCTGGGCACAGTTCGCAGTCACTAACCAAGACGAAAGATCGTCTTACGTAGGCTGTGGTGTCACCGCCAGACACCACACTTGCTAGGTGGTAGCCTTTAAATCGGCCGCGGTGCGTTAGTATACGTCGGACCCACGTGTCGCCACTATCAGTGATTGCAGACCGAGCGCCGCCACACGGCAGGTCTAGCCTAGAGAGACTCCCTAGCACTTGCCCCAGTTGTACAGCCGACTTTTCTAGCGATAGTTCACTGTCTACATACGCTCTCAATTGCAGAGACAACAGTTTAGCATAGCCTTCAGCTACGTCATTTGCTACGACCTAGCAAGGCGCCAATTTCAGTTACTATAATTCTGAACAGATAATATTGTGAATCATGTATCGTCAAGAGCGACGTTCATCATTAATGGATTAAAGTTAAGTATCAAACTAATTACGTCCGCTTTCTGAATTCTAATTCCTTGTCATGTTCCAAACCTCACGTCAGTATAGTTCTTCCCTCTTCACGCCAGCCTGCGTGAGTTAAAACGCGTGCATTTCGGCCTCTTCTAGTAACACACTGTTGGCTCTTCCGCCAACACAACATAGGCCACCAGTGTATTAAATCTCTTAGGCAAAACTTCATGTAAGGATTATGTTAGTTATATTTCAAGTGAAGAGTCTTGTAAATATCTGTCTATCAGGTGATACTTTAAGGGTAGGTTTACTTTCTTTAGCCCAAGGAAAGAATGTTTTTTGAGAATTTTTTTCTCCCGATGTGTTATAGAAATCAATGTCAAATATTGTCAAAATGTTTATTTATATTTCCTCTACAAACTGGAATTTTTTCGACCGGAAATGTAGACGAACAAAGGCGGAAGTGCCGTCGGAACGAAACAAAATTTCGATGTAGACCTCCACGTGCGGTATGTCACAGGTCAGCCGGCTCGTCTGAAATCAAAATTGAGTTGACGTTAGCGAAGTATATAAGATTCTTTAAGAGTTGTACCTCGCTTAAGTCATTTGAACCATCGGTAACAAAATGGAACACCATTTGAAAAAAATAGGGTGTTTTCAAAATGTTCAAATGTGTGTGAAATCTTATGGTACTTAACTGCTAAGGTCATCAGTTCCTAAGCTTACACACTACTTAACCTAAATTATCCTAAGGACAAACACACACACCCATGCCCGAGGGAGGACTCGAACATCTGCCAGGACTAGCCGCACGGTCCATGACTGCAGCGCCCTAGCCCGCTAGGGTAATCCCGCACGGCTAGGTTTTTTTTTTCATCGATTTTTTGAATTCGTCGTCCAAATAAAAATAGTTGATGGATCGGAATAAAAGTGGCACAACTCCTAGACAATCGTGCCAATCGTTTCAGTAGATTTGAAGTTACCATACCGCGTGATAAAAAAAAGGTCATTTCGAGAAAAACGCTTTTGAAGTTTTGACTACATGTAAATGCGATATTGTGCAACTTACGTTCAATCTCCTATTCCGTATCCACAAACTAGTCCTTCCTCTTCCTCATAAAGGGCGTTCTGCTCGATCTGGGCCATCCTGCGCTGCTCCAGAGCCGCTCGTACGGCCGGTGACAAGCGGTTTTCGGCTGCTTGAATCCGGTGGTCGTCCGAATGCTTGGCGAACTGCATCGAATAGACTCCCAGGGTGATGTCCATCGTTGTCATGGTCTTCAGAATTGCTGAATACCCTTCTTTGATGCTGTTCACTGCCAGGAAAGTCGCAATCTCCACAGTCTTCGCAGGAGAATGCAAATGCTTGGGGGCTAAATTCTAAACACACGCGTTCAAACTTTCATTTGAATTTTGTGTGTTTCCTCCTAAGCACCGGTACAATAACTCGTCCTCCGAAAGAAAAAAACTGGTGTGTGGAAATGACCGATTTCAAGCACGTGCATTTTTTTGTTCAACTGCGTATAACAAACATTTCCGTGCCATATTCGGAAAAAACACTTCTATGGATCCACAAACGCAATTTAAAAAAAATATATCAATTTTTTGAACCAAAAGATAGTAAACCTCCCCTTAATATTCATACACAGTTGTAAATAGTCAGAACCTTCGCGTGAAAACGGTTTGTAAATCTTCATATCTATATTGTAATGAACGAGGATAATATTACAGTTCCACTCAATCTCCTCCCAAAACATACGAAAGAATCCAGTACTGTGCCGGCGATGTATTTTCGTCCGGCACAACATTGCATATTCATGAATGTCTACGAATCTGCGTTTGCCTTGAAATTTTCCCTAAGAAATTAAATGTTTCAAATGGCTCTGAGCACTATGGGACTTAACTTCTAAGGTCATCAGTCCCCTAGAACTTTGAACAACTTAAACCTAACTAACCTAAGGACAGCACACACATCCATGCCCGAGGCAGGATTCGAACCTGCGACCGTAGCGGTCGCGCGGTTCCGGACTAAAGCGCCTAGAACCGCTCGGCCATTCCGGCCGGCCAAAAGAAATTAAATAAGACTCTTTGTAGCGCAGGCTGATTGAAAGGATAGTACTTCGGAGATAGCATAACTAATATCACAAGGAAGTGCGCTAATCTGAATTGATTCAGAATAATTTAGATGAGAATGCAGATACGTTTCTGCGACAGCATGTCTCGTAGTACCGCAATCACGAAGCCTTAAGTGTCGCGCTCTGGAAGTATTAGGGAAGATAATAGCTTAGTTACATGTCGTGGGACCTGAGTGGTATGCAATGTAAGTGGACAGTGCACGCTTTCATGAAGCAGCTTTGAGTATGCGCAAGCTTAGGCGGGGAACATGGGGTAGGAATAATAGTTCAAATGGCTCTGAGCATTAACATCTGAGGTCATCAGTACCCCTAGACTTACAACTACTTAAACCTAACTAATCTAAGGACATCACACACATCCATGCCCGAGGCAGGATTCGAACCAGCGGCCGTAACAGCAACGCGGTTCTAGACCGACGCGCCTATAACCATTCGGCGACAGCGGCCGGCTGGCAGGAATCAGAGAGAAGGGCAAATATGCAGAGTAATAACTATATGAATGTCAAACGTACTGTAAACGTTGCATAATCAGAGAGATACTACAGAATGAATTACTGTTCATGAGTGATTACTTTGTATCAGTTCCCACATTTGCAGAATACAAATTTTACATCGTCATACTAAAAAATTTTAAAAGCATATTATAAAATTACGGATCGTGAGTTTACAAGTGAGAGAGATCTGGTATAAATTACTTGAATCCACGGATATTCGAATTAGAATCGGTTATTGATTACTAGGTGTCTTGGTGAAATCGAGTGATTACAGAGCCATAGAATTCCCCACAGTAATTCGAATGAAAATACAACTCGACAAATGAGCTCCAGTTTCCATAGTTTCAAAGCGTATGTGTGTTCCAACAAAAGAGATGAAACGCAAATGCACGACGCAAGCTCCAGTCTCAAACCTTTTGTAGTAGCAGGTTGAATGCGCCCACCGCAATGACATCCGAAGCGGCAATTCAACGAACCACCAGAAACTACAGTCACCGACATAGTGCGACTTTGATCTGAAACGATTCGGTCTAGCAAACGAATATCGGTGGCTCGCACCCTGGTAGATGCCATACGTCAAATCTCCACGTATGACTGAACAGTACCTAGCGATGGCTTGCAAATGTACACTCCGGTAGCAGATCAGCTAGCAGACGTAATTCGCTAGCTTGCGAGAGTCGCTAAGGAAAAAATTACATGCGTGACACGCGAGTGCGCATGATATGAAACAGAGGTCGTGAAAAGAGGCCGTATTTCAAATTCAGCTTACGGACCGTGTTATTCTTTGCAGCGTGAAAGGAATCTGCGTTAGTAACGATATGAGCTCAGAAATAAAAACCTGCGGGTGCTACCCACTTATCACGACAACAAACAGCTTTGCACGTCATGCAACAATCCATTAATAGTTCACGTTCCATTGGACCGTCAGCATAGTATATGTCAGTATAAGACATAATGAAAATGAATACTCCAAAATTAGCTGCAATAACGTAATATAGTGTTAATATTTTACACGACATACCTGCCATTATCAAGTGACATATAGCTGGAAGTGACGACCATACGGTATATACAGTTTTCGAAACGTAAAATATACGTTTTTGTCAGATACTATGACAGTTCAAGTTTGATAGTTCTTTACTAGAATGCTATATGTATCATAGTAACGAACCGTCAAACTTCAACTGTCATAATATCTTAGAAAAACTTATATTTTACGTTTCGTAACCAAAAAGCAGTATTACACTCAACACAGAAACGACAGAAAAAATTTGCTATAGACGCCATAAGGACCTCATTTCCAACTAGACGTCACTTGATAATGGACAATAACCCGAAACAAGCTTGTCGTGTAAGATATTAAAGATACACATTACTTTATTGTAGTTACTTTTGGAGCATTCATTTACATTCCAGTAACAAATTACCCACTGTGTCCAGTGGAAGCACCTTCGCAGTGAAACAACATTGTAATGTATTCCTGATTACTTTGTTAAATGAGGGTGGTCTGTCATGGGAGAAGTTGTAGGAAGTAGGGTTCATATTCATAAAACCACATGGAATCTTATGGCAATGTCTCTCGTGACAAACAAAGCCACAGAAAGCTACCTCGACACTGTGATTACGTAGGGCTTTTGTTTACATCGTCGGGAAGACTGAATTATGAAGAAATCAGAGTTCCTGATCTGCGCAATTCAAATAATCAAGAGAGATAATCCAATGAACGCCCCATCCAAGACGCGCAAACAACGTGATAAATGCGAGCTGTTCAGAGTACCGACTCTGAAGTATGAAACTAATACCTCATGCTACAGCGAAAAGGGACACGTACATCTTTAAACTGCACATTCAGTAACGGTCGACACCCAGGAAGCGAATAATGAAAAAGCCAATTTCTTTGTTCTTAGTACAATCTCTCTTTGGAGCGACGGCAGCAAGGTTGTAGCGAATGTGATGAATGTAGAAATGGCTGGAAGCATGAAAATAGAGGGAAACGCTGCAAAATTTTATCTGCCATGGTGTAAAAATATTCTAATAAATTACCAAAAATTCAGATGTGTGTGAAATCTTATATTACTTAACTGCTAATGTCATCAGTCCCTAAGCTTACACACTACTTAACCTGAATTATCCTAAGGACAAACACACACACCGATGGCGTGCACACGGGGGTTTTTTAGGTTAGAGGGACCCCCCCTTGGGCGAAACGATAAAATACCTGACGGTTTACCAGAGAGGACATTATCATCGTTGATAAAGAATGTCCGTCCTCAGAGACCAAAAACAGGAAAAGTTAACGTAATATTGGTAAACTGCAGGAGTATCCAGGGCAAGGTTCCTGAATTAGTATCTCTTATTGAAGGAAATTGTGCGCATATAGTATTAGGAACGGAAAGTTGGTTAAAACCGGAAGTGAACAGTAACGAAATCCTAGACACAGAATGGAATATATACCGCAAGGATAGGATAAACGCCAATGGTGGAGGAGTATTTATAGCAGTAAAGAATTCAATAATATCCAGTGAAGTTATTAGCGAATGCGAATGTGAAATAATCTGGGTTAAGTTAAGTATCAAAGGTGGGTCAGATATTATAGTCGGATGCTTCTATAGACCACCTGCATCAGCAACCGTAGTAGTTGAGCGCCTCAGAGAGAACCTGCAGAACGTCGTGAAGAAGTTTCGTGATCATACTATTGTAATAGGGGGAGACTTCAATCTACCAGGTATAGAATGGGATAGTCACACAATCAGAACTGGAGCCAGGGACAGAGACTCTTGTGACATTATCCTGACTGCCTTGTCCGAGAATTACTTCGAGCAGATAGTTAGAGAACCAACTCGTGAAGCTAACGTTTTAGACCTCATAGCAACAAATAGACCGGAACTTTTCGACTCCGTGAATGTAGAAGAGGGTATCAGTGATCATAAGTCAGTGGTTGCATCAATGACTACAAGTGTAATAAGAAATGCCAAGAAAGGAAGGAAAATATATTTGCTTAACAAGAGTGATAGGGCACAAATCGCAGAATATCTGAGTGACCACCATCAAACGTTCATTTCTGAGGAAGAGGATGTGGAACAAAAATGGAAAAAATTCAGAAACATCGTCCAGTACGCCTTAGATAAGTTCGTACCGACTAAGGTCCAAAGCGAGGGGAAAGATCCACCGTGGTATAACAATCATGTACGAAAGGTACTACGGAAACAAAGAAAGCTTCATCATAGGTTTAAGAGTAGTCGAATCATAGCTGATAAGGAAAAGCTGAACGAAGCGAAAAAGAGCGTAAAGAGAGCAATGAGAGAAGCATTCAACGAATTCGAACATAAAACATTGGCAAACAATCTAAACAAGAACCCTAAAAAGTTTTGGTCATATGTAAAATCGGTAAGCGGATCTAAATCCCCTATTCAGTCACTCGTTGACCACGATGGAACCGAAACAGAGGACGACCGAAGAAAGGCAGAAATACTGAATTCAGTGTTCCGAAACTGTTTCACTGCGGAAAATCGTAACACGGTCCCTGACTTCAGCCGTCGCACGGACGCCAAAATGGAAAATATTGAAATAAACGATATCGGAATTGAAAAACAACTGCTATCACTTAGTAGCGGAAAAGCATCCGGACCAGACGAGATACCCTTAAGATTCTACAGTGATTATGCTAAAGAACTTGCCCCCTTTCTATCAGCAATTTATCGTAGATCGCTGGAAGAACGTAAAGTACCTATCGACTGGAAGAAAGCGCAGGTCGTTCCCATTTTCAAGAAGGGTCATAAATCAGATGCGAATAATTATAGGCCTATTTCGCTTACGTCAATCTGTTGTAGAATAATGGAACATGTTTTGTGTTCTCGTATTATGACGTTCTTAGATAATACAAATCTCCTTCATCATAACCAACATGGATTCCGCAAACAGAGATCATGTGAAACTCAGCTCGCCCTATTTGCCCAAGAAATTCACAGTGCCGTAGACACTGGCGAGCAGATTGATGCCGTATTCCTGGACTTCAGGAAGGCATTTGATACGGTTCCGCATTTACGTTTAGTGAAAAAAATACGAGCTTACGGAATATCGGACCAGGTTTGTGATTGGATTCAGGATTTCCTAGAAGAAAGAACACAACATGTCATTCTTAACGGTTCAAAATCTGCAGATGTAGAGGTAATTTCGGGAGTACCGCAGGGAAGCGTGATAGGACCTTTATTGTTTACAATATACATAAATGACTTAGTTGACAACATCGGTAGCTCCGTGAGGCTATTTGCAGATGACACGGTTGTCTACAAGAAAGTAGCAACATCAGAAGACTCGTACGTACTCCAGGAGGACCTGCAGAGGATTAATGCATGGTGCGACAGCTGGCAGCTTTCCCTAAACGTAGATAAATGTAATATAATGCGCATACATAGGGGCAGAAATCCATTCCAGTACGATTATGCCATAGGTGGTAAATCATTGGAAGCGGTAACGACCGTAAAATACTTAGGAGTTACTATCCGGAGCGATCTGAAGTGGAATGATCACATAAAACAAATAGTGGGAAAAGCAGGCGCCAGGTTGAGATTCATAGGAAGAATTCTAAGAAAATGTGACTCATCGACGAAAGAAGTAGCTTACAAAACGCTTGTTCGTCCGATTCTTGAGTATTGCTCATCAGTATGGGACCCTTACCAGGTTGGATTAATAGAAGAGATAGACATGATCCAGCGAAAAGCAGCGCGATTCGTCATGGGGACATTTAGTCAGCGCGAGAGCGTTACGGAGATGCTGAACAAGCTCCAGTGGCGGACACTTCAAGAAAGGCGTTACGCAATACGGAGAGGTTTATTATCGAAATTACGAGAGAGCACATTCCGGGAAGAGATGGGCAACATATTACTACCGCCCACATATATCTCGCGTAATGATCACAACGAAAAGATCCGAGAAATTAGAGCAAATACGGAGACTTACAAGCAGTCGTTCTTCCCACGCACAATTCGTGAATGGAACAGGGAAGGGGGGATCAGATAGTGGTACAATAAGTACCCTCCGCCACACACCGTAAGGTGGCTCGCGGAGTATAGATGTAGATGTAGATGTAGATGCCCGAGGGAGGACTAGAACCTCCACCGGGACCAGCCGCACAGTCCATGACTGCAGCGCCTTAGGCCGCTCAGCTAATCCCACGCGGCTGAATTTACTAGTTTGGTACTGAGTTTGAATGGTCTTCCACTACTGCAGAACGTAATACAGTGTGTAGAAGGGTAGGCAATACAGAGGATTGGCCGAGCAATGATGGGGTTAAATTTCTAACGCTTCATGGGAACGAAAACATTGTTGTTGACATCCATGTTGAACAGATACTTGTCTCATCTGAAGTAGGCAATCGTGGGAAGAGGCAGTGCGAAAGAAATTATCTCCCGGAAATCGAAACTTCAGAACACATCGAATGGTCCACGGGAACCCCCACAGAATGCCACGAACTTGAGGAACGCCCTGTTCTGCAACACTTCAGAACAAACACACGATGTCTCGGAATCCGCAACTTCATGCGAAAATCTTTCAGATATCGCCCAACAGTCGCTACTGCTCACTTTCAATTGAGTTACAAACGTAGCTGAGCAGATACACAATCGTGAAGCTACCTGCACCATTCCTGTAACAAAAGAATAAAAATTAACTTGGTAGCGGAGTGATATGAGGAGTGTACCTACACTGATGTGGGAAAAGTCATGGGATACCTTCTAATGTGGTGTCGGACCTCCTCCTGCAGGGCGTAGTGTAGCATCTCGAAGTGTCTTGTACTCAACAAGTCCTGCTGAAATATTGAGCCATGTTGTCTCTAAAACCGTCCATAATTACAAAATATGTTGCAGGTGCAGGGTTTTGTGCACGAAATGAACTCTCGTTTACGTCTGATAAATGTTCTAAGGGATTCATGTCAGGCGGCCAGGAAGGTCAAACATACCCTCACATTGTCCAGAATGTTCTTTAAAACAATCGCGAACAATTGTGGCCCGGTGGCATTAAGTCGCTGATTGAGAACAATTAGTCCATGAATGGCTTCAAATGGTTGCCAAGTAGCAGAAATTAACAATTTCCCGTCAATGATGGGATCGGTTGGGCCAGAGGACCCAGTCGAACGCATGTGAAAACAGTCCACATCACTATGGAGCTATCACCGGCTTGCTCCGTGTCTTGTTGACAGTTTGGGTCCATGGCTTCGTGTGGTCTTCCCCACGCTCTGAACCCACTATCAGCTCTTACAAACTGAAGTCGGGGCACATCTGACAAGCCACAGGTCTGGTCTAGGGTACAACCGTTATGGCCACAAGTTCAGGATTGGCAGGCGATATCGTGCTGTTAGCAAAGGCATTCGCGTCTATCGTCTGCCAGCATAGCTCATAAACGCCAAGTTTCATAACACTAACGAGATTCTGAAAAAAGTAGGGGTAAGCTATAGGGAGAGACGGGTCATATACAATATGTACAACAACCAAGAGGGAATAATAAGAGTGGACGATCAAGAACGAAGTGCTCGTATTAAGAAGGGTGTAAGACAAGGCTGTAGCCTTTCGCCCCAACTCTTCAATCTGTACATCGAGGAAGCAATGATGGAAATAAAAGAAAGGTTCAGGAGTGGAATTAAAATACAAGGTGAAAGGATATCAATGATACGATTCGGTGACGACATTGCTATCCTGAGTGAAAGTGAAGAAGAATTAAATGATCTGCTGAACGGAATGAACAGTCTAATGAGTACACAGTATGGTTTGAGAGTAAATCGGAGAAAGACGAAAGTAATGAGAAGTAGTAGAAATGAGAACAGCGAGAAACTTAACATCAGGATTGATGGTCACGAAGTCAATGAAGTTAAGGAATTCTGCTACCTAGACAGTAAAATAACCAATGACGGACGGAGCAAGGACAACATCAAAAGCAGACTCGCTATGGCAAAAAAGGCATTTCGGGCCAAGAGGTCTACTAATATCAAATACCGGCCTTAATTTGAGGAAGAAATTTCTGAGGATGTACGTCTGGAGTACAGCATTGTATGGTTGCGAAACATGGACTGTAGGAAAACCGGAACATAAGAGAATCGAAGCATTTGAGATGTGGTGCTATAGACGAATGTTGAAAATTAGGTGGACTGATAAGGTAAGGAATGAGGAGGTTCTACGCAGAATCGGAGAGGAAAGGAATATGTGGAAAACACTGATAAGGAGAAGGGACAGGATGATAGGACATCTGCTAAGACATGAGGGAATGACTTCCATGGTACTAGAGGGAGCTGTAGAGGGCAAAAACTGTAGAGGAAGACAGAGATTGGAATACGTCAAGCAAATAATTGAGGACGTAGGTTGCAAGTGCTACTCTGAGATGAAGAGGTTAGCACAGGGAAGGAATTCGTCGCGGGTCGCATCAAACCAGTCAGTAGTCTGATGACAAAAAAAAAAAAAAAAAAAAAAAAAAAAAAAAAAAAAAAGGACACGTTTTTCATACTTCCCACATTGCTTTCTGCGGTATTTCTCGCAGTGTTGCTTTCCTGTTAGCACTGACAACTGTGCGAAAACGCCGCTGTTCTCGGCTAGTTAAGTGAAGGCAAACGGTCATTGCATTGTCCGAGGTGAGATGTAGTGCCTGAAATCTGGTATTCTCGGCACATTCTTGTCACTGTAGATCAAGGACTATTGAATTCCCTAAAGATTTCCGAAATACGTTGTCCCATGAGTCTAACTCCAACTACCTTCCGCGTACAGACTAAGTGAAACGCTGAAATTGGTTGCCAAATAAAATAAAATTGGTAACTTGATGGCTGCAAGGAGTTTAATTAGACATGCTCTATCAAACAGCCGAGTCCCGCAACCATCTCCCGTCGTGTAGCCTTAATCACGTTGGTAACCTTTACCCGTGTCACTTGAGTACAAATGACAGCTCGGCAAGTGCACTGACATTCCATACCTTGTGTATCTAAAACACTCTCATCTGTATGCGTGCATATTGGTACGCCATGATTTTTTTCACCTCAACGTACTTTAGTAATTGACAGTTATTCAGTTCCAGGGGACAGCATTTCCTGCTGGTACTGTCTGGAGGCAGCTCGTTTCCTATTGGCGAGACGGCCGACGCAGCAATCGGGGCTCGGGCCCCGGTGCGCAGGAAGATGCGGTTTGCGGGCGCGCGCGCTGTTTTATGCGCGCGTTAGTCTCACTTACGTCCTCCCGGCGGCCGTGGACACGTTTACGGCACCGTACGTCTCGCGCTCGGCGGTGGGGGGGGCCACACCAGCGCTGCGGAATTGATAGGCCCGCCTCCCTGCGCGGCGGGGTGCTTCGCGAATACACGCCTAGCCTGAACCGAACCACTGGGGCGCGTATACGGCCGCGGCGCACGCCTCTGTCCTGCCAGGGAACGGTCCGTATGCTTCCGGGTGGGGCCTCGTTTCCTCGGGCGATGCGTCTTGTTGAGGAACACGATTGCCGCTCCCATGTGAACACGATGCCTGCGTATCCCCCTCTCACCCACACACGTACAGAGTGAGTGGAGGACCCGTCGCATTCTGGGATTTACTTGTCTCTTACTGCTTTCAGCGCAAAGTACCGTCGATAGCGCGATATTTGGTGGCGTCATCATCTCGTTAGAAACACTTGGGCCGGCAGTCAGCACTTTCTTTGCTAATGGGACATACATAAACGTAAAAGAATTTCATGCAGATTGTAACGCACGGAATGCATTGGCCTATCTGTATCAATATGAATGCATCAGTAAAGAAGTGAAAAAGGAAAAACTAGATTATGTGGTTACTTTGTTCGTCTTTGACTAGTGGAAAGGATTTGTAATATCTTTACAGCTAGAGCAGTAGTGAGCAGATGGTCATGACACCTTAGCTTAAAATCAACAGTGGGGATCACAATAACATTTAATTATTCACCGGTTTCGGCTTATGCTGAAGCATCTTCAGAATTTTTTGACCCCTAAGGCTGGTGGTGGCGGCTCCTTGGCTTTCTCGTGATGCCACTGTCGTACACTGTCAAGCGTGGACGAGCTGCTACACTGATCCACAGATGGCGTGGACGTGAATACGCAAGCTGCATTGATTTCCCTACAGTGCTTTCGAAGTGTGCATGCGCCCTGGGCCACAGAACTCGCACTGTTGTAAATGAGTTACTTACATATCCCGGCGAGTAAAACAGTTTTTTTGTCGTACAACATATGTGACTCATTGCATGTTACTATTTCCCCAAAACGCTCGTTTCGATTAGCATCAATCGTTTGCGGAATACGAAGATTGTTATGACAACGCGATATGCGATGTACAAGGGCGTGAATGGCTGCGTGGCGCATGATCGTCCATCGGATATAAAACCCAGTAACTCGAGAAACAAATGAGATATCGTTCTGCTCACAATTTCGAATAAAACTTCGATATCTTATTTACATTATATTTACTGCAATTTATGAGCTAAAATCGACCACACGCAAAATGTACTCAATTTACTAAATTTGATGCAGCGCAGTAAGTGTAATGGATAACGAAAAGAAATTCAGTTCTGTGTCGAGAGGAGACATCAGACTGCAAGACGTGACAAAATCAAATTTTTTCTACCTACTAGTACCCCAAAAAACGGATGGTAAGTATTTCATGTAGGTTGGAACGCCATCAGTCGGCACAGACACAACATCTGACGAACAGTATAGCCATAACAAAAACCGCCATTAACACAGAATGCAGAGAACACGTCTGTAGCAGCGAAAGGGTTATATCCGCATTTGGCAGATGGAGGTCAAGCTGTGAACTGCGTATGTGACATACAGTGGAAGTCCACCTACTGTGGAGTCCCACCATAACAGTATTCCGCCTCTATGGAGGCTAGGCTTGCCTTGAACTGAACTGCCCTCTCTGTGAAATGCTGTGCCACGTATCTTGTGGATGGACACAGCACTTACGTAACTGTTTTGTACGTTTGAGAGAAATCACGGAAAAATCGCATTGACTACGGTTATTTTTCTGCTGTTCTTGCAGCCGTTCCCTTGGTGAATGGCACGCGATTCAATATTTTAAAAAACTCCCTCCTTTAGATAGAAAATTTGAAACTGAAAGGCTGCTAATTATAGAGTCAACATTTCAGTCGTGTTTACACTCCCGTTATGAGCACATTCCGATCTTTTGCTGGTGCTTATAACATACAACTGCAGTCGATTTGCTGCTTAGCAATTTACAATCCTACTTCGCGTTTAAGCGTGTCAAGTTCAGGGCATATTCTAAGCAGCATTAAGTTTATAATTTTAATACTTTGATGATTTTGCAAATACTTGCTATTAGATGGTCAGCCGAAACTACGACACCTCCACCCCTCCAGCCAAAATCATGGAATATTTTTCTGATCTACAGAATATAATTAAGTGATGTGTCTCCTACCTGCGTTAGTGAACAGATGGCCCCCTTTATCGTGTACTCAACAACGCTGAAGATGAACGTATTCAGAAAAATACTGCTTTGCTTATCTAAATTATCCAGTGGCTGATTAGATGACCACTTCTAATCCCTTTAGAACTGTATGCGGAAGAAACGAGCCCCACCGTCTCTCCCGTCCCGACCCACTACTCCTACCACCTTAGAACCGCGCCTGGATCACAACATGTACAAAGAGTGGTGTCAATCAGTCCGGTTCTATGTAGCTTTCAACGATCATGATTGAACTTAATTGTACCAAATTTCATTTGATACTATTTTCCATGGTACCTGCACAAGTTCGGAATACTTCAAAGATGGGGATGGAAGTCTGCCGCATCCTTCCAAAGAAAACCGCCCCGGAAACTGCCTGGAGCGATTTTGGAACATCACGGAAAACAAACCTCAAATGGTGAGATGCGATTTAGAACCTTTGTCCAGCAGAATGCGAGTCTATAGCGCTAACCACTGCGGCATCTCGCTAGGTGATATTAATTGAAACAGGGTGGTGATGTCCTGTCCTGGCACAGGACAGATGGAAGGCAGCGGTTTAAAGTTTTCAACTTCCGAGCGGTGAGGAGCAAGTGCAGAAAAATAAATTCCCAGTGAAGGCAGGCTGATGACATGTATCAGCGCCAAACGCTGTCACAGGGGCCGGCCGGGGTGGCCGTGCGGTTCTAGGCGCTACAGTCTGGAACCGTGTGACCGCTACGGTCGCAGGTTCGAATCCTGCCTCGGGCATGGACGTGTGTGCTGTCCTTAGGATAGTTAGGTTTAAGTAGTTCTAAGATCTAGGGGACTGATGACCTCAGAATTTAAGTCCCATAGTGCTCAGAGCCATCTGAACCATCTGAACTGTCACAGGACACCTACGAGAGATGCAGATTTTGGGTCTCGACAGAATACTTGCACCAGGAGACTCAAGGAATTTAGGGGTCTGGTTAACACTATTTATTTGTGACCAGACTGACTACTACACTGAAGGCTGTGTCTAAATATTAGAAAAACCAAAGGAAGAAATTGGTTACACAACAAAAGTCAGTGCCGGCCGGTGTGGCCGAGCGGTTCTAGGCGCTTCAGTCTGGAACCAGGCGACCGCTACGGTCGCAGGCTCGAATCCTGCCTCGGGCATGGACGTGTATGATGTCCTTGGGTTAGATTAAGTTTAAGTAGGCATGGATGTGTATGATGGCCTTAGGTTGGTTAAGTTTAAGTAGTTCTAAGTTCTAGGGGACTGATGACCTCAGATGAAACGTCCCATAGTGCTCAGACCCATTTTTTTTAACAAAAGTCAGGGTCCGAAGCCACAGGCGCAGGTGCTAACTTGTGTAGCGAATATTAGCAGCGCGTTAAATACAAACTTAAGAGCAGTACTCCGAGGGAGAAAAACAGACATGTTGGAGCTTACCGACGCTAGCCACGAGTGGCTCGGAGTTGGTGCCCCAGAAATGTGACTGAGAACTCTCTTCCGAATACAAAAACCTCGGGGTTTTAAATAAACGTGGCGGCGCACAGTTTCTTCCTTCCCATAGGTCGACCCACCAATCCACAGGCACTTAACGATCTCCGGCCAATCTGGTGAGTCGCTCTGCACCTCCAGGGCGCCTCTGGCCAACCACGTTTCGATTCTTCTCCTATTCGTACTCGGTATGTAGGGATGCTTCTCAATTACACATTAACAACTCCAAATTTGGTATCAACAGTGTTCAGCTGAAAGCTAAACGTCACTGCCACTCCTATTATGGCCGGCAACCACAGTGTTTTACTTCACTTGGCCCCACCCTCTGCCCTTCCGTGGGTGGAGACTATCTAATAGCACTCTAACCTTTGTAAAC
Source organism: Schistocerca serialis cubense (assembly GCF_023864345.2). Taxonomy (NCBI): domain Eukaryota; kingdom Metazoa; phylum Arthropoda; class Insecta; order Orthoptera; family Acrididae; genus Schistocerca; species Schistocerca serialis. Next base: position 463,085,922 of record NC_064644.1, on the reverse strand, counting down.
TCACTGAAGTTGCAGTTCTCAGGAGTAAGTATCGAGCTTACTGCCTCTGCTAACACGTGGATTTTCGTGCCCATCTTCTACTGTGGCGCCTTACGACAAAGTCTAGGCTGCGGATGGCATTACCTGTTAATTTCTCGAAATGAAACTTCTTCCATAGGGCAGCTGCAAAGCTCGTCTGCAATATGCACAACTCTAGTGTTACTACTTCGGTAAATTAAACGCTGCAACATTTGCCTTTGCATTGTGACTCTGGTTCCGTACCTTGTATTGCCCTTGATGGCTCCAAATAGCTTTAAGCGCAACAATGTACAAGTCATTACGTCGTCTATATATGACAGTTAATCAGACCCGAATCGAATGCAAGTAATACTGACTACGATATTATTACACCGGGTCTTCTGTATCCGTTGTCGCAAACATGCGGTGACGCTACCGTAAATAAGCACGGTGTGACTAAGAGAAATGCATCGCACTCTGAATGCCTTCAGGACAGTTGCGCATTCATTATCAAATGGGTAAGCGTGTGTTCATGAAATATCGCGATAAACATTTGCAATATTCCGACCGAAACGCCATCACTCCATGCAGTAATATTGTGGCCGACTAAAAGGTTACCTGAGGGCGGTTTTAGTCGATTTCCCACGCAAGTTTAGGCAAATGCCCTGCTGGTCGTCTCCTCCTGAGAACATCCAATACTCAAACAGAATATGATAACGTAAACGTAAATCCGTTCACAGGCTCTGTTGTGCTCATCGGTACCAACCGATAGACGTGTCAATCTCCGACAATGGTGTAATTGGATTGACTATGGAGGGCTGTGGGGTCAACAAACCGCTCTCCCTGCCGCTGTCAGTTTTCGCAATATGGAGCCGCTACTTCACGGTTTATTATACATCTATATTTATTCTATACTTCTACTGTCGTCACAACGCTGCGTGCACCCTGTTCCAGTCCTCTGAGCAAGGAAAAATCCCTGACTGTACTGGGAGTCGAATACGGATCCTCCGCATAGCAGTAATTCGCGCTGACCACTCACCTACAAAGGCGGAAGAATACGATAACACAACGAACAAGACGTATACCATTCACAGAGATAAGATGCACACGACTTCTCTCCTTTTTCTCGCAGATCCCTGTGAATGACATGTGGCGAAGGGAAAGATAACAGATCCCAAGGTTTGTGAGGGTACAGATATCGGTCACTACTTAAAGGATCGACTCTACCCGTAAGCTTCTTTGCTACAGTGCAGCGACATAGCTGAAAGGGATGTCCCCTACTTCTAGAATGTAGCCGACCGCGGTGGTCTCGCGGTTCTAGGCGCTCAGTCCGGAACTGCGCGACTGCTACGGTCGCAGGTTCGAATCCTGCCTCGGGCAAGGATGTGTGTGATGTCCTTAGGTTAGTTAGGTTTAATTAGTTCTAAGTTCTAGGGGACTGATGACCTAAGATGTTAAGTCCCATAGTGCTCAGAACCATTTGCACCATTTGCTAGAATGTAAAGATTGGCGCCTTATGATTATTTTTCGCGAAGGATTGAGTCAGTCGAGCCTGAGAAAGCCTGCAGGGCAGGCCCCGTGCTCCGCGTATTGCGCGTAGAAAGTGAATTAGCTTCGACGAATGGTAGAATATTATCAGTCGAGCGAAGCATGTTTGGAGGACAGATTCTGAGTACAAGAGCTTCCCGTGATTGCGCACAAAACTATTTTGTGGAAAGAGTTCAGAAAGTCGCGCTGGAGCCATCGCCCAAGTAGGACGTTTGTGTTTGTGTGAGCAGTGTGAGAATTTTGCTGCTCGAGACTAATTCAGTATCGAAAAAGTTGTTGTGTAATGAAAACGCGATCTTACGGTAAGGGACTGGCAACGGAAAAGTAGTATAAGTTCGTGATAGATGAGTGTGAATGCAATTTGAAATAATGAGTTGAATTTAAAATTGAAAAAATAATGAAATGATGGTATACCACTAATGGCCAAGGGCCCCACCTGGGGAATTTCAGCCGCCGAGTTGCATGCCTTCTCTGCTAGCGCCACACTGGGCGACTTTCGTGTTGATGATGATGAAATGATGATAAGGACAACTCAACTACCAGTCCCCGAGCGGAGACAATCTCCGGTCTGACCGGAAATCGAACGGGGGCCTGCTGCATGGTAGACGCGCTGACCACTCGGTTAAGGGGGAAGATGATCGTAGAAAATAACTATGTTGTTCAAGAATGCCCACATATCACAATCTCTTCATTGTTATTAGAATATAGAACGTCATGATCTCTGCTTTGGCAAAAGATCCCGGAATAGACCCCCAATCGGATCTCCGGGGGGGAGGGGGAGAGGGGGGGGGAGGGACTGCAAAGGCGGAGGTGACCATGAGAAAAAGATTGAATAACAACCGAAAGATGAACGTTCTACGAATCGGGTAGTGGAATGTCAGAATCTTGAACGTGGTAGGGAAGGTAGAAAATCTGAAGAAGTCCAGATGTAGTAGGGGTCAGTGAGGTGAAATGGAAAGAAGACAAGGATTTTGGGCAGGAGAGTACAGGGTAATATCAAGAGCAGTAGACAATCGTATAACGGGCGTAGGATTCGTTACGAATAGGAAAGTAGGGCAGGCAGTGTGTTACTGTGAACAGCTCAGTAAGAGGTGTGATCTTACCAGAATTGATAGCAAACCAACACCGACAATAATAGTTCAGGTATACATGCCGACGTCGCACGCTGAAAATGAAGAGGAGGTATATGAGGATATTGAAGGGGTAATAAAGTACGTTACGGGAGATGAAAATCTAATAGTTGTGGAGGACTGGAATGCAGTTGTAGGGGAAGGAGCAGAACGAAAATTCACCGGAGAACATGGGCTTCGAACAAGGAATAAGAGAGTAGAAGGACTAGTTGAGTTCTGCAATAAATTTCAGCTAGTAATAGCGAATACGCTGTTCAAGAAACACAGGAAGAGGAGGTATACTTGGAAAACGCCGGGAGATACGGAAAGATTTCAGTTAGATTACATCATGGGCAGACAGATATTCCGAAATCAGATAGTGGATGGTAAGGAGTACCCAGGAGCAGGTACAGACTCAGATCACAATATAGTAATGGTGAAGAGTAAGATGAAGAGAGTAATCAGGAAGAATCAATATGGGATATGGAAGTACTAAGGAATGACGAGATACCCTTGACGTTCTCTAGAACTATAGATACAGCAATAAGGAAATGCTCAGTTGAGAGTACAGTTGAAGAGGAAAGGACATCTCTGAAAAGACCTATCACGTAAGTTGGAAAGCAATACATAGGTACAACGGAGGTAACTGCAAAGAAACCATGGGTAACAGAAGAAATACTTCAGCTGATCGATGAAAGAAGGAAGTAGAAAAGTGTCCAGGGAAATTCTGAAATATAGGAATACAAGTCGCTGAGGAATGTAAGTAGCAGGTGCAGGGATGCTGAGACAAAATGGCTTCATGAAAAATGGGAAGAAATCGAAAAAGAAATGATTGTCGGAAGGACTGCCTCACCATATAAAAAAATCAAAGCATCCTTCAGTGAAATTAAAAGCAAGGGTGGTTACATTAAGAGTACAATGGGAATTCCACTGTTAAATGCAGAAGAGAGAGCGGATAGATGGAAAGAGTACACTAAAGGCCTCTATGAGGGGGAAGATTTGTCTGAAGTGATAGGAGAAGAAACAGGAGCCGATTTAGAAGAGATAGGGGATACAGTATGGTACTGAAACATGTGCTCTCACAAAAAGAGAATCATCAAAGCTGCAAGCATCAGAGAAGAAATTTCTTAGATCCACCATCCAGAAGACCAAGACGGACAAGTTAAGGAATGAGGAGGTCAGGAAAGAAGCCGGAGTAAAGACATGCCCATTAGATCGCACTGGCGGAGCTAGACTTCGATGGTACGGGCATGTGATGAGAATGGAGCCAAATATAACAGACAAAATAAATTTGGAAAGACAGCCGGATGGGAAAAGGCCTCAAGGAAGACCTCAAACCCGATGCATGAAATTGATTAAGGCCAGAAAATGGGCAGTGGATGATGTTCTCCATGAACAGGTGTATTTGGACAGGACCTAGGCGCTTCAGTGCGGAACCGCGCTGCTGCTACGGTCGCAGGTTCGAATCCTGCCTCGGGCATAGATGTGTGTGATGTCCTAAGGATAGTTAGGTTCAAGTAGTTCTACGTCTAAGGCACTGATGGCCTCAGATGTTAAGTCCCATAGTGCTTAGAACCCTTGAATTGGAACAGGACGAAGTGGAAGAGGTTCATTACCAGTACTTGGGAAACTGGAACTGTTAAATGATGATGATGATGATGATGGATCCAGTACTAGGCTCAGGGAGGACTTAAGATCGAATACCGCAAAAGCGATAGATAACGTGCAATCAGAATTTCTGAAATCATTGGGGAAAGTGACAACAAACCGATTATTTACGTTGGTGTGTAGAATGTATTAGTTTGGCTACATACCATCTGAGTTTCGGAAAAATATTATCCACACAATTTCGAAAACTGCAAGACCTGACAACTTAACAGTTCATGCATCCAAGTAGCTTACAAGAATAACATACAGAAGAATGGGAAATAAAGTTGAGGATGTGTTAGATGACGATCAATTTGGATTTAGGAAAGGTAAAGGCACCAGGAAGGCAAATGCGTTTGATAACAGAAGAAACGCTACAGAAAAGCCAAGTACGTTCATAGGATTTGTCGACCTAGAAAAACCGTTCGACAATGCAAAAAGGTGCATGATGTTCCAAATTATGAGAAAAATAGGAGTAAGCTATAGTGAGAGACGGGTAATATACAATATTTGCATGAGCCAGCAGGGAATAAGAGTGGACGACCAAGAACGAAGTACTCGGTTAAAGAAGGGTGTAAAACAGGGAGGTAGTCTTGCGCTCCTACTGTGTACATCGAAGAAGCAATGATGGAAATAAAAGAACGGTACAAGAGTGGGATTAAAATTCAAAGAGAAACGATATCAATGATAAGATTCGCTGATGACATTTCTATCCTGAGCGAAAGTGGAGAGGAATTACATGATCTGCAGAATGAAATGAGCACTCTAATGAGTACAGAATATGGACTGATAGTAAACAGTAGAAACACGAAAGTAATGAGAAGTAGCAGAAATGTGAACAGCGAGAAATTTAATATTAGGACTGATGGTCACGAAATAGATGAAATTGAGGAATTCTACTACCTACGGAGCAAAATAACCAATGATGGAGGGTGCAAGGAGGGCATTAGAACCGGACTACCACCGATAAAAAGGGCATTCCTGGCCAAGAGAAGTCTGTTAGTATCAAACATAGGCCTCAATTAAAGGAAGAAATTTCTGAGAATGTACGTCTGGAGCAGAGGCATGTGTGGTAAGTGAATCATGGACTGTGGGGAAACCGGAACATAAGAGAATCGAAGCATTTGAGATGTGGTATAATAGAAGAATGTTGAAAATTAGATGGACTGATAAGGTAAGGAAAGAGGAGGTTCTGGACAGGGTCGGAGAGGACAGAAAAATATGGAAACACAGACAAGTGGAAGGACCAGGACGACGGGGCATCTGTGTTAAAACATCAGGGTATGACTTCCATGGTACTAGAGGAAGCTGTAGAAGACAAAAACTATAAAAGAAGACAGAGGTTGGCGCGGGAGAGGAATTCGTGCTGGTTCGCATCATACCCATCAGAAGACAGATGACAAAAAAAAGCAGTGTATGTGTGTGTGTGGGGGGGGGAGGGAGGGGGGGGGAGAGAGAGGGATAATAAGGGTATGTCCCGTAGGCTAGCGGTCAGAATGCAAGCACACTGCTGATAGGTTATCCCTCTATAACTGGATACTTAATAATGACCGGTGCCTAATTTTCTGACCAGCCAGACTATAGCAAGTATAATAATCTATAAGTACACTGAAAAGTAAGGAGGCGGCTTACATTCTGAAACTGAAAAAATTTCTAAAACATGAAACCAGCGTACCCAGATCGCTCTACGAAAGAGTGAGATACTTTCCTTGGTACGCTAATGAGTCATCGCCATCACTGGTTATATTTCCCTTTAATGTTCCTCTTGTTTTTCTTCTATCTTCGTATTCCTCATTCTCATCATCATTAGATCGCTGTAGGAAATCATTGCACCTTATTTTATGGTGGGATGGTGCATCTTAAACTGGATCGTGTTTACCTAGTTGGCTCGCCCGTCCATCGCTTCGAAATTCGCTGTGTCGTTTGACCCAGCTGTATCTTGGAAACGGTGAAGGGCAGAGGATCGTCTATCCGACGTTTTCCGTATGGGACGATTATTACAAGTTGATGCGTGTACTCAAACATCCTCTGTGAGCAGCAACCGAAGCGAATAAGTTCTGACCTCGTTAGCTGATTCACGGCCAGTAAAATGATGCAGGCAGGCAGGCAACAGCTATTGCTATTGTGCGCGCGCAATATTAGGGCGCCATCAGCGATGCGAGCAAGCCGACCGCCTACACGCTGTCCGAATTGAGTTATGCCGTAATGAAGCAGTAATGAGTGATAATGAAAGAGCGGGCCGCCCAGCGAGCTTCCTGTGTGAGTTAGCTTCGATTAACGCCGAATCTGCGCCGGCAGAGGTCACATCCCCCGCGGGCAATGAAGGTCGCTTGTGCTTAATTGTTAGTTACAACACACGGACGGTCCACGATGCCAAATGCTATAAATTGCACGCAAGTATTATTGCGCGCGACGCTGGCGCTGCGCGTTACTGATAATTACCGTGCGGCGAAGTGGGGCATCAGATTGAATTACTCGTCACAAAAGCGCCAGCCGCGCCTCACTAGCCGGCAAAACTTTAGCGAGATAACGCACACCCCAATAGGCCGTTTCGCGGTCCGCCGGCCACCGGTTATTTAAAATGACAGCGAAATCCGCGTGAGCGAACTCGATGTTTCCGCTCTCGGTTTGTTCCGTAATTTCTTGAAAGCAACAGCTAATATCAATTTTCATGAAGCGCAACCGAAGAGGATGACTTTTTTTTAACCATATATTACAGAGCTGCAATGTTGAAACAGCCGTACAGATTCATTTTACTTTGTAGGCGGAGTTTGATGCAGTGGTCAGGATTTAATATAATTCATTACAGAGGAAAAGGAATCGCTGATGTGGAATACCTTTGTGAGCGGTATATTAGCAATGATATGACTCGATGCTTTTCCGCAGTCAACATAATAACACAGATCTCTGTGTTTTCTATGCGTGCTACATTGCTCTGCAGTCGACTGCCTCACTGCACCTTAATGGATACTCGGCGCGACTTCCTCTTGATTTCAAAGAAATGCGCAGGACTCAGATAGGAAGTTCTATCCTACAAAGCGGGGTAAATGCGATACAGATCGTGGGAGAAAAGACAACACCCAAAAATCGGATAGGATTTCATGTCATGGCTAGTACTGACTGAGGGATGTCTGACACCGGAACGGTACGCCACTGACAACTTCGTCCTCACGTGTTACCTGTCATGCGCCAGTATCGTGATCCCCTTTTCTCGCAGGGTAATGCTCGTCCACGCTGTGAACGGTCTGCATGATACTGAGATATTCCTGCGACCAGGTAGATTTCCAAATCTGTCCCTTAAGGAAAATGTGTCGGACCAGCTCGGAAGTCAACTCTGAACCAGTGCCAGTATCTAAGCTATCGGCTAGTAGTTACAATAGCTGTGGCCTTCTCGGTTGGCAGGAGCAGAAGTCAGGGGATTACGATACGCGTGGTGTACGATATGGCGATTCACCCTTGTGGTGGCTGAGGCTGGGGTTCCTCCACTTCGCGTTTGGCGTCAACAACTCTTAGCCAACTATGCTGCCCACGTCCGTTGTTCGCCCCGTCACCCTGACTACCGTCTCCTTTGCACTAATGCGGCAGTACATATCCCACACCGGCGGCCGTGATCAGGCCATACAATTGGGATCCGTGTTTGGCACTTCTTAATGAAGAGTCTTTGCCTCTTCCATCTGCTTTTCAGGTCCACCCACATACACCATCTCGGTGTATTCGTCGGCCGCAGCTTCGGCTGGACCTCTCCCGATGGCAAAAAGGTTCAGTTCCTCCTGCAGTCTTGGGCCGCCAATTTCTTGATCTCCTAGACGCATCCCGTGACTCGGAGGTTATCTATACCGATGGCTCGATGGTTGATGGCCGTGTGGGGTACGCTTATGCTCATGCGGACTATGTAGACCAGCGCTCCTTGCCGGAAGGCTGCAGTGTTTACACCGCAGAGCTAACAGCCATTTTTCGTGCCCTTGAGCGTATTCGTACCAGCACTGGAGAGTCCTTCGTCATTTGCAGTGACTCTCTCAGTAGTCTACAGGCTCTTGACCAGTGCTACCCACGCCATCCCATTGTTGATGCCATCCACGAGTCCGTTCACGCTCTTGAACAGTTCGGTGGTATTCATATGGACCCCTGGACACGTTGGGATAACGGGAAACGAACTCACCGACAAGTTAGCCAAAGAAGCTACCCGAAAACGGACGTTGGAGATTGGCCTCCCGGCAACTGATCTCCGATCGGTGTTGCGCCATCGGGTCTTTGGGATGTGGGGAGACGAATGGCGCACTCATTCTGCACCCAAGAAGCTGCGGCGAGTGAAGGAGACCACGACTGTGTGGGGTTCCTCCATGTGGGCCTCCCGCAGGGATTCTGTTGTTCTCTGTAGGCTCCGCATTGGTCACTCTTGGCTGACGCATGGTCATGTGCTGCGTCGAGAGGACCCCCCTCATTGTCACTGTGGTGCAAACATGATGGTGGCCCATATATTGTTGGAATGTCCTATTTTAACCGCCCTCAGACGAACTTTTAATCTCCAGGATGATTTATCATCTCTTTTAGGTGACAATGTCTGTATGGCAGATCGAGTTTTAAGTTTTATTCGCGCAAGCGGCTTTTATAGGTCCATCTAATTTTATTGCATTATCCTCTTTTGTGCTGTATCTTTTAATTAGTTTTGTGTTGTAATTCGACTTCACCCTAATCTTTTAGGTTGGAGGTTTTAACGTGTTGCAGAGTGGCTGGCTCATCCTTTTCGTGATCAGCCAGCCACGATCCTCTGCTTTACAGTTTTAATTCTTTCTGCCTTACGTCTCTATGTTGTTTTTGTTGCTGTGCTCCGTTTTCCATGTTGCCTTACCATTGACCTTGGGGCTTTTCTTCCCCCGGAATTTTTCTTTTAGTGTTTACAATGACTGGTGGATGGTTTCAATGTGCTCTGTGTGTTTATGAAACAAGGGACTGATGACCTTTGCAGTTTGGTCCCTTTAATCTTTAAAGCAACCAAACAACCAACCAACCCTTGTGGTGACCTCATGTTATGGACCAGAATATTACGACTAGTATGCCAGCCATCACATTCCCATAGGTCCAAAATCAAGCAGCCGTCACATCCGAAGCCTCAAAACTTATGTACGAATCGATCAGCTGGCCAAATCGAGACCTATAACGAGGTCGCTTTCGTTCTGTAAGGCCCTGTCTCACACTTGTACGTGGAATCTATGTGTTCTTCAGTGTGATACAATTCAATATTTGACATTATTCACGCCCCTTATATATCCTACCAGGCTTGATAACAACACTGAAATGAAAAATAGTAACGCTCTCTGGTGGCCACGCTAACACAGAGAATTTTAATTCTAATAATTTACATACCCGCCAATGGTGCGTATGTGCACAAATTTACATTGGCAGCCGACCATGTCTTCTGGGTGCTTCACCTTTTCCAACAGGCAGTACGTTTAGCAGCATCATGTAATGATACAGCGGACGTGTGATTTTGAGACAATATAGGAACTGTCAGTGCTGCGAAAATAAAAACAACAGAGGAATAGATTTGTTAAAGCCGGTTTCGGAAACAACCTCATGTAATAACTACGCTTGCCTCAGGAACTATGTTGAAAGCAAATATTCTTTTTTTGTTTGATTTTAAACGAGACAAAGATCATTTTGATTCACAGGAATAGAGAAATTACTACACAAGTAGTTCTAATAATACGCTTGGTGGTAAAAGCAGAGTGATATACGTCGAGATACCTTCCTTGCCTTTGTACTACCAGGAAAATTCTTTTGTAGTGCACAGTGCTATCAGGCCTTTGAAGAATGAGCTAAAATAGAGGGACAAACGAACTATCTGCAATATCTCCGAACTCCCGGAGGAATAATAAGAGAGTAAGAGCAGGACAAATAAATCCCTCATAAGCAGGATGCAGGCTGGTTACAACTTAACACCACTATCTTTCACATTGTACAACGGAGAGTCATGAAAGAAAGCAAAAGACACTTTCGAAAATGAAATAAATGTTATAATTTAACCAATACCAAAGCTATTGTGTGCCGACGACGTAGTTCTTTTGTCTGCCGTTGGAGGGATTTAAACCATAAAGAGCAAATACAGATGTGATTGAGGGTATTAGAAAGAGGTGTAACACATTTATTAACATCAGAAGTGAGGAAACCACAGTTGTCGAAGCAGTGGCAAAATTCAGCTTTTTAGGAAGTAAGAGTATACACGATTTCAGATGCAAGTAAAATCTCAGAAGCAGATTGACACCGGTGATGAAAGCGTTCTTTAGTAAAAGACTACCACTAATTTCAGATGATGTTACTTAAATGAGGAAGCATTTGCTGCAATTGTACGTCTGACGCACAGTATAGAGCGAAACTTGAGCGTTCGGAAAGACGAAGATGAAGTAGTTGGAGGCATCTAAAATGTAGTGCTAACCGTATATGTTAAAAAATTAAGTGGACAGATAACATTAGAAATGAAGAAGTTGTCACCAGTACGCTTGTTTGCCCATTGGGACCACCCTGCTGCAACTAACTCCCACACTCGATCCGAACCCATTGGGCACCTAGTCGAGATGCTTACAACTCTATGGACATGGTATCGAACGAAATATATCAATATTTTACACGTGGCTAATATCGCACTCATAAAGTTATCGAAGAAGGTCTTCATATTTGCTAATAGGATTAGATACCTAGATACGTAACTTTCTACGACAATTTAGAGTTTAGAGGTATAAGTGAAGAAATTTTTATTGATAGCGTATTGAAAACATTACATCGGTATTTACTAAATTTGCGGGCTGGTAATTATAGATTTCAGGAGTAGTGGGTTTTTAGGTTGGTTAGTTCCTCGAAATGCATGTGTGAAGAGCAAGCCATTAATGATAATTTTCCCCTGGGCGAAAGACAAAGGTCCCGAGTTCGAGTCTCGGTCCCGCACACAGTTTTAATCTGCCAGGAAGTTTCATATCAGCGCACACTCTGCTGCAGAACGAAAATCTCATTCTCGAAACTTCTTCCAGGCTGTGGTTAAGCCATCTCTCCGCAATATCCTTTCTTCCAGGAGTGCTAGTTCTGCATGGTTCGCTGGAGAGCTTCTGTGAAGTTTCGAAAGTAGAAGACGAGGTACTGGCGGAAATAAAGCTGTTAGGACGGGGCGTGAGTCGTGCTTGGGTAGCTCATGTGGTAGAGCACTTGCCCGCGAAAGCCAAAGGTCCCGAGTTCGAGTCTCGGTCCGACACACAGTTTTAATCTGCCAGGAAGTTTCATATCAGCGCTGACTCCGCTACAGAGTGAAAATCTCATTCTGGAAACATACCCCAGGGTGTTGCTATGCCACGTCTCCGCAATATCCTTTCTTCCAGGAGTGCTAGTTCTCCGTGGTTAGTAGGAGAGCTTCTGTGAGGTTTGGAAAGTAGGAGACGAGGTACTGGCGGAAGTGAAGCTGTATGGAAAGGGGGGGGGGGGGGAGGCGGCGTGCTTTGTAGCTCAGATAGTAGAGCACTTGACTGCGAAAGGCAAAGGTCCCGAGTTCGAGTCTCGGTCCTGCACACAGTTTTAATCTGCCAGGAAGTTTCATATCAGCGCACACTCCGCTGCAGAGTGAGAATCTAATTCTAATTCTGTGTTTTTAGACGCAAACAAATAATTTCAAGTAGAAGACCATACACACCTGTTTAGCAATAGTACCACTCATTAGCTTCAGCCTGTGAATTGACTGACTTAATATTGAGAAAAGTGTTCACAGTTCTTTCTGTGTGTTTTTAAAGCCTGTGGAGCGAAATATTACTTCCTTTCACGTTACATATGGTGCACTCAACGCTGTACAAGATTTCGCCATTATCATAAAGAAACCATTATTTAAAATACTTCAGCTAAGAGGAACTGAACAGTATTCCAGAAGTCGCCTGCAAATGGATGCCGCTTCTAGTTAACTGAATGAAATGTTAGTGTCGATATAATGAGCTTATTATCACATACCGTGATTTTCAAACTTTTTCGGTCCACAGTTCCCTTGACCTGAACATAAAATCCCGCAGCTACTTCTGCACATGATATCCACCACGAAGTCTGAGGAAAATAAACTTAATTTTTGGAAAATAATTGAATAAGTGTAATTATTTCTATATTAACTGTTGCCATATCACATTTTAATCAACTTAAAATTTTATTCTTGTAACAAAATGAGTGGTAACGATGGACTTGCTTCTTCATCTTCAGTTCTTCAAATCTCGTCACAAAATTTGAAATAGCGACTCGCCTCTGTTTTCACGTTCATTCGCAATCTTAATTTCGTGTAGATGACTGCCAATGCTAAAAAACCTACCTCACGTAAGTAGGTTGTTGCAAAAGGTATCAAAATTCGTATTGCCTTTGTACCCACTTGCGGATCCTCTTGCTTCACCAGACTCCAAAGCTCATTTAGTAAAGAGGAAGTGAACCTCGATGTCAACGTTGAATCTGAAGAAATATTAATAAATAATTCTTGTTCTTCAGTGATAAACGTTGTTGGGAGGTCCATAGTGAAAGTATCTTTGATCCAGTTGTATTGAACAACTTCTTCTGAAATGTACTTTAGAATGGAATCACGAAGTTCGGTTAAAAAGATCCATGACAATAGGCATTAACTCTTCCCTAAACCAAAAGTCATTGTCTCCTAAAGCCATGTGAAGAGTAGGGAAAACGTAGTGTATATTGTTATCATCTAACTTTTTCTTCCAGAATAATAGTTTGTTTCAGGGTGGAATTTTATCTGAAAGCTACGGAATGAGTTCACATTAACTTGAAAGGATACATTCAATGAATTGAGGTTTTCGAAGATGTCACAAAGATGCGTCGGCTTCAAAGCAATGTCACTATCAGGTATTTCTCAGAAGTCAGATGTTTCTCTTGAACAACAGTAAATAAAGTTCATTCCTGAGTTTCATACGCCGTTTTCAAGACTTTCTCACATGAAAGCCAGTGAAAGCCCAAATTCCAACGCATATTTGGAAAACAAATCGACTTAAGTGAGCGTCTTTCAATGAAATTTAGTGGAAACCACAGAAAAAATCAATTAAAAACGATCTGCATTCTACAAAACTAACTTTCAAATTGATTGTTAATGAATATATGAAACAAATGAGTTAGGTAATACTATTTGATTGAAAACTATTGAAATCTACCTCGCTGCCACAGTAACAACACTTACCTGACGGCTCACTAAATACCACAACTAGCGTACACGTTGTTCCTTTACTCAGTAACCACATAAACCAAATCATTGCATTTTTAAACAATCGCGACGCCCTTATATAAGAGCCTCGGTGCCCACTGGAGCCGCGTCGCACAGTTCGAAAACCGCCAAACTGCATTCCGTGGAACACTGGTGCACTGCGGAAAGTGAATAAGTGTTCTGCGAAAAATTATTAATTACATGGCGGTATATATTTTTATGGCACTTTATTTTTGTAGATTTTATTGTGATTTATGTGTTATTAGTTACGATTTAAATGATGTAAGCTTTTCCTATTTTTTAAATTTTTTTTAATATTATTAATCTTCAATATATACAAGACGTTCCATCAAGGAATCAACATTCTCAAAGTGCTGAGTCAAAGTCTGCGATCCCCTGGTCTAAACAATTCAGCGTCTGGGGAAACAGCCCAGCGTCACGACAGACGAGTCGCCGGAAGGTAGGCAGCCCGCGATGCAGACTGGCCGCTACTCAGCGCTTGCCGCCGGCTGCTGATGGGGTGATGGCGTGACGGCGTCCACGCGGCAACCAGAGCTGCGGAAGCAATTAGGGGCTTATCGCCACACGGCTGTCGCTCCACCCCCACCGCCCGGCCAGGAGGACGCAGCTTGCGGATATGAAATCCGACAGGAACGGGAGCCACACATCAGCGCCTGTCACGTGTCACGTGTGGTGAGTCGGGAACCACTTCTTGACTTTAGACGACGTACTACACGTTTATGAAGATAGAAACTTGATTTGAGTTGGGTTTATTAAAAACTCTTTCTCTCAGACTACTTCGTACATACTGCCAAACACACACAAACAATTACCCGCAGGATTTTTCAGAGTGGTTTCTCTGTGACTTAGAAAATAATAGTCAAAGATATACTTAATGTTTAACTGTAATTTCGTGGAGTTACGACCAAAGTTTACTTAGTTATTTTCCATAGAGCTATAGAAAATAGTTACACACTGACGAAAGGATGGGAAAGCGATGTATTCACGTATACAGATGGAGGGAGTATCGCATACACACCCTATAAAAGTGCAGTGCACTGGCGAAGATGTTATTTCTGATTATGGCTGCACGACAGAAATTAACAGACTTTGAAAGCAGAATGATAGTTGGAGCTAGACGCATGGGACATTCAATTTCGTAAATCGTTAGGGAATTCAGTATTCCGCTATTCACATTGTCAAGAGTATGCCGAGAATACCAAATTTCAGGCATTACCTCTCACCACAGACAACGCAGTGGCCGATGGCCTTCACGTAACGACCGAAAGCAGCGGCGTTTGAGTATTTGTGTCAGTGCTAATAAACAAGCCACATTGCATGAAATAACTGCAGAAATAAATATGGGACGTAGGACTAACTACCCGTTAGGCAGGCGACCGACGTGAGTGACTTTGCTATCAGCCCGACATCGCCTTCAGCGCCTGATCTGGGCTTGTGTACATATCGGTAGGATCCCAGACGACTGGAAACCCGTGGCCTGGTCAGAGCTGTCCAGATATCAGTTGCTAAGAGCTGATGATAGGGTTCGGGTTTGGCGCATGCCACACGAAACCATGGATCGAAGTTGTCAACGGGGCGCTGTGCAACCTGATCGGGTCCTCATAAGGGTTTGGGCTGTGTTTACATGGAATGGATTGGGCCATGTGGACCAACTGAATCTATCATTAACTGGAAATGGTTCTGTTCGGCTACTAGGAGACCATTTTCAGCCATTAATGGACTTCATGTTCCCAAACAACGATGCAGTTGTTACAGATGATAATGCATAATATCACCGGACCACAGCTGTTCACAATTTTGTGAAGAACATTCTGGATCATTCGAGAGAATGGTTTGGTTACCCAAATCGCCAGATCTGAACGTTTATGGGACATAATCGAGACGTCAGTTCGTGCACAAAATCCTTTAGGGGTAGCACTTATGGGGTAGCATTTATGGGCGGCTATAGAGGTAGGACGGCTCAATTTTTCTGTAGGGGACTACCAACGATTTGTTGAGTGCACGCCACAGTGAGCTGCTGCTCTACAGGGGGAAAAACGAGGTCCGACAAGATATTAGGAGGTATTCCATGACTTTTGTGACCTCAATGAATTTTTTAAAAATCAGAACGTTATTTTCTGTAATGAAGCTTGTGCATATAAACCGTGTACATATTAGTTTGAATCCAATTTTTATCAACTTTAGGTAGGGAGTAGATGCATCCAGTGTCTTAGGAGTGGAGGCAGCAAGTTGTGCATAACTGACTGTTTTCATACGTATGTTATGGTGGTGGAATATTCACATAAGCGATTTTTTCTAACGAGTGCCCATTTTCGTTCATTCATGCGCCTTCTAAACGACCTGCCGATGGTGTGCAAAATTGCTGCAGCAAGTTACCTCTATGCGCTTTGAAAGGTCATGTTCAGTTAGATAGTATAATGCACCCTTACAGTCTAATTTGTGGCGATAGTTGCATTGCACTCAATAATGACATTTGGTCTGCCACAGACAATGGCGCGAGTTACGCATGTCATTACTTGGAACAGCTTATAGAGGGAGCTTATCGTTCCGTGTCACAGTTACAGTACATTCTCTCTGAAGGTCGTTGAGAACGAAAACTGATTTGTGCATTGATGGAAATGGGCTTTCCTTGCAGCAACTCACTTATGAATCCTAGCATATCAATTATTAGGACAGAGACTGTTATGTACAGCAAATTGTATCCAGTCCTAAATAAATTAGTTAACTAAATCGTTACTTCAGAAAAAGTTGTATTCTGTTGAAAAATTATGACTCATGGCTATAACGTTCTCTAAAATAATCTAAATAAACTGAATATACTATTCTGAAAGTGCCACAGAAGGAGTGTTTTTCTCATGCTTACTTATCAAAATAAGTATCCTTTTCACTTAGTATTTTGTAAATTACAAACAATTGCCTCTAGCGAAAACTTGTCTAATTACGTTGTATTTTCTACAGTATGATACGATACATACATATATACATACACCGATTTTGTTTTAATTTGGATTGATGTACAGGGTGAACATTAATAAAACTGACAAACTGCAGATACGGAGTACTGACTGCGATCCCATCCCTGATGTATCCGGATGCCTGTATTTCAGGTGACGTTGATGATCGACGCAACAATCGGCAACCGTCCGTAAAGGCTGGACCACGTAGTTCTTGCCACTCTCACAAGGCGAGACTGTCTTTGATGGATTGCAGTATTCCTTTAATATTTGCGACCTGAAGTAACAAGAAGATTCTAAAATAGAAAGATTCATATCTTAGGGAGGTAAATGTCTTACGAACATCACGTGAGAAGTCAGAATTTTGCAAGAAGGGGATATGATAAGACTTGTGGTGAGGATGTAGGAATGCTGATTTGCTCCTTTCGAAATTGTATAGTTGAGTCAGAAGTGGGTGCTAGCCTCCTAAAGCTGCTGTGCAGGACTTCACTCTAAGCTGCCATATGATAGAGGTAGGTCGTATTATGGGCACTCCAAGAGCCTAGCTAAAATTTTTTAACAAATAAATTTATTTAAAGTAAATGTTGACGAATATATACTGTGCCTCGGAGTACGAAAGTTTTATCGTAACTTGTAGGCTTCGCCAGTTGACAATAAATGTTTAGGGAAGTTGATTTACTGCTCTGATATAGACACGGAAAGCCCCCGCGCTTATTTCTTTCATTTAGAGGTAGTAAGGCGATGTTGCGGCCTTGCTATTCAATACTTAATCGATGTTTATCATACGTCGGTGTTAACAGTTGACCTGCTGCAGAGCCATAGTCTAACTGCAATGCAACATGGTTTGAGACAATGCAGAACTAAATACAGATTTTGGGGTAATAAAGGAACTCATACTGGGAAGTACAATATACAGACAATAACTAAGAAAAGCCACGTAACCCCACTACTAGGAGTATTTATTTTCAACAGGATGGTGCAATATCGTACATTGCAGTTGTACCATAGCCACCAAGTTCACCATTTCCTTCCACTTTAGATATTTTGCTGTGGAGGTAATTGAGAAAGTGTGCCATTGCTAACATACCGCAAAGTTGGGTAGAATTGAAAGCTGTAATTGGAAAAGATGTGAATTTCACTGACTAACACAGTTTGTCCCACGTTTTGGGGAACTTCTGACAGGAGCCGAAAACTGTATTCGACCTGAACTGCTGTCACAACAAATACAGTCGCAACCTGCACAACACCGCCTGCTACTTGGACGATATCATGAGCAACAACTACCTGTGGAAAATCCGCAGAACCTTTTAACGGCATTCCAGCCGCTTAGACCCACCATCTCAATCCACACAAGTTCTCCCAGCACCAGCGTCATAAGCCGCAGCATCGTCAGAAACAGCAGCAACCACACCATCATCAGGAGCAGCCCCAACTCCGCCAGCCACAGCGGTCGCTACAACGCCTGCTCAGATACCAGTTGGTAAACATTCCCTACCCCAGTGATCCCACAACCCCCCCCCCCCCCCTCCTTCCACACCAGCCAAAACCTATCACTGTACGACAGAGTGAAACTAAAAGGACACAGATAACATCCCAATCCCAGAAAGTGACGACATACCAGTCGAAATCATTCCAGAATGTCTAAGGCGCTGCAATCATGGACTGTGTGGCTGGTCCCGGCAGAGGTTCGAGTCCTCCCTTGGGCATGGGTGTGTGTGTTTGTCCTTAGGATAATTTAGGTTAAGTAGTGTGTAAGCTTAGGGACTGATGACCTTAGCAGTTAAGTCCCATAAGATTTCACACACATTTGAACATTTTGAACATCCCAGAATAGCAACATCTACTCCATTCTTCTTCCTTCTTATCAGCAGATGTGACTCCCACTCCAAAAACATTCCTAACTGATATTCAGCTCTACATACCAGCAAAGCAAAACCACCAACTCATTCATAAGAGAGATTCCATCATCATTAAAACTAACGATCCTCATTCCGATTCATGTCTCCTCCGCATTATGCTCCCTTTAGGTGGTAATGCTACCATTACAGCCACTACAAACCCTCCTTCTAGACAACCCCAACCTTTACGCGGACCCACACATTCACAACAGTGATCAAAGAAGTCAGCTTCGAGTACAGCAACGAAGAGATGGAAAGTGAACCCAACTCGCAGTCGATGATCAACGTCCGCGAGGCATTCCGCATTCAAAGTGATAATGGACCTTGCTTCTTAGTACGAGTGTTCTCAGAATCACCCGACACCACTTTCACTCTCATAATCCATGGGGGTCTTGATTTACTGCAGAAAGCATCCTGTAGAAGCATCTCTATCCACAACCCAACGTGTACAAATGTTAACGATGCCTCCAATACAATGGCCACCTGACAGAACATTGCAGGAACCCACCCCACCTCTCCTCATTGCAAGCAAACCACATTCTCAAACACCCCGCCTACTTGCAACATATGCGACCAACCTTAGCCTTCCTACTCCCAAAAATGCAAATCGAAGCCCTCTCCGTACAGGCCTGAATTCGCCGTTCATACAAGCACAATTGATCAACTGCTCCGCAGAAACAACTGCCTTCGTCTTCCACGCGCCGTTGAAGATATGATCTGTTTCATAGCATTAATCGTGCGAAACATGCACCCTTTTGAAAGACCCCATATCCTAAAACATAAAATCCTCGCCACTTGCACCACTCTTCCATCTCAATACCTGCGTCATATTTCCCCAAAATGGAGCTCATTTCTTTTTCGATCGTCTAGTCTAACCCAACCCTCAAACTCATTGTTTTACAGAAAATGGCGTAGCATACCATGTCATCTACGAAAATATCTGTTCTCTCCACTCTGATAAACATCTTCTTATACATACCCTCCAACAAAATGAAATCCATGCACTGCTCCTCAATGAATTATTTTTCCAAACCACCATTCCATCTGCATGTCTTCTTACATCCTACATCTTACTTACAATCGACGTCCTACAGCCCATGGCTGTGTGGCCGTCGCTCGTCTCAAAAATATCCCCTCTACTCCCCAACCACTCCTCAGTGATCCAACTGAGCACCTCATCCTCACCACCTTTCTCCCAAAATTCATATTAACCCTTTCCACTATCTGCATTGGTCCTGACCATATTTCTCGTTATTAATTATGAATCAGTATGTACACATTTTTTCCATTTTATATCCTGGCTGTGCTATGACTTCACATGATGGATTAATATCGGCTGTGTGCAAATTTCAGGTGTTTACTCGTATCCTCATAATTTTACAACATTTCCGTGTATGGGTGTATAAAGTGTACGCGTTTCATGCCCACAAAGTGTGATGAAAAATTTAGAGGATATGAACAGACACTTCAAAATTAGCTGGTGATGGGAAATAAACGAATATGATCATGATACTGTCAAGATGGAAAATTGAATTGCATTTTATTACATTTGTCGCTGTGGCACCTGATACATTAAAAACAGCTGACTTTGTAACTAACTGTCAATCGCCATTTTGAAAGAACAGATTGAGACACGAAGACGTAACAAGGAAATGAGTCTGACTGATATGGAGAAGGGGTAAGGCACTGGATTTACATTCAGCACCCCCCCCCCCACTTACGTTTGCGTTATGCTATTAAATGGAATAATACCATAGCATGGATGGTTCCTTTGAAAGGCTGCTGTCGATTCCTTCCCCATAATTTATTGAAGTTTATGCTCTGTATCTAACGAACAGTAATCTCCATTCCTTACCAAAACAGGTAGTAAAATTGTTGCCTGTGGTTAATATTCAGCACTCGTACTGCTTTCCTTTTTCTCTTTGTAAGCGAATCAGAACGTAAAAGGCACTATATGCGGATGTGTTCTCCAGCAGCTACTGTCAAGGAAGGGCAGTAAGGGTATATAGCGTGACACAAGTGCTAAGTCGCCAGATCTGTCTCCCCGGCAAAGAATCCGCCGCAGCGCAGCGCAGCCATCCCCCAGTGGCAGACGAGTCCTCCGATGGCGCCAAAGACTATCCGGTCCACTCTCCGCCCCGCCAGATCTTATTTCGCGGGCGCCCCAACCCCCATTACTCCCTCTCTACTCTCCCTCCTCAGTCCGTCTTACTCCCGAACGACGGACTAATTTTTTCCTCTCGGTATTTTCGCAGGCGGTAGTAAATTCTGGGAGGTTCGCCTTATCTGCAGAACCGAAGCCTGCGCCTCATTTGCATAAAGCGCTTTCGATTCCTGGCCGCGTTCCGCGCCTCGGCGCGCTTCGCCCGCCAGCGACGCCCCTCGGGCCCAGAACTGGCGCTTAGCACCCTCTGCCTCACCCCTCCAGTACCCATTCTTCCCCTTTCACCCGATACCACTCCCCCTACCCCCTTCCGCTCTTTCGCGCGGAACGCTGGTGCTGCAGTACACCTAGTGCCCTGAGTTTCGTAGAGTCAGCGCTGGCTGCCACAGTGGGACTGTTACCTTGTCTCTCAAATATTCTGTCCCACAGTCAACTGGCCACACACAATATCCAAAGACATGAAACCGATTGATCTCATCACCATGCTTCATCACACTTCCTTCAGATATGTCGCCACAAGATGAAGTTTCCACCTTCGCTCTAATGCAGCTGCCCAAACTTTTAATAATCACCATAAGACTTTGATACTAGAAAGAGATAGTGTCTATAGTGCGTAAAACAAAGTGACTACCCTTATAATGTTGTGTGGCAAGGCACACTTATCGGTTTTCAGATAGGAACCTTTTGTGTTAGCAGAAGAGCCAACACCGTGTTACGAGTGGAGGCCGAAATGCACGCGTTTTAGCCCAAGCAGGCTGGCGTGAGGAGGAAAGAACTATACTGATGTGAGGTCTGGAACATGACAAGGAGTGAGAATTCAGAAAGCGGACATAATTGGTTTGATACTTAACATTAATCCATTAATGATGAACGTCGCTCTTGACGGTACATGAGTCACAATATTATCTGTTCAGAAGACATTCTTGAAGATAGTACTTTGAAACGTCCCCTCTGAACAATTATACATGACTGTGCTTATACTGACACACAATATTTTTAGCGCAGCGCAATCTGACTTTCAATAATCCCTACAAAAGAATGGCCCTGACTAACATTAACCTATACCTTTCACAAATCACTTACCTCACAAAAATCTTCGTTACTCGAACTACTGCAAAACAGCGGGCGCCACTACTGCCAGCTAAATAAAAGATTCAAACTACGGACGGCACTAACTACTGATAGGCATAGTTAGCAAATGAAAGATTTTAATAGAGAACAAACAATATATTTACCTTAATAGTGTTGAAAAATCATAATATACATAGCAGTTCATGACATGCAGTCTTACAAATTTCAAAACTCCGCCATTTCTCTCCCCATATCCACCACTGCTGGCGGCTCACCTCCAACTGCGCAACGCCACGCGCTGTTCACATACAGCTGCCCAACACTACAATGGCAGACAACAATGCAAACTAGCCACAGACTGCACACAGCACAGCCAGTGATTTTTATACAGAGCGCTACGTGGCGTTACCAATAAGAAAACCTAAACAGCCTACTTACAACTTATAGTAACTGAATATGGCGCCTTGCTAGGTCGTAGCAAATGACGTAGCTGAAGGCAGTGCTAAACTGTCGTCTCTGCAAATGAGAGCGTATGTAGACAGTGAACCATCGCTAGCAAAGTCGGCTGTGCAACTGGGGCTAGTGCTAGGGAGTCTCTCTAGACTAGACCTGCCGTGTGGCGGCGCTCGGTCTGCAATCACTGATAGTGGCGACGCGCGGGTCCGACGTATACTAACGGACCGCGGCCGATTTAAAGGCTACCACCTAGCAAGTGTGGTGCCTGGCGGTGACACCACAGAACGTATCTCCAGAAACACACGGCTTGGTCGCTGAAAAGCATTCCAGTCTCTGCTGGGCGTGCGTTTAACATTAAGCCAATAAGCCCACCACATGGCGCTGTCTACATTGAGCATGGGATTCGATCTCCATAACTCCTACGTCAACGCAGACCATAGTGTGCCACACACCGTACTCTGCATACTACGCAACAGAAAATAGTCCAGATCTGACGACCTTGATGGCTACTGGGATTTACAACAGTGAGGTGATTCCACACGTCGACATCAAAGTGTGCTGGACCTCTCTGACATCGCAGCCACATGACCAACCGGACACATAGTGGCCCTGAATAAGAGAAAGTGTGAAGTTATTCACATGAGTACTAAAAGAAATCAGCTAAATTTCGAATACGCCGTAAGTCACACAAATCTGAAGGCTGTAAATTCAACTAAGTACTTAGGGATTACAATCACAAATAATCTACATTGGAACGATCACATAGATAATATTGTGGGTAGAGCAAACAAAAGACTGGTACTAATTGGCAGAACACTTAGAAGGTGCTTACACAACGCTTGTCCGCTATATTCTGTAGTGTTGCGGTGCGGTGTGGGATCCGCATCAGGTGGGACTGACGGATGACATCGAAAAAGTACAAAGAAGAGCAGCTCGTTTTGTATTATCGCGAAATAGGGGAGATAGTGTCACAGACATGATACGTGAATTGGAGTGGCAATCATTGAAACAAAGGCGTTTTTCGTTGCGACGGGATCTTCTCATGAAATTTCAATCACCAGTTTTCTCCTCCGATAGCAAAAACATTCTGTTGGCACCCACGTGCATAGGGAGAAATGATCATTACGATAAAATAAGAGAAATCAGGGCTCGCACAGAAAAACTTAAATGCTCGTTTTTCCTGCGCGCCGTTCGAGAGTGGAACGGTAGAGAGACAGCTTGACGGTGGTTTGTTGAACGCTCTGCCAGGCACTTTATTGTGAATAGCAGAGTAATCACGTTGATGTAGATGTCTCCAGGAGGGTAGGCAAAACATTTCTAATAAATGTGAGGTAGATCGGTCCTGCCAGATGTGACCCTATAATGCAGTCACCAGTTACCCCAGCCAAGATCTTAAAAGCGACCCTGCATAAGTGATTTTTAATCAACTGTGCAAGCGCACTTTCGTCTGCCCAAACATGCATGTTCTGCAGGTTTACTATGTCATCTCTAGTAAACATGAATTCATCTGTAAATAGTACCAAGATCGGCAACTGATGCTGGAGTGTGCACTGTTGTAAATACTCTGTAAACCGTTCGAGAGTGGAACGGTAGAGAGACAGCTTGAAGGTGGTTTATTGAAGGCTCTGCCAGGCACTTTATTGTGAATAGCAAAGTAATCACGTCGATGTAGATGAATCCAGTAGGGTAGGGAAAATATTTCTAATAAATGTGAGGTAGATCGGTCCTGCCAGATGCGGTCCTATGATGCAGTCACCAGTTATCCCAGCCCAGATCTTAAAGCTGACCTTGCATTAGCGATTTTTATTCAACTGTGCACGCGCATTTTCGTCTGCGCAAACATACATGTTCTGCAAGTTTACTATGTCATCTTTAGTAAACATGAATTCATCTGTAAATAGTACCAAGTTCGGCAATTGGGGCTGGAGTATGCATTGTTCCAAACACTCTGTGAACTGTACCTCTGTTGGGTATTTCTCGTCCTGTGATGCCTGGACTTCCTGCAGATGGTATGGTTGGAGCTGCTGCTCATGGACGGTCCTGTCCTCCTCCAACTGTAGTGTCTGAGCCATGTGTGGACAATTCGTATCAGATTTACTAACCTACCAGGAGGACAAAATTAGGCTGGAGACAGTATTAGCAAGTACCAAGCACAAAGTGCTAATGCTTTAGTGTATACTGACACAAATCAGGCAGAAAATACCTACGTGCAACTTTCTGACATCTCTGAGGTGTCTCTCGACTGCTGCGAACATGGAGTGACGTTTGGTACATCTGTTTGGAAAACGTTCCGCAAACGATCCTACAGCAGCTCTCGCACTGCAATCTGCTTCGTTGTACATGACCACCATGTCGGTCATTTCCACAGCTGTATAACGGTATATGTCGCACTGCTGTCAACACAATTACTGTGCTGGCAGACCCCACAAGCTCAGCGATAGGAATGCGCACAAGGGCTTTGTGGAGGAATACAACGCATGCACAGGAATATCATTAGGCTCAGTTCGTCCATCCGCAGCACACAGATCCATAAATGGTTACACACCTTCCCCATTCAGATACCAAAATGAACCGGAACCGTCACAACCACACATTCTCAGATTTCGCCGCTCTCCAGCACCCAAGCCGTGCATTTCCGGATAAGGGCCCCTTCTTAAAAAGCAGTTAGTTTGCATTCCCACATATCGTTGTCGGTGCTTTTCTGTAGTACCCTGTATGTGACAGCCCACTCATCTGTTGTTGTTGTGGTCTTCAGTCCTGAGACTGGTGTGATGCAGCTCTCCATGCTACTCTATCCTGTGCAAGCTTTTTCATCTCCCAGTACCTACTGCAACCTACATCCTTCTGAATCTGCTTAGTGTATTCATCTCTTGGTCTCCCTCTACGATTTTTACCCTCCACGCTGCCCTCCAATACTAAATTGGTGATCCCTTGATGCCTCAGAACATGTCCTACCAACCGATCCCTTCTTCTGGTCAAGTTGTGCCACAAACTTCTCTTCTCCCCAATCCTATTCAATACTTCCTCATTAGTTATGTGATCTACCCATCTAATCTTCAGCATTCTTCTGTAGCACCACATTTCGAAAGCTTCTATTCTCTTCTTCTCCAAACTATTTATCGTCCATGTTTCACTTCCATACATGGCTACACTCCATACGAATACTTTCAGAAATGACTTCCTGACACTTAAATCAATACTGGATGTTAACAAATTTCTCTTCTTCAGAAATGCTTTCCTTGCCATTGCCAGCCTACATTTTATATCCTCTCTACTTCGACCATCATCAGTTATTTTGCTCCCCAAATAGCAAAACTCCTTTACTACTTTAAGTGCCTCATTTCCTAATCTAATTCCCTCAGCGTCACCCGACTTAATTAGACTACATTCCATTATCCTTGTTTTGCTTTTGTTGATGCACTCATCTATAGTGCAGTAATTTTTCACTAGAAGCATTTACATTTCTGCATATATCAGTTTCAAAATTTCGCAACTAAAATTGGGAGAACGAAGTAGTATGGAACTAAGGTTATCGAAAATGCCAAGGAAATCTGTTACCGTCTACATTTAACACAGTATGTTTCCCAGTTGCTTGTGTAATGCCCAGCCTACATAAATGTGGTTACGTCTTGGCGAGTAACGATCTAGCCAGGTGAAGGCACATGGTCCTAGGCAGGATGTATCAGCTGTCAAAAACAAATCTCACATGATTCGTAAGGTTACAGTTAGAAATGACAAACCACAAGAAACTGAGTTACGGAAGAAATAAATAAAGGACCCTTCGTTAAGAAAACTGAAATATCAGACTTTCCAAACATGCACTATGTGGTCAAAGGTATCCAGACACCTGACTGAAAGTGACTTACAAGTTCGTGGCAGCCTCCATCAGTAATGCTAGAATTCAGTACGGTGTTGGTCCAAACTTATCCTTAATGACGGCTTCCATTCTCGCAGCCATATATCCCGTCCGGTGCTGGAAGGTTTCTTGGGAAATGACAGCCCATTTTTCATGGAGTGCTGCGCTGAGGGAGGTGTCTATGTCGGTCGGTGAGGCCTGGCACAAAGTCGGCGTTCCAAACCGTCCCAGACGTGTTCTATAGGATTCAGGTCAGGACTCTGCAGGCCAGTCCATTACAGGAATGTTTTTGTCGTGTAACCACTACGCCGCAGGCCGTGCATTATGAACAGGTGCTCGATGGTGTTGAAAGATGCAAGCGTCATCCCCGGATTGCTCTTCAACAGTGGGAAGCAAGAAGGTGCTTAAAATATCAATGTAGGCCTGTGCTGTGACAGCTCCATGCAAAACTACTCCATGAAAATCACGACCACACCATAACACCTCCGCCTCGAATTTTACTGATGGCACTACACACGCTGGCATATGGCGTTCACCGGGCATTCGCCGTACCCACAGCCTGCCATTGGATCGCCACATTGTGTACCGTGATTCCTCACTCCATGCATCGTTTTTCCACTCTTCAGTCGTCCAACGTTTACGCTCCTTAGACCAAGCGAGGTGTCAGTTTTGCATTTACTGGAGTAATGTTTGGCTTATGAGTAGCCGCTTGACCACGAAATCCAAATTTTCTGCCCTCCAGCCTATCATAGTACTTGCAGTGGATCCTGATGCAGTCTGAAATTCCTGTGTGGTGGTTTGGATAGATGTCTGCCTATTACACATTATGACCCTCTTTAACTGTCTGCAGTCTGTCAGTCAACAGACGAGGTCGGCCTGTACGCTTTTGTGCTGTACGTGTCCCTTCACGTTTCCACTTCACTATCACATCGGAAACATTGGAACTAGGAATGTTCAGGACTGTGGAAATCTCGCCTACAAACGTATTACACAAGTGACACCCAATCATCCGACCATGTTCGAAGTCCGTGAGTTCCGTGGAGCGCCCCATTCTGCTCTCTCACGATGTATAATGACTACTGAGATCGCTGATATGGAGTACCTGGCAGTAGGTGGCAGCACAATGCCCCTAATATGAAAAAACGTATGTTTTTGCGTGTGCCCGGATACTTTTGATCGCACTGTGTAGGTAGGAACGACTTGGAAACAGCTTTCACATCATTTACAGATTCATATGGCCGTAGTCTTTGGATATGTTTTGATAGACGTAGTGGGAATGGATGCTGATAATAGTGAGTGTGCGCTTCGATTTTATATTGTTTGATTATGACATTGTCAAAGTGGTGCTAATTTGCAAGTATTATACTAACAGTTCTTAAAATAATAGGATGACACATGTTCCTTACAAATTTATGGAGGAATACTTTTCAAATGCCACGTTTCTCTGAACTGCAATTTCTAGGACACAATTTCTAGGACACTGATGAAGCGATGAACGAAGTACCGATGTAAACGTATTATTATTCTTGCATTACAACATTCTGTACGTTTCACTGTAATAAATATTAAAGTCTAAATCATGTGTGGTATCTTAAAAGTGTCGCTGACTGCAAGTAATATACATTAGAGTGAAGTGGGTGTAAGGTGAAAGGACAGAGGCAAAGAGTCTCACCCCCTACCCTCTGGAACTGAACCATCAATCCGCTCCTGCATCCAATAGGCATATTTCAATATATGAAAGACTGGAAGTGAGAAGGAATCAAATATTGAATTTGTAACTCAGTAGCCGGCTGCGGTAGCCGAGCGGTTCTAGGCACTTCAGTCCGGAACCGCGCGATTGCTGCGGTCGCAGGTTCGAATCCTGCCTCAGGCACGGATGTGTGTGATGCCCTTAGGTTAGTTAGGTTTAAATAGTTCTAAGTTCTAGGGGACTGATGACCTCAGATGTTAAGTCCCATAGCGCTCAGAGCCGTTCGAACCATTTTTTGTAACTCAGTAATTCAGGGTACTGGACCCAACAAAGACTGTCATTCATCTATCAACTTAAATACAGTTACAAAAAAAGGAACGACAGCAAAGGCAACATCACAGATCACATGCAGCATGGTATGCTGGAAATACGCCTGACAAGTTTATAATGTGAACACCAGAAAGTAAATTATAAGAGGTGTTCGAAAACAGTTAAGCAACAAAATAGCTGAAAATATACACAATAACAATCTAAGTAAGTGATAATATGACGCCCTAAACGCTTATAGAAATTAACACATAACACAGTCATCAGGTTTAGCAAAGCAAAGTCTTTATTTTTATCAATTTAAGAATACAGAAGCTGCATATAAGAGGGCGCGCTGAAAGTAATGCCTCCGAATTTTGTATACAAAAATTCTTAAAACTTTTTAAGTAAAACAAACGTTATTAACATTTTACATTTTTATTTGCAACCCTCTGGCGCTAGAGGGCTCCGAATGGTAGCGCGTGCCGTGGAGGTGCATGAGAAACACTGTGATGGAATTTGAAGCGTTTTTTCACACATGGAGCACCTTCTACTTTATCATGACAGAGCTAGACCACACAGAGTGCTGTGACATTTGCAACAATCCTACGCCTTGGTTTCACAGCCATCCTCCATACAGTTGCAACCGGTCCCATTCTATTTTCCTCTGTTTCCAAAACTTGAAGAACACCTTCGAAGACTTCACTTTCATATTGGTGAAGCGGCGCAAGCAGAGATGGAGTTCTGCCTCCGACAACAAAGTCAGACAGTCTACAGCGAGGGTATCAACAAACCGTTCTCTTATTCAGAGAAACGCGTTCATCGCTAAGTTATCTATGAATAAACATGAATAACAAAGATGTAGAATATTAATAACGTTTGTTTTATGAGATAAACCTGAAGAGTTTTCTGATAAAAGATCGGAAGGCATTTATTTTCAGTATGCTCTCGTAGTATACTGTCAGCTTTGAACAACGAAGTTTATTCTAATGGAAAGCCTTCTATAATTATGTAAATGTACCGGCATCGACAGAGCATTCATTTTCATCACTCCATCTGAAGAGTTGTCACAATGTTCAAGTTACGTTTTCTGTACCCCATAATCATAAATAGTCTTTTATATTGGAAACTGAGCAACTGAAAATTATTGTTCAGTTGACTTTGATATATCTACATAATTAATACATGAATTTGCCTGTAACTAAATTAAGTGTGAATAACGTATGTACAAAAACATTTACGTTAATAAAAATGTTTCATAATACTTCATTTATAAATTAAGTCTGCTGAAATTCACCTGATATGGATTTTTAGGTAACTAAAGAAACAAATGTACAATAACCGCACATACGTTGTCGTTAGAGGGGCACAGTAATGGTCCTTATGTACTTATGTGGACCCACCCTTCCAAGTCTGATTCATTATAATGACTATTTCGAATTTTAGGAAAAAATCAGATCCCTGAGTTAGCTATTTTCTGCAAATTAAAGTTGAAAGTATATTGCAGAAAACGTTTTCCGTTCTAACTTCCATCAGCAGTTATATTCAACGGCAAGTGTCCTAGAAGTAGACAGACGTTTGAGCCGTCATGTCTTTTATCTCCCTTTCTTTTATCCGTTTCGAATGAGAAACTTAAATAACTGGCCTCAACATAGCACATTGAATAACACCCACAGAAACATCAGTCTAAATTCCTGAGTCAGTTACAAACAGAGAAAATATGAGATGTCCAGATTAAATGTTATTTAACATAATAAGCTAAATTGACGCATCTAAATGTAGCTGTTACAATAAAATATATAAGAAGGAATATGTACGATAGGGGCTGGAATTTTAATGCTGATACATTTCACGTGCTTTTACTTTTCATGAATCATTTATGTTAAATGATGGCTAAATTTGTATTATGTTTAAGCAAGTCAGGGCTCCACAATCGTAGTGCCTAAGTGCTTGAAACTTGGTCATAATAAAACTGTTGCTCATTCTACTGATAGTTCCAGAATCACTTTACTCAGAACACTGGCTGGCTCACTTGCACTGACGTTTGCTACCGATTTCTATTACAAGAACATGGGTATCAATTCTAGTAACATGAACAAATACAAATAAAAATAATCTATTGATTTCGAGTGTGCCTTTTATTTATGAATATGTTTCTCCATTTCGATGTTTAAGCTATCAATCAAATATGCATATTTGCTATATTACTTCGCATACTTGTATCTCACACAATTATATACTGAGTTACTGACTGTAAAGTTAGAACTGTCATCAAACTGAAAGCGGGTTTGAACATCACAGTGCTGTACTGGGAAGGATCCTGTTACAGGTGGTCTGCCATTGCCTTCCTCTGACTACTAAAATTAGTTACTCAGCCGCTTATAGGAGGACGTGTAGTGTAACTCTGATTCCTAACCACGGTTACTGGCTGTAAGCAGCCTTAAAGAGGAGCTGATACAACGTAGTGTCTATACTGGGTGATTTAGCTGCCCCTACCGATGGGTTTTATACAATCTACGACACCAGCAAGAACCACATGCTGCATTTCCATATTCCCTTGCTTGCTGTGTGCATATTGTTAGTCCTACAGACAAAATGGACAGGATCTTTTAAAAGGAAATTTCTTGTAATTAATGTTCGTAATGGGATACGTTTTCGTTGAAGGCCACTATTTTCTAGTTATTCAAGAAATATGCGTTTGAAGGTAACTTTTAACTAATACAGGAACTATGGATTCAAGAGAAAAGTGTACCCCTGTACAAAATTTAACTTTATTACATTTCTTACAAGTTCATTTTTTCAGTCGGACTTTTGGTTTGCACGTACCGAGCGACAGAATATGAAAATGTTGCACATGTACTTTAATCCAGTGTAGGTTGTATAAAATCCATAGGTAATGGCAGCTGAATTACGCTGTATGTGTGAAAACATTATGTTTGGTTGTCAGCAGTATACAATACATCTGTTGCTCTGTTTGGCAACGTAGGACAATATGGTCGGAATATACGTACACATGCCACTTGACATGTCACGGGAAATGAAGACTGACCGCGGATTTTTGATGAATGCCTTGCGCTTTACGACTTTTAGTTTCGTTCAAGTATTTGATCAAGTGACGTTCCTTTTCGGCAGTACGCAATATTCCTAGTTCGCAACCTATATTTTATGTCTGACACAACCAAAATAACAAACTAGGTCAGAGTTATTGCGCAAAACGTATTTTAATATCTCCGAGTGCGGAACGTCTATGATATTGCTCTGAAAGCCTCGATTCAATATCAGTGATTCAGTGGCAACTCAATTTTATCTGCATTCGACGTACGTCAGTGTCGTCACAGGAAGGGGGCATCAGCATTCAACCGATTACATCACTATGAACCACGTTCTGCGTTACCGCCAAGCAATGGAACGTACAAATAAATAAATAAGTCTTTCAGTTTTAATGTTATTCAGTTTCCAGCTTAGACGTTCACAGACTGTTAGGAAGGAACACAAGAAAGATTTCTATTATTGTGAGAATAACGTATGTTTTGAAGGAGTTTTACCATAAATGTTCAATACGTTCACCTTAGCTTGCATTTTGACCATTTTAATGGTGAAATCCAGAGAAAATACAGCAACACTCGCATTGTCTGTGTGCTAGGACTTATTCCACAGCAATCGATTTCTTATGGAAACCCGTATATAAATTACTTATTCTAGCTGTTATGATGATACAAATCTCCTCACATACTATGAAATAAAAAAATGTTAGTTAACTACGTGTAAATTAAGTTACAATTCATACAAAAATCTTTCGCTGAAGAGAATTCGAACCCGAGACTCTGTGTGTGATGTGAGACACATTCTGTGTTCAACAAACTGATTTCGATTAAATGAATATTAAATGACACATTTACGGGTACTACGTAGGGCTGTTGCCTAATATTCCTGCCACTGAGCGGTAGTGCTCATACATTTTGCGTAGTTGTTTTGTTATTATAAATTTTTTGTCACATCCACACCAGTATCTTGAATGATTTCATGTAGTCCAAACCAACTCTGTGGCCTTAAGGCCCAGAAAATTTGTCCTCCGTCTGTTCTTAACCATGCCGAAGTTCTGTAAAGCAGGAGTGGCAGTAGTTTAGATTTATACGGGAAAATTTTGCTTGGTTCTAGATGTTAGTTGTGATGAAAAAAGAGATTGCTTTGTGAATCAGTTCCTACGTGTGAGCAGAACCCAAACAAATATCTTGTTCAAAACTTTTACTTTTTCTGCCTACTCTAGTTGGTTTCGAGACTTCGGAAGTCGATTTTTTGTAATGGGCCAGTCCAATGCGAAAAAGAACGCGCTTGTCTTGTTAAGTAGATTGTTCGTTTCGTTTTCTATATACTAGGAGCTAGAAATCTAAATTAGATTGATAGCAGGGACAAGGGCCTTCAATAGAATGCATCTGCTGATATAAAAACTTTTATATAGAAATGAGGGCACGTCCCGAGAACAGCCTTGTATGCAAGTGAAATATGGACCAATGGATAGCTGGAGACGAAGGAACTGGAAGCGTATAAAATGCTGTGCTGTTGGAGGGTGTTAAATCCTATCTGGACAGATCAGCTACGGAACGAAAAAGTACTAGAAAAAAACTGAATCTGAGGACAGAAAGGTAAGAAAGCCGCTTTGTGGCACCTGCTAATTTTAGCTGCGAAAGGGCTCATAGCGACCACAAATTTGTCTTCGAGCACAACATGTTTGTTTGTTTGGTCATTTCCTGCAGCGGATGTTATAATAAATTATTGTTAGTTTTTGCATCTTAGAAGCTTATTGCAAATTGAGACTTTTCACCACGTGCTTTCATTCGTAAATTATCTGCTGTGGACATTCTGGAAATAAGGATACGTTATATGTACCGAGATACTGACATTTATAAATTGAAGACAGTATTTTCTTATAAAATACACATACAATTTACTTACGGTCTTTTTTACTTCTTGTTTACATATTAAGTAAACCAGTATTTTTCTTTCTTTGTCAGCGGAAGTTGAGATCGAAAGAAACGTGACTTCACGTTCGCTTTAGGCAACGTTTAGATTTTACACGTTGGCGACAATGACAGTCCACACATAAAGGAAACGAATAAACATTAATACTGTTCTGTGTGTGGAACACTTGAAACTTTATTATTGTTCCTCTTGTGAAGTTTAGTAAAAGTGAGGTGAAATGTAAAAACACACATGCCGTGTAAGAAAATTTGTGTTAAAAAAGCCAAAAACTAAATGCACAAACAAGTTTCTTTCGACCTCATCCTCCGCTAACAACGGAATGAATAACACTGATTCGCAGAAAATATAAACAAGAGGTAAAACACCGCAAGTAAATTGTACGTCAATTTCATAAGGGAATACTGCTTTTCACCTAAAGAGGCCAAAACGTGGGGACATATTATGTATCCACATTTCCATAATGACTAAAGAAGATGCTTTATAATTACAAGCGAAGCTC
Source organism: Schistocerca serialis cubense (assembly GCF_023864345.2). Classification (NCBI taxonomy): domain Eukaryota; kingdom Metazoa; phylum Arthropoda; class Insecta; order Orthoptera; family Acrididae; genus Schistocerca; species Schistocerca serialis. The sequence goes on along the minus strand of NC_064644.1, from coordinate 463,052,512 downwards.
TTTTGGTGAAAAATACTCTTTATCAGTAGTAAGTTAAGACGTAAAGAACAAATAATAATTAATAATCTCTGGCCAGCTGGTCGCGATGTATGGCTGTACATAGGCCGGTACGTTCTTAAGATTTGAGTGGTATCCTACATCAGTATTTGACTACATACCGTGGGCAACTTGTTTGCGATTGTGACGTCCGATCGGCTTCCTACGTTTTTACCAAGGCGCAGTTTACGCTCTATGAACGTATGTAGATTTTGATACCATCAATTTTAAAATGATTTCTCAGTATAAAGTGCGGAGAAGTGAAATTAGAAAAAGAAAAAAAAACTTAGGAAGCGCTCTCTCAGTTTATACTGTCTACTACACCGAGGCTCTAACCTGGAACCGCGCATTTCCCTTACCGAATGAGCATTTCAGTTGCTCTAGAAATCTTTTTTTTTGCTAAAATTTAATTAACTGCAACCCAGCAAAAATGTTGACACAAAGCGTAATTATCATTAACACAACGCTAAACTCATTTACGTCACAAAAGTAATTTAAAGAAAGACATCGTGTATGACTTCATACACAAGGGTAGGGAGAGAAGCGTTACAGAGTAGTGTGGCAACTGTCGTCATAGGAAAGCTGTACAGCAGCGGAAACGATTAGCGAACAGGTTGACACAGTGAGCAGAAAATGTACTGGTATTTCTCCAATTGTACGAGCACTCATTACAAATACGGCAGAAAGAAACACAATCCAGCTCTTAGTCTCAACAAGAAAGAGGCTCTCTGTTCTTAAGCACGATCGATGTTGTCGAAACCGCGACTAGGCGGCGTCTGTGGAGCTATATGTACCGAAGAGGCTTCAGGTGCGTGTAGGTTGAGTTGTTGCTGTCGTCTACCTTATACACTCCTGGAAATTGAAATAAGAACACCGTGAATTCATTGTCCCAGGAAGGGGAAACTTTATTGACACATTCCTGGGGTCAGATACATCACATGATCACACTGACAGAACCACAGGCACATAGACACAGGCAACAGAGCATGCACAATGTCGGCACTAGTACAGTGTATATCCACCTTTCGCAGCAATGCAGGCTGCTATTCTCCCATGGAGACGATCGTAGAGATGCTGGATGTAGTCCTGTGGAACGGCTTGCCATGCCATTTCCACCTGGCGCCTCAGTTGGACCAGCGTTCGTGCTGGACGTGCAGACCGCGTGAGACGACGCTTCATCCAGTCCCAAACATGCTCAATCGGGGACAGATCCGGAGATCTTGCTGGCCAGGGTAGTTGACTTACACCTTCTAGAGCACGTTGGGTGGCACGGGATACATGCGGGCGTGCATTGTCCTGTTGGAACAGCAAGTTCCCTTGCCGGTCTAGGAATGGTAGAACGATGGGTTCGATGACGGTTTGGATGTACCGTGCACTATTCAGTGTCCCCTCGACGATCACCAGTGGTGTACGGCCAGTGTAGGAGATCGCTCCCCACACCATGATGCCGGGCGTTGGCCCTGTGTGCCTCGGTCGTATGCAGTCCTGATTGTGGCGCTCACCTGCACGGCGCCAAACACGCATACGACCATCATTGGCACCAAGGCAGAAGCGACTCTCATCGCTGAAGACGACAGGTCTCCATTCGTCCCTCCATTCACGCCTGTCGCGACACCACTGGAGGCGGGCTGCACGATGTTGGGGCGTGAGCGGAAGACGGCCTAACGGTGTGCGGGACCGTAGCCCAGTTTCATGGAGACGGTTGCGAATGGTCCTCGCCGATACCCCAGGAGCAACAGTGTCCCTAATTTGCTGGGAAGTGGCGGTGCGGTCCCCTACGGCACTGCGTAGGATCCTACGGTCTTGGCGTGCATCCGTGCGTCGCTGCGGTCCGGTCCCAGGTCGACGGGCACGTGCACCTTCCGCCGACCACTGGCGACAACATCGATGTACTGTGGAGACCTCACGCCCCACGTGTTGAGCAATTTGGCGGTACGTCCACCCGGCCTCCCGCATGCCCACTATACGCCCTCGCTCAAAGTCCGTCAACTGCACATACGGTTCACGTCCACGCTGTCGCGGCATGCTACCAGTGTTAAAGACTGCGATGGAGCTCCGTATGCCACGGCAAACTGGCTGACACTGACGGCGGCGGTGCACAAATGCTGCGCAGCTAGCGCCATTCGACGGCCAACACCGCGGTTCCTGGTGTGTCCGCTGTGCCGTGCGTATGATCATTGCTTGTACAGCCCTCTCGCAGTGTCCCGAGCAAGTATGGTGGGTCTGACACACCGGTGTCAATGTGTTCTTTTTCCCATTTCCAGGAGTGTATTTCAGGGGCAGAGGGCACTCGTGGTACGGAGCCACTGCAGGTGTGCCTCAGTAGGCGTGCACGCCGGATTCCACTTGACCACCATCAGCATCTGGCGTAAACTTCCAGTTCTATTCCCAAACTTATGAAGTAGGGTGGCAACGCTTTTGTGTCCGTAAGACTATACTACTCTTAACGAGATAAATTTACTTTAATTTGTTTTTGAACAACGTTTTCTCTGTGCTATTTTGTTGAACTATTTGGACAGGTTTCTGATGTAAATTAGAGAAATTAAACACCATAATTGCAACTGCCACAGAAAATATATTGTTATCAATTAACTATTCAGGTGTACGTCAGGAAAGCAAACATGTGATATTGATCTTAATGCTACGAATGATTTTTTCAAATTTGTTTCAGAAGAAGGAGGTTTGCCCAAACTTTTAACTGGAGTTCTTATATAACAGAATTAAGGAATGATACACAACATCCATCATTTGTTCACCTTCATTACAATAAAGTCAATTATTACAAACATCAATAGTATTTTCCATTCTGCATTCTCACGTGTAGTCTGGCAACAGTCTACAGTTTAGCCTATTTCCATTTGTAATTTTATAAGACAATATTCTCAACTATCTTGTTCAATAAAGAGGGTGCGTTACTCATTTCAGTGCGGAATCTGCATTATCTTTCTCTCTTATTAGCTTGTCTCCACAGTCACATGTAAACTCCTAGCTGAGATTTCAAAATAGAATTCTGCAGTGCTGTTGAGACAGTAAATCACTGTATGTCAGTGCCATTGAGTCGGGCGAAGAAGAATACCAAATAACTGGCATGCCAGGCAAAGGCGTTTTGTGTAGCATCCACGAAAAATTACACTATAGCCACAAAACCTGGTCTACGCTTATCATATTTATGGCGGCTCTACTAATGGTACAGAGATTTGTTCTAGCTCAAATCAAAATGGCTATCATAGAATGAAGGCCTTCACGGTCGGTATCGGCTTCACTTGAAACTTCCGGGCTCATATGCTGTGATCGATGTATAAATCTCTCCCCGGCTTTCGTCTCCGACTGTGGGAGACATCCTGTTTTAAGTGAAGATGAAAAGTTTTCAAGCGTACCTCACAACCCACCGTCACAGCTCACTTCTGCCAGTATCTCTGTGCCACTTTCCAGACTTCATTCTGGAAGGGATATTTTAATCCGCCAAATATCAGGTAACACTGGAAGAGATCGTGGAAGGGCAAAATTATATGGCTAAACTTTTTTTTGAGTGATTAGTCTTTTGACTGGTTTGATGTGGTCCGCCACGAATTCCCGTCCTGTGCCAACCTTTTTATCTCAGAGTAGGTATTGCAATTTTGTCCTCAGTTGTTTGGTGAATGAATTCCAACCTTTGTCTTCCACTACTGTTTTTACCCTATATACCTCCCTCTAGTATTTCCCCTCTAGTAGCTAATGTCGTAACAAATGTTCTGTCATCTTGTCCCTTCTTTTCATTAGTGTTTGCAATTCATTACTTTCCTCGCCGATTCTAGGGAGAACGTTTTCCTTCCTTGCCTTAACAGTCCACCGAATTTTAAACATTATTTTGTAGCACCACATCTCAAATACTTCGATTCTCTTTCTTTCCTGTTTTCCTACAGTCAAAGTTTCACTACTATACAATACTGTGCTTCAAAAGTACATTCTCAAAAATTTCTTCCTATGTTTGGTACTAGTAGAATTCTCTTGGCCGGGAATGCCCTCTTTTTCAATGCTAGTCTGCTTTTGAATTTCCTCTTAGTTCCATCCATCATTGGTTATTTTGCTGCCTAGGTAGCAGAATTCCTTAACATCTACTTTGTGGTTACCAATCCGGATGTTAGGTTTCTCTCTGTTCTCATTTCTACTACTTGTCATTACTTTTGTCTTTCTTCGATTTACTCTCAATCCATATTCTGTACTCAATAGACTGTTCATTCCATTCAACATATCCTCTAATTGTTTTTCACTTCGGGATAGCAGTGTCATCAGTGCATCTTATCTTTTATATCCTTAGACCCTGAATTTTAATTCAGTTCTTGAACCTTTCTTTTACTTCCATCATTGCTTCTTCGATGTATAGACTGAACAGCATGAGCGAAAGACTACATTCCTGTCTTACGTCATTTTCAATTCTTGTTGTTTCCTTTTGGTTCTTGCATAGGTGGTCTACTACCCGTCTTTCCCTATAGGTTACCAGTATCATTCTCAGAATTTCGAACATCTTGCACCATTTTACACTGTCGAGCGCTTTTTCCAGCTCGACTAATCCTAAGAACGTGTCTTGACATTTCTTCAGTCTTCCTTCCATCATCAAGTGCGTCAGAATTTTCTCTCTGGTGCCATTACCTTTCCTACAGCAAAACTGATTGTCATGTAATAGATGTTCAGTTATCTTTTCCATTCTTCCGTATATTATTCTTGTCAGCAAATAGGATGCATGAGCTGTTGATTGAGTGATAATCCTCGCACCAATCGGCTCTTGCAATCTTCGGAATTGTGTGGATTATAGTTTTCCGAAAGTCAAATGGTATATAGCCAAACTAAATCAAATGTTTCAAATGGCTCTGAGCACTATGGGACTTAACATCTGAGGTCATCAGTTACCTAGAACTTAGAACTACTTAAACCGGACTAACCTAAGAAGAACACTCATGTCAGTCCGAGGCAGGATTCAAACCTGCGACCGTAGCATTAGCGCGGTTCCAGAATGAAGCGCCTAGAACCGCTCGACCACGCCGGCCGGATGTCGCCAGACTCATACATTCTACACAAAGATATGAATACTCGATTTGTTGCAAAATTCCACAGTGATTTTAGAAATTATGATGGAATGTTATCTTCCCCAAGTCCTGCACCTCATAAAGGCCTTCAGTGTACTCTTTGCGCCTATTTGCTCTCTCCTTTGCAGTTAACTATGAAATTACCACTGTACAAGATTAGGACAGGCTAGTAAATGTCAAAACAGACGGTAGAATCTGTGCGTATAGTTGCGTGGAGGTGAAGTAATTGGTACAGTGTGGGAATGGATAGAGATCAAATGACTGACGACGTGAAAGAAAAAGATCTGTGGCAGCTTTCCGGTGCCACAGCATTTCTCGGCTTACGTCTGCAGCCGCGCCTTGCTCCTTGAGACTGAGGGAAGAGCCTCCGGGGAAGCTCCGGCTGGCTGCGGTTGACAGCGCCGTCAGGGCCGCCAACTTTATTTGTATTCGGAATGAGCGGCGCAGAGAAACGGCGGCGTTAGCACGGCGGCCGCGACACCCCGGGTTTTATCTTCCGCCCGCCGGGCTCTGCGGTGCGGGACCAGAAGGTGCGGAGAGCGGCCGGGTGCCCGTGAAGGCGCGCGCGTCGCCATGTTTGTGGCCCACCGGCAGATAACAGGCCGGCAACTTTACGGGCGGACGCAGTTCCGGGAATTCCGGTGCGATGGAGGAGGCCGCTTCCTGGAGAGTCTGCTGGGAAGACACAATGCTCCCAGGTTGCCTCATCACGCTTCCATCTTGCAGTACATTGTGTCGAACTGAACAGAGGCAGCGCTGCAGCAAATGGCCAACGCCGATGTCCTCCGTTTCATACATCGATGAAAGCGCAAGCTGGTGAACAAAGAGCAGTCGACAGGTATCGTAGATACCAATATGTAAGCCTAGATCGACAGGATATGACGTACATTTCTCACAGGAGATGATCCTGTACCAATAAAATCTATTATATTAAACTATATAAATAATCAACAAATGTTGGCATTCACTGCACCAAAAGGCTTTCATCTGAAACTGTATCCGGGACGTTCCTGCATATTGTATAATGTAATTAAATCAAGTCGACATAACATTATTTTCTTACTTTCCGAAATTCCACATCGTATCTCTGTTGGGAATGCAGGGGGACGGCGTAGTCTGTCGTCAATCAGAATCAATTGGTAATAAAATGGTACCTATTAAATACGGAGAAAACCGCAACTTGCCGGCGGGAGTGGCCGTGCGGTTCTAGACGCTGCAGTCTGGAACCGAGCGACCGCTACGGTTGCAGGTTCGAGTCCTGCCTCGGGCATGGCTGTGTCTGATGTCCTTAGGTTGGTTAGGTTTAATTAGTTCTACGTTCTAGGCGACTGATGACCTCAGAAGTTACGTCGCATAGTGCTCAGAGCTATTTTTTGAACTGCATCTTAAATGAACTTCTTCTTCTGAAATGTCCAGCACAATAATAGACATTCGAAATTAAACTACTGGCCATTAAAATTGCTATACCAAGAATGATAAGCGGGTTTTTGTTGGACAAAACTAGACATGTGATTACATTTTCTCGCAATTTGGGTGCATAGATCTTGAGAAATCAGTATCCAGAACAACCATCTCTAACCGTAATAACGGCCTTGATGCGCCTGGGCATTGAGTCAAACAGAGCTTAGAAGGCGTGTACAGGTACAGCTGCCCATGCAGCTTCAACACGATACCACAGTTCATCAAGACTAGTGACTGGCGTATTGTGACGTCCATTGTTCAAAGTGCCGTCAGTGCGGACAAGAGGTGACGGATACGTGTAACCAATGGCACCCCATACCATCACGCTGGATGATACGCCAGTACGGCGCTGACGAATACACGCTTCCAATGTGCGTTCACCGCGATGGCGCAGAACACGGATGCGATCATCATGATGCTGTGAACAGAAACTGCATTCATCCGAAAAAATGACGTTTTGCCATTCGTGCAGCCAGGTTCGTCGTTGAGTACACCATCGCAAGCGCTCCTGTCTGTGATGCAGCGTCAAGGGTAACCGCAGCCATGGTCTCCGAGCTGATAGTCCATGCTGCTGCAAACGTCGTCGAACTGGTTGTTGTCTTGTAAACGTCCCCATCTGTTGACTCAGGGATCGAGACGTGGCTGCACGATCCGTTACAGCCATGCGGATAAAACTGCTAGTGATACGATGCCCTTGGGATCCAGCACGGCGTTCCGTATTATCCTCCTGAACCCACCGATTCCATATTCTGCTAACAGTCGCTGGATCTCTACCAACGCTAGCAGCAATGTCGCGATACGATAAACCGCAATCGCGAAAGGCTACAATCCGACCTTTATCAATGTCGGAATAGTGGTGGTACGCATTTCTCCTCCTTACACGAGGCGTCACAACAGCGTTTCACCAGGCAATGCCGCTCAACTGCTGTTTGTGTATGAGAAATCGGTTGGAAACTTTCCTCATGGCAGCACGTTGTAGGTGTCACCACCGGCGTCAACCTTGTGTGAATGCTCTGAAAAGCTAATCATTTGCATATCACAGCTTCTTCTTTCTGTCGGTTAAATTTCGCGTCTCTAGCACGTAATCTTCGTGGTGTAGCAATTTTAATGGCAAGTAGTGTATTAAAAGTCCTCTAAAATATTAGTCCTGTCACTCTGTCTCTGAGTGATGCCTACGTAGAGTCCAGAGATGGCCTACGATGCTTACGGAGCCTAGGTCTCGGAGACGACGAATGAACACTGCTGCTTCAAACTCAGCGGTAACTGGAGACTGTATACAATTCGGCGCACTGAACAGAACTGTCCGCCGTAGTCCAGTGTTCCAACTAGGCATCGACCAATCGCAATCCACATGTGTGATGCGCCTGGGTTGGCAGCTGCGATCCCTGGCAGACTTCGGTATAGTTCATACTACCAACTCCATAAAGCTGCTGCGCGACGATTATTTCGAGGCATATATCGATTGCGGTGCGTTACTCTCTGGACACGTGAGTAGCGCATCACACCCTCCTTGACCCATACACCAATCACTGGTCCATCTACATGCTCAGCACACCTCTAATTAATTTTTTCCTCGTAATTACATCATCCACCTCGCCTTTACCCAAATTCTCTTTTTCTTTTCCAGTCTTTTCAAGTAATTCTCTTTATTTTAGAAACGTAACCAGGATTCACTCTATTTTAACACATGGCTGAAAGTTCTGGCTAGAGCAGTACAGGGAGCCCCAGGTGGCAAAATTCGTACGTTCCACCATAATTTAAAACATTAGCAACACTTCTCTCTTCTCCGTCCCTGGACAGTATGCTGAATCATTTTTCTTACGTTTCTTAAGGACGCAATCGACAGGCACCTAGTGTGTAACGTTGAGACACTACAAAGAGAAGAGTTTCTGTTGCATTCCTTCGATTAAGTTCCGTGACATTATTCAATTTAGGTAGTCTCGTGTCTTCCCATGTTTTCTTTTACATCCGGCGTTCGCGTGCGGACTACGGACCTTTTGTTCACATATTGAATTGTTCTAGAACACATTGTTATCTAAATCCGTGTCTGTGCTACGCATGTTTAAATTCAAGTGACATATAAGGAGATTTTCCCACTATCGACTACAATTTCAAATCATTTATAATGCATTTATTTTCTGATCCTGAGACGTTGTTCGGGACGGATATTAGTTAAGCCGACTCAATGTTTTCATCTGCACCACGACGAAACTACGTACATCACCTGTGTTGTATCCTGGCTGCTCGTCGAATATGGGGTGCCTCGGAAATCTTCACTCTCGGTTCGCTAGACAACAATTCCAGCAAATCGTATTAATGAATTTTTATGGCAATAAGGTACATAACAATACTAAACTTTGCGAATTTACTGTGGTGTGTCGCAAACAATGGCCGAGAGACAAAATAGGAAAGTCTCTTCAGTATATACAATTCTTAATAGAAATGCAATAATACAGTTGCTATGTCGCTGTTGTAGAGCTCGTAAAACGTCTAGTTGTCAACTTAGCAGTGGTCAGGCTGCGCGGCGCTTATGTTCTCTTCGCGTAGAGGCCGCTGCTGTCTCGGCGTCGTCCTAGAGAGGGGTCCGTCATCGTACTATTGGCTGACGTCTCCTTCACAGCCGTATCTGCTCTACCGTTCCTGATGGTCGTTCCGGCGCTTGACTCTTACGCTGGAACGACGTGCTTGTAAATTGCATTGAACCTCTGATACAATTAAACTCTGTAAATTCATTCACTCATAAATTTTTCACTGGAACTGGTAATTCCACTACGTGTATTTCCCTCCATTATGAATCCTTAATTTTAATAGGCAATCATGATTTTTGCCCTTGTGTTGTATTTGATCAAGGGTTACACTGCAGATCCACACCCCACTAGTATTTATTCTTTTGTAAAACGTTTCCAGCACTCTAGATAATCTGACGCTTATGCATTTTTCCTGTCGCTGAGACGACGTGATCGCAATTCATCGCATTCTCCACACAAGCGTAATATTTTGAGGTTCTTACGCAGTGTATGTAACAGACGACAAAGGCATTTATCCTTGCACAAATCGGTCGTACAATGTGCCAACTTCCATGCTTTGAGGCCATAGAGAAGATAGTTTGAAGTTCATGTACGTGTTCAATATTCGGCCGCGTTACTTCCAAATAACTTTCCCCCTTTTCTTTGGATATTTTGTAGCTTGCCATCTCCAGTTGTAAGTTGTAAATCATATCGCGTTCTCAATGGATCATATTATCTGGGATATATTTCAGGGCATAAATGTTATTGGTAATCATGTGTACAATTTCATGTGTGTTTCAAACGGAGAGGAAACGCATACCACATTCGTCCTCTTTTATTCCATACACATATTAAGTTGAATTTTGTTTCTTGCAGTCCTTCCTGACGTTGCAGTTTCATAGGCCAGCAGCAGATATTGCTCATTTCAACAACACCCCTCTTGTCAGTCGTAATCCATAGCCCGGCAATTTAATTACGAGCGCGAATTTCTCTCTGATTGATTCCCTGCCTGCAGCAGGTAGCAGCGCGAGGTGAGACAATTAGATGGCCTTCCTGGTCACCGCGTTGAACTGCGGAACTGCGGTGCTAATGGCCGCCTTTCGCCCAGCCTTGTCTTCGAGCCGAGCATAACACGGGTTCGGCTGCTCGTGGCTGCGCCGCCACCGCCGAGCTGTTTGCGCAGTGAGCAATAGGGGGGCGCCAGCCATTACCTTGTTTACATAGGCGCCGGAGCCGGCGACAGCGCCCCGTGTTAGCTGCAATGTCAATAGCCGCCGCAGTCGATGACCCGGATTTCTAAACACCAACCATCGCACTCCACTGGTTCCGTTCCGGCACGGGTTTACCACCACCCAATTTACTGGCTGGGGTGATCCGTAATATTTCGCACACCGCGCGAGGCATCGAATCACCGTGTTGTGCAAACGTTATTTCTGTTACGAATACTTAGATTCGCTTACTACCATGCCCAATGCAGTCATCTACCGGCGTTCGTCTCCGTCTCACGGCAAGTGTCGTGATTCGATTTTCCAGGAACTTAACACAGTAGAAGGGGAGTCAAAATAAGCATACGCGCATCTAGAGATAAGTCGAGACACGTGTTCACTTCTTTTGAACCCTCTTACAACGAGCAAAGTTTCGATGATGGCACGTGCTGTGTTCTGCTAGTCAAACTAATTGTTACATGCCACATTATTGACCATCTACCTTATACAGGGTGTATCCGAACTCCACCGCCCTAATTTTGGAGACGATCTGGCGTATTCCCTGAGTATTACGGTGGACGTTATTGTAGTGTATGATATTCGGTGGTGTACGCAGCAGAGATAGATGATGACACAGTAAACTGTACGGTAAACACGTCTGAGCGGTCCTCTAGCAATCATGCAGGTGTGACATTAAGGGCGATTCTGTATCAATGTATGGGTACAAATTGTCAGTGAAAGAGTTACTGGGCTATACACTTGACCAAACAGATTAACATTTGCTGTGTACCACAGGTCTCTCTGCAATAAATTGCCAATCCTATTGGAGAACTTTACCGTCGCAGAAAGACATCGACTGTGGTTAACTTAGGATGGGGCACCACCCAACATTCTACGGATCATTGTACAGTACCTGTAGCTGTGTTTCATGGGCGATGAATTGGTCAAAGAGATCCGATAGCATAGTATCCCCTGCGCCAGGCCTGACGAAATGGGAGTATGTGAGTTTTATTAGCTCGTTTCAGGATGAAATTACCTCACTCTGTGATTCTGCTGAAAAAACTGGTGTAATACTGTTTATGTTACCACACAGGGCAAGATTTTGCTTAACGTGACTCACCTCGTGGGCGATTGATTCGTTCACTTCACGCGCAAGGATCGCTCGGAATTCTGAATGGTTAGAGTGAAACACCAGGGATTTAACATAATTTTATCAGTTACTGTCGGTGTTCCTTCCATCACTGTATTACTATCGTAAAATAATAAATAAGCTTGACAACGAAAATAAATTCTCGAAAAGTATCATGCTAAGCATGAAAAAATGCATAAGTGGTGCAGCTTTCATTATTTAAAACCTAAATTGGAAAAAACCAACAGCTTTCAGTCACAAATAGTGATTTAAGTTCAGTTTACGATGCACTTTAAGCCCTAGGGGCTCATCTAAAGATGCTTCGCAGGTTTGCATCATTTTCCAAATTTAGGTTACTGCTCGTCTCGCAAAGGTTACATAGGTATGACAACAAAGTGATAGACTGTGAATACACGTTTTTACAAAACTAAGACAAAATCGAAAAATTACTTACTGTTTCCATCAGTGGTTAGATGAAGTATAGTATGAATAGTTACATACAGGGTGAACATTAATAATAGCCGTCAAACTGTAGGGGCGGATACCTGACTGGAAATGGAGGAACAAAAGTTGTATTAGCATGTGTCCGGAAATTCATCGTTGCCACTGTAGATGGCGCTGTCGAATCGAATGGATGTTCCTCTGATCACGCGCCCTGTGTGGACTGTGTAGGCTGTGTAACTGTAAGTACTGTAATTAGCAGAACGGTCCGGTATTCATGTCTGGAAGAAGCCGAGGTGGTGCTTTGTACGGCCAGGGAGATGGGAACACTCGAGAGGCAGCTTATCCTGTAGAATCCAGTCCTCAAAATTTGGTGTTCGCACAGTCCACAGCCTCCCTGCATGTTCGTCAGTCTGAAAGGATCCATGATCACCAAAACGTCCATAAAGGGTTTCAAATGTTGTGGTTGGTGTCTGTGACAGTACTTGCTTTGGTATAGCTATGCTGCTTCTCGACCCTTTCCATCTGCTTAGCCATAGACAAACATCTTTTCGGCTTGCTCCCAACATGAATACTGGACCATTCTGCTGCTTACGGTACGCTGCGCCAATCACACAGCTTGCAACAACAAAGAACACACGCAAGTGGTCAGCGCCATCTACCGTGGCAACGAAACATTTCCGGACACATGTTCGTAGGAATTTTTTACTCTGTTCCCATTTATGAATCTTCCCTTACATTTGTCCGTTTCATTAATGTTCAACCTGTATATGTACATTTTCAGGGTGTTCGGAAATTCCCGTTACTAACTTATAGGAGTTATACAAGGCAGTAAGAACCTAATATTTTGAATAGGAATCCACGTCCAGAAAGTTACTAATTCCGCGCTACAGCCGTTTGAAAACGTATTTGTGAGTATGTATGCAATGGGGCAGTAATGGAGGGGCAGGGGGGGGGGATGGGGGTGGTTACGTCGGATCAGTTGATGTCATTTGACGTCCATTCTACTTCAACCTGTTCTGAGACTCATTCATGTGTCTCTGAGTGTTACAGCAACATGACTGAGTACACGTTTGCTGAATGCACCGACACGATCCTTCTGAATGACGAAGCTGACAGTAACGGAAGAGCTGCTCGTCGCCTTCATCAAGATCGTTCTCCACAACATTCGACTCCACTGCATACCCTTTTCGCCACAATCACGCAACTTCTTCGACAAAGGGTGCCTGTATCTTCAGCAGGAATGACGGTGGCGATCCAAGGAGACGCTGTACACCCAGAATGGATGCGGTTGTGCCGGCCGGGGTGGCCGAGCGGTTCTAGGCGCTACAGTCTGGAAGCGCGCGACCGCTACGGTCGCAGGTTCGAATCCTGCCTCGGGAATGGATGTGTGTCATGTCCTTAGGTTAGTTAGGTTTAAGTAGTTCTAAGTTCTAGGGGACTGATGACCATAGATGTTAAGTCCCATACTGCTCAGAGCCATTTGAACCATTTGATGCGCTTGTACTGCATCACGTTGAAGGGTATCTGTCAACGAGTACACGAGCAATTTGTTCTGCTATTATTGAGTGGAATTCTAAAAAAAAAGTGATGTACTGGGTCACGCCTAATCAGTTACTTATAAAAGTCGTCACATGATCAGAATTCTTTCATATGACTGTAGCGGGAAAGTACACACATCAATACAAGTTTTTCATCACCCCCAGTTACCAGAACTCCTGAAGACAGACATTGACTGTGGATATTGTATCACTGACATAGTCCCTTTGACTGTTCAGAAATGTCACTAAACCCGCCTGTTAAACGGGGGTGTCCGACAACCGATCAGTTCCAGTCAGAACAAAGTTCATGTTTCCGGTTTCCCTCAGCCACAATTCTCTTGCGGTACTGATAACAGGTGCATTACCTGGTGGGAGTGAAATTGCGCGGCTACTGAAACATACCCCACATTTGAAGTACGCTGGGCAGTACGACTCTTGTGGACAATACGTTTAACTCGTATAGATGCACCCTCAAATTCTGGCGGTATGTGAACCAAATGCAGTGTCGCATCCAGTCACAGGAAAATGTACCAGTAACTTGTTGGTATGATGAATGTGTAAGAATGTAAGTTAATGCTAATGAGTAGGAAGAACATACCTGTAATGTTTGGTTACAGTGTTACAAGTGTCTTGCGTGACACAGTCAGGTCGTTTAAATGACTGGGTGTAACGTTGCAAAGATATATGAAATGGAATAAGCATGTGAGAATGTGGTAAGAATGATAAATGGTCGACTTCCGTTCATTGGGAGAATTTTGGGAATGAGTGGTTCACCTGTGAAGGAGACCGCATATAGGACGCTGTTGCTTCCTGTTCTTGAGTACTGCTCCAGAGATTGGGACTCGCATCAGGTCAGATTGAAGGAAGACATCGAAGCAATTCACAGTCGGATTGCTAGATTTGCTACCGGTAGGTTCGAACAATGCGTAAATGTTACGGAGATGCTTAGGGGACAAGTGCGAATCCCTGGAGCGAAGCTGATATTCTTTTCGAGAAACGCTATTGAGAAAACCGGCATCTGAAGCTCACAGCCGAACGATTATACTGTCGCCAATATACACTGCGCGTAACGACGACAAAGATAAAATTCGCGAAATTAGGCGTCATAAGGTCGTTCTTTCCTCGCTCTATTTGCCAGTGGAACAGGAAAGGGAATAACTAATAGTGGTACAGGATACCCTCCGCCACGCACCGTGCGGTAGCTTGCAGAGTAACTATGTAGATGCAGATATAGAACTGACGAAGGCAGCACAGATGTGTGTGATACTCATCCGCCATACAGTCTAGATCTCGCTGCCTCTTTTCGGGAAGTTGAAAATAAAACATCGGGGAGATGGGAGGGCTCCAGATTTTTCAACGATAAGGGCGTCCACAGCCCTCCTCGAAAGATTCCGTGACCAAGCACCGGATTTCCGTCATCCCATAATTGAATGATCTGACCGTTGTTCACAGTACCTGGTGACTATGCTGAAGGATAGTGGCATACGAGTATATCTGTGTAACTCCGAAATGTGGAGCAGCGTTCGATAAATAGCCTTCCATGATAATGTTAAAAGTAACAATTAACACAATAAATATTGCCGTGTCAATATGGTTTTCCAGATTTTTCAAAAAGTGAAATGTCTTAGGTTGCTGGTAATGATTCCAAAAGAATGTCAAAGAATCAGTTTTAAATAAGCATAAGATTTTTGAAGTTGGAAGTAGAGAAACTCGAGTGAGCAAGAGAAATGCTGACAGAACAGTTCATATTCGGCAACGTCTAAGAGATCTGTCTTGTTATGTAAGTCTGCTGCCTATTGTGGCCGCTGTCACTGATGGTAGGATCTTCCAACTTGTCAAGCCGCGTTACATTGCTCTTCAAAATTTTCAAAATTTTAAAGTGCTTGCCGTTTCGATGTCTATGTTGGAATCTTCCTCGGGCTGTTCTCGGGTGACCGTTTGAAAGCCCTGACGAAGATCCCAGCACAGAGGTGAAAGTGTTTTAGGCTTTTGAAGAGGAACATCACGCGACTTATCAGCTCAGAATATTTTGCCGTCTGCGTTCCCGTAGCTGTTTTACGAACTGTAATGCTTTGCACACCATCTATAGCCGACAACTGTCGCTGTTGAGCGCTGAGGTCGCAAATCATGCTGAGGACATTCCGTCTGATGTATAAGCTAATTTCTGAGAGAGAACCAACCATGTTGGAAACCACGTTTGAGGTAATGCACGTTAAGAAACATTTCCCATTTGAGGACAGCTTTCGCCTCCCATCTAGTTGCATACAAGACTTAAGCTACGTTAAATTGTGGGTGGGCTCCTTTGTGACGTTGTAAGGACACTTACTGAAATAGAAGATTATACTAGGATAAATTCTGGAATTGAAACAGGGATTTCTTAAGCAGTTCAACGATTTATTTCATATACCGTCTAAGACAAAAGAAACGACACTGCACAAAGAAATTACCTAAATGAAAACACATGATTATAGTTTCAGAAAATTGGAATATTTGTTAAACAGAATAGGTTCACTAATTAAGCAAGTGAGTTACGCGTTGGTCCACCTTTGAACCTTATGTAAGCAGTTTTTCTGCATGATATTGATTGAGAGGGCTGTTGGACGTCCTCCTGAGGGATATTGTGCGAAATTCTGTCCAACTGGCACGTTAGATCGTAAAAATGAGACGATGGTTGGACGACCCTTCCCATAATGCTCCAAACGTTTTCCGTTGGGGAATGATCCGGTGACGCTGTTGGCCAAGGAAGAGTTTGGAAAACACGAAGACAAGCTGTAGAAACTCTCACCGTGAGAGGTGGGCATTATCTTGCTGCAATGTAATCCCAGGATGGTTTACCATGGACAGCAGCAGAACGGGTTTTATAATATCGTTGATATACTGTTGAGATTAAGGATGCAATGGATGAAATGGAGTGGCACCCTAGACCATAACTCTTAAATGTCAGACTATGTGGGCGGCTACAATCAGGTTAGTATGCTACCATGGTCCGGGGCCTCTCCAGACGTCTTCGGCCTGGAATCTCATTGACTGGAGTATGATGGTTTTCAGTGACGGGTTGATGGGTTTCACTTCGAAATGGGCCCCGATGGTAAGCGAGGAGACGTCTGGAGGCACCACGGACAGTGATGCGATACCAATGCGACTATAGCCCGCCATACAGCCCAAGAACCAGGAGTGATGGTATAGGATGCCATTTCATTCCGTAGTAGGACCACTGGAACTGTCATCTGCAGCAGCCTTATAACACAATGGTAGGTCGACGATATTCTTCTACCCGTTTACACTGTACTGATCTACTCTTGTTGCAAATGAAAGGAAATATTATACATGAACCATAAAATACAAGACCTTTAAGCCAAGCTTGGTTCCCACACTCATAGTACCCCAGTAGCTCATTGCCTAGAGCATGACTGATCAAGTCGAGAGTAACTATAAAACGGTCAAGTTGAGAGTAACATGGCATAACATCACGTCCCAAGTCGCGGTTACCCATTGGGTTAGACTTGAACGAATGTAAAATTACTGCACAACATAAACAAAGGAAGAGCCAGGAAACTAGTCATGACTTGCAAGCTAAAACAGAATAGATACAATATACGAGCGTTATCCTACAAAGTCAAACTCAGACATGATAATTCGGTACTACGACCTGAAGAATTGTACATTTCGGAGTGTCTTATTTTAAATAAAAGAAAGGGGAGCTAAAAGAACTCTAAATGAAAGAAAGATTCTGAGGAAAATACTAAGACCACAGAAGACTACTGACGGGACGAGGAAGAAGAGGAAAAGGGAAGAACTCTACAAGTAAAAAGATCACGGACACAATGAGGAAGCTGAGGTTGTAGTTTTATTGACACTGTTAGTGATGGATGACCAAAAGAATCTTCATCTACAAATTGTTCAAATGGCTCTGAGCACTATGGGACTTAACATATGAGGTCATCAGTCCCCTAGAACTTAGAACTACTTAAACCTAACTAACCTAAGGACATCACGCACATCCATGCCCGAGACAGGATCGAACCTGCGACCGTAGCGGTCGCGCGGTTCCAGACTAAACACCAGCCAGCTTCTTCATCTACATCTTCAGGTTAAAGGCCACATCTAATTGGGTAGATGAGATGAAGAGGGATGCAGCAGACGTAGGAATTGCGTGACAGAAGACCCACAATAGAAGAGAGTAGAGAAGCACAGTTAACAGTATAAAATCAACAAACCAACAAACGAGAGGCTCATACGGATCGTTTCCGAGGAGAGAAAACAAAAGAAACGAAAGAGTGAAGAGGTTGTAGGATAAGAAGAGATCAAAAACCTAAGAAGATACCAAAAACCATGGATTCATAAGTTCTTTGCGGTGCACAGTAGGCCAAATTCAGAAAAAAATCACTGAATGCTCTTTGCTAAAATAAGAGGCACAGTTTACCTAGTCATGATTATTAGATCAATACCGTGGGGAACGAAAATATCACTCAGCGCTTCATCTGGCCCCTCTAAAACGTGAGGAGGAATCGGCGACTAAAGCGGTAATTCGCGGCGCAGTTTCTCGTCGATCGGCGCCCCGCAGCAGCGGCGACCAGCGGGAGGATTGCTATTAGCGACTTAACGAAGCTGAAATTAGCACGCTCCACTGGCTTTTTACAGCTTATGAGCCGTGGGCGTCGATTCGCGCACGCTCCATGTACTTTAATGAACGCATGCCGGCGACGGCGGCGGCGCTAGGCGTCGTGTCCGCGCGACCTTCCTTCAATTTCGAGGCGTTCCGCGCGCTGCCGATTAAATTTTCAATTTCCACCACGCCGAGAAGTCTGCCTTTGTTGCTGCGCGGCCGGGGAGAACGCCACGCCCCGGGAGTAATTATTTATGGAGGTAATACTACTTGCAGCGGCAATTAATTATGCCGTTAACCGGGATCTGGAGAGCGCCCGCAGCGCTCGAGGTGCACCATTAACTTAAAGAAAATGGGGGCCGGCCTCGTGCGGTGTTAACAAGACGGCTACTCGGCTGCCAAGAGGTGTAAGCGAGGCTGCAGAACCCGCCGCAGACTCAAGACAGATGGCTCCCCGTGTTTGCAGTAGGCGCAGGACATTGTTGCTGTCCGCGGGGGCGCTCGATGAAGCGCAAGGGCAACCAAACTTAGAAGAGTATAGAGCGGATTTTCGTTTCTAAGTGGCCATCAGTACTGTAAGTATCTGCTGAAGAAGACGAGACAAACAAAATATTAATTATGCCTCGTGTTAACAACAATAAGATTTATCATTGTAATGATTGATTGGTTGCTTAACTGATATTATGGTACCATAATCCAAACTACACAAATCCGTGTCAACGATCACTGATAAACATAATACACTCATGCTCGTAAATCAAGGATAACTGCAGAATGTGCCACACAACGTGGCACTACGCAAAACTGGCGCTAATAGCATAGGCACATAGGGAACACACGCGACACAGATCTGTAAATCCACGGTATTGGTGATAAGTTGAGTAAACCGTCCCGAAACACATGTGCTACAAAACGCCACTGTTTCCTGCGGATGTACCCCGACATCAGTATGTGAAATGATCAACATGCACACGTACACAGGCCGCACAACGGGTTGGCATACTCTGGAACAGGTGGTCGAGCAGCTGCTGGGGTATAGCTTCCCATTCTTGCACCAGTGCTTATCAGAGCTCCCGAAATGTCGTAGGGGTTTGAAGACGTGCATCAATACGTCGATCTAGACCATCCCAGACGTGGACGATGGGGTTTACGCCTGGGGAATAGACAGGCCATTCCTTTCGCCTGATATCTTCTGTTTCAAGGTACTCCTCCACGATGGCAGCTCGGTGGGGCCGTGACTTATCATCCATCAGGAGGAAAGTGGGACCCACTGCACCCCTGAAATGGCGGACATACTGGTTCAAAACGACGTCCCGATATACCTGACCTGTTATAGTTCCTCTGCGAAAGACATGCAGGGGTGTACGTGCACCAATCATAATCCCATTCCACACCATCAAGCCACGACCTCCATACAGGTCCCTTTCAAGGCCATTAAGGGGTAGGTATCTGGTTCCTGGTTCACGCCAGACGAAAATCCTGGAAGAATCACTGTTCAGACTATACCTGGACCCGTCTGTGAACATAACCTTGGACCACTGTTCCAATAACCATGTAATGTGTTCTTGACACCAGGCTTTACGAGCTCTCCTGTGGCCAGGGGTCAGTGGAATGCACCTTTCAGGTCTGCGGGCGAATAAACCATGTCTGTTCAGTCGTCTGTAGACTGTGTGTCTGGAGACAACTGTTCCAGTGGCTGCGGTAAGATCCCGAGCAAGGCTACATGGAGTACTCCGTGGCCCTCTTTGCGGGTACTGGTGGTGAGATACCGGTCTTCTTGTGGTTTTGTACACTGTCCACGTCCCGAACTATAGCGCCTGGACGCGTTTCCCGTTTGCCGCAATCGTTGGCATAATCCTGAGATCATTCTTTGTGACGCAACGGGCGCCCATACTACGACCTGCTGTGTTTGACGAGCCTCCAGCCGTCCTAGTATTCTACCCCTCATGACGTCATCAATCTGTGTCCTTTGAACTATTTTCAACTCATAGTCACCATTAGAATGTTTGAAAACGTCTGCACACTTACTCACTGCACCGTACTCTGACATACACCAACACACCTCTACGTATGTGGACTGCTGCAAGCGCCACCGTACGACGACCACAGGTCAAATGGAACGCATGGTAATACCTAGAGGTGATTTAAACCCGCAAACCGCCCACCAGATCATTGTTTCACCACGTATCAGCATTATCCTTAATTTATGAGCACGAGTGTATATTCGCGAAAATTGATACTTACATTATACTTGTACTTCATATCGAAGGGGATAAGACCTGGAGAGTCTAAGTAGTTGCGTAAGAGGAAACTGCCACACCACTTAACTGCGAAGTCGCAGAAGAAATATACACTGACGGTTGCACCATGAGCCACCAATACATTTATTCTACTTCGTGGGGATGTTCACCATACAATGGGTATTGAATTATTGAAATATATACATATGCTGAGATCATAAAAGTCATGGGATACCTTCTAACATCACAGAGGACTCCTTTTACCCGGCGTAGTACAGCAACTCGACGATCCGTGGACCCAACAAGACTACTGAACCATACTGCCTCTAAAGCCATCCATAATTCGAAAGTGTTGTGGGTACAGGAGTTTGTGCACGAACTGACCCCTCGACAGTGTCCCATAAATGTTCGATGGGATTCATATTGGGCGACAAGCGTGACCAGATCATTCACACGATCTGTCCAGAAGGTTTTTAAAAAAAAACCGCGAACAACTGTGACCGAGTGACGTCTTGGGTAACATGAAGTCGACGAATGGCTGCGAATGGTTTCCAGGTAGCCGAACATCACCATTTTCTGTAAATGACCAGTTTAGTTAGACCTGAGGAACCAGTACGTCCACGTAAACACAGCCTACACCATTATGAAGTTTATGGCTCCGTGGGGTCTGTGCTACACTCGAACCCCAACATCTACTCTTACCAGCTGGAATTGGGACTCGCCTGACCAGGTCACGGTTTACCAGGCGTTTGAGGTCCAACCGCGGAGGTCACGAGCCCAGGAGCGGCACTGCAGGCCATGTCCTGCTGTCAGCAGAAGCAAGCAAGTCAGTAGTCTGCAGCCACAGCCCGCTAACGCCAAATTTCGCCACATTGTCCTAAACGATACTTTCGTCTTTCGTCCCACATTGATTTCTGTGGTTCTTTCACGCACTGATCTTGTCTATTAGCACTGAGAACTCTACGCATAGGCCGCTGCTCGGCCACTGCGTTGTCCGTGGTAGGAAATAATGCCTGAAATTTGGTATTCTCGGCACGCTCTTGGCGCTGTGGATTTTGGAATATTGAGTTCGCTAACGACTTCCGAAATGGACTGTCCCATGCGTCTCTGACATTCCGCTCTAATAGTCTTAATTCAGTCGTGCGGCCGCAATCACTTCGGAAACATTTCCACATGAATCACATGAGCACAAATGACAGCTCTGTCAATGCACTGCCCTATAATGCCTCGTACGCGCGATACTATCGCTATCTTCATAAGTGCATATCGCTATCCCACGACGCTTGTCATCTCAGTCTGTATAGCTACGGTCACAGGTTCGAATCCTGCTTCGGGCATGGATGTGTGTGTTGTCCTTAGGTTAGTTAGGCTTAAGTAGTTCTAAGTTCTAGGGGACTGATGACCTCAGCAGTTAAGTCCCATAGTGCTCAGAGCCATTTGAACCATTTTCAGTCTGTATATATTCTCGTTATGTTTTGTAGCATATCGGGGAATTTTCTGATATTTTTCTGTTTACGAGAACATAATTAAGTCTCTGCTGCATGTTATTTATACCGGTATATCAAAACATACTACTTTCAAAGAAGACGCCACCAAAGAGTATGGCAGAACCGATTGATATTTCAGTAGCACAAAGACAATGAGTAACTTACATGTGATGCGCAAAATGTAATGTTTAAGCGAATTTTTTATTCACAAATATTCTACAGTAAAATAATAAGATTGTCTACTCTCATCAGCGGTACAAATTAAACGTGAACAATAACAAAAAATATTGTATAAAATTTATGGTGCTTATTATCTTTGTGATACCGAAATATCGATGCAGTTTGTCATATTCGTACGGAGAGTAGCGGCTCCGGTAAAAGAAAACCATCATAACGCCCAGAAGATCGGTGTGCAAACCACACGCCCTACCTATCCGCGTCCTCAGCTGAGAATGACATGGTGGTCGGATGGTCCCGATGGGCCACTATTGGCCTGAAGATGGAGTGCCTTGTCATATCCATGAAACTAGAAGTACCATGTTAGGAAACTGTGTTTGTTGACGTTAGGTGTAAGTAACATGTGGGAGGGCTTACATTGTGACCTCTTTTCCAAAAGTAACCAAGATAATTGCAGAATTCCAGGTATAGTGATATATATATATATATATATATATATTCAGTATACATTCTATATTCTACCACAATTTCACACCCACACACACCCACACGCACACACACACACACACATATATATATAAAAGTCAGTGCATTTTCTACCACAGTTTCACATACGGTATTTGCGAATGCACTATAACTCCCACACTTACGCACTTCTACGATGTTGACAAAACGTAACAACAGAAGGCTCTAATGATGAAGCATTTACTTCGAAATGTACACTGGCACACGAAGAACGCTATCGCGAGTTGATCCCGATATCAAGTTTATCGTTTTCACTGTATAGCGGAGTGTGCACTGATTTGAAATTTCCTGGCAAATTAAACCTCTGTGTCCGGCCGCTGAATCTGGGATGTCTGCCATTCACGGGAAAGAGCTCAGATCTCAGGTTCGAGTCTCCGTCCAGCACACGGTTTTCAAATGGCTCTGAGCACTATGGGACTCAACTGCTGAGGTCATTAGTCCACTAGAACTTAGAACTAATTAAACCTAACTAACCTAAGGACATCACAAACATCCACGCCCGAGGCAGGATTCGAACCTGCGAACGTAGCGGTCTTGCGGTTCCAGACTGCAGCGCCTTTAACCGCACGGCCACTTCGGCCGGCCACACGGTTTTAATCAGCAAGAAGTTTCAGTTCAGCGCACTCTCTGCTGCCTCCCCCACATACTTCTTCCGGGAGTGCTTGTCTCTCATAAGGTTCGGAGAGGAGCTTCAGGAAAGTTTGCAATTTAGCAGATGAGATAATGGCGATAGCATGTAATGTGTTTTGTACATGCTCGGTTCTACAAAGAATAGCAGCTATAAAATCTGAAAAAAATGCAAAAAAACTACAGACGAAACAAATACGAGCCTTGGGGGAAGAAAGGAAACAGATTTAAAACCGACACGGCTGAACCAGTGTTGAAGGTGAAAAAGCTCTAAATATATAGATAGTTGATGCAAAGCTGTTGAACGACTACTGTCACAATTTACATCACTAATTTTCACGTAGAAGAGTATACAGTAATCTAACAGTGTGCACCTGTTCCAAAGAACCACACAGAAAATAAATATTCAAGGTGACAGCCTCTAATTTGCAGTGAACCAGCCTACACCATCGCTACAAAAATGGAGGGTTTCACGCTGATTTACATTTCCTGAGAAAGGTTTATGGGCGATTGAGGGAAAGCAAATTGCGGCAAATGACGGGCAATTTGCCTTCAGTATTCCGTGTGGAGCACAGCTGCTACACAGGCGGCGATTTGTGGCTTGTGCTTCCCCTTTGCGGCCTTCTGATGTTTATCGCAGATACCAGCTAATGTCTGTGGCAGAGTCTGGTACAATCGCCCATTATATCTCAATGAGAAACAGAAGTATCTGGCAAGTAACCACTGGATAGGTTAGCGGCCAAGATGCTTTAGTGCTTAAGCGCATCTTCAGAAACAGTTAACAATTACTGGTGGAACTGCAATGGTTTTTCAGGAACTACTAACATCTTTAATGCAGCGTCAACTAGATCACGACAAACGTGAATGTGTTCTGCTATTAATCAGTCGCTCCTCGTGCACATGATGACACAATATCAGGAACTATAGTAGACATAAGCATAAATAATTAAACGAATAGAGATTTTTATTCTTCCAGTATCAAACAGATCTGTGGCAAATAGTTTGACGAGACATATGGTCGCAATCGCATCCGTATCAGACAGTTATTCGGATGCAATATTGTCAGTAAAAAATATAATAAATCGGATGAAGTATAGCTAAATTTATTCCACTGCCTTTCAGAGAATGGACGAATAAAGCTTACCCGATTTATTCACAAACTCAAACATGACCAAAAATTTCTTTGTCAGGTAGCATATTTGTAAATTTCGTACGCGGTCTCACGGGGTGAGAAGGGAGAAAACTAGACTGCGAAACGAGATATTAAATTGGCACGTGTGCGTATGAAGATGTGAGGGTATTTCAATGTCTTTGAAGTCAGGGGGTGATACGTAACGCGCCATGAGGAGAAACATTTTTTAAAATTAGAGACATAAGTGTTCTCTGACGCTTTCCCTTTAGTATTTGCGGATTTGGAGTGACGAGATTTCGCCGAGCTAGTAGGATCGACTAAGCAGGTGTGCACCATAGTACCTACCGCAGCAATTTGAGAGTGATTTTCAACAAGAAAGAATGAGGGTTTCTAGGAGGAGAAAGATATTTTAGCAGCGAGTCAGCAATTTTTACTTTCACTGGGCGAATTGCTTTTCACATGGAGGAGATGAAATGCTCTTTTCACATGGAGGAGATGAAATTCTGATAGGTCTGCCTCGGTAGCTGCACCGTATTACTAACCGATGGGGCGTGGGTTCGATTTCCGACCGGGTGGAAGATTTTTTTCTGCTCGCGGACTCTGTGCTCTGTCGTCCTTCATTATAGATAACATTCCACTGTTGAGATGATTGCATGGGCACGTCCGGAAAGTCAATAAATTACATAAAAACGAATGACATGCAGCACATATTGCTTACGAAAGCTGCAGATTCCCTAAGCCCTGCTACCTCTCAGGTGACAGATTTAAACGACGCCTTGCGTCACCGAGGAAGCGTCGTGAAACATTTTGTCTCTAACAAAAGTTGTGCCCTGTGACGTGGTCTATCACCCCTAGACATTCATCGCGAAAACTTCGAAACACCCCGTATATTAACATTTTACTTAGAGACCATTAACAAGAACTGTTTTTGTAGAGATATCACCTCGTAACCGTAAAAATATGTTGCGTCCCTTCACGTTCAGTTCGAGAATCATTACGATCGAATACTATTTTTTCATTTGTTTTTAACCGAACTGTGAATTAAACTTACAATGGTATGGCGTCTCGTATTTCTCACGTGTTCCTCTTTTTAGAGCTCGTGACTTACGGTTTGTGTCTTTGTGTGATTCATATACCATTATATTGCCTAAACACCATGAATCGTAAGTGTGATCACTTGCTTTGGAATTTCTGGAGCTGTGATTTGGTAAGTCACTGCATGAGAATTGGTCATCTTTTGGTGAGTTGTGTGAGTAATGCTTAACAGTCAAGTACTATAACTTCCCTCGATGTTTTACGTCGATCAGTTGGTACAAATATGTTCAATGACAATGTTCCCTTATCTGTCAATTACAAATCACAATTAAAAAAACGACTGACAGTTCGTTGAGCGATATCGTACAAATAATTCTGTAACTATATAAAGTTAATAGGTCCTGTGAACGTACATTAATAGAGTGTGGCCGACAAAAGAGCTACTTCGTGTCCATGTTATCCTGCACAAAAACTAACAAAGAAACAAATGGCACATTACGACATTGTTAAGTGCCAATCGCATAAACATATGAGCCGTGTGGTTGTCATTTTTTTTCTGGTGATCTCGTCACGGAACTTAAGTGACCACAATTGTGGAGGCCTCTACGTGGACAAAGACAATGATATATCGGCACTTCACCATAAGATAGGATAGAAAAATATGCTTCTCGAATCGTGGTGTATATCCAGGGACTAACCCAGACAATAATTCGAGTAAATTTTATTAAGACGGTATTCTAAACCTCAGTTACTTGCAGTTGTCAATTAGACGATGTCCGTGGAGTTTCGTAGCACAGAAGTTGCCGCCATGTCTTTGTATGTCTTTGTGTTTGCTTACTGTTCTCAGTAGCAGCCGTGGACCTTACAACTCAGTTTAGTATTATTTGGCGTTAAATGTAATGCAAATGGTTCAAATGGATCAAAGCACTGTGGGACTTAACACCTGAGGTCATCAGTCTCCTAGACTTATAACTACTTAAGCCTAACTAACCTAAGGAAGTCACACACATCCACGCCCGAGGCAGGATTCGAACCTGCGACCGTAGCAGCAGCACGATTCCGGACTGAAGCGTCTAAAACCGCTCGGACGCAACGGCCGGCAAATGTAGTGCAGCCGCGATTATTTCGGTCGTAACCCGTCAGAAATGGAACGGTTTGCATATCGATCGGTAGACGTGACGAAATTAACTAAGCTTGCGCAATAGGGCTTTGTACTGTCACTGTCTTGGCTTCAGTTTGCTCTTTCTCGTGGATTGCACTACAGTTTATGCCTCAGTGTACATGCTCTCTCTCTCTCTGTCTCTCTCTCTCTCTCTCTCTCCGTAATCGATGTCTGAACGAGTTAACAGAACGCTCGTTTATATAACAAATTAATCCCTTTGCCTTGTCTTGCAGGAAGACGTTTTCTTTGTTAGGTTTTTGCTATTCTTACGTGTGTAATATCCGATATTTCAATTGAAGCAGGCTACCTCGCATTCCCATGTGTGTGTGTGTGTGTGGAAATATATGGAAGATTTTACCAGATCTGTCCGACTTTTGCTCTCTAGAATTCCCCTGTTTCTTGCTGCATTCCCTTTATTAATAAACAGAAAGACCAGCTAGTAGAGATGAGGTCGGATGCTGATCACGATCAACACAGCAGAAGACTAGCAACTAATGCGAAATGTACCTATTAATTGGTAATCAAAAGTAAGGCACCCATTTTACTTTCTACTACTCCCAACACCACGTTTTGTCTTTTCAAAGAAAACCGACGGAAGCCGCAGCATCTACAAAATATGGTCACACCAATGAACCGATCCGGAGTTTTAGTTTAACTGTTAGTTACTTGTCACAGAATGGAACACTGATTACGGGGCCAATGACCTAATCTTGGTGAAAACACCGGTTCCCGTCAGATCACCGAAATCGCCGGGCGTGGGGGTTACTTGGATGGGTAAACACCCGGGTACGGCAAGCGTTGTTCGAGGTTTTTCCTCGGCGTTTCTGGAATGGGTAAGGAAGGATGCTGGCGTCAAGTTCCTGATCACCAAACATTTCTCCAATGCCCAGGATTAAATTCCAAACCTCTCCGCACTGCCTCGTGGAGCGAGGGCGTAAGACCCTTTACAGGCACCTCGATGCTCTTCAGGAGTGGGTTATGTGCTGGCACAGGGTTTCAGCCTCTCTCGCATCATCATCCAACTCAAATACGACAACATACTCCACACAAACCTTGTATAGTCATCCAGACATATCAGATACCCTTAACGTACAACTCTCACGAGTTGATAAGGAAAGGTGGCAATTTGCGCGAAGGACAGAGAGAAACGTTTTCAGATAGGCGGCTGAATCTGTCCGTCAGTGTCTCCAAGCAAGCCATGCCATACGACTGTACTTTTTACTGGTTACAGGTAACAGGAATGAAACATGGAACGTAAAACACACAACAAAAATGATATTTTTATGTTTTCACAATGTGGTGCCCACAGTTCCCATATATTTGAAAAATGTCATATTGCCGCGATAGGCTGGTGGTAAAATACATGATTTATACTGTGTAAATCATTTTCAAGGCAAGTCAAATAGGTAATATGACATTTGTAGATGGTATTTTTATTTTAGTTGGACACAGACAACCACTTTACTGAAGAAAGACGGCAGATACTCACGAATACATCTGTTTCAACCATTTTAAACAGTGACTGTGAAGAATAGACTCCGGGCAAACAGGAGAGGAAAGAAATAGAAGCGATAGGGATGCGGATATGGAAAAAAAGTCACAATAGCATTCTTAACTGAAAATAATCTAATTAACAAATACTAAAATATATTAGAGAGAATAAGGCAATAATTAGACAAGAAAAACGAATTTAATTGGATACCTAGTTCGACATAAGGACTTCACTAAAAACATCTTAGTAAGAAAAACTCTGCGGAAAAATCAAGAGGCAGTTTCAGAACTCCCATATTACAAAATATCATCATTGTAATAAACGATAACAACTACAACTTTTACTACACCATTGGCCATTAAAATTGCTACACCACGAAGATGACGTGCTACAGACGCGAAATTTAACCGACAGGAAGAAGATGCTGAGATATGCAAATGATTAGCTTTTCAGAGCATTTACACAAGGTTGGCGCCGGTAAGTTTCCAACAGATTTCTCATACACAAACAGCAGTTGACCAGCGTTACCTTGTGATGCTTCGTGTAAGGAGGGGAAATGCGTACTATCACGTTTCCGACTTTGATAAGGGTCGGATTGTACCCTATCGCGATTGCGGTTTATCGTATCGCGACATTGCTCCTCGCACAGGTGGAGACCCAATGACTGTTAGTAAAATATGGAATCGGTGGGTTCTAATACGGAACGCCGTACTGAATCCCAACGGCCTCGTATCACTAGCAGTCGGGATGACAGGCATTTTATCCCCATGGCTGTGACGGATCGTGCAGCCACGTCTCGATCCCTGAGTCAACAGAAGGGGACGTTTGCAAGACAACAACCATCTACACGAACAGTCCAACGACGTTTGCAGCAGCATGGACTATCAGCTCGGAGACGATGGCTGTGGTTCCCCTTGACCCTGCATCAGAGACAGGAGCGCCTGCGATGGTGTACTCATCGACGAACCTGGGTGCACGAATGGCAAAACGTCATTTTTTCGGATGAATTCAGGTTCTGTTTATGCATCATGATGGCCGCATCCGTGTTTGGCGACATCGCGATGAACGCACATTGGAAGCGTGTATTCGTCCTCGCCATACTGGCGTATCACCTGGCGTGATGGTATGGGGTGCCATTTTTTACACGTCTCGGTCACCTCTTGTTCGCATTGACGGCACTTTGAACAGTGGACGTTACATTTCAGATGTGTTACGACCCGCGGCTCTACCCTTCATTCCATTCCTGCAAAACCCTACATTTCAACAGGATCATGCACGACCGCATGTAGCAGGTCCTGTACGGGCCTTTCTGGATACAGAAAACGTTCGGCTGCTGTCCTGGCCAGCACAATCTCCAGATCTCTCACCAACTGAAAACGTCTGATCAATGGTGGCCGAGCACCTGGCTCGTCACAATACGCCATTCGCTTCTCTTGATGAACTGTGGCATCGTGTTGAAGTTGCATGGGCAGCTGTACCTATACACGCCATCCGAGCTCTGTTTCACTGAATGCCCAGACGTATCAAGGCCGTTATTACGGCCAGAGGTGGTTGTTCTGGGTACTGATTTCTCAGGATCTATGCACCCAAATTGCGTGAAAATGTAATCACATGTCAGTTCTAGTATAATATATTTGTCCGATGAATACCCGATTATCATCTGCATTTCTTCTTGGTGTAGCAATTTTAATGGCCAGTAGTGTAATAATATATATGGCCAGTAGTGTACTAATATATATTACAGAGAAAATGGCAATAATTAGATAAGAAAACCGAATATACTTGGACACCTAGTTGGACGTAAGGACTCCACTAAAACATATTTGTAAGAAAAATCTTGCGAAAAAATCAAGAGGCAGTTTCAGAACTCCCATATTTCAAAGAATCCTTAGTGGGATAAACGATAGCAACTACAACTACAACTTTTACTATGTTTAACTGCGTGAACTGAACCTGGAGTAAACGTAGTTGCTAATCTTTGCATTCGTATATGTCTGTTTCGTAGTCCTGAGCAGTGCAAGCGGTGTAATAACGATAACGCTATCTGATAAAATGAGTCGCCCAAACCTAAACTGTATAACTGTATTTTTAATTGCTGAAGTCATTATAAAACGTACCTATACATTAAATAAGCTGTTCTGTGAAATTCTATTATACCATATAGTGAAGTGCTACAATGCATGTGCTGAGCTTTTTTAGCTACATGTACCGATATGGTGATGCGCACAATGTGCTTTTTGATTGTAAAGATTTAATTTCTGACAAACCTTTGCATAATGTGCTACATTTTATCCACTAATATGACAACTTTGGATGCGGTTCCAACTCACGATGAATTCGGACAAACTAGAAGATGACAGCAGTCTTGGTCGAAAAGAGTTATCGGAAATAAATTATTATATATGCGATCTTTGGTATAGAAAGGTTTTTACCTAGTAAAACAGATCGCTGTTTGTCATGTGGAGAATTTTAAATCACTATTAGCAGCTAAAGAACGCTCATAACCTCTATGGCATAACACATCTAAAACTACTGTTAGAAAAACGTGCAGCGTACAAATATGAAATACGACAGTGTTGTTGTTGTGGTCTTCAGTCCTGAGACTGGTTTCATGCAGCTGTCCATGCTACTCTATCCTGTGCAAGCTTCTTCATCTCCCAGTACCTACTGCAACCTACATCCTTCTGAATCTGCTTAGTGTATTCATCTCTTGGTCTCCCTCTACGATTTTTACCCTTCACGCTGCCCTCCAATACTAAATTGGTGATCCTTGATGCCTCAGAACATGTCCTACCAACCGATCCCCTCTTCTAGTAAAAGTTGTGCCACAAACTCCTCTTCTCCCCAGTCCTATTCAATACCTCCTCATTAGTTATGTGAACTACCCATCTAATCTTCAGCATTCTTCTGTAGCACCACATTTCGCAAGCTTCCATTTTCTTCTTGTCCAAACTATTTATTGTCCATGTTTCACTTCCATACACGGCTACACTCCATACAAATACTTTCAGAAACGACTTCCTGACGCTTAGATCTATACTCGATGTTAAAAAATTTGTCTTCTTCAGAAACTCTTTCCTTGCCATTGCCAGTCTACAATTTATATTCCCTCCACTTCAACCATCATCAGTTATTTTGCTCTCCAAATAGCAAAACTCTTTCACTACTTTAAATGTCTCATTTCCTAATCTAATTCCGGCAGCATCACCCGATTTCATTCGAATACATTCCACTATCTTCTTATATCCTCCTTTCAAGACACTGTCCATTCCGTCCCTCTTCCAAGTCCTTTGCTGTCTCTGACAGAATTACAATGTGATCAGCGAACCTCAAAGTTTTTATTTCTTCTCCATGGATCTTAATACCTACTCCGAATTTTTCTTTTGTTTCCATTACTGCTTGCTCAATATACAGATTGAATAACATCGGGGAGAGGCTACAACCATGTCTCACTCCCTTCCCAACCACTGCTTCCCTTTCATGCCGCTCGACTTTTATAACTGTCATCTGGTTTCTGTACAAATTGAAAATAGCCTTTCGCTCTCTGTATGTGACCCCTGCCACCTTCAGAATTTGAAAAAGAGTATTCCAGTCAACATTTTCAAAAGCTTTCTCTAAGTCTACAAATGCTAGAAACGTAGGTTTGCCTTTCCTAAATCTATTTTCTAAGATAAGTCGTAGGGTAATGTATCATGTGTCATGTATCAACGAAAAATGAAAAATTGTAAACTTTGGTGGCCGATGAGTAACTGTGTGACGCTGCAACGCAATTTCGTCACGCAACTGACAAGGATAGTGAACAGGAGGTATGTCGATATCAGGACATAAAGCCCTACGAATTTCATTTCGTGTACTCAGTTGGACAGTAGCTATGACTCACCGACAAACGCATAAACAATAGACATTGATATCAGAATTTGAGCCAGGATGTGCAGTTGGGTTCGAAGAAGCCGCTTGGAATAATCGGCGAATCCCTCGACATTATGATAGGAGCGATGCCACTGTTTGATTACGTTGGCAGGAATTGATGAATTATGACCAAACACATTGTCAAGAAGGAAGAGACAGCAGAAAGTGAGACCTAGGAATAGTCGCACTCAGAGCCGAGAATTCGTTATAATCGTCGATCTGATGTGCAACTGGTGCTTCAGTGGCCACAAAGACCACAGTCTACAAATGATAGAAAAGTAGGTTTGCCTTTCCTTAATCTATCTTCTAAGATAAAACGAGGGCCTCCCGTCGGGTAGACCGCTCGCCTGGTGCAAGTCTCTCGATTTGACGCCACTTCGGCGACTTATGCGTCGATGGGGATGAAAAGATGGTGATTAAGACAACACAACGCCCAGTCCCTGAGCGGAGAAAATCTCAGACCCAGCCGGGAATCGAACCCGGGCCCTTAGGATTGACAGACCGTCGCGCTGACCACTTCATTTTGTTCTATATTGTTCGTCGAATTTGTTCGTCGCGGACGTCCGATGACACTCGTTCAGGTTGTTCGTTGATCCGTTTACTCAGTTTTTTATTACAGAGGGTAGCTACACCCTCTGACCGAACACGCTGAGCTACCATACCGGCCACCGCTCAGCTACCGGGGGTGGACATATTCTATGATAAATAGTGGGGTCAGTGTTGCCTCACGTGTTCCTATATTTCTACGTAGTCCAAACTGATCTTCTACCAGTTTTTCCATTCGTCTGTAAAGAATTCGCGTTAGAATTTTGCAGCCATGACTTATTAAACTGATAGTTCAGTAATTTTCTCATCTTTCAACACCTGCTTTCTTTGGGATTGGATTTATTATATTCTTCTTGAAGTATGAGGGTATTTCGCCTGTCTCATACCTCTTGCTCACCAGATGGTAGAGTTGTGTCAGAACTGGCTACTGTAGGGAAGCAGCCTACTCACGCCTTATAAAATTCACATCAGTCTTTCCATTGTGTGCCAGCCAGTCCGCTGTAACTAGCTTTGGCGTCATAAATATTGCACAACACTTTAAATGAAGTAAATAACCTGAAACGTTTCTAGCATGTCAGGAGTAATATCAGTTCAATAACTTTAACCATTTTCGAAATTTGGACGATTTTCTGTAAAATTCATTGGCGCAACAGAAAAGAGATAGAAACTTAAAAATTTATGTTTAGATTGCTTTTGCATAATAATTTAGTAGAAACAGTATTCTGGAGCTCACAAATTAAAATTTTAGTTGAAATTCATTATTTTCTGGTTTTTATCTTAAAAATTAAGGAAGCAAGATAGATTAAGTAGGCGAATAAATAAAGCTAGGATGTTTAAATTTAAGTAGAAGGGAGATCCGCTATAATCATAAAGATGTGAGAAGTTTCAACTGAATAACTATAAAACTATAGCGATAGCGTATCTCCAAAGGGCAAGTTCAAAGCTCATCTACTGCGTGTAGTGTAATTAAATTACTTACCTGTGTCCTAATTGCACATTTAAATTAAGAGCTTCATCGGCCATCAGCAAAGGATGCAATGATTTATTCGATAACTTAAAGTGGTGCATTACTAGCCCAGAGGCTAGTCGGGAGAGCAGATTTGATCAGGCGTTCCCTTAGCCGTCTGCACCGCGGCTTTATATGTAAGAACGCTGCGCGAGAAGAGAAAGGCCCCAGTTATCTCCAGACGCTGATTAGCGCACCACCTGTGCTGGGAGTCGCGTCGCGTCAGCATCGTTGATATAAACAGCCTCGGATGCAGTAATAAGTTACTCGGGATACGTGTAACCATGAAATCGTTTTCGAGTGAAGTGTTAATTTGCATATTTCGTATTTTCACCTACCACCGCAGGACAGACATTCTACCATTATTTAGCGTTGCGTTTGATGAACATTATCATCAAATTATGGCGAGCATTCACTTAAACATTTAATTTGAACAGTTATAGTGGCATCAGCGCATTAGACTCTGAACTGCTCTGGTAGTTGGATTGTGTGGATTCTTTTTGGTCTGTGAGTTTCAGAATATAGTGAACATTTTAGAGAGAATGGTTTTTGATTATGAATCCCAGACAATCTCCTAATTCCTCAGAGCTATAAGCTGTAGCTATAAACGTATTTCTCAGATGAAGTGGGCACTAGGAATTCTAATTACAGGCTTCACGTTTTGCTAATCACTTTCTGGTTGCCAGTATTGTAGTTAGAGAGCCAGTGTTGAGAACGGCAAGCAACAGCATTAAATAAATAATAGGAACATTAACACTTATGCCACCCGCGGTCCCACACTACGACAAAACCAATGAAAAAAATGAAGCTCACATCACGTTCCTTCAGTACCAGAAATAAACTAGAAACCTTAGACAACCACATGGTCAAGTTGGCGATGGACAGAGACGGGTGGCTGTATCAACAGGGCGTTGCCTTTCGTGTCTGATGCACAGTGCTCTTGCTCGTTGCTAGTGTGGAATCGGAGTACAGAGCTCGAAGTGCGACGACCTCGGCCCGGTGTCTCCACCCACGCCATCCTCTTCGCTCTGAGGTCCGGCCTTTGCCAGTTTTTGCCGCCGCCGCGGCAATCCTATCAGGGAGTGTACGCGGCCGACACGAGGCACTGATTGCAAAACCTTTATCAAAAGCCGCGCAGACGGCGCCGGCGCTGGCGGCGGGGGTCGGCGGGCGACGGCCTGCAAACAACGCCGCGCTACGCCGCTCTGCAGCCGGGATCCGCTTAGCCCGCCTCGCGACTCGCGTCGCACAGTGCGCGCTGGAGCGCGACGGCAAACTCGTTACCGCCACTGTCACTCCGCGGCCGCCGCGGGATACAAAATTGATTTCCGCCTCAACTTCCACGGAATCTAATTTCGCAGCCCACCTGCTTGTAGACAGAAAACCTGCGGTAGTGAAAAGGAGGGGGAAAAAAATAAACAAATAAATTAAAACGCGTCGTATGGTGAACACCTCAGTCTGAGCGACACAAAGTAGCGAACGCACGCCGAATCAGAGAGTCGGAACAGAAGTTTGCACCCAGTTATCGAGTTACCCACTATTCGCCTCTTGCAGTAAGGAGCTACAGATGAAAGAAGACGTAATGATGCATTCTCTGCAGCAGCCAATGACGCAGTCGTATGCAAATCTGCACAGGGGGGAGTAGGTTCTTCATCAGCCTCACTTCAGCTGCTGCCTCGTCGGAAGCAGACTAGTCTTGGAAAAAGCGCAGCTGAAGGACTGTCGTAATCAATTTCGTTTACGCTTTTGTTCTCAACAAATGGTTCAAATGGCTCTGAGCACTATGGGCCTTAACGTCTGAGGTCATCAGTCCCCTAGAACTTACAACTATTTAAATCTAACCAACCTAAGGACATCACACACATCCATGCCCGCGGCAGGATTCGAACCTGCGACCGTAGCGGTCGCGCTGTTGCAGACTGTAGCGTCTAGAGCCGCTCGGCCACTCCGGCCGGCGTGTTGTTCTCGGCTTACAACGCAATATTTTGTTGCTTGCAAATAGAAGGATAATCCATCCAGCTGCTACAGCGTCACATTGAATAGGATTTACAATCTTAGCCGGGTTGTGCTCGACAGCTTTCATAAAAGACATTGTTATACAGGGTGTTACAAAAAGGTACCGTCAAACTTTCAGGAAACATTCCTCACACACAAAGAAAGAAAATATGTTATGTGAACATGTGTCCGGAAATGCTTACTTTCCATGTTAGAGCTCATTTTATTACTTCTCTTCAAATCACATTGATCATGGAATGGAAACACACAGCAACAGAACGTACCAGAGTGACTTCAAACACTTTGTTACAGGAAATGTTCAAAATGTCCTCCGTTAGCAAGGATACATGCATCCACCCTCCGTCGCATGGAATCCCTGATGCACTAATGCAGCCCTGGAGAATGGGGTACTGTATCACAGCCGAATACGAGCACGAAGAGTCTCTGCATTTGGAACCGGGGTTGCGTAGACAAGAGCTTTCAAATGCCCGCATAAATGAAAGTCAAGAGGGTTGAGGTCAGGAGAGCGTGGAGGCCATGGAGGCCATGGAATTGGTCCTCCTCTACCAATCCATCGGTCACCGAATCTGTTGTTGAGAAGCATACGAACACTTCGACTGAAATGTGCGGGAGCTCCATCGTGTATGAACCACATGTTGTGTCGTACTTGTAAAGGCACATGTTCTAGCAGCACAGGTTGAGTATCCCGTATGAAATCATGATAACGTGCTCCATTGAGAGTAGGTGGAAGAACGAAACTAAAATGAGCTCTAACATGGAAATTAAGCGTTTCCGGACACATGCCCACATAACATCTTTCCTCTATTTGTGTGTGAGGAATTTTCCCTGAAAGTTTGGCCGTACCTTTTTGTAACACCCTGTATCTAGTCTGTTAAGTATTAGCGTCGTCGGCATTACACACAGATGGTAAAAGATATCGACTGAGTTCTTTCACGACCTAACAGGGGGAACCTTCGTCCTTCATGCAATGTCCATTAAGCAATAGTTTCCTTTGAACTGTTGACTGAAATACACAAGAGGAGACATGAGTGCAGCTTACGCGTAGCGTTTATCAAAGATGTTAGTTGCCGACTGCCAAACGTTGGTTTATCGACAAAAATGAAAAGTGGATACTGCAGGGGGACAATAATCCGAAGCACTGCAGCAGGGTGTGGGTAGAGCAAACCAAAGACTGCGATTCATTTGCAGAACACTTAGAAGGTGCAACAGGTCTACCAAAGAGACTGCTTACACTACGCTTGTCCTCCATATTCTGGAGTATTCTGGAATCCGCATCATGTGGGCTGACGGATGACATCGAAAAACTACAAAGAACGGCAGCTCGTTTTGTATTATCGCGAAGTAGGGGAGATAGTGTCACAGACATGATACGTAAATTCTTCTGATGAAATTTCAATCACCAGTTTTCTCCTCCTATTGCGAAAACATTCTGTTGGCGACCACCTACATAGGGAGAAATGATCATCACGATAAAATAAGAGCAATCAGGGCTCACACATAAAAATGTAAGAGCTCGTTTTTTCCCTCGTGCCTTTCGAGAGTGGAACGGTAGAGAGACAGCATGAAGGTGTTTCATTGAACCCTCTGCCAGGCACTTTATTCTGAAAAGCAGAGTAATCACGTAGATTTAGATGTAGATGTAGGTGTGCAGAGTCGCCTGGCGCTAGTCTTATTGCAAATGTACAGTTTTACATCAAAAAGAAGTTACAAGAAAGAAAAATCATCACTTAGAGACCGATATCAGCACACAGTAAATACATTTCGAGGTCTCTTCCACATAAAGACTGCGAAACGTGGTTTCTAGTAAGCCTCTGAGATACTAATTTTTTCCCCAGAATGTCTTTCCCTACAGCTTACCCCTATTTTTCGCAAAATCTAGGAGACTCTGCACTGTCTTACGGTGTCAAACACTTCTTGTAAGTCGACACATCCTATGATCGTTTCTTGGTTTTTATTTAGTCTTGGGCCGGCCGAAGTGGCCGTGCGGTTAAAGGCGCTGCAGTCTGGAACCGCAAGACCGCTACGGTCGCAGGTTCGAATCCTGCCTCGGGCATGGATGATTGTGATGTTCTTAGGTTAGTTAGGTTTAACTAGTTCTAAGTTCTAGGGGACTAATGACCTCAGCAGTTGAGTCCCATAGTGCTCAGAGCCATTTAGTCTTGCTTCCAGCATTCAGTACAATTTCAGAACTCTGGAGCCTTTACATTTCCGAAAGTCAAAAGGGTCGTCATCTATCTTCAGTTTTCTTTTCTATTCTTCTGTATACCGTTGGTAGCATCTTGCATCCATGAGCTTTCTAGCTGCAATAATTCTCGCACTTATTTACCCTTGCTACCTTCGGGGTTAGGTGGATTGTATTTCTCCGTAAGTCTAATGGTATTTACCTCGTCTCATAGATGTTGCATAGTCGTTTGATTGGCACCTCCCCCACTGATTTTAGAAATTCCGAAGGAATGTTATCTATCCCATGTGCCTTATTTCATCGCACATTTTCCATTGTGGCGTTAAACTCAGATTCTAGTACTAGATACCCTATTTCTCCCATATCTTCTCGCATTTAATCCTCAGTACGTCAACAGATAAGTCCTCCCACCAATCCGATATGTTATCTGCCACCAACCCGATATGTTCTCTGCGTTTACTCTTAACGATTCCGCCCTTGCTTTTAATTTCACGCCGGCCGTTGTGGCCGGGCGGTTCTAGGCGCTTGGAACCGCGCTGTTGGTACGGTCGCAGGTACGAATCCTGCCTCTGGCTTGGATGTGTGTGCTGTCCTTAGGTTAGTTAGGTTTAAGTAGTTCTAAGTCTAGAGGACTGATGACCTCAGATGTTAAGCCCCATGGTGCTCAGGGCGATTCTTTTTTTTTTAATTTCACCGAAGGTTATCATTACTCTCGTATATCCTTTTTCGATATATTCACATAGTTATAGCACCTATTTTACCTTAGCTTCCCTGGGCTTCTGATTCTCGTACGCCCAATGAACTTTAGGTTTTACGTTATTTCCGTATATCGCTTAAAATGAATGCCGCAGTGGGACTCAAAGTACACGGCTACTTTTTCTGCTCATCTATATCAAAAGCGATGTTTTCTCTATTCTTATTACTTCGTTGTCGACGGGGTGTTAAATCCTAATCTTATAAACTTGTTTTACTGCCGGCCGTGTTGGCCAAGCGGTTAAAGGCGCTACAGTCTGGAACCGCGCGGCTGCTACGGTAGCAGGTTCGAATCCTGCCTCGGGCATGGATGTGTGTGATGTCCTTAGGTTAGTTAGGTTTAAGTAGTTCTAAGTTCTAGGGGACTGATGACCTTAGAAGTTAAGTCCCATAGTGCTCAGAGCCATTTTTGTTTTACTCGTTAAAATAATATCTGTGCTCCACCTTCAATCGGCGAATGCTTCACAACAGATGAAGCACAACATCGGGCAGTAGATAGACGTCTCAGGGTATCGGATGTCTTTTCTACAAAGGAACCAATATGGGACTCGGGTTTAGGACTGCCACGGTAATCTACGTGTCCAAACAGAGATCTTAAGCCTCATGAATGAGAAACCCGTGACGTATTCACTGCAATGCCTCAATTACCGATCCTCGGCGTCCGTTACATAAAGCCGGGAGTATCTAAAGGATGTGCCACTTTTGATGGATGTATAAGTCCACTGTTCCTCTATTCAGGAACCCTTCCACACCCACAAATCTAATTTACGTATCGCAATCATACTGCAGATTCGAAGTTATGCAATAGGCAACTTTGGGTACGTAGCCCATTTCAGAAAATACTGCATTATTTCTCAAATCTGCAGCCCTTTTTCTCAACACAGACTAATCGTACAGGGATGAGTGAGATACCGCTAGAAAATTTTTTTTAATCAGAATCTGACATTGCATACTGATTTTGCGCTAAAACTATTTTTGGTGAATTTTAGCGTGAAGACATTTTTAACTATCTTAGACAAAAAGGGCATCAAGGATGCCCTGCTTTATATCTGTATTTTTTTTAACAAACAAACTTATTAATCACGAATAATATACTATCTTTTCATACTATTTTATTGAAAATACCATTTTATTTGTTTTAAAATACTTATTAGTTAGATAAATTATATGTCATGAAGGAGGAAATGCATGACTTGCGTTATGTGCGGTTGCATGAAAACAGGCGAAATCTATAGGCAAGCACTCATACTTGGCGGGAGACATTGTTTTCCTAGGAATATTTAAATACTCACTGTGCCCTCAGAGTAGAGAAGAGCGACGTGACGCTATCCATTAACATAGTGGAAACACTGCCCAACATATTTCTGTGCAAAGCTTCATCGGATTTTCACTGTGGTCTCCATTTCGCCATAGATCGCTCCTTACGTTCCAAATAGCCCTCGTACAGTGCGCCAACTTCAGTTTCATTGCCAGGGGCCCAAATTAGTCATTTGCATATAAATATCACATGCACTTAATGTCACGGTAGTGTAACTGCAAGGTAGTTCTGTACCACAAAATATTCTGGATCAGAAGTTCAGTAAATATATTCCACGTAGCTTACCACTAACCGAAAAACTTTGTAAAGTAACCGTTTGTACCATTTCTTTGAATCACAGTGGCAGCAACAGAGAATTGTTGCACTAAAATCAGGCTGTAGGGACCACTAAGTGTATTAAAGAACTATTCATGTACGCCGGCGACATGCTTATACTAGTAGCGGAAGAGACTGCGAGCGGAAATAAAGCAACCCAGAGCCCATTAATTACCTTCAGGCAGCTCCCTATCTCTGTATTAAGTGCTCTCGCCACAGGCGTACACTGATGACGGAGCGTCTCATAAGACTCTGGCAAGGCGGAGATATTGCAAGGGTGAGCGGGCCTCATTAAACATTTTATCTCCGAAAAACGTGGTAATAAAAGTTTACAACGTTATCTGTGATCTCCTTGGAGAAAGCTAATGGCTTAAAAATAATTACCCTGAATTAAGAAGACAATTCGGAACTTTAATAGCTTCCAGCCTCTACCGCGTTTCCTTCACATAATTTTTTATAGCACCTCCTTTTTTCTTAACGAGTCTTGGTGAGATATCTACTGGACGATGGATTTCATGGTTTACAAAACATCCTTCAGAAAACTGATATAATTGTCAGAGAATATTGAGACGTAATGTACCACGGCACCTGTCCAAACATTACACCTGATCTATTGATAACGCTGCTGCTCCAAAGACGCATAAACGATTTTTAAATCTGGCAAGATACGACGACTTGATGTGCAAAAAGAGATGTGTGGAAGTTTCACTTAGATAGTTACGAATGAGCTTTCAAACTAAGTTTTCTGTAGTCTCATGTCACATAACAGCCGAGGCTTAGTTGGTCTTTTGAGTTCTGTCTTCAGGTCTATTTAGTGAAAGATTAATTGGGAAATCGGTTGCTTGTGTGGCATGCAACATGCTCCGACAGTATGCACACAGTATGTGAATTTTTATGTTCCTTTTGCTTTACATTTTATTTCCAGTTACTTTAGTTTTTCAAACGTTAGTTTAATTTTAGATGATCCACTGCTCCGCCGACAACTGCTTGTACATGAAGATGATATTTGATGCATGTACCTGCTACATCACAGTGTGATATAAGAGTTAACTGATAACTTATGGTGTTTTTTTTTGTATTTTTGGGAATTCATCATCAGTAGGATATTAACTCCCAGAACACGTAAATCTCGAAATTATGTAGCAACAGACGAATTTTGCGTGATATGATTCCTTACGAAATTGGTTATTAAACGCCATAACCACTTAATTATTGTACTGTATTTTCGGTTACGTTTCTCACAGCGTTACCTTAATTTCTGTCAAAACAACAAAAGTAGATAAATAAATTAATATTTAAATTTTCGGATATATTCTTCACAGATGATAGATATAATTTTCACTAAAGATGAATATTACAGAAATTTATCTGTGGTCCCATATTACTAACGTGAGCCTGTACACTATCGAGCTACTGCATGTTGCATTACTAACGACGCCAAAGCAACTGGACCAACAGGCTATACACTGAGAATGAAATTTTCACTCTACAGCGGAGTGTGCGCTGATATGAAACTTCCTGGCAGATTAAAACTGTGTGTCGGACCGAGACCCGAACTCGGGACTTTTGCCTTTCGCGAGAAAGTGCTCTACTAGGAATGCTAGTTCTGAAAGGTTCGCAGGAGAGCTTCTGTAAAGTTTAGAAGGTAGGAGACGAGGTATTGGCGGAATTAAAGCTGTGAGGACGGGGCGTGAGTCGCGCTTGGGTAGCTCAGTTGGTAGAGCACTTGCCCGCGAAAGGCAAAGATCCCGAGTTCGAGTCTCGGTCCGGCACACAGTTTTAATCTGCCAGGAAGTTTCAGGCTCTACGCTGAGTTGACAAAAGTAATGGGATACCCTCTAATGTCGTGTCGGACCTCCTTTTTCCCGGCCTAGTGCAGCAACTTGACGTGCAATGGACTCAACAATTTATTGGATATCCCCTTCAGAAATACTGAGCCATGTTGTCTCTTTAGCCGTCCATAATTGTTGAAGTGTTGCCGGTGCAGGATTTTGTGCACGAAATAATCTCTCGATTATGTCTCATAAATGTTCTACAGCGTTCGTGTTGGGCGATCTAGGTACTATGTGGCCAAATCATTCGCTCGAAATGTCAAGACTTTTTTTCAAACCAGTCACGAATAATTATGGCCCAATGACATTACATCGTTGCGTGGGAACATGAAGTCCACGAATGGCTGCAGATGGTCTCTAAGTAGCGGAGCATAATCATTTCCAGTCAATGATCGGTTCAGTTGGGCCAGAGGACCCAGTC
Source organism: Schistocerca serialis cubense (assembly GCF_023864345.2). Taxonomy (NCBI): domain Eukaryota; kingdom Metazoa; phylum Arthropoda; class Insecta; order Orthoptera; family Acrididae; genus Schistocerca; species Schistocerca serialis. Next base: position 463,010,348 of record NC_064644.1, on the reverse strand, counting down.
CATTCTACGCAAACACAGCCACAGCTTTATGGAGCCACCACCATCTTTCACAGTGCCTTGTTGACAATTTGAGTCCACGGCATCGTGGGGCCTGCATCACAAACGAACTCCACCATCAGCTCTTACCAACTGAATTCGCGACTCATCTGACCAGGCCACGGTTTACCACTCGTCTAAGGTCCAACCGATGTTTACGATCCCAGGAGGGGCGCTGCAGCGACGATGTTCTGTTAGCAAAGGCATTCGCGTCGGTCGTCTGCTACCACAGCGTATTAACTCTGTATTTCGGCTAACTGTCTTAACGAATATGTTCATCATACGTCGCACAGTAATTTCATTGGTTATTCTGCGCAGTGTTGCTTGTCTGTTACCACTGACAACTCTACCGAACGCCGCCGCTGTCAGTCGTTAAGTGAAGGCCATTGGCCACTGTGTTGTCCACAGTGAGAAATGACGCCTGAAATTTGGTATCCGCGTTACATTCTTGACACTGTGGATCTCGGAATATTGAGTTCCCTAACTATTTCCGAAACAGAATGTCGCATGCTTCAAACTCAAATTACAAATCTTTTAATTTTCACAGGGCATCCATAATCACGACGGACACATTTTCACATGAAACACCTGAGTACAAATGACAGATCCGCCACTGTACTACCCTTTATACCTTGTGTATGCCATACTACCGCCATCTATATGTGTACATATCTCTATATCATGACTTTTATCACCTCAGTTTGTAATGGCAGCGCAAAACGTTATCTGGTGGCAGATAAGCAATCTGTAACTACTGTAGTGACGTCGCGTGGCGTTGCACAGTGTAAGGATATGAAGTTGATAAAAGAATGGGGATTTATTGTGCAGAACTTCTGCAATTGAGTGGTCAGTCAAACGGGCTGGTATGCGGGAGACCTGGGTTTTATTTCCGGTACTGTTAGGAATTTTGCCTTTTTTATTTATTTTTATTTTGGCGTCTGGTTTCATGAATCCATGGTGGGAGGACTGGTACACGAGACACTCAACCTCGAAAACCTAACTGTGGAGTTATTCGACCGATTAGCAGAGCTTCTAACTTCAAGAAAGCCAACAACCATCCGTAGAGCGCTGTGCTGACTACATGCACTTTCAAAGCATGATGATGCTATTAGTGGAGGACGACTCGGCTGCCGGTAGGGTCCGATTGGCCCTTACCTTATTAAATGATAGTATTACAATTTGAAGCTGTTATAATTGTTTTGCAAGTCTGCAGTCAACGCCAGTGAAGAAACGTGTGCCACTAAACCCATTTAAGGTAACCCAACTGAGCATACTTTTGACAGGAATTTATTAGTTGTTGATATCGTTAGTCAGAAAACAGAAATTTAACTGCTATTACGTCTAAAAAAATTAATCCCGACACGTACTGGTGTTGTGGTCTTCGGTTGGAATACTGATTTGACGGAGCTCCCCACTTAGTTCATCCTGTGTAAAGCCTTTGCAAAACGTCAGCAACCTACATTCATTTGAACTTGCTTTTTGTAGTTGAGTCTAGAAATCCTGTGCCATATAGCTTGCAATTCATCAGTCTTTCTTCCACGTTTAGTGGTAGTGCTAGCATTTCTCCGGAATTTCTGATTTTCCGAGAGGTCATCTTCTGTCAGTTTGTTCCGTTCTTCTCTAAGTATTTTCCAGTCATGATTTACGAAACTGGTGTTTCTGTGACATTCATATCTATCTACATCTGCCCTTTTTAGAATAGTAATTAACACATTATTCTTGATGTCTCAATATATTTCGCCAGTGTTCTACATTTGGCATATCTTGTGGATACGTTTTGTCATTTTACTTTGAGCCATGGATCTCAATATTTCTGGGAGAATGTCGTCTACTCCAGGTGCCCTGTTTCGTCTCAGATCTTTTGGGACTCCGTCAAATTCTTCTCGCAGTATCGTATCACCTATCTCATCCTCACCTAATTTCTGTAACATTACTTTCAAATACAGGGTGATTCAAAAAGAATACCACAACTTTAAAAATGTGTTTTTAATGAAAGAAACATAATATAACCTTCTGTTATACATCATTACAAAGAGTATTTAAAAAGGTTTTTTTTTCACTAAAAACAAGTTCAGAGATGTTCAATATGGCCCCCTCCAGACACACGAGCAATATCAACCCGATACTTCAACTCGTTCCACACTCTCTGTAGCATATCAGGCGTAACAGTTTGGATAGCTGCTGTTATTTCTCGTTTCAAATCATCAATGGTGGCTGGGAGAGGTGGCCGAAACACCATATCCTTAACATACCCCCATAAGAAAAAATCGCAGGGGGTAAGATCAGGGCTTCTTGGAGGCCAGTGATGAAGTGCTCTGTCACGGGCTGCCTGGCGGCCGATCCATCGCCTCGGGTAGTTGACGTTCATGTAGTTACGGACAGATAAGTGACAATGTGGTGGCGCTCCATCCTGCTGAAATATGAATTGTTGTGCTTCTTGTTCGAGCTGAGGGAACAGCCAATTCTCTAACATCTCCAGATACTGTAGTCCAGTTACAGTAGCACCTTCGAAGAAAAAGGGACCAAAAACTTTATTGGCTGAAATGGTGAACAAATGTACAACTAAATGAAACTTTATAGCTCCCTTAATTCGCCGACAGATAGTGCTTAGCTCTGCCTTTTGTTGTTGCAGAGTTTTAAATTCCTAAAGTTGTGGTATTCTTTTTGAATCACCCTGTACATCTCTTTTGCATGGCCTTCTATGTATTCTTTCCACATTTCGGCCTTAACTTCTTCACTTTGTACGTAGGCCTTAATGTTCACCGAGATGCTTCTCTTTCCCCGCTCTTTCATTTTCCTAAAAGTAGCAGCTATCTTTCACGTACTCTTTCATCCTTCTACAAATTCATATTTCTCCTTTAGCCTTTCCTGCTGTGATGTTTTTCTAAGTTTTTACACCAATGTGCTCCCGCTGCCTGCTTTATTTTAAAGTTTTCTCCTTTCTTCTATCTACATCTATATCTATGCTCTCTGAAACAGTGTGCAGTGTATGGCAGAGGGAACTTCCTCTAATATGACATATTCGGTTTTCTTCCTGTTCAATTTTCCTGTGGAGCATGTGTAGAATTAATGTCTGGATACTTCTGTATGCCCTGTAAGTAGTCCACTCTTGTCTTTGTGGTCTCTATGCGAATGGTTCACAGCAAACGTACTTCTGGACTTCTCTCTTAACAATGGTTATTGGAATTTGTTGAGCAAACTTTCATGCGATAGCTGGCGTCTGTCCCCAAGTGTCCGCAGTCGCTTGGGTACGAAACTACTGTTTTGATCTAGAACTCGTTTCTGTGTGGGTTAAATGAAACCACATTGTCTTCTAAAATTGTTGCTCCTGCTAGTGCACACTATAATTTAATTTTTGTGTGCTTGAGAACGTTCCGTTGCTCAAATTCATCTACAGCTGAGTCTAGGTAGAGATTTACTGTGAAGGAAATGGTAAGTACTGGTACTGAGACTTCGAACTGGCCACTGCAAATGTTCACGTCTTTGAACCGTGCAGGCCGATATAATTGTACAACAGACAGGCAAAAATCCTTCTTTCTGCTGTATGATTAGTGCCCTGACTAATGAATTTCCTCATTGTAGATTCACCACTATGTACACGTTTGAAAGCAAGATCTTGAATAAGACAAATTGTATGCAAGGTGAGTACCAAAAATGCTATCTAGACCAAGAATGAGAGTCATCATTTACGCTAAGGAACTTCTAGGCAAACACCTAGAGCCCTGACCACAGCGACTCTTACCACTTTACCACTTCTTTCACCCGAAACAGTGGGTTGATGGACAAGGTTTCAAACTAACGCAGAACTCAAGAGCGACTTTCTCACTTCAATCAAATTCAGTATCTCTTGTGGTATCTAAGAATTTTCACTGTACTTCGTCTTTTTTGTTAATGTTGATTTGTATTTCTTTAATCATGTAAGTTGGATGAAGAGGTGGAGTTCAAGTTCTTGATTCAGGTGACGTATGTATGTGAGAGGGAGGGGGAGGGGGCGGGGTTAAATACGAGTGCTCGGTAGCCGTCAGTGTAGACATAGGAGAAGGGAGAGGGTGGCATGTTCGTTATGTTTTTCAGGAGAAATGGGAAGGTAGAGGCGAAATTTAGAGAAATAGGAGAGACGGAGGGGGGGATTGAGGAAGCGGATCTATATTTTATACTGTATTGTCATCCCAAATATGTACTCTTTGAAGATGAAAATTGTTACTTTTTTCTGATTGGTTCGTTCGGATTGTGTGCTGAACGATTTTGTACATGAACTGGATGACATTTGCTTAAAATGCGGGCAGGACACTTTCTCGTGCCGTGTCCACACACGGTTTCCGTGATCTCCCATATCCCATCGTGAGATCGGGCCTCCTGAGTCTTCGGCCTATTGTCGCAGCATCAGAAGCAACGTATCACCGAAGGACGAGGAACGTATTCTTAACTATATCGGTCCACGCCGGAGATGTAACATCTTGCACTTCATAGTTAGTAGATACTGACAAAAACGTATCCCAAACGAAATTTCCTGCCGCTGTGGGAAGCGGTTCTAGGCGCTTCAGTCCGGAACCGCGCTGCTGTTACGGTCGTAGGTTCTAACCCTGCCTCGGGTTAGGTTAGTTAGGTTAATTAGCCCTTAGGTTAGTTAGGTTTACATAGTTCTAAGTCTACGGGACTGGTGACCTCCCGATGTTAAGTCCCATATTGCTTGGAGCCATTTGAACCAAACGAAATTCGAATGACACAGAAACAGCAAACACAACGGAAATTAAATAAATTGGGGTAAGCAGCTGACTAGTCAATATCACACTCTACCTTATCATTAGGTGCACCGTCGTTTATCTTCTGGGAGTGCACTGAGCAGTTAACACGCTTTATTGACTTGGCACAGCAACGTAACCATATGAGCGAAGCTCTACACATGTCAGGGCCGGCTGGAGGTTCAGAGTTACACGTGAGATTTGTAGGCTACTAGCACAGAGAACGCCTGCAGATTAGTCGCTATTACTGGCTCATTTGTCCGTGACGCGCGAGTTACTTCCTCTCGTCGAGCATTACGGCCGCTGAAGCATTCCTTTCCCGTTAATTAAACTGTAACGCGACAAAGTACTCAGATAAAAGACGGGAGAAAATCTCGACGCCACCCACTGCACTCAATCCTCTTACTGCTCTTCGCGCGGCTCTCTTCCATTCTTTCAATTTTTCTGTGAAGAGAAAGTTGTACAGAAAGAAAGACAGGCGGCGGTCGGGACAGAGAGCGGAAGAGCCGAAATGTAATCAGACTAACAGGTTTTGCGACTCTGGAAGATGTCAAAGGTTGAGTAAGCCGAGGAGTGGCAGCAACTAAACGCGGGCCGCATTCTCCCCGCTCTGCACAGCCAGCGCCGCGGGGAACCCCCGCTGGTGACAATCGATAACGGATAACAGCTGCCTGTCGCACAGTGCCGACAGCCGAGCTCCTCGTCGCCGCCGCAACGCGTCGCGAATTTGTGGCGTTGCGCACTGTAATTTGGGAGAATGGAGGGCGTCAGAAGGAAATGTAATTGAATTTCGCTCGAATAGCTAACTCCGGCGTCTGATCCGGTCAACTGTCTGCGGTAGGGAGCTAATAAAACGCATTGTTTGTAAATATCAATGATTGGTAGATGCCATTTGTCAGAACTGTTGATTCACTATTCATAATAGATGGGAAAGTCGGTATAACTGAATGAAAGCGTTTCAAAGGCGGGTTAGCTAAAAAGTAGGTGTTACACAATTCGTGCAGATTGTTTTTTTCCACCAGTTATATGGCATGCATCTTAAGAGCTCTTGTTGTTTCTTGCCGTGACACGGTTTAAGCTGTCGGGAAAGAACAGAACCAATGGTCCGTTCATGTTTTCCTACAAAACAGAGGTCTCAGCGAGCGTAACATGACTCTCCTTTGTTCGACATTTTTCGTTAACGAAAAGAGCTAAGTGCGGCATAGTACAGGGGACATGTGAAATGTACATAACCCTGCTTCCCTAATTATTATTATTATTATTATTATTGGACTTTCACAGGTCGTCAAAAAATAGTAGATACGTAGGAAACTGAGAAAATAAGTTACACATAGCATCACACGCTAAGACGCATGACCAACAAGAGTACCTCATTGTCGGAAGAGAGTACATGTTTCTCATTTCATGCAGACCAGTGGCGGCTCGTAAGAACACATTCTGGATGTTCACAGGTCTTTAAATTCAGGTAAATACGAGAGTGTGAAATTAATGGTTTAAATGGCTCTGAGCATTATGGGACTTAACATATGAGGTCATCAGTCCCCTAGAGCTTTGAACTACTTAAACCTAACTAACCTAAGGACACGACACACATCCATGTCCGAGGCAGGATTCGAACCTGAGACCGTAGCGGTCGCCCGGTTCCAGACTGAAGCGCCTAGAACCGTAGCGGCCGGCGTGAAATTAATAGGAACCGCTGTATAGCAGTTACACTTATCAACTTCAGCCTCTGTCAACGATAATAATAATAAAAACAGTTGTAATATTATTAATAATAATAATATGGATAACTCGTCTGAGAAAAAGAGAGATGTTTTTGTCTAATTTTTTTGTTTTGTACATAATTAAGTACAGTTTATGGCAAGAACGGAATAATGATAAAGCTTTCACTACTCTCCATTTCGCATTTTTGTGTTAAGTGGGAGTTTATTTGCTTTTTTATTTTTTCGGAGAAATGAACAATGTCTCTAATACACGTATTAGTTAACGAATTAACATCCAGGTTGAAAATCAAACATTCTTGCGTTGCACCCGCAAAACGACTTATGCTTATTGTACACTTCTTTATTAAAAGTTCGCCTCTGTCACACTTATTTGATTTCGTCTCTTTCTCAGATAACAGTTCCGGTCTCGGACACCCTAGAACCTTTACGCCTAATTTTTCCTTGTAATTTTGTTCCCTGTTAGCAATTACAACACGTTCAAGAGAGTTCATGTTGACGCTGCATAGGAGAGCCGATTCCTGCACAGTACAGAACCAACTCCCAAAACAAACTGACATTTGCGGAAATGATTAAATTTAAGATGAGCCATCTACTAACAAGATCACTTGACTGGAATACAGATGAGGCGCTGAGAGCCATGTTGTTGTTGTTGTGGTCTTCAGTCCTGAGACTGGTTTGATGCAGCTCTCCATGCTACTCTATCCTGTGCAAGCTTCTTCATCTCCCAGTACCTACTGCAACCTACATCCTTCTGAATCTGCTTAGTATATTCATCTCTTGGTCTCCCCCTATGATTTTTACCCTCCACACTGCCCTCCAACACTAAATTGGTCATCCCTTGATGCCCCAGAACATGTCCTACCAACCGATCCCTTCTTCTGGTCAAGTTGTCCCACAAACTTCTCTTCTCCCCAATCCTATTCAATACTTCCTCATTAGTTATGTGATCTACCCACCTAATCTTCAACATTCTTCTGTAGCACCACATTTCAAAAGCTTCTATTCTCTTCTTGTCCAAATTATTTACCGTCCATGTTTCACTTCCATACATGGCTACACTCCATACAAATACTTTCAGAAATGACTTCCTGACACTTAAATCTATACTCGATGTTAACAAATTTCTCTTCTTCAGAAACGCTTTTCTTGCCATTGCCAGTCTACATTTTATATCCTCTCTACTTCGACCATCATCAGTTATTTTGCTCCCCAAATAGCAAAACTCCTTTACTACTTTAAGTGTCTCATTTCCTAATCTAATTCCCTCAGCATCACCCGACTTAATTCGACTACATTCCATTATCCTTGTTTTGCTTTTGTTGATGTTCATCTTATATCCTCCCTTCAAGACACCATCCATTCCGTTCAACTGCTCTTCCAAGTCCTTTGCTGTCTCTGACAGAATTACAATGTCATCGGCGAACCTCAAGGTTTTTATTTCTTCTCCATGAGAGCCATAAGCGCAAAAAACACAATCTTTGATCCCACATTTAAGAGAATATCATAGAAACCAGTTACACAACTTTCCGTGAATGTTCATACAGGGTGCTTCAAAAATGACCGGTATATTTGAAACGGCAATAAAAACTAAACGAGCAGTGATAGAAATACACCGTTTGTTGCAATATGCTTGGGACAACAGTACATTTTCAGGCGGACAAACTTTCGAAATTACAGTAGTTACAATTTTCAACAACAGATGGCGCTGCAAGTGATGTGAAAGATATAGAAGACAACGCAGTCTGTGGGTGCGCCATTCTGTACGTCGTCTTTCTGCTGTAAGCGTGTGCTGTTCACAACGTGCAAGTGTGCTGTAGACAACATGGTTTATTCCTTAGAACAGAGGATTTTTCTGGTGTTGGAATTCCACCGCCTAGAACACAGTGTTGTTGCAACAAGATGTTTTCAACGGAGGTTTAATGTAACCAAAGGACCGAAAAGCGATACAATAAAGGATCTGTTTGAAAAATTTCAACGGACTGGGAACGTGACGGATGAACGTGCTGGAAAGGTAGGGCGACCGCGTACGGCAACCACAGAGGGCAACACGCAACTAGTGCAGCAGGTGATCCAACAGCGGCCTCGGGTTTCCGTTCGCCGTGTTGCAGCTGCGGTCCAAATGACGCCAACGTCCACGTATCGTCTCATGCGCCAGAGTTTACACCTCTATCCATACAAAATTCAAATGCGGCAACCCCTCAGCGCCGCTACCATTGCTGCACGAGAGACATTCGCTAACGATATAGTGCACAGGATTGATGACGGCGATATGCATGTGGGCAGCATTTGGTTTACTTACGAAGCTTATTTTTCCCTGGACGGCTTCGTCAATAAACAGAACTGGCGCATATGGGGAACTGAAAAGCCCCATGTTGCAGTCCCATCGTCCCTGCATCCTCAAAAAGTACTGGCCTGGGCCGCCATTTCTTCCAAAGGAATCATTGGCCCATTTTTCAGATCCGAAACGATTACTGCATCACGCTATCTGGACATTCTTCGTGAATTTGTGGCGGTACAAACTGCCTTAGACGACACTGCGAACACCTCGTGGTTTATGAAAGATGGTGCCCGGCCACATCGCACGGCCGACGTCTTTAATTTCCTGAATGAATATTTCGATGATCGTGTGATTGCTTTGGGCTATCCGAAACATACAGGAGGCGGCGTGGATTGGCCTCCATATTCGCCAGACATGAATCCCTGTTACTTCTTTCTGTGGGGACACTTGAAAGACCAGGTGTACCGCCAGAATCCAGAAACAATTGAACAGCTGAAGCAGTACATCTCATCTGCATGTGAAGCCATTCCGCCAGACACGTTGTCAAAGGTTTCGGGTAATTTCATTCAGAGACTACGCCATATTATTGCTACGCATGGTGGATATGTGGAAAATATCGTACTATAGAGTTTCCCAGACCGCAGCGCCATCTGTTGTTGAAAATTGTAACTACTGTAATTTCGAAAGTTTGTCTGCCTGAAAATGTACTGTTGTCCCAAGCATTTTGCAACAAACGGTGTATTTCTATCGCTGCTCGTTTAGTTTTTATTGCCGTTTCAAATGTACCGGTCATTTTTGAAACACCCTGTATATACGTACAATGTGGGTCTACAATACAGATAAATCTGATAAGACCAATAGCCGTCAGAAGGATGAATAAACGCTTCTGTTTCACAATCGATGATGATGTGCTTTATGGTTCTCAGAGCCTCAGATGGATTATTGCGTTATAAGATGCAAAACTTAATATACTGTATCCACTTCAGAAAGTCAAAAACAGATTTTTAGGACGATAACTGATGTCCAAACGAATTTTACTGTATAGTGAACGAATCGGCATAACTGAGAAATGTGCTACCGTCTATTTATGCCAAGCGAGGTCTCCTGCAGCGTGTTACCACCTGGTAGCAAAGATGTAAACTTGTAGTCGAGTTGTATGGGCTAGCTGTGCACTCCATGAACCGTGAACGTTGTATATTAATTCCGCATGTAATTGCCCCGAAAGGCAATTACGTCACGAAGTCGCGCATGCGTAAAAGCTCCTTAAAACGAGCACAACTGTGGACGTGCTCACGACTCTGAGGCCAAGTTTCGCTGAGTCTATAGCAGCAATGCAGCGTAGTGCGGTAGACTGAGTGCCGTGTATTTCAGATTACCGCGTCTACGCTACGTTGAACAGCATTCAAAGAAAATCAGCCAATAAATCCACAAGGTGTCAAAAGTGCTCTTACACCACAATCGTCATTACTGGAGACGCAGTTCTGCTGCAGCCCCGGTAACAGGTGCACCACCGTGTGTGGGTGGAATGAGGCAGCAAATGGAAACGTACACCAAAGTTGAAGTGCGCGGGGCAGCGCGGCTCGTGTGGGCAAATCGTCTAATCTGCACACAGATTCACCGTTAGATTATTGCGGTATCTTGCGGTATAAGGACCAAATGCTTTGTCGAGTCCAGATGTTGTGAAATGCTGCCAGCAGTGTGACTAAAGTTGCACAGACGTGGGTGATTCATATCGGAAATATCTTACACCCGTATTATTTTGAAGTGTAGTGGATCAATCAGTATAAGTTACTTGGCCCGCCATAACAACGTGTAATATACTTTCATACTGCCTAAAACACAAACAGCCTGAAACTTCCTGGCAGATTAAAACTGTGTGCAGGGCCGAGAGTCTCGGCCCGGCACACAGTTTTAATCTGCCAGGAAGTTTCATATCAGCGCACACTCCACTGCAGAGTGAAAATCTCATTCTGGACACACAGCATGACAAAAGAAGTGAAGGAATATGGGGAAGAGGAAACGAAGTGATACTTTAAAGTCATGCGTTATTTCAGTGACTACCAAATTTGATTCAATTTTACAAAGAACTTGACAGTATGAGCACACTTGTCAATATGATATTGCACCAGCATCTGGCGTGGATGCATGCATTGATTCCGCTGGGATATGTGTCACAAAGCTGTGGTATCCTCTCCTGAGAGAAGCTGGCCCATTAACTGTTCCAACTGGTCACTGATATCCTGGGTATTGGCGCTGAGACTAAGCTGTCGTTTGAAATAGTCTCAAGTATACTACATAACGGACAGATCTAGAATCTTGTCAGGTACGGGAATACCTTAATATCACACAGACAGATCGCAGAGACTCGTGACATGTGCCATCTGTTGAAAAATGGTACTACAATATTGTAACATGAGAGGTAATGTACAAGGACGCAGAATGTCCGTGATACACCTTTACAGTGCCGGAATTCCAATAATCAGTATCAGCCTTGAGCTGAAGTCGTACCCGATGGCTTTCCACACCAAGACCCCAGGGGTAACACCGCTGTGCCTCACCTAAACAATGCTTGAATGGGACTATGGTCCAGGTCACCTTCATACTCGCTGAAGACGGTTATCCGGAGATATGTAGAGCATCGCTGAGCACAATGCGACGATTTTTATTAGCAGTCCATTTCGCCCATACACGGCAGCAGTCCAAAGGCAGTCTTTTGTGTTGTGGTGTAAAGGGCAGCGTATGCATGGGACGGCTGCTTGTCGCCTCCCACCAACGGTGCGGAATGGCACACACTTTTTGCTGGGAGTATGCCTGCCCTCGCTTTCTCATGCAGTCCGAAATGGGGCCACTGTTAACATCCAACAAACGTGTATACAGCACGAATCGAGCGGTAGGGCAAATGGAGAAACACAATGATGCCCATTTCAAAATCCAGAAGGTGCTGATGACCCTTGTCACTCAACTATGCGGCATCTGCTTGACTGATTGCCCACTAGGCAGCTGCACAGTTATCTGCATTGAACGGAGCTACTGAGCCACGCCGCACTTCGAGCGTCGTTGACGTGTGCGTCATCTCGCTACTATTTCAAGTCAGTTGTAAACATACAAACGAGGAGTGGCACTGCAGTGGGTGTCGCAAAAAAATATACTGGAACGAGTTACATCTACGTTTATCTTAGATGGTCATTGTATATTTTTACGATGGAATTTTAATTCTAGTATTATTAACAGCGGCAGATTCGGTCAAGATAACATCGGATGCTGTTCACGCACATTATATACCTCACTGCTGTTGATCATAAGGAAGATCATTATTAATGCAGTCACTAGATATGGAGTAAAAACGCTAGAGCAGGGGTTTTCGGACTGTGCATTTCAGCTCCCAGGGACGCCACAAACTTGGAGTAGGGGCGCCGCGGTGGTTTCATGAAAATAGTATTTTTAGTTATTTGCCATCTGAGTAAAGAAACAACGTGTACGCTAGTGGTGATACAGCGTGACAAGTATTGAACTGTATGAAAAATAGAGTAAATTAGCTACAAACTACGGCGTGCACACGCCTTATTCAACATGTACACGTCACTACAGATATTCAGATTTAGGTTATGACATGTGCGATATGCCTACATCTTTGGCGATGATGTGGTGCAGACGAATAGCGAAATTCTGCATGACCCGCTCAACTGTCGGAACATCGATGTTGTCGATGGCCTCCTGTATGTCTGTCTTCAGCTCAGCTGTTTGGGGTTATTGCTGTACACCTTGACTTTAATACAGCCCCACAAAAAGAAATCGCATGTGCTTCGATCCGGATTGTATGGCGGCCAATCGAGGTCCATGCCAGTGGTCTTTTGGTACCTCAGACCGAGAATGCGGTCCCAAAAGTACTCCTACAGGACATGAAGCACTCTCCTGCTTCAATGGGATTCAGCTCCATCTTGCATGAACCGCATCTGCCAGAAATCTGGGTCGCTTTGGGCAATGGGCATGAAATCATCTTCCAAAACCTTTAAGTACGTTCGGTAGTGACCGTGCCATCAAGGAATATCGCACCGATTATTCCGTGACCGGATATTGCACGGGTGAAGATACTTCTCGATCACGAAATTCGTAGTCTCAGTCCTCCAAATGCGCCAATTTTGCTTATTGATGAACCCATCCAAATGAAAGTGGGCTTCGTCGCTAAACCTAACCACGCATCTGCATACTAATTCCCATTATGTCCCGCGGTCAACAGCGCAGTTTGAACGTCGTAAGGGGAACCGTTCAGAAGTTATGACGATGTATTTCTTATAGTTCAGTAATTGTCACCCTGTATATAGCAGTAAGTGGTATTACCCTAGCAGCGTGGTAGATGGCAATCGAATCGCACAATGCGACTCATCTGTTGTTAGTCTTTAACATTCTGTTTGAAGCTAAGTTTTGTCGAATGCAGATAGATTTTAACTGTTGTTTCTGTTCCGTTGTTTGCGTTTCTCAGTCAGTATGAACAAATTTTTAAACGTTAGCACTAAAGTCACGAATAGACGAAAAAGCTGGTAGTTTGACAACAGTTAGGTACCTGAAATTCGATTTTAAGTGTAATAACGTTGGAAAAGAAGAACGACCAATGCCTGTAATTTGCTTCAAAGTCCTCGCTTCCTAATTAAATGAGACGGAATTTGGAGTCAACTCACGGTAATCTGGCAAACAAGCCAGGAGAATACTTTAGGCACAAGTTAAAAGAAACAATAAAACAATTTCTTTTTCTCACTAAAATGGATACCATTCCTACAGAGGCTTTTCTTTCATCTGAGCAAGAAACCTCACACCATAGCGGAAGACCTTACTTTACCATTTGTACTGGTCATGGCATCTATTATCATGAGTGAGTCAGCTGCCAGGTAACTGGAAAGTGTGCCTTTGTCAGGCAACTCTATCAGTCGTCGAATACTCGAGATGTCTGACGACAGTAATGATAATTTAATTGAAAAACTCAAACGTAACGATGATTTCACTATTCAGCTCGATGAAGCAAAAGACAAACACAGTGGGCTGCATCTTATTTTATTACCTACTATATATATATCACAACAAATTTCATGAAGATTGTTTTTTTGCGAGAAAATATCTCTTTGATTAAAATCAACAGACCTGCAGACTGCACTGTTTAAGGAAGAAAACTACATTAACGCGAAATATTGTGGAGGCTTGTTTAGAGATAGAGATCACACCGTGGCTGTCTGTTACACTGGATTGCAAGCTCTAATCCGTTAAGAGTCTCCTCATATTATTTAGATTCACTTTTTTGTTCTCGGAGAAGCCTGTCCTTCATGAGCTTATTCAGTGTCGGCCTCTTAAACCTAAATGTTTTCAACAAATGTGCGTTGATATGGGAACAGAAAACATTTCCGTTTCCTTACTTTCCTACTTTATTACAGTAACGTTCACTGGCTGACACGTGGTGGTTTCTTCGAAAGGGTTTATGTACTCAGGAATGAGCTTTACTGCTACATTTTTCAAGAGAAATATTTCAGTTCCGAGAAGTTCGTAGACAGTGAATTTGTTTTGAAGCTGGAAGTCCTTTGTGACATCTTTGGAAAACTCAATACATTAAAGGTAATGAGACCAACATTCTGCATCTCTCAGACAAAACTTCAGCCCTCCGAAACAAACTTATATACTGAAAGAAAAAGTTGGACGTACACGTTATATATTACAGTTTGCTGCTCTTCGCACTGTTTTAGAAGACATTGGCTTTCAGTTAAGTGAAGAATTGAATTCCGTGCCTGTGGATCATTTAAATGAACTCATAGATTACTTACTGAAGTACTGTCCGGAGGAAAGTGATCAACTCAATTGGATCAAACGCCCTTTCAGTACAAAACTTCCATCAACACTAACCAGTAAGAACAAAAGCAATTTCTTAATATTTCTTCAGATTCTACGTTGAAATCAAAGTTTGTTTTCTCGCCACTGCGTGAGATTTGGAGCTTGGTGCAGCAGAAATATCCGCAAGTACGTAACTATGAGCTACGTGTTTTGACACATTATGCGCCATTTTACTAATGTGAGGTAGGATTTTCTGCATTGGCAGTCATCACCACGAAATTTACATAGCGACTTGATGTAGAGATGCTAGTCGCAGTTTCCACTCTTGTGCTGAGATTTAAAGAACTGATGGCGAAGAAGCGAAGTCATCCTTCCCATTGATTTCGTTGCAAGAATAAGATGCAAATGCATTAGAAGGTGATTAAAAGGTGTTATATTGTGTTATATCTACAGTTAATAAAGAAATAATTACTCTTATTCATTGTTTATTAAGTTTGTTACTCCACACTTCGAGGATGATGAGTGCGAATTGAGCCGCAGGTGTTTATATTCTGGACAAGAAAGTCGCGGACACACAAGTATGAAAGCCACTGCTGTAAAGTGAGAATACTAAGAAGGTTTCTCTTGACTCAGAAGGATAAAATTTCTGGCATTCACCTGAATTGATAAGCCAGTTTAAGGCTTGAGTAGGATTAGATTTTGAACTCATTTTATCTCGAATAATAGTCCACTGTCGTATCAGTGGCCTCCTATTTTGGCACATTGTCTGTTATCGCAGTAACACCCTCAGAACAAAGTAAACTGAGTGTTGTACATCTGCTGTCCTTTCGAACGGATTAAAATAGTCGATGAATGACTAGCTGAATAGCTACATGATTTGAATTTGTTCCATATCAGTTGCACCAGCTCCACAAGATAATTTCCCCCCAAGGACGTTAATACTTGTGCCCTGTCCAAGATTTAAGCAAAAATAGTCTCACAGATGCACTTTAATGATGAACTCTGGTAAAGAGAGGGACCTGGTGAAATATGGTCCTTCTGTATACAATTATAACTTGAAATGATCTTGACTCAAAACTGTCGCGAACTGTAACATCAGAATTAAGATAAATTCGAATAAATTGTTACCCAGATGGTGAAACGCGGTTAATGACAGTATAAGTAATGTTACAACCGCTCTGCATCGTGCCTTGAGGTTATAAGTATATATCACACATTAAATACATCTACATCTACACCTACGGGATTACTCTGCTATTCACAATAAAGTTCCTGGCAGAGGGTTCAGTGAACCACCTTCATGCTGGCTCTCTACCGTTCCACTCTCGGACGGCACGCGGAAAAAACGAGCACTTAAATTTTTCCGTGCGAGCCCTGATTTCTCTTATTTTATCGTGATGACTAGTTTAAAAATTTATGAAAGCTTATCATACTTGGGTTGAGCTGTTGTCGAATACCAGTCAATGCCCGGTTCATCTTGTCTTATCTAACGGGAAAAGCTTTCTTATACCTCACTGGGTTACGTCGACCCACATTTCATAAAAACACAACATGATAACGGCCAAATTACTATCTGGACGCTGTCAGAAGCACATGTAAACATGAGCAAATACACAGATGACCGGAAAAATACGCATGTGGACAGTAGAAGACAATGATGACATAAAAAGGGTAATAGACACATTTTCTGTTTTTCCAGAATGTACAGCACAGTATAGCACTTTCCAATTCAAAAAATAAACATTTTCCTACACGGATGTAACAATAAATTTTGGCTGCGATGAATTATTTGTAATGAGACGTTATGAAATAGTTACTACGAAAATAATTGTTGCTAAGACCTGTGATTAGGTAGTATGTTTAAAATTCTAGTATGAAATTGGTTACAACGATAAGCCGACACTATCTTTAAGTCTGGTGCAAATGTACGTCTGTCAAGCATTTATTTTTGAATGAATTTTGAAGGGTGTGGTTCCTAACCACCTGAGTCTTCGCAGTAGCTTAAGTGTACCAGATGATGAAGCTCCCCGCGATACCAATAGGAATGACTGCAAGCAGGCTCAGTAAATGCAACTTCAGTTGTGTTTATTCTCGTAAAGTGACCCCTTTCAGTTTATCCATATCCAACTATGCATGAATAGTCACATTTGTTGCTCCATCGACGATAAAAGTAGCTCCAGTCGCCTTTAACGAACAGCTGACGATGAACGTACGCATCGTATTCAACCTACATTGCATGTGGAGCATTTCGCAATAGAATGTTTGAAACCGTAGCCCTCAGGATAATACTAAGTAATGAAAATACTATTGAACGCACTCAGATGATTGCACATGCGTAGTCCAGCACGTGCGTATCAAAGCATTATATATATGCTTCCTCGCAGGCATGTGATCAGCCAAAGAACATGCGAAAACATTTGATTTCTCTCTGTTCCGTTCCCGGGGTTAAATTGTACCATCATTCTGTGTAATTTACCATTATCACTCTCAGTAATTACATTTTTACAGCTTACTTGTCTTTCATGACGATTATTACGGACTGTTTTAGAAGGAAAATCATTTTCGGTACGAAAGTAAACATATCAAGAAATCCATAGACATTGAGAGGTCCAAGTAAAAATACTCGTCATCGATTCAGGTACCTAACAACACAAAACATGCGCGGACCAAAGATAAAAATCACAATTTTGACCTACACCCTTACAACATAAAATGTTCAAATTGGCAACTGCATGATAATCCAAAGAAGACTTGTCGAACATATCAGCATCAACGTTGGAATTCCACAGCTCGGGAGGATATTCTTTAGAAACTAGAACCTGTATATAGCACGTATTAACTCATATAAAATGATAAAAAAATTCGTCATTCTTCTAGAAGCGGATCATTAATAACGGAAGGTTAACATGGATTACCAATCGGAGATTTGCTAATTACCGTGATATCTGTATTGGTAATACCATATTACAGGCTTTTTCAATGTCATTAGGGTATTTTCATATAAATAAAGGTTTCTCTGTTGAAGATCCAGGGCACAAACAGCCCGATTGAGGTGGTCCCACAGATTCTCGATTGGGTTCAAATCCGGGGAGTTTGGTGGCCATCCGAGTACAATAAACTCACATTGGTTTCTTTCGAAGCACGCATGGACGCTGTGAGCTATGTAACACGATACACTGTCGTGCTGTTAGATGTTATCAAAATGGCTCTGAGCACTATGGGACTTAACAGCTGTGGTCATCAGTCCCCTAGAACTTAGAACTACTTAAACCTAACTAACCTAAGGACATCACACACATCCATGCCCGAGGCAGGATTCGAACCTGCGACCGTAGCAGTCGCGCGGTTCCGGACTGCGCGCCTAGAACCGCGAGACCACCGCGGCCGGCTTAGATGTTATCGTGCAGAAGGAAAACAAACTGCATGTATGAGTACACAAGATACTCAAGAATGGACGTATATTTGTGTTGATACATTGTACCTTCTAGAATGACGAGAACGCCCGCGGATCGCCATGAAAACATTAAACAGATCATAATGCTTCCTCCTGTTTGCATGGATTTTGCGTCAGACGTTTCAGTCCTTACAAGCCAATGGCCAGCTGTCAATTGGAGCATGAAACATTCATCAAAAAAGGCCACCTGTCGCCATTTGATGGACGTCCAGTTGCCATACTGGCGTGCAAATTCCAACTTTCGACGCCGATGAGCCGCATTCAGAATGGGCGCAGGAAGCCAGGCACCTGCTGCAGAGACCCGTACGCAGCAACGTTCCTCATTTTTCCATGCACGATAGGCGGCACGCGAAGAGTGCCGTTGTGGAAATGCTTTCACCTTTAGCCCGAAAGCTAATGATCATGCCCTTTTGGACATCAGACAAATCGTTCTAGTTTCGTATTACGATGACTACACTGTTTCCCGTGTCCCCCCCACCCGACACGCTTTAACCGACATCCACTGCTTGTGCTGCCACCTAAAGTATGTGAATGGTTATTGCACGCTGACGTCGATCACAGACGGTGGTCACATCAACGTGTCTGCACTGTTTATACGAACCAATGTTTGTTGAACCTTAGAGTTTCTACTCAGGAGAAGTTGCCTAAATATTATAAAAAGAAAAATAATTTAAATAATACGCGGGATGAACCAAAATTCCACCGATAAACTTTTAGATGTTGTTTGGGTATATCTGCTGACCACCTACGGTCTCCCGCGGGTTGTTACAGACTTACTGTAATTTGTTTTGTTTGTTACGTCAGTTAGTTTTGTATCTGTATTGCAATGAAAATAGTGCAAAACGGCTCAAGTGTCGATGGTATACGCGGCGTGTGTTCGGATTTAAACTTGCTCCATTCACTCGCTGCACGTGCTGTTGTTGACATTAATAACAACTTTGCTCTCCGTCCTTCAGTTGCCATTCAGTACTGCGCGGTCCTCTCTCAAATTGGGCTTTTCGGCAGTGTTAGTTGTCCGTTAATATAGACATGCAGCAATGTCAATAAGTCTGTTTATCAAGAATTGGGTCATATTCATTTCGTATACGGGTTTCCTGAACGCAGTGGAAATGTGACGGTAGCTACCAAGAACTCGTTTACGTGTTTCGTCTGAGGGTTGCTACGTTACTCTGTATTCAATATTGTACGAGGGTAATCCCAAAAGTAAGGTCTCCTATTTTTTATAAGTAATAGACCTGTTTATTTCTACAATGGCTTACGTCAGTTTACAGCTTGAGCATTTAGCTATTTTTCGGCATAATCACCATTTCTGTCGATGCATTTTTGTAGATGCTGTGGCAGTTTTTGCATGCCCATGTCATACCAGCTCGCCACCATGCTGTTCAGAAATGTATGAACCTCTTCTTTCACCTCGCCGTCGGAAATGAATCGCTTTCCGACCAAATGTTCATTTAACACAAGGAACAAGAGATAGTCACTGGGCGCCAAGTCAGGACCATAGGGTGGGTGGGTGATTATGTTCCACTGGAACTGTTGCTGGAGAGCAATGGTTTGCCGAGCGATGTGTGGGTGAGCGTTGTCATGCAGAATTTGTACGCCCTTGCTCAACATTCCTCTTCTCCGGTTCTGAACTGCCCGTTTGAGTTTTTTCAAAGTCTCACAGTACCTGTCAACGTTAATTGTGGTCCCAGCGATTCAGCTCCGACGACGAGGGGAAAGAAGAGGTTCATAACTTTCTGAACAGCATGGCGACGAACTGGTATGACATGGGCATACAAAAACTGCCATAGCGTCTACAAAAATACATCGATAGAAATGGTGATTATGTCGAAAAGTAGATATATAAAATAAAATAAAGAGGAGACCTTACTTTTGGGATTACCCTCGTACGTTTCGGTGATTGCATACTACGGGCTGCGTTACTGTTGGGAAGGTATTTTCCCAGAAACAATGGTCCCTGTGGCAACAATATGAATAAACTCTGTTATTCTGTAACGAGCCGCCGGAGACAGTGGGTCCGTTATCCCATAATACTGAGAAGGCATTCCTGGACAAACTCCGAAAGCCTGTCAGCGGAGTTCTTGTGTACCCTGTCTATGCGAACAGTAACCTAGCGGAATGTAATACTCATATTAGCGTGGAAGAATAAAATTGAATCTATACTTCAAGTGCTTCTTTCTACCAAAGAAAAATTTGGAAGGAAAATCAGCATTGGCCGTATTTTGTTGTTTTATTGTCATATATTATTCGTTTCCCTTTTCTTTTTCTCCTTTACTTGTCCTGCACTCTGACAACTTATTATCGATCTGTTTTATGTTTTGTAAGTTGGTATTTTAAAGAGAATACGCCAGCGTGTTTTAGATGTTTCCTTCCCCCTTCGTCTGCTATGTTTTTTACGTACATTTTAAATTTGAATTACTTCATGATTCACAAATGCGCAAGAGGTATTTTGTGTTAATATCTTGCAAAATCAGTAATATTAAGTCTTCACGTGACACATGTTACATAGAGGGCGTTCCAAGCGCTGCCACACCAAGGTCTGCTGTACAGGTGCGTGTAAACAGCGGCCTCAGTTTATGTGATCGCTTTAAGCTTGTGGTTATAGCTTGATACCAGTAACTACCAATTTTAATTATTACAGGTATGTTCCTACCAACTGTTATGTTCATACGCAGGTGTAGTTGTAATTTTCTGTTTCATACTCTGTGATCGTTATGTGAAAATTTTTAACTTCTAGCACTGAGGATGGTCACTAAGTGACTGAAAATCGATTTCGCTTACAATAAAACAACAAAATACGGCCAATGCTGATTTTCCTTCCAATTGTATCCACTATTTGTCCGTGGTGCACACTACACTCCATGGAGTCGCCAATCAAAGAGAAATTTTGTACGCTGTTGTAAAGCTGTCTGATTTAAATAAGGAAGACCTCAGGCGATTATAACATATTCCGTGTAATGGTCTTACTTAACAACCCAACGACAGTCATTACGTGTCACGATTTACCGATGTGTGGGATTAGACAGACAAGTCTGCACAAAAACTGGACGTGGTATTGAAATCCACAATTTTTTACTCCATGTTTCGATCATCATTACATAAAAACGCCGATGCACATCAAGTGTATCCACAGGGTGTGATAGCCAGAAGAGGAACAGACAGATGATTGTGGCATCTTGCATTATTTGGCACGTTCAAACGATGTGCAGCGTTAAAGTATTTTTCTCATTAGAATGGAATATTATTTTTGCATGCCCTGTTTCGTTATTGAGGCTAAATTTTCAATGACAGTCTGTCTGCCAGCTTGACATAAATGGGACGATGCAGCCGGTGTGAAGCTTTTAATGACAGATGTGTTAATGCAGCTGGCTGTACGGTATGTATAAAATGACTCATTTAACTGGAATTACCGTCACGAGCTGCGCGGATCCATCCCGCCAACGCGATATTCCGGCCGCGTTTGCATCTGCCACATTACCCTGTATATTTCTAATTTGTACAACTGGGGCGCAGTTTCAAACGCATTTTGACATGCTTTACTGCATCATTATTAGCACGTTAAATTTGCAAGAAATGAAACAACATTTTCATCGAGTTGGATTTACGAATAATTATGCTACCTACAAAATTTGTAATACCTTTGATATTTCTGTGCAACACAACTGTTTTTCTTCCGGTTTTAAAGGCTCATAACTCTCCACACAAATGAAAAATTCACACCCTGAATCAAGAGTCTCTCAGGTGCAAGGCATTATTCAGATACGTGAAATATATTCGCAGTTGTGAATACGGACCACCATCAGCTGTATACTCGCTTACGACAGTGAAAATTGGTCTCGGAATGGGGCTCGGAGCCGGATTTCCCGCTTATTGCTAGCGGTTGCATTTCCATTACGCGATGCACTCACGCTTCACGGCCAGACCCAAGCTTCCATATGTCGTCAAACATGTGCCCACAGACTGCACTCGTATATTCCCATACAGAAGAGGCATTTTACTTGAAGTCGCTTCCCAGGTTTCACCTTATAAATACGATATTCTGCTGCCTGTATTGCTCAGAAATGCGATGCAGTGGATGGAAGTAACATCACGTTGTACTTCTGAACACCACAGGCCCTGCAATATCACATTTATCCGCAGCATTGGACAATCGACTTTCACAAAAGTGTCTTCCCTGTATGAGAATATGTATAACAGATATACGAGTTTCGGGTTTTTTGACGACGTATGGAAGTTTGTGTGTGGCATAAAACGTGCTCAGGTAGACTACTGAGGTGACCGCTCGCGATAAGTGGTAAATCCGAATTGGAGTCCGGCTCTGCACAAATTTTCACTGTCGTCATTCCATTATGAAACTGATCCATATTTGCAACTGCCAATACATTTCATGTATTTCATAACTGCTGTAGTTGGTGCAGTGTTTCAGTTCAGATATTGCACGGTTCCTAAAATTATATTATAGTAATCACTGCAACATCCCTCT
Organism: Schistocerca serialis cubense; assembly: GCF_023864345.2. Classification (NCBI taxonomy): domain Eukaryota; kingdom Metazoa; phylum Arthropoda; class Insecta; order Orthoptera; family Acrididae; genus Schistocerca; species Schistocerca serialis. The sequence continues at coordinate 462,987,820 of NC_064644.1, read as the reverse complement.
ACTCTGTAGTTAATATGCAAGCTTATTGGCCGGCCGAAGTGGGCGAGCGGTTCTAGGCGCTTCAGTCTGGAACCGCGTGACCGCTACGGTCGCAGGTTCGAATCCTGCCTCGGGCATGGATGTGTGTGATGTCCTTAGGTTAGTTAGGTTTAAGTAGTTCTAAGTTATAGGGGACTGATGACCTCAGAAGTTAAGTCCCCAAGTTTAAAAACACCGCTATGAAAGGTTTGAAGTGGCATATAGAAATGAATAATAGGCTACAGTAAAATGGCTCTGAGCACTATGGGACTTAACATCTGTGGTCATCAGTCCCCTAGAACTTAGAACTACTTAAACCTAACTAACCTAAGGACATCACACACATCCATGCCCGAGGCAGGTTTCGAACCTGCGACCGTAGCAGTGACGCGGTTTCAGACTGCGCGCCTAGAACCGCGAGACCACCGCGGCCGGCGTAGGCTACAGTAAGCAGCAGTCACACATAACAAAAAGGGTATTCCACAAGAAGGCCTTTCAACATAAATTTGATGCTCAATAGTTTACCTCACCATGTTTTCGGTTGTAGAAGCTTACTGGAAACGTTGCAGCCAGGGTAATCACATCTTTCTGTTCAGTAGTTGAATATGTATTAATGTTGTTTCTGTCTTGACAGAAGACTCGTTCTATGCAGCTGCCCATGACAGGATATCTACAGTTGTTTAACAAAGGGTTGAGAAGTTTTTTTTTTCGCTACCAGTTTCGGCAATTCATTATGCTGTCTTCAGGCCCCATATTCACCTCTCAAAAATAATCGATATTGGCATACTGGGGCCATGTATTTCTGGATGTGCACCACTATCGCTTCTTTCAGTCAGTTCCTACCATACATGTTCTTCCCCCTATTCATTTCTGCACTTCCACATTACTTATACTGTCTACCAATCTAATCCTCAATATTCTTCTGTAGTACCACATTTCAAAAGCTTCAGATGTTTTGTTGCCTGAACCACTGTCCACGTTTCATATCCGTAGAAGACTACTCTTGAATCGGTTATTGGATCTAACCACTTTATCTTCAGCATTCTTCTCCAGTATCACATTTCAAATACTTCTATTCTCTTCTAGTCTGTCTATTGTTGACGTTTCTCTTCAGTAAAAGACTACACGTTTTTCGTATGTAATATGCTTACAGTGTATAGTACCACACACAAACAAACAAACGCACGCTCCCGCACACACACACACACACACCCACCCACACACACACACACACACACACACACACACACACACAGAATTGTTTTTGCCACATGGGAGATATGTGCATATTTAGTATATGGAAACAGTGTTTTGTATACTTTTTTCTTTCGTGAACACAAGCAACCACCATTGCAATACAATGACGCAGAAATTTCGACATCAGCACCACCTCGAGGAACATTCTCCAGTAGGGCTAAAAACAGCAAACATCTAATGTAAACAACAACAAATGTAATCTAAACGTCAACAGCTGTCTAAAGATGAACCTGTTGGTTCGAAACCGTTAATGGCGCTATATGTGTAAATCAACAGCAATATTAATAGCTGCCTGTAGATGTTCCTTTATTTTCAAGAATCGTCTTATATTACGAATATTATTCCGAAGCGACACAAAGACAGAAAGGCGATTTCCATGTAGCCGTCTCCTGTCTCGCTAACAAGGGGACCACGCGGCTATAGGAATTTTGTAATTTTTTATATTTATGGTAAGTGAAGTTTAGAAGTCATATATTAGACTGCCAAAGCAGTTCGATGCAACTGTCAAAAATACTCGAGAAAACAGGCTTTGAACTTTTCCAACCATATTAAATATGCTGATATAAGGTACATATTCTCGGAGGAGCAGTGTACGAGTATTCCAGTGAAGTGTAGAGTACATAAAGCGCACGAGCTGGTAACTGCTAGATCAAGTCGCATTTCGATTATTGTAGTTTTTCGTATCTCTCCGTTCAGTTCGAATAGCTACATCATTTACACATGAAATTCATCAAATATGTGCTGATTAATTCATCTAATTGTCATTTTTATGAAGAACGCACATCTTCTTTCTAATTATATAAAGCACAGAAAAACCCAGTTTTCATTGTAAGCAAGAATTCTTGATAACCTATCCTTTATAAACTCCTGCATCGTTAGTTGGTGCGGACACCCTCATTAAAAGTGATCTACTGATCACAATGAAACACCTCGCTACACAACCGGACGTCTATGATGGTAGAGCTGACACACTCGTTCATCAGTTGGAGTACTCAATGGCATGTGGTGGCTGTGTTCTTCACCGCCTAACAGAAGAACATAAAGAGCTAAAAAGGACGATCTGTGCAGAACTGCTTCTGGACTACGAAGCTGGTTGTGACAATTTTTTGTCTGCAGACATAGAGAAGAGCTCACGAAACTTCATGGGACTGTCCTGTCTCATCTACGCTGAGGCGAAGCTGGTTGTTCCGTCCCATTACGTTATGTCAAGGTATCCAGAATTGCTACATTAGTAATGAGAGATCGGTCTTTGTAACTATTTGCTCTGGTACCGTGAAGCTCTGGTGAAGAAGTAGACGCTAGTGTGCTTATCTGATTAAGCATTAATGCACAACCTTTTCCCATTCCTGTTATGTTGCTCTTAAATGCCAGAATGAATGTTTGTTTTAGGCGGATTCTGTGAGCTGGACAGCTGTAATCCAAAGATAAACATTTTGTTTGGTATGCTGCCAACATAATTCTCGTAGGTAGAATGGCAAAGATGACCATTAGTGGTAAACATACAGTTGTTGGTGATAAGACCTCCCGTCCCCTTCAGAGATGAGAGTGGCCGTTAGGGGTGCTCCGCCACTTTTCGTCACTCAGGTTCCGGGTAACTGAGAGTATGTACGGATCCCCGATCTCCGTCAAGTAGTTTGCTAATTTAACAAGAGGATGAGGTATATCATAGATTAGGTCACTAATCGGTTCTTTTCCGGCATCATCATAGCTAGGCTTACATTAGGACCACCTGTTTTGTTTGTTTTCCGAGTATATTGGATAGTTACAATCCATGATTGTAACTTGAGAATGGAGAGGTTTGTAATCCGGTTATAGGTCGTTAGTCCCGTGGTGCCTTCAGCATTCATAATAGTTTTTCAGTTGATTTATTAGTTAGAGAGCTTTAATTACTTCATTTTATGAAATTCAGAATATATAAGATTTTTATTGGTAGCATGGGCTTCTTCCTTTGTGTAACCTTCAACCATGTGGTCGTAGCCGCGAGACAAAAAGTAATCTTTCCCGTATTGTACTTTCATTTTAGGAATTTGAAGTGTGAATAGAGTGAAATATTTAATGAATTTTGAGTGTGAAATTGGTTGATTTCATTTATTTTTGTTATGATTCTCGCCGTCAGTTGTTACGATGACAGGTGGCCAACGCTAAATAGAAACACATATTGCAAGTTTGGCTGTGAAGTCGGTAAGGAGCTCGCTGCATAGTCTGTATCTGCAAGGAGTGAAATAATTAGTATTCGATGGTAAAAAATAATATATATAGTATCTAACTTCTGTCACAGGCTTCTTCATATGCTGCATACATATAATTACAAACATATCTAGAGAGGCATTACTTACGCCATAGTTGACTAAGTTGCTTGTTACAGGTTGCTTCCTATCAGCTGAAGGCTATGCTACGTTCCTAGTTGACGTCCCGAGCAAGAGTGGACGAGAGCTCGCTAGGTACCCGTCCCAAGCCGTGGAGTGGCGCTAGCGGCGCTAGTCGCGACTCGCGGGTCTAGCGATATCTATTACGGACCGCGGTCGATATATGCAACCCCTAAAAAATGTGGTATCGAACGTTAATACCACAATTTATTTCTTTGTGGGTCTTTGTCATCACTCTGCCATGTGTGCAGTACTGTTCGGAGAAACGTCCACCAGCATGATAAATTAAATTCAGTTAGGTTTTGCGTGTGAAATTATAATATAAAAACCAAGAAGGAGCATTGGCGATGAGTAATTTGGAGCCATTTATTTCCAAGATCCCACGTGGATTTGGCTGCATATTCGATGAGCTAACGATCGTCCTTTTGGAAATACACACTAGGGATTGTGTGTATGTTTCGTGTGAAAATTTGATACTATCAAAGAACGATTAAAGATGGCGAGCAAATTTATTTGCAATGACAAGGTGTAAATGAAATGTGGTGGGTGGTTCGTCTTTGCATACGATCGTTCTTGTAGAAATTCAATGTAGGTTTTGCGAGTGTTCGTGTGACGGATTTAATAGAATATACTCGTATTTCCTTTTCTTTTATTGATTTTGCATATTTGTGTCTACTTGCGTACCACCCTATCCCCCACTATAAGATCGCGTCATGGTCTCCTATGTGGATCCCGCCAAAATCAAAGAGGGACCCCGAAATTCGATTTTGTGTAGATTATGTTAAATAATATTTGTTATTCATTCCATGTGTGACATGGATATGAGAGTATCGTATGAACACGGTAAACTCGAGAGCAACGTGACATTCCACCCCATCCCGAGCGTATCACTGAATTACAGACCATTTGGATTAGAGGAAGTAGCCACATGTCCTTGTAATTTAATGAATGTTAATTTGTTCAGAACTAACAAGGGAACCTCCCCATTGCACCCCCCTCAGATTTAGTTATAAGTTGGCATAGTGGATAGGCCTTGAAAAACTGAACACACATCAATCGAGAAAACAGGAAGAAGTTGTGTGGAACTATGAAAAAATAAACAAAATATACAAACTGAGTAGTCCATGCGCAAGATAGTGTAACCTCCCCACCGAATTTTAAAAGAAAAAAAGACAATACTTAATAGAAATGGGAGCCGAGTGTAACCTCCCCACAAAATTTTAAAAAGACAGAATATTATTTAAGAATGCTAATGGTCATTGCTCTATGCGTAACCTGCCCACAATGAAATGTACTGACAATGGCAACAAAAATGTGAAATTCGCAATCTGACTCAAATATAAATTCTTTAGCAAAAAATTAAAGTCCATTCAGTGACAAGAAAATTCAATTAAACCGAAACATCGGTCTTTGGCCCTGTGTAAAACAATCAGAATTAAAGTCTTACCTCAGAATAACTGGATGTCAAATTTCTGCTCTTATTTCTGCGCACGGCTTGGAGGAACTGCATTGCAAATAATAATATTCCTTTTTTCTGTGAATTTACTGAAATTTTTCTTCAAAAGAAGTGGAATGAAATGGGAAGTGCAACGAAATCTTTAGTTCAATAAAAAATTAAATTTTTGAAAAAATGCTTTTGAAATAAAAATTATTATTGGGGGACTTGTTGGAGAATAATTACAGTAAATAGATTTTTACATTATCTAATGATTATATTAATTAATAGTATACCTCATTCACCATCTTGACCAGTGTTGCCGACCGCCTACATCACACAACCGCACTGGGCTGCTACTACTGACCGACCGCTCTGCATGACGACTACTAGCGTACTGCACTGCACGACTACACAGAGCTACAGACTCGCAACGACTGACGACAGAGTACTGAGAACCGCTCGCAACACTCGCGCGGTCAAGCGCAAACTCTCTGGTCACAGATGCTACAATGCCTCGCCATCGCTGCTATGTTACATACGTGTTTCATAACCCTCCACTGGGGGTGCAAAAATTTGGCAGCGATGGTGAGTCATTTGGACTTGCCAAGCGCGGCAAAATTTTTCTTTAATTAACAAAATTCTTCAACTTACAGAATATTTAAACGTTGTGCACACGCACTAAGTACAAAATATATCAGACAAAGACAAAATGTGAGTACAAAACATAGTAGCAAATCAGAAAAAATGCATATACAAATTATTTGACAGATAACAAAGTGCACAGGCACTGAAAAAATTCTTTAGCATATTCAGAACAAATAAACAGACTGTTAAGACAAAAATATCATGATGACAAGTGACATAAGTGTACTCGCATTGGAGTTCAGCGAATCGAAAAATGTATAACCTATGAACATAAATGATGTTAGCAAAAAATTTTTTTCTTTATGTGACAAGAATCAGGATAGGAAAGGAAAGGATTGCATCATGGTTGTAGCACTTTAGATTGCACACAGCTGTTCTGAAAGTCCATATCTTTCCACAGAAGTACAACACCAAGTGACACAACTTGAAGTTCTTTTCCCTTCAGAATTTATCAGTGTAGCCAAGACACTGAACTGTCGTAGTAATGTTCCATGTTTTCATTTTGGCAGTACATTACGTACACCAAACAGTGGGACCATAATAATGTCTTCATCGCTCACGGTGGTGGACAGCATGTCGTGTCAACACCACGCTCTTACAAGGCACACCAACGTAGAATTAGTGCAAAACCAAATATAGTGCTCCATGATCACTAGGATAAACAGGACAAATGGACATTGCAATAATTCAGGGTAGTTAGCTCATGAGGTGAAGGACATTATGTCACATACCATTGACAATTACAGTCTTCATTAGTAGTTTGCGGCATTCATAGCCCAGTTATTGAACATTTCTGTACCAAGTATGTAGTATTACGGAAAAATGTTCATTAATTGTTTTACATAGAATCAGTAGCCTTCTTTTCCTGGTTACAAAGTATTATGAAATAATCGCATTCTTTTCAGTTAGAGTATAATTAAGAATCATTAACCTTCTCCTAATTACAGTTAATTAATCATTTGTCATTCCAATAATAATCATTAGCCTTTTCCTAATTACAGTTAATTAATCATTTGTCGTTCCAATAATAATCATTAGCCTTTTCCTAATTACAGTTAATTAATCATTTGTCGTTAATTAATCATTTGTCTAATTACAGTTAATTAATCATTGGTCGTTAATTAATCATTTGTCATTCCAATAATAATCATTAGTCTTCTCCTAATTACAAAGCATTATTAAACAGTCACATTCCTTTCTGGTTACAAAGTATCAACATTGGAAACAAGAGCTAATCAATGGCATAATTAATAACAATTCGTGGAGTGACATTAATTATTGGCACTCAGTGGCCAGCAAGTATTGAATAGAATCATCATTCAGTATTATTCAGATTATTACGAAGTCATTATTAAAAATCAGTTAATTACAGTCATAGCATTAATAATCATGGGCATTACAAGTACTCATTACAATAAACAGTGTTCCTCACTCAGTAGTATTCAGATCATTACAAAGTCATTATTAAAATCAGTTAATTACAATCAAAGCATTAATAATCACAGGCACTATAAGTAGTCTCATTACAATAAACAGTGTTCCTCATTCAGTAATATTCCGATCATTACAAAGTCATTATTAAAAATCAGCTAGTTACAATCAAAGCATTAATAATCATGGGCATTATAGGTAGTCTCATTACAATAAAACATTGTTCCTCATTCAGTCAGATCATTACGAAGTCATTATTAAAAATCAGCTAATTAGTCATAGCATTAATAATCATGGGCATTATAAGTAGTCTCATTACAATAAACAGTGTTTCTCCTTCAGTAGTATTCAGATCATTACAAAGTCATTATTAAAAATCAGTTAGTTACAATCAAAGCATTAATAATCATGGGCATTATAGGTAGTCTCATTACAATAAAACATTGTTCCTCATTCAGTCAGATCATTACGAAGTCATTATTAAAAATCAGCTAATTAGTCATAGCATTAATAATCATGGGCATTATAAGTAGTCTCATTACAATAAACAGTGTTTCTCCTTCAGTAGTATTCAGATCATTACAAAGTCATTATTAAAATCAGTTAATTACAATCAAAGCATTAATAATCACAGGCATTATAAGTAGTCTCATTACAATAAACAGTGGCAGTTATTAGCTAGTGACAAAGCATTATCTTAAATATATACCTTTTTTTTTGTCTCATTAAGAAGTCATTACTCAAGTGACGTACTATTCAGAGCTAATCAGTATTATTCAGAATTGTCTCAAACTGGTGTCACTATTTGGGACTGGTAATACCTTTTTTTTTTTTTTTTTTTGTTAGCAATGCATTGCGTTGGGATCGATAATTAATTGCTGAGGCATAACACTATTTGCTTTTGACCTATTGCTGCAAACGAGGATAGGTAACGTCATTCGTCATGAGTCAGCTGTAGCAAGGTTATGTAACAAGACAGTATATGTGATCACATTTATAAATGATAAACACAAATGGGTAAAAATACAAAAAAAATGCAAGTACTAGAACAGGTATAATAAGTAACAGGTTTAGCAAGTATCATGAAAAGCTTCTCCTGAAAAAATACAAAATGGATTATTGACCTGAAAGAAGAAACGCACACTATGCTGAAAAGTAGTGAACGTCGAATTAACAGGTAGTGAAATGTGTATAAAAATGTGTTCCATAGCTGTCCTTTCCAAAACTTTCCGTCATCCTACTATGCAATATAACACCTGCTGTCAAAACAAACTGCAACAAATACTTAAATAACTACATAGCATAAATATAAAACTTCAACATTATCCTCATCTGTAAAGAAAAAACTTCATTATCAATCACTTCATTATCCACATTATCATAACTTCATTATTATCATCACCTGTAAAGAAAAACTTCATTATTCATAATACCATATCCTTCATCATTATTCATCAGTATTCATTATCATCTGCAAAAAATCACTTCATTACTCATTATACAACTATTCCTTATCTCTAGCATATTTCATCACTAAAACTAAGATGTGTACTTCTCTCTGACAGCCTGCATCAATCACCTTGTATTCTGAAAGAAAAAATTAGTTAAGACTGCTATTCTGTGATGAGTATAGTATAGTCTTGTTAATGCTTGTTAATCCTGATCCATTTACTCTTCCTCATAAAGCTATTGCATCTTCTTTCGTTTATTCCGTAGGTGAAATTCCCATTTCTGTTGGATTTATTTCTAACATACATCATTTCTTTCTGAAATTGATGAACAGAGATTAACGTCTTGCATTTAAATCATATACCCACCAAATAATGACTGGTTTATGGTAACATACTTAAGCATACAGCATAACATGACAGAAAACGTAATATGTCAAAAACATTGACAGTGTTCAAATGCAAAAATATACACAGAATAATACAATGCAGCAGCAAAAAAAATGTGAAACAGTCACGATGTTGAGATGTCATAAGGCAAAAAAAATGTCAAAGTCGACTGGTGTGTGTTATATCTTAACTATTTCACAATACATACAAACAAAACTGGAGTACAATCATATACACAAAAAAGTGGAAAATGTGCACGGTCTGATGTGTAACGACAAGAAAAGCGACCTGCTAACCTTACCTTGCCGGGCACTTGCCAAGAAAAAATACGATAATCATCAGTAATTAGTCACGTGAAATAATTGCATTAGTAAATGGCATCATAGTGTGTTGAATCATACAGTGGTTTCACTCAATAAACGGTTTAATGTTTGAGATATGGTGATTGCCTTTCGATTTTCTAGTTCTCAAAGTCTCGACGTGTACAACATTGGGGTGAGGGATGCTGCGAATCCGATACGGACCTGCGTATAGAAGTTCAAATTTACTGCACTTACCTTTTAATTTGCTGGATAAATAGTGTGTACGTACTAGTATCTTCTGTCCAACGTGAAAGACGCGGCGTGTACAAACCTGTTTTTGCTGCCTTCTCCGGCGCTCTGCGGCACGTTTGATGTTGTTCAGCGCAATGTCAATTATTTCGTGGTGTCGTAATCGACGAGATGTAGGAAATGTTATTAATTCTTTAATTTTGTTAGATGGTTCAGCATTTTTCAGTATAACAGACGGAGATAGCATAGTGGATTCATTTGGAATGGAATTAATTACATCTTGGAATGAGAATATGTGTGTGTCCCAATCAATATGTCTTTTGTGGCAGTATATTCGGCACAGTTTACCAATTTCTTTCATTAATCTTTGACAAGGGTTCGAAGATGCGTGGTACTTGGATATATAGATCGGAGAAATGTTTCTGGCTCGTAACATGCGTGTCCATACGCTACTACGAAATTGTGATCCATTATCAGAAATTACTTTCATTACATGCCCTACATGAGATAGAAAATGTTTTACAAATGCTTTCGAAACAGTTTTAGCAGTAGCTTTGCGTAATGGAGTGAAAGTAACAAATTTTGAAGTGAGCTCAACAGCGACAAAGATGTAGCAAAAACCTCTGTTAGTTCTCGGAATCGGACCAAAAATATCTACTGCGGCCATATGTCTTAATTTAACAGGTATAATGGGATATAAAGGAGGAATATGTGAAGTGGTGTCTGATTTAGCTTTCTGGCAAATTTTACAAGACGCTAAAACTCGTCGTATACGTTTTTCCATGTTGGTAAAATAACAGTTCTGTCTCAGTATAAGAAAACATTTTCGTGCTCCGTAATGTGCGTAGCTTAAATGAGTGTACCAAATTAATTTGTTGACCAGTTCGTCAGGAATGCATAATAACCAATTGTTGCTGTCAGGATGAGAGCGGCGAAACAGAATGTCATTGCGTACAGTGTAATGGTTTCTAATCGTAACATTATTCCTATCTTGCCAAAGGTGTTTAATTTCTTTCCACACGTTGTCTTTATTTTGCTCTTGTGCTATGTCCTGTAATGACGATGAAATAAAGTTTTCAAATGCAACTTGCTGAATGTACATGACACTGAAATTTGTTTTGCAGAAGTTGGTTGCTACGTCTTGCTGATTGTTGCCGAGAGAACGCGATAGTGCGTCTGCTATAACATTTTGTGTGCCGGGAATGTGGACAATCGTAAAATTAAATTCTTGTAAATATAGTTTCCATCTGCTTAACCTGTCGTGAGTGAGTTTAGCCGAAAGTAAAAATTGTATCGCTCTGTGGTCTGTGTAAACGGTGGTATGTCTGCCATAAAGAAAGTGCCTAAATCTCGTAAAAGCCCATACAACACATAATGTTTCCAATTCTGTAACAGAGTAATTTCGTTCAGCAGGTGACAGAATGCGACTTGCAAATGCGATGTTTTTAATTACTGTAGAACCGTCTTCTTCAATTTCCTGGAAAATGTGTACGCCTAAAGCGGTATTGGAACTGTCAGTGGCAATGGAAAAATTTCTGGTAAGATCTGGGTGCGATAAAAGTGGGGCATTCAACAAAGCATGTTTCAGGTTCATGAATTCAGAATGTGCTTGCTTATCCCAAGACCAAATTGTGTTTTTACCTGTTAATTGGCATAACCTGGGTGTGTCTAAAGCAGAATGATGAATAAATTTACGAAAAAAGTTAATTAAGCCCAAAAAACTGCGTAATTGCTTCTTCGTCGTAGGAACGGTAATGTCACGTAGAGCTTGAAGTTTTTCCGGATCAGGTGCAATGCCTTCTGCTGAAATTACGTGTCCAAGAAATTTTATGGAAGTTTTGCCAAAGTGCGATTTACTAAGATTAACTGTAAGTCCTTGTGCATGAAAAGTTTGTAACAGTTGTTCAAGAATCAGATTGTGTTCGGACCAGTTAGCTCCTGCGATAAGAATGTCGTCTACATACGTCGTAATTCTGTCTTTAAGTTCTGTCGGAAGTATAGTGTTCAAACCGCGAATAAAAGCTGCAGAAGAAATAGTTAAGCCGAACGGTAGTTTGCAAAATTGATAACAGTCGCCGAAACAGAGAAAAGCTGTATATTTTCTGCAGTTCGGATGAAGTTGAATTTGCCAAAATCCCGATTTCAAATCTAGTGTAGAATAAATAGCTGTACCATGAAATTTCTGTAAAAGTTCCTCTAGTGTCTGTGGTCGATCTGTTTCGTTAATAATAATGTCATTAATGTGACGTGAATCAAGTACAAGGCGAAGTGAGCCATCTTTTTTCTTAACAATATGTAGCGGGTTTATGTACGGACTAACTGCTGGTTCAATAATTCCTTGATCAAGCATATCCTGCAATTCTTTTTTAACCTGTTCTCTGTGAATGTATGGAATAGGATAATGCTTTGCTTTAAATGTGTCGTGCGGTTTGACTTGAAATTCATACATAAAGCCGGACATAGTACCAGGAATGTTGTCAAAAACTGGAGCTTGCTGTAAAAGAATTTTGTGTAATTGCGTTCGTTCGTCGTCTGTAGTTGCACTGCTTTGTCTAACTTTATCGGAAATCATTTGTATTACTTCGTAGTCCATTTCGTCTGGAGTATTATAGTTGTGTACGTACGTATCCGTTAACAATGTGGGATTACAGTCTATGTCACGTGTTGCGGAAATGACCTCTGTGCGGTTGATTGTTTGTTCTTCCGCAGATAATGAGTGCTGAAATTCTAAAGCAAGTTGTACATTTTCATCCTTTATCATTAAATAAGAATTCTGAAAATCGATAACTGCGTCGTGTTGTACCAGAAAATTCGTGCCTAAAATAACGTCTGTTGTCAATAAAGGAACAATCCAAAAATTAGAGTGAAACGTGTGACCTGCGATACAAAATGATAAATGCGTCTGTAATTTAACGTCTACTCCTTTACTCGGTACTGCTCCTTTCACTTTTGTTTTGCCTAAAGGTAATGTCGGATAGGTATTCTCTTTGTTGCACTCGTTGAAAGTCTCCTCATTTATTACTGATATTGGTGATCCGGAATCAATTACTGCTGAGAATTTCGATGAACCAATTTTAATTTCGATAACAGGATGTGAAATGGTTTTCTGAATAACTGGTCTTTCCTGTAAATGAGTGTCTCTGATGTCGTCAAAAGTAATTACATTTTCGTGAACAACATTTTGCGTGTCTAAAGTAGTGCTTGTATTATTGGAAGATGCGATCTGTGCAGTATCTAGTCAGATTCTATCTGACGCGTTATTATTATTAGGAGGATGTTGTGGCATTTCGACTATTTGAACTGTCCTATTACTTCTTCCAGACGTATTACGTTCTGGATGGTACCTACTGTCGGGTTCATTCATGAGAATAGGTCCTTGTTGATTATTTTGTTGCTGGTGAGACCGACTGTTATTATATGTACGCTGATAATTCTGCTCATCGTTTTTACGTCTGTCGTGATAGTCATTCCTATACGGTGCATTACGATAGGCATTGAAATATTGTCTTCTCTGTACGTAATTGTTTCCTTGTTGCCGCGCGTTACTATTTGTTGGATCTTGGGCTATATGCGCACGCGGCGGAACATTAAAGCCTGGTTGACCTTGTGCATTACATTGTTGGTTATGTATTCCAACCGGCTGACTTTCATGCTGTTGTGGTGGAAAACGTCTATTGTTACCAAAATGTGTTTCCTGTTGCTGAAAATTTTGACGATATTGATAATCTGAATTCTGTCTGTTATTAAAGTTTTGGTAGTTGTCGTTCCTAAAACGTCTGTTATCTTTCCGATTGGAATTACGTCCCTGATCATAATTGCAGTACGGTTGTTGACCTTGGTTGTTACTCAAAAAGTTTTTGTTTACAAAAGAATAATCAGATTGCTGTACTTCCAAGAGCTGTAAAAGATCTCTGAATGCTGAAATGTTTTCTTTTTGCTGACCCGTTAGAAGTGACACTCGTAATGACCGTGGTAATTTGGAAATGCATAATTGTATAAGTGCGGATTCACTGTACGGTTCACTCAGGTATTGGTTTTGTTGTACCATGTGCTCAAAAAATTGCGTCACACTGGGAAAATTTGAGTTCTCGTAATTCGGCAAACTAATTAGTTGGTCTTTAATTCCGCGCTGTGTCGTCTTCGACCAGTACGCTGACAGAAAAGGATTCTGAAATTCCTCTACTGAGTAGCATTGCCTCGCGATCGGTCTCATACGAGTTGCCGGTTCGCCTTCCAAAAAACTGCAAATAAATTCAAGTTTTTGTGTTACAGGCCAATTCGGTGGAAGAGCAAAGCTAAATTGTTGAATCCAATCCAGTGGGTGAATCTGCGTTCTATCGTTTTTAAAAACTTTAAACTTTCTTACTGACAGACAATGTTTGTAGTCGAAATTATCATCTCTGTGTGATGGAACAGGTTCAGGATCGTAAGAGAATCTATTCAACTGTGGTTGATCGGAATCTAAGTCCCGTACTCTCTGTAGATTACCCAAATTATACGCACTGCGTGAGTCTGACTCATGTTCATAAAGTGGCGTCTGTTGTGGCATGTTATTAACTGAAATGTTTTTCATCTCTGTTACTTCTTGTTGTAAATTTGATAACTTCCTACGTAACGTGTTGTTAGATGAATCGATCTCATTAATTGTCTGCTGTAAATTTTGAAATTCAGGTGTTTGGATAAATGAAACCGGTGCAGTATCGTCTGATTTATTGTCATTAGCATTTTCGATAACATCAATACGACTGGCCAATTCATCACATTTTTCAGTCAGTATTTTAACCTGATCATCGGTTTTAGAATCAGACGCATTAATCTGTTTTTGCAACTTGCGCGTAGTTTCGCTCAGTTTTTTAACATCAGCTTTGATAACATCACAATCCTGTGTTAGATCTAATTGTTCGAATCTATCTGTCACTGTTTGAATATTTACTGTGTGTGTATCTGTTTTTGATTTAAGGTCAGAAATTTCATCCCGTAATTCCGCGTTCAATTGTTCTATGGTATTAATTTTGTCGGACACTGTAGTAATATTATTGTCTACATACGTCTTCGCTTTCGCGAATATTTTACGTTTGTCCTCTTGTCTTTGTGCAGTGATTGTTTCCATGACTTGTCGTTTTACTTTGTTTTGATCCTGAATAAATCTGCGGAAACGCGTATCACTGTTCTGAATGTGCTGATTAAAGTGCTCGTTAATCTGAGTGTTCTGCTGTTCGAATTTCGCGTCTATCTTTGCCTCCATAGTGCGCGAAATTTCTACCGTCATTGTTCTAAACTCGTCCCGTAATTGTGCAGCTTTTTCAGAGCATTGTTTAGCGACTCCGCTAATTTCGTCTCTGAGTGTATCTGTCGCGGCTGTTTGCATTTCCCTTAATTCTTGCGCTACAGACTTTATTTCTTCGCTATTTTTTCGTGAACAAGCCTCAATTTCCACGCGCAACTGTTCCTTAGTGTCATGGCACTGCGCGGCAACGGCTCTAATTTGTTCACTAAGCTGTCTGGAATTGTCGTCTAATTTTTCATTCTGTTGTCTGACCTGTTCAATAAGTTGTTTGAGATCCGCATTATTATTGTCTTGTTTTTTATCTAGTTGTTTGACATCTACACTAAGTTGTTTGCAATTTACAGTAAGGTCGTTCTTAAATTGTAGCATTATTGCCATAAATTGATTCAAATCAAAAGTAGCAGTTGCATTCTCAGTGCTCTGTGATGGAGTACTTCCAATTGTCATGCTCTGTGCGACCATTTGGTCATTCTGTATTTTAGAAAAAGGTTTGCCAGTCAAATGTACACTATCAGTCATTGTTTCGGAATTAAATAAATCCGCCCTACTTTGTGTGATCTGTTCATTTTCATTAGACAAATTTGTCTGTTCGTTACTTGGGTTTTCCAAATCGGGTGTGTTAAGCTCTGCAGCGCTCATTACAATAGAGCGTTCTGCGTCATCAATTGTCGTCAAGTTAACAGACGAGACAATTGAGTTCGTTTGTTCATCATTAAGGCGAAAGTCATCATTAGTGGTTGGAATGCACTGGTTGTTAGTGGACGCAGGATTGTCATGATTACACTGCGTGTCACTAGTATTATTGGTGAAGTTATTTAATTCGCTTATTTCGTTCATAATACCTCGCGATACACTATTCACAGTCTTTCGCGGCATTTTAACAACAGTCACAATTATTCACAAAACAATAAGCACAAATGCAAAAGCAACACACAAATACAATAGAGCAACGAATTGCCGTTGACCTGTAGAAAGAAAGTCACAAGATTAATAAAAGCGTTGCGCCAAATCCTAATTATATCTAAGCAAATAAGAGCAGATATCTGACTGTTGCTCAAAAGACTCTCAACGAAATTCGATCCTGGACTGGGTGTCGCCAAGTGTAACCTCCCCACCGAATTTTAAAAGAAAAAAAGACAATACTTAATAGAAATGGGAGCCGAGTGTAACCTCCCCACAAAATTTTAAAAAGACAGAATATTATTTAAGAATGCTAATGGTCATTGCTCTATGCGTAACCTGCCCACAATGAAATGTACTGACAATGGCAACAAAAATGTGAAATTCGCAATCTGACTCAAATATAAATTCTTTAGCAAAAAATTAAAGTCCATTCAGTGACAAAAAAATTCAATTAAACCGAAACATCGGTCTATGGCCCTGTGTAAAACAATCAGAATTAAAGTCTTACCTCAGAATAACTGGATGTCAAATTTCTGCTCTTATTTCTGCGCACGGCTTGGAGGAACTGCATTGCAAATAATAATATTCCTTTTTTCTGTGAATTTACTGAAATTTTTCTTCAAAAGAAGTGGAATGAAATGGGAAGTGCAACGAAATCTTTAGTTCAATAAAAAATTAAATTTTTGAAAAAATGCTTTTGAAATAAAAATTATTATTGGGGGACTTGTTGGAGAATAATTACAGTAAATAGATTTTTACATTATCTAATGATTATATTAATTAACAGTATACCTCATTCACCATCTTGACCAGTGTTGCCGACCGCCTACATCACACAACCGCACTGGGCTGCTACTACTGACCGACCGCTCTGCATGACGACTACTAGCGTACTGCACTGCACGACTACACAGAGCTACAGACTCGCAACGACTGACGACAGAGTACTGAGAACCGCTCGCAACACTCGCGCGGTCAAGCGCAAACTCTCTGGTCACAGATGCTACAATGCCTCGCCATCGCTGCTATGTTACATACGTGTTTCAATAGGCAACATCAAGAGAGAGGGGAGTCAGGAGCGCCCTGGTCCGGTGGTTGGCGTGAGCAGCTGCGGAACGAGAGGTTCTCGGTTCAAGACTTGTGAAAAGTGTAATTTTTTATTTTCAATCTGTGACAAACTCTTACGTTTTCATCGCTTTTTGGGAGTGATTACCACATCCACAAGAAAATCTAAATCGGCCAAGTTAGAAGAATGTTTTTATCCATTCGCCAAGTGTACAAGTTAGGTGGGTTGACAACATATTCCTGTCATGTGACGCACATGCCGTCACCAGTGTCGTATAGAATATATCAGACGTGTTTTCCTGTGGAGGAATCGGTTGACTTATGACCTAGCGATCAAATGTTTCCGGTTCCCATTGGAGAGGCACGTCCTTTCGTCTACTAATCGCACGGTTTTGCGGTGCGGTCGCAAAACACAGACACTAACCTTATTGCAATGAACAGAGACGTCAATCAACGAACAGACAGATCATAACTTTGCGAAAATAAAGAAATCAAAATTTTCACACGAGGGAGGACTTGAACCAAGGACCTCTTGTTCCACAGCTGCTGATGCTAACCACGGGACCACGGCACTGCTGAGCGCACGCTCTCCTTGATGCTGTATATCTTGCCCATGGACTACTCAGTTTGTATATTTTGCTTATTTTTTCATACTTCCACACAACTTCTTCCTGTTTTCTCGACTGATCCGTGTTCAGTTTTTCAGGGCCTATCCACTGTGCCAACTTATAACTAAATCTGGGGGGGGGGGGTGCGATGGGGAGGTTCCCTTGTAAGAGTAAGGGTGTGGCCCAGTAAAAGTGATATTTAAATGACCATCTTACGCGTATAGAATACTAATTCCAATCCCAAAACCATACCCAGTAAATATAATCCTGAAATGAGGCCTCATAACTCAGTGTTGTGATGTCATAAATTAATCAAAGTAAAGATCCAATGTAAAAGTACATCGTTTAGTGGTGCAGATGTCGATTAGCTGGATTTTTTGGTTGCTTGTGTCTGCTCACCCTTCCCCGCTCCTTTTGTGTTTCACTGAATCATCATTAAATGTAATAACCACTAAAAAATTAGGGCTGCCCCTTTTTGACTATTTACCAAGCATTGATTCAAGGAACGCCGCGAGACTATAATTATCAGTGCAAGTTTAAGTCACCAGAATCAGCCAACGATCCCTTGACAGACTGAGACAGAACAAAGGTTAGTGATTCCATTTGTCCACAGGTAAGAAAGATGCGTGGGAGCAATGGTAATCTTGCAGCCCTGCAGGCAAGATCTCGTACCTTCTGTCTTTCGTCCGTTTGGCCAAATGGTGGATGCACCCCGTAGGAAGCAGTACGTTTATGTTGCGGAAGTTATTCGTTCAACAAGGTATTGGCTCCGACGTCGACCAGACGAGTGGTACCTTGCGGGCATCCAGGCCCGACCACCAAGGTGGCGTCAAGCAAAATCAAGTTTATATTGAGAAATAACATTTTGTAGCCTAAAGGGTGGGAAATAATATGTACTGGAATCCAACTTGCTTTCGGGGGGTGGGGGGGGGGGGGGAGGGGGCTTTGACGTGTGACGTAAGGCTGTTGGGGTATGTGACGTCACAACTGCGAGGAATTTAGTTTGTGAGAGTGGCGTGTTTGTAGGTGTCGTTTTGGTGTGATCGGTGCTGCTCTCTGGTGGTGTGTTAGGTGATGTTTTTGGTTTTGTTTGAGTGTGTGGCGTGTTTATAGGTGGCGTATTGTTGCGGTCGGTGGTTCTATCTGGTGGTGTGTTTATGGGTAGCGTGTTACGTGACGTATGTGGTTCATTTGCGTGATAGCACTGCACGTTTGTGGTATCGGGACTGTGCTTTCAGCTGAATATTTTTAGTGAGGTAACGATTTTAGTTTTGTTATATCGACGATATTGTAGTTTTTTCTGTTCATCATGTGTGAATTTTGGTAAATTGCTTTTTTTATGTCTTTGGTAGGTATGGATATGGCTGACAAGGTCAACAGTTTTCGGTTGTCGGCGATGATGGGGGACAGTGCGTTGTCTCTAATAAAATTTCTTCAACTATTCGGATTTTTGAAGTGTTCAGTATGTCGTGAAGAAATGAGGCTTACTAAAGTTCCGGCGTCTCGGACCAGGGACGGCTGTATGTGGAGATGTAGGTCAAGGAAAGTGTTCGATTCCAAAGTGTGGTTGTGGCTGTGGGTGTTCCGGTATCGGGGGGCTGCTGTTGAGCTATATAGGTCAAGGGAAGTGTTCGATTCAAATTTGTTGGATCGGGAGCTGCTGTTGAGCTACATAGGTGAAGGGAAGTGTTATTTGTGGGATCGGGAGCTGATGTTGAGCTGTATAGGTCAAGGGATGTGTTCGATTACAATTTGTAGCATCGGGAGCTGCTGTTGAGATATACAGGTCAAGGGAAGTGTCTGATTCCAGAGGCTATTGTATTTACTGTAATTTGGGTAGTTTTGTGTTGTCGTTTTTTTTTCGTCGTTTTGTGTGGTTTGGTATGGTGGTGTGTGTCTAAATTTGTTGATATTTACTTTTTCCCCACCCAAAAACCCCCAATTTCCCACGCTTGTCCCGTTAGTTTCATTAGGTTTTTTGTGGATAGTGCGTGTGTTGGTTTTTACAATGTATTTTCGAGTTTGCGGTCATGTTTAAGTGCTGACGTCATAGGTGCCATATTTGAGTAGTAGTATATGGTCGTTTCCGCCATATTTGTGACGTCATGGGTGAAAGCAGACGGGTGGAATCGGACGTTTCTGTATTTCCCATTAGAATGCTGAGGGCCACTCGTATGTTTGGTTATGAACTTGACGTACAATAAACCTAAAAATTACAAAAATTCGATTGCTGTGTTGTTCTGTTGTAAGTGGGGAGGGACTGCACTGATGCACGGGCAAAAATGGAAACACTCGCAGGTAATAGTCTGCGTGGTTACGTTTCCCCTTTAGACGGCATTTTTTTCCCGGGGAACAGGTTCCGGTGTCGTCCATGGGCGGCCGCTTCCAGCGGCATTTCCGCGGCGCGGCGGCGACCGCACGGCCAGGTTTCCGCGTCGCTGCCGCCGCCACCTGCCTCTCTTCGTCGTCAAATTTCCGATGCCGGAAATGACGAGTACGGCCCCGCGGCGTACCTGCCGCTCGCTTCCGGAACCGCAGCGCCAGTGAAAGGCCGTCGCTCCGACTCGCCTGATGAACCGAGAAGTGTGTCGGTGGCCGCCGGCTCTGACGGGGGTTTGGCTGGCACGTACGTTGTTTCTGTCACTACCCTGCCGCTGCTTCACGCCTGTTCGGAAGTTATTAGTCATTAAGCACGGAGTCGACGCTACAGTTTTCATTACAGTGGGAAACTCTGAGCTTGCATAACCACACCGGAGATATTCCGTTAATATCGTATACCAGCGCCGCTACCCTTTCTGAAGGCCTCATACCGAAGAGAAAGAAAGTCAGATGAAACTATATGTTCTCGTATGCCCATCCTTTTGACTGGAGGTCTTGGGAAACACAGCCGTTCACTGTTGTAAGAAAATGAAAAGCCCACAACCGCCCTTATGATCTTATGTATTGCGTAGCTACCAGTTTCGGCGCTTCTATTCCCTTCACGGCCTGAAGACGACGCATTCAAGCACCGAAACTGGTAGCTGCACAATAAATAATATCCTAACGACTGCTGTACGCGTTTCATTTTCTTACGGAACTATGTGGGTCAAGAGACCTTTTCAGTTTGAAACATTTATGATGTACACAACCGGCGATTAAAATTGCTACACCAAGAAGAAATGCAGATGATAAACGGGTATTCATCGGACAAATATATTATACTAGAACTGACATGTGATAACATTTTCACGCAGTTTGGGTGCATGGATCCTGAGAAATCGGTACCCGGAACAACCACCTCTGGCCGTAATAACGGCCTTCATATGGCTGGGCATTGAGTCAAACAGAGCTTGGATGGCGTGTACATGTACAGCTGCCCATGCAGCTTCAACACGATACCACAGTTCATCAAGAGTAGTGACTGGCGTATTGTGACAAGCCAGTTGCTCGGCCACCATCGACCAGACATTTTCAGTTGGTGAGAGATCTGGAGAATGTGCTGGCCAGGGCAGCAGTCGAACATTTTGTGTGTCCAGAGAGGCCCGTACAGGACCTGCAACATGCGGCCGTGCATTGTCCTGCTCAAATGTAGGGTTTCACAGGGATCGAATGAAGGGTAGAGCCACGGGTCGTAACACATCTGAAATGTAACGTTGACTGTTCAAAGTGCCGTCAATGCGAGCAAGAGGTGACCGAGACGTGTAACCAATGGCATCCCGTATCATCACGTCGGGTGATACGCCAATATGGCTAGGACGAATACACGCTTCCAATGTGCGTTCACCGCGAAGACGCCAAACACGGATACGACCATCATGATGCTGTAAACAGAACATGGATTCATCCAAAAAAACGACGTTTTGCCATTCGCTTACCCAGGTTCGTCGTTGAGTACACCATCGCAGGCGCTCCTGTCTCTGATGCAGCGTCAAGGGTAACCGCAGCCATGCTCTCCGAGCTGATAGTCCATGCTACTGCAAACGTCGGCGAACTGTTCGTGCAGATTGTTGTCGTCTTGCAAACGTCCTCATCTGTTGAGTCAGGGATCGAGACGTGGCTGCACGATCCGTTTCAGCCATGCGGATAAGATGCCTGTCATCTCGACTGCTAGTGATACGAGGCCGTTGGGATCCACCACGGCGCTCCGTATTACCCTCCTGAACCCACAGATTCCATATTCTGCGAACAGTCATTGGATTTCGACCACCGCGAGCAGCAATGTTGCGATATGAAAAACCGCAACCGCAATCGCGATAGGCTACAATCCGACCTTTATCAAAGTCGGGAACGTGATGGTACGCTTTTCTCCTCCTTACACGAGGCATCACAACAACGTTTCACGAGGCAACGCCGGTCAACTACTGTTTGTGTATGAGAAATCGGTTGGAAACTTTCCTCATGTCAGCACGTTGTAAGTGTCGCCACCGGCGCAAACTTGTGTGAATGCTCTGAAAAGCTAATCATTTGCATCTTCTTCCTGTCGGTTAAATTTTGCGTCTGTAGCACGTCATCTTCGTGGTGTAGCAATTTTAATGGCCAGTAGTGTAGGATAACAGTTGGTTACCGAGAATGTAGACATAAACATTCTCGGACTTTTTGTCTCGTCAGATCACAGTAAAACCTCGACATTTAGGCGATAACCTCCACCGTCGTCGACAGGAGAAACTGATTGACTAAACTGCAGCTATGGTGGGCTTGTATAGACCATAGACGGCTTGTAATTTTGGTCGATAATTACGTAAAAATGTCGCAGATGGTGTCAAAGTCAGCGCTGGTGGCACCACCGCTCCCACAGTAGTGTAAACATTGCGACTATTATCTCTGGCTTTCCTCTGCTTGGAGAACTCGCTTTCATGCCCCGCTATGATCATATCCGCTGTCACGACTGAAGTTCTTCTCACACATTCTTGTTCCTACAACCTCTTTAACTACAGAATCCCAGTATGTAGGGGTCTTAGACATAAAGTTGGCCATTACTGGAGTCAACGCATAACTCATAGCCATTCCGTCCGTCATTTCATAAAACTTACCGCCATACAAGGAGTAGGTGCTCACCATAACGTGTCGTAACAACTTAATCGTTTTAGGAACATTTTCAGGAACTCACATCAAATTTGGCTTCCCTTCGTTCATCTTCATTTTATTGCTTAGTTGAAGACACGTTTATGGCCTGGTCACACGACATGGAAGCTCTTGAGCATTTACTTGGACACATGAACAACATGCATCCAAACATTGAGTTCACTGGTGTGACAGAGAAAGAAGGAAGCCTGCAGTTTTTAGATGTTTTGGTATGACGAAAGTCCGGTGGACGTCTCGGCCACGCAGTATACCACAAGCCGACACAAACTGATCTTATCTCAGCACCCTGAGTTTTCATCGTCCAGTCCAGAAGCTAGCAGTTTTAAATACATTCGTATATACAGTGAAAACTGTTTATGACGAGGATTCCAAATTTAATCATCTGAAGTACGTGTTCGGAAAGAACGGACCTGGTTCACGTGATACGAAGTCAGCGTTCTCCAAGAAATGGAAACGTGAAAAATCACTTGATGAACCATAGATTTTATTCCTTCCTTTCCACAGCTCTACGTCCAACAAAATAGGAATTCCGTAATTTGAGAGGTTGTTGGAATAAGAAAATGTGAGGAGAACTTCAATCGTGGCAGCGGATATATTCTTAGCAGTGCGTGGAAGCGACCTCTCGATGTAGAGAAGAGGCAGAGGTTTTAGTCGCATGTGTACACTAGTATGAGAGTGGTGGCGCCACAACACAGGTGTTGACACCGTCTGAGACAGTTTTAGGTAATTATCGACCAATCACAAGCCGTCTATGGTCTATAAAACGCCACTACAGCCGCAGTTAATTCAGTCATTTGCTCCTGACAAAGACAACGGAGGTTATCGTCGAAAACTCGAGATTTTACTCTTAATTGACGCAGCAAGTAGTCCGAGAATGCTTTATACAACAATGCCTTCACGAAGGACTTTGTTCCTATCTTCATTTACGTTAATGGAAACCGGAATGAGTGAGTCCAAGTCATGGTGTGAAAAACAAGGCCAAAATAACTATGAACGATATGTAGCCTGAGCCACGTCCTGCACACACAGCGGGTTAAACATCTCATTGGACCGTTTTTTGGTGGTAACAAACTTTTATTTTTATTTTTTAACATACATAGCTAATTTAATAATATAACATTGAAATGATTTGATTCCTGATACAGTTCACTGAGTCTATGTGTTAATGGGAGGCAGCTTTTTCCCTTTTCAAGTCTTGATGAGCCTTGTCACTATGTCTTGATGTCGATAAGAACGCAGAACTTTGTTGTTGTTGTTAGACAGTTTCGTCACGGGGTTTGCTAACGATATTCACCATACAATTTTTTAAATGCTGTGTCTTATGCTTTGAGTAATAAATTCCCAAAAATTTGTTCACGTTTTCGTATTTACCTTATTTTCTCATATCTTTATTATAGATAGGCTAGAAACTCTGATTTCTCATTGTGCCACCAGTCAGCTACTGTCAAGTTTCAGTATTACTTGGTCGATTGAGGAAGTGCAGCTTTATGTTCCACTGTTTGCAATGGCCTGGATGTAGCAATACTCACTGTCCCTTGTAACTTTTCGAAGGAGACTAATACTCAGTTTTCCGTGCTTTCTAATCCTGACCTCCGTGATCGCGTTCACTGCTAACCACATCAACACGTTCCTCAGTAAATTTTCTGCTTTCTATTTTCCTATCTGAGTGAACGCCAAAGGTAGTTTTTGAAAAGAGATTTATTACTTTAACATATCAGTAAAATACGAGCTACACCAGTAATTTCAGGGCGAAAATGTACCACACCATAGTTTCCGCAATAATTCAGAACGTTTTGACGAACACTGCGAGGACGTGAGGGTGTTTCTGTCGCTCCCAGACCAAATGACCACAACCGTATTGGGCACATCTGAGATGCTGTTTAGTGAGTACTGCATTGTTGAATTCAGTTTCCACCAATTAGTGTAACCGATCGGGCAGTTGAGGGTTCATAAATTGGGCTAGTTGCAAAACGCATTCGCTATCTCGTGCAGCTCATTCATGGAAGCGTCGTCATTGTCATCACGGTGAAAGAAGGTGCTGCTCGCTAACACAGATGCACATGCATATGTAGCTGCAGCGCCGTACGTGGTGCAGCGTACTTTTTACTGCCGTTAATAGCGCCTTTGTTCCTCCAGTCATGTGCACAGTGAAGGAGGATGGCTATTTATATGTCTTCCTGAGTACTGTAATCTCTCTTATCTTGTCTTTTCAGCTATTACACGAAATATACGGTGGAGGCAGAAGAATTGTTTTACGGTCTGTCTGAAATACTGTTCTCTGAATTCTCCCGAGGGCATTATACTGGAGAATATCGTATTTTATTTCCAGCCATTCCCCATGAATTATTGTCGGCATTGCCGTAACACTTTTTTATCTAGTGATGCAAACTTTTAAGATCTGAACAGATCGTTTCTGAATTTTTGCGAATACCAGTGTCACTCGGTCACTTTTCCAAACATTTAATTGTTATGCTATGATAGGTTGTACAGTGCTATGGGAGTGATCCATTCGTATATTGCACGTATGGAGAATCCATCAACATGTCATGGTATCCCATTCTCTGTTACGAAAATTTATTTCACGTTTTCGATTAAATTCATAGACATTCTGCCAACGTCGAAATTTATCTGGTGAAAACTTACAATCATTAGTGTCATTCCAATAATCTTACTGCTACCCATTGTTATTTAATCTACGTGGTGCATTTCCGGCGTTGACGTTAACCTCCTAAAACTGAACGTAACAGAATATTCTCTTTTTTTTTTTTTGGTTGGTAATACTCTGCATTTATTTACATTTGGTCGTCGAGCAACGTAACACCGTTACAATTCCAACCGAATTTGGGATAACCGTCCATCTGTAGCAGTAGTCGGAGTGTAGAATGATACGTAATGATTCCAGCACGTAAGTAGCAGTCCTATGTATCTAGAAACATTTTTATGAAGTACGTTTTTCTAACAATATTATATGAGACTGTTGCGTTAGTACTATTCGGTGCCATGAAATCTTCAACTTCCACACTTCGTCGAATAAAATCGTGTAAATTTATTGGAATCATTTTCCACCTTTTTTTAAATTAAACATATAGATAAATCATTTCATACTGCGAAAAACTCTTATGTGACACGTTTTAAGACAAACAACTTATTAATGGCGACCAGCTATAGAAATATGAACGGTTAAACTTCTGTTGTTATTAGCTTATCAAATGATAGGATTTAATTTATAGCTTTTTAATGTTGCGATGCTTTGACACACACACACACACACACACACACACACACACACACACACACACACACCTACATTCATTCTAGGAGACCCATTTCAGTGCGGTGTTTTCGTTTATTTGGTATAAACCGTATAATATTGTCAATAGTTCCATAAAATTAATCGCTTTTCATCGTTATTCCATTTGTCGTTTTCGATAGTTTATTATTGTGGTACGTGCTTTGGAATTGCTTCATATTTCTTACGTCTATAGTTAGCCTCATTAAGAACGTATTCTACTGATAGTTCTGCTCTTGTTTCAACTATAATTTCTTCACAGATTTTAGGTTTCTCTTGGTTCATCACAGTTAATTTATGTCACCCGGTTCATTCTTCTACGTCTACATGACTACTCTGCAATTTGCAGTTAAGTGTCCGTCAAAGGGTTCATCGAACAACCTTCAAGCCCTATATTGCTCTACCGTTCCACTCTGGAACAGCGCGCGGGAGAAACAAACACTCCGATCTTTCCATGCGAGCTCTGAGTTCTCTTATTTCATTGTGATGATCATTCCTCCCTTTGTATGTGGGCGTCAAAAAACTATTTTTACGCTCTGAGGAGAAAGCAGGTGATTGAAGTTTCATGAGAAGATCGTACTGCAACGAAAAAAACGCTTGTGTTTTAACGAATGCCACCCAAGTTCGCGTGTCATATCCGTGGCATGATGTTCCCTATTCCGCGATAATACAAAACGAGCTACCCTTCTTTGAACTTTTTCGACGCCTTCCATCAATCCTATCTGATGTGGATCCCTCACCGCACGTCAGTGCTTCAGATGAGAGCGGATAGTCGTAGTGTAAGCAGTCTCTTTAGCACAGCTCTTGCATTTTGTATGTAATCTGCCAATAAAAAGCAGTCTTTGATTTGCTTTCTCCACAAAATTATCTAAAGTGATGGTTCCAACTTAAGTTATTCGTAGTTGTAACCGCTAAGTATTTAGTTGAATTCACAGCTTTTAGATTTGTGTGTTTTATCCTGTAACCGGAATCTGGCAGATTACTTTTGGTACTCACGTGGTTGATTTCATACTGTTCGAGTTTTAGAGTCAATTGCCTCTTTTCACCCTACACTATCTTGCCTGAACCATTTTTCAGTTTTTTTGGGTCATCTGATGACTTTTTAAAACGGTAAATGATAGCATGATCTTCAAACATTCTATGAAGGCTGCTCATATTTCCTCTTAAACTAATTACGTAAATCAAGAACAGCAGATGACTTATAACACTTCCTTTGGGAACGGCAGATATTATCTCTGTTTTACTCGATGATTTTCCGTCAATTACCAGCTACTGTCACCTCTCTCACAGGAAACCTCGAATCGGGTCACATAAATGAAAAGATATTCCATAGACAAGCAGTTTGATTAGATATCATATGCGAGGAACCGTGTCAAAAGCTTTCTACAAATCTAAAAATATGGTATCACTTTGACATCCCCAGTCCATGATATTTACTACTTCCTGTGAATAAAGAGCTTGTTTTGTTTCACAAAAACGATATTTTCTGAATCCGTATTGTCTTTTTCTCAGTAAATCGTTTTCTTCGAGGTAACTCATAATGTTCGATCACAGTAGATGTTCGAAAATCCCACTGCAAATCGGCCTTAGCGATATGGGCCTGTTAGTCAGCAGATTACTCCTATTTCCTGTTTTTGGTTTTGGTGTGACTTGTACAACTTCCCAGTGTTTACGTAAGGATCTTTCTACGAGCGAGCGATTGTATCGCGATTCCGGTAAGTACCTTCAAAATAAATGTCAGAAATCATGGTATAAAGAAATACCTGCGTTTCCCGTTATTTATATACTACTGAATGTCTTCATCGAAATAATGAAGAAAAGTAACTTGATACGTTGGAAGTAACGAAGTTGATACTCTTATCTGTATTGAGTTTGGTGCTGCTTCCCAAAACTGAATTAAGTGATTGCTGGAATCTTTGCTTGTCTGAGGTAACGGATAATTGAGCCTCCCACTCATTTACAAACTTCGCTGCTTAATAAATGTCAGTGTAGAACACTTCAAATGTGGCTGACGTACTACAAAGGTTTCTTCAGTGATTGCAGGCAAATAGATACGTCGGTGTTTCCTAGGGTAAAAGGAATCTGCGTAAAAGTGTCCCCGGACTATAGAAGCAAGTAAGTGCTTGGAGTCTGAAAAAGAGCTATGTCGTTACGGCACGACTGTGCATTCACGACCTCGTTCGAGCATATCGATCTCCAAATATGAACCTTACAAGCGATGGACCTTAGCCCCGTCGAGGATTCTGCAGCAAGTGGCTTCTTAAACAGTTTATGGGGCAGTGTTGGATAATAACTCGGACTCTCTAAACCGTAGGCTCATGCTGTGTTTCCAACTTTCCAATCGTATATGAGAAAATTCACCAGACTGACACTGCATATCACATCGATTTTACTTCTTATCCAAATAACTACTTATATCCATATAACATCGCTCGTTTGGATGTTATGCGTCATTAAAGTCGCGGATACATTCGCCATCAATAACTGAACGTATTCTTTCTTTTTCCCAGTGAGTGTCAATTCTGCACAGCTGACGACACCTAAATTTACTACGCGCAGTGTCTCTGTGTTTTATCGATATAACACTTTACTTCCAATCCTAGTGAGGCCATACGTCACAATTAAATTATCAGACCACACATTCCGGTCCTGAGTTGACTGATTCTTCTGTTTTTGAATTTATTTCAGATACTTAACATTGTTTGGTAATTTCGTTGCTTTAATACATACTTTACACATAACAGTTATTCTAATTCAAATTATTGTATTCGTTGGACTCTAGATTGCTGCGCTGCATAAGAAAACTACTAAATATAAAAAATGGATGTGTATTCCATTCCTCTCCTAATCCACAAACCGCACTCGGTTTTGGGCCTGATAGTCTCCTCCTCAGCGTTCTGTCTCGGCATCTTCTTCCCTCGCTCTAAGTATCTAAAGATCCCGGGCCACCTTGTCTCTCAATCTTATTTTCGGTCTGACTAAAGGACTTCTCCCTTTGGGTTTATTCTCTGACACCTCTCTCCGTCTGTAACCTTCCTCTCTTCTTTACATCTACCCGACCCATTTCAGCCTCCTCATCTTGGCTTCCGCAGCAACATCTACTCTATTAGACACCTCCCTGAGCATCCCGTTCTTTCTTCTTCGCCGTTCTCCTCCTTCGAAAACTGATGCAGATATCTTCCGCGGGATTTTACTTTCGAAAATCTTTATCTTTTTCTGCGTACACGTAACCAGTCTCCACACGTCTGCCCCACGAAGTGATAGTGGCCTCACTGTAGTTTTACATACGAGTGCTATTCGGAAAGTAAGGAACGATAGGTCGCGAAATGGAAACCACAGTGAAAATCAAAACTGCTTTATTTGCAACAGTTACCTACAACTTCCAGCTGCTTATCTCCATAGTCGCGGATCCGACTTAGACATCTGTCGTAGCGTTGTACCAACTTTCCAATACCATCGTTACAGAAGGCAGCCGCTATTGCTTTCCGCCAATTCTCTACGCTGGCCTACGGCTCGTTGTCTGTGTCAAAATGTTGCCTACATAGCCAGCCGTTCATGTGGGAAGAGATGAAACTCAGAGGGAGACAATTACGGGCTGTATTGTGGGTAATCAATCATTTCCAATTGAAAATGATGCAGGAGCATCGTCATTGCCTCTGCAGAATGCAGCTGAGAATTGTCTTGAAGAACAAAACGCACAGCCGGCCGAAGTGGCCGTGCGGTTAAAGGCGCTGCAGTGTGGAACCGCAAGACCGCTACGGTCGCAGGTTTGAATCCTGCCTCGGGAATGGATGTTTGTGATGTCCTTAGGTTAGTTAGGTTTAACTAGTTCTAAGTTCTAGGGGACTAATGACCTCAGCAGTTGAGTCCCATAGTGCTCAGAGCCATTTTGAACAAAACGCACAACAGTTATGTAATGTTGGCTGCACAGTTTCAGGCGAAATTTCTCAACAGGCCCTCGTACTTGGCGGGAGACACTATTGTGCTCCCTGCGTGCTCGGAAGTAAAGAGAACGACGTAACGCGATCGGCAGGCATACTAGAGACACTGCCCAACACACCTGTGCAAAACGTCATCGGAGTTTCACTGTGGTTTCCATTTCGCGACCGATCGTTCCTTACTTTCCGAATAACCCTCGTATCTTTATTTTCGTTCGTCTTGATAAAGTTTTGAGTGAAAGTAATTTTTTGGGTGCATATGGTTGTATTAATAAAAAAAACTTTACAGTCACAAGCAAGATATCTAAAATATTTCTACCGTCATATACCAGTTCTCACCATTTGTTGTCCCTTGGGTTCTGCATGTGCACTGCAGCCACAAGGAACTCCGCTTTTCGTTTACCTTCATACTTTCTTATTATTAGACTGCACCTGGCCTTGTACTTCCTTAGTTCCCTGTAGTAATAAACAATCGTTTCAGTTTGTAGCTTCTGTTTATTTAACACCATAAAACGTGTGGCTCTAACACTTTCTCAGCTCCGCTAGAAATAGGACAATCTGGACAGTACTAAACACTAATACCTAAAGGAAATATTTATGTGTTGTTGTTATACTGTCGTCTTAAGGAAACTGAATTCTATGTTCTATATGTACCCTAATCAAGCACCTGCCATAAGATGCTGGTTCTACGGACTTTTTATGGAAAATATCCTGTAAAAATCCCATCGCGGTCACCAAATTTATCAAGTAACTCTGTTGATAAAATAATTCAAGCCTTTTTTCATCCACTCATTAACAAGTGTAGCACCATGGACAGAGGCTCTCAGTGCCCCTACTACTTTGAGCAGCTGTTACGCAATCGCCCTCTTACAGTCACATATCGTGCAGACAACCCCGTGCAACTCATCGTTCAGTCTATGTAAAGCCACACTAATATTTGCTTGGTTCCTCTATCTGCAGACCATAGTTTCGTATTGTTCTTGGCTGCTGACTGATAACCAATGTTGTTGCTACTGCAGAAAACATTAATTTTCATTCAAACATACACTGAGATGCTATTCTTGTCGCCAGATCTAAGAGAAAAATCTTTCGGAATTTAATTTGTGTAATTACGTTATTTGAAAATTGTCGTCTATTCTGTTACTATTATTTACAAATAGCACTATGAGGTTCAACTCCCTTTCTTTCCAAAAAAAAAAAAATAAATTCTTACATGTTTCACAAAGATCTGTATTAAAAAAAACACCAATTGGCTCTTTCTCTTTATACACGTTCTCAGAAAATTATTCTTTCTCTGTGCGGTACAGTTAATTCAAAGATTGTGCTGTTCATTGTTCCGTGAAATTCTTTTTGAATATGTTCATATTCATTGTCTTTCGTCACCGCTTTTCCCTCTGTTTAGTAATATAATAAAGCTCTCTTCTCTTTGTTTTGCTGTTGTGTTCACAGAGAGGGTCTTCTTCGTATAAACATGATATTTTGCCAGAAGACTCCATAACGACATACTTAAAAAAATTTAAAAACAACTATAGAATCTAGTTTTCGGTCTCCGTACACACGTACACACATTCGTCACTTATCCCCCGATAACAATGAAAGAGATGAAACATTTTTGCGTAATATATACTGACTTCACGGGCCTTGTATGATCTGACAATTGGCAGTCGATTGGAAAGCTGGGCGATTTTTTAACAACTGCTCAAGGACTTAATTGTGCAATGCAGCCCTCACCTTTAGGTGTGCTACTCAAATCACTTCAGTTTTTCTCAGCAGCTTTTAATAAGTCTAATTATTTAGGGCCCTCGCTCCCACTATAAAAGGTTCACCCAGTGAGACAAGAGGAATTATTCTGGACAGAACTCATTTAACCATCTGACAATCGTGAAGACTTAGCGTCTGTTCATGACGATCGAGTAACCGAAGCAAAATCAATGTATGAATGCAGCCAGAGATACATAAACCTCGTTCATCATCACCCATAGATTACAATGGACTCAGGAAATGAAATGACTTCACATAAGACTTACATGTGAAGATACTACATGTGAAACGGGCATAGCAATATAAATTTCAATTGAAAAGTCTTTGATGCAAATTCCTTAGTAAACTTTTGTATACCTTTTACACTTTGGCAAGTAAAGTTGCATGTAGCCCGCCCGGTTAGCCATGCAGTCCAACGCACTGCTTTCCCGGGCGGGAAGGCGTGCCGGTCCCCGGCACGAATCCGCCTGGTGGATTAGTGTCGAGGTCCGGTGTGCCGGCCATTCTGTGGGTGGTTTTTAAGACGAATGCGGGCTGGTTACCTTTATTCCGCCTCAGTTACAGTATGTCAGCGATCGCTGCACCAACCCTTTCTCCTCGTACACGTTCACCATAATACGCCAACATAGGGGCTACACTCGTCTGGTGTCTGGTGTGAAATATTCCCCGGGGGGGGATTCTACTGGGGGCCGAACCGCGCAATAACCCTGGGTTCAGTGTGGAGCGGCAGTTGTGAACCACTGAGGGCTACGGCAGGGACAAAGTCTCACCGTTTTTTCAAGGTCCCCAGTTCCTTACACTTTCGTTTCCACACTATGAAACGTAAGGTTTAATCTATCCTCTGTAACTCCAATAGAATCTTTCCGTATTTCCTGGCAGCTAGTAAAGCCCACAAATTACTTCTCCTCCAGTCTTCGACCGATCACAGTTAACAGCTCCTACCCATAAATGAAACAATAGAAGTTTATTACGACACTTGCTTCATAGTGAGCGCTGCGCCTCTCCGTTCTCCATCGGTCCAGGGTGAACTGCTACCTGCTTCCTTCGGACTGCTCTCAAGTCCTGAGGACTCCGTCCTCTCTAAAAATGGTTCAAATGGCTCTGAGCACTATGGGACTCAACTGCTGTGGTCATCAGTCCCCTAGAACATAGAACTACTTAAACCTAACTAACCTAAGGACGTGACGCACACCCACGCCCGAGGCAGGATTCGAACCTGCGACCGTAGCAGCAGCGCGGCTCTGGACTGGAGCGCCTAGAACCGCACGACCACCGCGGCCGGCTCCGTCCTCTCTCCCCATTCAGATTCTTGGCCCCGAGTCCTGATAAACACCGAATGCCCTCACTGCTTTTTCCGTTCCTGTTCACCGATACACAAATGATGGCTCTGTCCTCTTTCGGCGGTCGTCTCATAAGCAAGCACAACGGTGAGATCTTATTGATCACTCAGTGCCTTTTACCCCCCTTCTGCCCCCCCCCCCTTCTTCCTTCCATCTCCTCTCCACCCAGAAGAATTTCGCGTTACAAGTATGGCCTGGCTACCACAGCTATTACATTTAAGAGGAAAAGTGACACTTCGTAGCTAGCGATACACACCGTCCTGTGATTGCAAAATAACCTCAGATTTGCCGTAGCCGCTATGGTTCCATAGCAGCTCTAGGGGTGGCAAGGCGTCCTGACAAACATTCGCGAGAACGTATTGAATTCTCCAGTCTACCCGGGTCCCTCGTCCCCAAGCGTGTGTCCTGCCACCATTTCCGCCGTCGGAAACAGTAATACAACAAGCTATTCTCCCCGAGGCCAATGCATCAGGTTTCCCATATTCTCTCTTTAATTAAGTCGTGAACAGTATTGAGTTTAAGAGCATCTCTAGACTGAAGCCTTACTAAAT
Source organism: Schistocerca serialis cubense (assembly GCF_023864345.2). Classification (NCBI taxonomy): domain Eukaryota; kingdom Metazoa; phylum Arthropoda; class Insecta; order Orthoptera; family Acrididae; genus Schistocerca; species Schistocerca serialis. The sequence goes on along the minus strand of NC_064644.1, from coordinate 462,954,473 downwards.
GGACCGTGAAACTAGCATTTATCGCAGCCATAGTCACAACTCAAACAGGCACTGGACACTTCATATACCGGTTGACACAATTCAGTGGGCTATCCTCTTCAGTGAAAAACAGAGCGTTATATCAGTCTTGCCAAGTAAGCTCTTCCTTATGGCGCTGACTCCGAACATTCCGCCGCGCGGGATTAGCCGAGGGGAATTACGCGTTGCAGTCAGGGACTGTGCGGCTGGTCCCGGCGGAGGTTAGAGTCCTCTCTCGGGCACGGATGTGTGTGTTTGTCCTTAGGATAATTTAGGTTAAGTAGCGTGTAAGCTTAGGGACTGATGACCTTAGCAGTTAAGTCCCATAAGATTTCATACACATTTGAACATTTTTTCTGAACATTCCGCCGGTAATGAAACGCTATTGCACCTGGATATGGTTTTAGGAACGAATTGCTGCGACAGTTTTTTCTACGTCACCTCCTCATTCTTTAGATTTGTGCTAGAGGGATCTTAATAAAACGGTATCAGACGAGCAAATAAACTGTGCGACAAAAAAGACACGCCAGAAGGAATTATTTGAATGAGACGGAAATCGCCAGATGTGATGTGTATTATCAACAAGCAATTGATAACAGCTTCAGAAAAACTGGATAATTTATTCAAGAGAAAGAGCTTCAGAAACGGGCAAGTCAATAACACACCGGTCAACATCTGGCACTTATTCAAGCAGCTATTGGGCTTGGCATAGATGGATGCAGTTGTTGACTGTCCTGCCGAGGGACATCGTACCAAATTCTGCCCAATTGAGGCGTTAGATGGTGAAAATCACGAGCTGGTTGGAGGGACCCCTCCCATAATGCTCCGTACGTCCTCAGTTGGGAGAGACCCGGAGACCTTGTTGTCGAAAGTAGAGTTTGGCAAGCACTAAGATAAGCAGTAGAAACGTTCGCTGTGTGCAGGACAGCGTTACCTTGCTGAAATGGAAGCCCACGATGGCTTGCCATGAAGAGCAACAAAACGAGACAGAATATCGTCGACGTAAGTGTGTAATGGTGCCGCGGATGACCACTGAAGAAGCCCTGGTATGAAAGGAAGTGTCACCCCGACCATCACTCTAGGTTGTCAGGTTATATGGTGGGCGACAGTTAGCCCACCGCTGTCCAGGGCGCCTCCAGAGACGTCTTCGCTGGTCATCGAGGCTCAGTTCCGTGGGGTACTACTCGACTCTCACTCCGTCTTCAGGCCACGAGTAGCCTGCCGGGACCATCCAACCGTCGTGTCATCCTCTGAGTAGGATGCGGATAGGAGGGGCGTGGGGTCAGCACACCGCTCTCCCGGTCGTTATGATGGTATTCTTGACCGAAACCGCTACAGTTCGGTCGAGTAGCTCCTGAATTGGCATCACGAGGCTGAGTGCACCCCGAAAAATGTCAACAGCGCATGGTGGTTGGATGGTCACCCATCCAAGTACCGCCCACGCCCAACAGCGCTTAACTTCGGTGATCTCACGAAAACCGGTGTATCCACTGCGCCAAGGCCGTTGCCTATTGGGTACTATTCACTGAAGAGAATTTAACTACAGTCAATGACACGCCCCGGCCATTAGTGCGATACCATTTTCAACCCCCTTCCTCTTGTACAAACCATCCAGCTTTATTGAAACGCCGACCCCGGTTGCCACGCGGTTCTAGACGCTGCAGTCCGGAACCGCGCGACTGCTACGGTCGCAGGTTCGAATCCTGCCTCGGGCATGGATGTGTGTGATGTCCTTAGGTCAGTTAGGTTTAAGTAGTTCTGAGTTCTAGGGGACTTATGACCTCAAATGTTAAGTCCCATAGTGCTCAGAGCCATTTATTGAAACTGTAAACATTTGTTTGTCTGTACTTATACATCAAATACACCGATTTCCATCCCATTCGGAAAATTCCTTCATGGTTCGTCGTTTCCCTGTCTTAGAGTGTATTTCAAGCAAAGTTCCGAGTATGAAGTTTCTGACTGTGTCTTATTGTTTCAGATTTCGTTTTCGATATAATAACAGTATTGGTTGTAAATCTGACACCTACACTAAAGCCGATTTCAGTTTCAGATTTTGTGAATCGGTACTGCACATTCTGTGTCAAAACATATGGAGTTGCTAAGTAGACGAGATTAAAGTCAGTACTGTCACGTTGTCTGGAACTTAGTGTGAAACAGTTTTTCTTCTGTGTTTTATATTTAGGCCAACAATTAGTTCCAGCAGTAGTGATCGCGGCAAAAGAGAGAATATATTTGTTTTATTAACTGGCTGTGTTCAGAATCGGAGGCGGTTTCAAAACATCATAAAATTCTTATTGCCTGGTAAAACCAAATAATATTTTCTTCCTTCCTTTTTTTCTTTTTTATCGAAAACACATTTGCAACGCAGCCGCGTGTAATCGCATTACCTCCGCCACTTCGAGAAGCGCAATTAGCCAATTCGCTTGTATCTGCTGGCAGTTTCAATCTCTGTCGCGAAACTAGGTTACTGGAAAAAATATCGTTATTCACTGAGCTGATAAACTTTTGCTCCGCAGAGTAATTAGCAAATGCAACCTATAGAGGCGAATGTAACAGCACAGTGCTCTGGATCGCAATTTATTTATTAGTTTTGCCTTTTTTTTGCGAACAGAAACGTGTTTTTATCTCAACACTAATTTTTTACGCTCGCCATTACGTGGGGGGGGGGGGGGGGGAGGGGGGGAGAAACGCACGCATATCAGCAAAACAGTGACCGTAGAACAATGCGTGGTACAAAAGGAGTATTATTCTTTGTACACAGCACTAGAAAGCGGCACAGCTCCGTTCAGAAGCTATTTTGTCTACGAAAAATAGTTCTATCTGCACAGAGCGAGGTTTCACGTAGGTTAACAATGAACTATTGTTCGCCAGGAGCAGGGTGTCTATCCCTAACAATCTACTCTTTTAGTAGTTTCCTGAGCAGGAATAGTATGTTTGAGTATGATACCGCCAGTTTTCTGCCTCGTCCCTGTCCGGACCCAGCGTGAATTCGACTTAGTCGTCGACGGGATGATAAATGGTTTATTTATTTATTTTAGCTTCTAGTTGTAAACGTCTCGCTTGAAACTGTAATACCGTTTGTCTGATACGATGGATTTAAGGAGGGCTTCCTTCATATGTCAATAGAACACCGAAGGAATTATATTATCGCACAAAGAAGGGGAAAGTGTAAATTGTAATTTAAATATGTAGGATACCGCGTCTGGCGTCAATATCATTAACAACCTTCTACGTGTTATGTCGAGACATCTTATAGACTCCAAATTTTAAAAATACTGAACTAACCCGTTATTTTAGTGTTTTAACACTATAAGTATTTTATAACATGACACCGCACTACATTCAGATGGTTTCTAATTATAGCTGAACATTCTGTCGATTCCAGGCCAGTTTAGATGGGTAGAACTTTTTACTTTCAAGAAAAAAACTGATCAAGACATGGGATCCACCTTCTTTACTGCAAGCGCACCAGATGCGCTCCGAAAGGATTTTAAAATAATCGACTACGCCAGAAGAGATCGGTTTGTAATTCACTGATACAAAGGGTTATAGCGATTTCTGACGGGAATATTGCGTATTACAAGATTGGGTGGCTGAAGAATTTGTTTTGAAATTACGGCTTAAGGGACAGAAACAGAAATGGGAGCTCACTGTCAAGGAACCCCTTGAGTGCGAGGTTGCAAGTTTTTTCCTTGGTGATGGTGATTTGAATGTGTTGTGTTAACAGCTATGACAGGAAATATTAGCTGCCAATGACCTACCAAGTGTATCAGGAAGGCCACAGAAACTGAGAATTCAGGAAGTGAGGTATGTACTACACTTCACAAGATGGACATCATCAACATTCATAGACTCATATTGATGTAATGGGATGATGAGAACTGATGGAATGTAATGGCATGCAACCGAATCCGAAACTGTCTGTTGTGGAGCTTATCGAGAAGCTGGCTATCCTTTAAGTCGTAGCTGCAGACAGTGTGATAATATGTTTTATGGGCGCGGAAAAAACAACATCCAGGGGCCGAATTTGTCCAGTGGTTCCTGTTGGTACGAATTAAGATGTCACACATTTTTCAGAAGTAATAGTTTGGTCTAAAAGAGTATGATTTTTATAGGCCGACCAGGAATCAAACAAAATGAAGTTGTTCTGAACGACTGTTGGCCAGAAGCAGTGCTCATACCATAGTTTTAATTCTTTTACGCCAATTTTCTTACAGTTGTTTGCTGTGACGTAAATATTTCCTACTTCCCTTGTAAGATCAAGCAAGCGAGAGAAAATCGTATGTGCCAAAACACTTTCAACTTCTTGCACACAATAAATCACTTAACAACATGTCTACTGTGGTGTCGATAGCTACGATGCCACAACGTAGGTGAGCTCTCCAAGGCTGGCACTAGAACATCGACACCGACGACAGCGCCCTCTAGAAGGCGCTGTGCAACCCTACGAGCGCCGCTCCAGATTCTACCCATTTGATTCCAAGGAGACGACCTAGCAACATTGTTTCTACTTCGTAGGGGGGTAGCCATTACAGACTTTGTTACTTCAGTTACTTCACTGATAGTTTGTCCAACTACTGGTAGCTGTTAGCGTTCATACCTGTAGGGCTTCGCACCTACGTGCTCATCTCAGCCAAAGTTACGTAAGCCTAACATAATCCTAAGTCTTCCTATAATAAAGGTGATTTAAATTCACACAGCAGTACCGAGATTTTTACCTCACCTGCTCCTACTCGCTTCCCACATTCGGCCTACCCTTCAGTTCACAGGAACAGACCCACGCCTCGCCTACCAGGCAGGATACAAAGTCTACCGATCAGAGTAACAGATGGCACAATTGTATACCAATGCGTTAAGGTAATGATGTTAGTTGATCTTCATATAAATTCCTTGGTACCTTTAATTTCCATTGTTCCTTTCACATGCATTTCCTCTTAAAATCCTGATTTGTCAGAGTTGAAAACAAAGTCCTTGTTGAACAATGGGATAAGTTTGTTTATCTTACCTACTATAATCTATGTGGCGTGCAGTTTGATGTGCGTAACGTAGTAGGTCACTCTCACGCACATCCTGTGAATTATACGGAGCATCCTTGAAAGGTGTAAACATGTTTTTCTTTTTACAAGTTCGTCTTGTTCTCTCCCGATTATCCGCTGTTTTTCTTATGGATTACACCGTCATAGTGCTGAGGACTTATTTGAAATTTGTTCGTAATTTTTCTTTTATAACTCTGTTGCGGATGATCTCCCTTGTAAGTAATTATGTTTAGTACCCGCTCCTTGGACAACGACTGTCCTTTACTACGTCTCACTGGAGACGGTATTTGTGGCCCCCTGTCCGACTAGGACGATGGACTACATGGATCGACATCTGCTTCACTATCACATTCACTTGTTAAGCACTTATCGCCATCGCGGTACTCTTCACGTACTATGTCCGCACAGTCGAGCGTATACGACACAACACATTAAAGTGCAGAAACGCTAACATTCCTACTGCCACTCCTTTCTCATTCTGCGAAATTCATTGGGTTCCTTTCTGATCATCTGTCACCTCCGGCAACTTTTACTACTGTGGATGTAATGCACCGTTTGCTTTGCTTATCGTTACCTAGCTCTGATTTGTACTAACACAACTAGCACTGTAGCACTGTTGTGAGTTACTCGTCGACTATCAGTTCAACTACGCTCCGAAGCCTCATGCTGTGCTCACAACTGGATACCACCTGTCCCGCCCCCTTTTGCCATTAGCAGCTAATGTCGCGTGTGCATGGTAGACAACATGTGGTGCTTAGAATGCCGTACACATCATCGGCCTTTTGCGACCTCGCACTCAAGGGAATCCTGATAAGACAAGCAAAAACAAGCAAAGGTTTGAACATCATCAAATGATCTCACTGCTGCGTTACTTCAGTTACGTAGGGTTGTTCCAAGAAAACTAGCAAGGATCTGGGAAGACAATGCCTTGTCTCAGTCCACTTTTCAAATGTCCATGAAAATAAAGACTAACAGTCCCGGTCTGAAGATCCCTGGAATTTATGGCATGCCTTAGGAATGCGGCAGTTCGCGTGTTGGTGAGTCCATACTTCCCGCGTCAGAAATGACACTACATTAAATATCTAGATTTGGACAGATCACCGGTTTCTGAGAACTGCTTCATGAGCAACCATAGAACTGCCGGCTTAGGAGAGACAAAAACCTTGTTCCGTTCGTCGACTTCCAACAGTGTTTTACTGGGAAACTGTTGATATCAGATTAACCGGGACGGCGACAATATCTTTCGTTGCGCATACAAGCGGGCTTTCGATAACGATAGGCTGCAGAGAAATGAGTAACGTTTTTTTAGCTTGCAAACTCATCTACAGCTCTACTGACACTATCCTAGACCTGGACATTGTATTTGGTAGATATAAGAAGTCCTTTTCCTTTGCGTGGTATCTACGGTATTTAATTATCTTTCATATCGGACATGAGCGCAGTACCGTTCAAAGAACCAGAATTTTATCGGTTGTGACACTCAGTTCATACTAACGACGACGAAGAAGGTGGTTGAAAGTATGGCCATGTATTCGTAATTCAGTAAGGAAATCAAGAAAATTTCTTTCATAGATGTCGCCGGAAAACTACATTGTCCACAATAAACCCGTTACACTTCATGTATTTACAACAAGAAATTGAAACGGCTTGACATACTAAATCGGAAACAAAACATTTGCCGACATAAGTAAGCCTGTCTTTTTTTTAATTTTTTTATAAGGTATCCATTTCGGTGAGTGTTTTTATACCATTCTGCAGCTTTTACGTGAAGGACTTTTATTTTGCATTCTTTCCCATGTAAGACTAACCTTTGCGACTTCAGTTACAGACAGGAAACAGTAGTATTTGGTATTCGTTTTTATTATAATATTCAAAAGGTTACATAGTATACAACGCCGTTTTGTATTCCGATCTTAACATATTATTCGAAACCCAGAGTAGCAGAAAGTATTTCCTATAGAGAAAATGCTTTTCATTTAACGTCGTGAATTGATTCGTGATTGTAATTCCTGGTTCTGATCACGTTATTATCAATGTGCTGTACATTTCTAACCCCATTTCAATGTAAACTCAATGAACGCTGTAGAAAATACGCACATATTTCATTCAACTATAGAGATCAATTTGTCCTATTTTTTCGTACTTACCTCTTAGAACAGTTGAAAATTTTTAAAATATCAGGTCGGTTACAGAAAACGCTTATGAATATTAAATGAGGAAATGCATATCCCAGTTAGCATTGATTGCAACGGACAGGGGCAATGGTGTGAAACACTTTAACATCATTTCAGAATTTTGTGGTGAGATTAATCATGAAAACTACCGTAAGCGTTAAGCGGCTTTGTACTATGAAACTCATAACGTAATTTATGCGCTGTATAACAATAACCTGCTCTGGCTGAATAGCGCATTCTCGGAGAGGACAATGAATTCATTCATTTCTTTTTCGCTTCTCGGCAGGGTCTTTTCAAAACAACAAACTGCTGTTGCTCTACAGTGCGGACATTTGCATTCACCGTACAGCGTGAAATTTACATTACGAAACTGGGAGTGCTATGCAGGTACTCTAAATCGCCTGAACAAATCCAAGCGCCACGAATTCGCCAATTTTAAACTGCCATACAGCAGACGCTTTGGACTGGATGGTAATGAAAGAAAAGAAAAGAAATTTCCCGATATTTTGTTCCCAATGGTGCACCGCTTGAACATAAACTCAGCAATGTTAATCTCCAATTTGGTTTTCGTAATTTTAAATTAGTTCTTAGAACCTTGGAACCCAGATCGAGGGAAACTAATATACGTTCATCGTGGTCTATCTTTTCATCGCAGCCACTATAGGGGCTGGATTATAATGAGGATAACGGACTGTTAGAATTTGGCAAAATTCAATAAGGAACATAAATAGCCTGCACGTAATCTATCACCGAAATGGATGCTTTCGGGCAAGCGACCATTTAGTAATAACTACAGGAGTATTATCTTCAGAAAACAATTCCAACCACTTGTATCTGTTTGTACCTAAATCTCTACTTTACATGTGATGATAACAAAGTTGAGGCATTGATAAAAAGTAAGAACGGGATTAGAAATCTGACCAACTCTAGAGTTATAAACTGCGAGAGGTAAAGGAATGGAAGGAGGAAACGACAGGGTAGAAAAGGGCACACATGATGTTAGTTCGAAAAGAAAAAAAGCACGCAGCATCGACTTTCATTCAACGTGCGATATTAAGTAACATCATCAAAAAAGAGGATTAGAAAACATTTTCCTAGCGTAACAAAACTCAATATAATGCATAAACAATTGTACAACCTGCATTATCACATTCGAATCCCTGAATCATCACTGAGGCAAGACTACCCAGGACGGCACATCTGCCCACTTACGAAAACATCGCAAGAGTGGCGAAAACAGGACATGGCAGAAACGGTTTCACTTTAGATCGGGGGGGGGGGGGGGGGGGGGGGGGAATGGGTGAGGTGCGAGGGTTTGGAGGAGAAATCCCGTTACGTATGATCAACTACACCTAAGTGGCATCCGGACCTAGCGTTTATGTCTAATACTGCTTACTGCTTTCGGTTCTCTATCTTTTCACCATGTGTTAAGCTGGCAAGGCCTGCTTGCTACTTGTACTAATTTTGATTACCCGCTAAAACAATTTAAATGTGCTCGTACTCACACCCATTAGTTCATAATAATGTATAGGACAAAATGGTAACGGAAAAGACTCACCCCAGTGAAATAAGTGAATGACTTGGCACGTAGTTTGTCCAAAGGCTAGTTGTAAGCTTTACGGAATGACTTGCAACGAGAACCGTAAGCACTCTAAGAAATGTTACATATACTGTATGATGTATATGAAACGAATCTAACTGACCATTCAGCGAGATGTAAAGGACACGAAGGAAAAATCTAGGAAGTGAATTAAGGTTCAGGAAAAGAAATAAAAACTTTGAGGACTGCATATGACATTGTAATTCTGTCACCGACGACAAAGGAATGGATGGTGTATTGAAAAGAGGTTGTATGTATCAACAAAAGCAGAACAAGGAAGTGTAATGTATACGAATTAGGGCAGGCGTTACCGAGGAAATTAGATTAGAAAATAGAAATTTAAAATAGCAGTTGATTTTTGCTAATAGAGCAGCAATATAACTGACGACGGTCGAAAAAAAGAGGTTATAAAACGGAGACTGCCAATGTGAAGAAGCGCGTTTCTGAAAGAGAGAAATATATTGACGCCGAAATTAAATTTATGTGTTATGAAGTCGTTCCTGAAGGTATTTATTTGTTTACAGTGTGGTGTAGTATGGAAGTGAAAAGTAGACGGTAAGCAATTCATCAAAGAAGAAAACAGAAGTTCCTGAAACGTGATCCTACGGAAGAATGCTGAATATTAGATGGCTAGATTTGATAACTGATGATGATGAATGGGGGATAATAAAATTATGTCATAACCTGATTTACAAAAGGGATTGGTTGACAGTATGCATCCCGATGCATCAGGGAATCGTCGGTTTGTTATTGAAGGAAGAGTGATAGGTAAATCTGTGCTGGCAGATCAAGGCTTGTGTATAGTAAGCATGTTGGAATGTGTTTAGGTTTCAGTAGTTAGTTATATCTGAAGATATCTGCACAGGACTGACTAGTGTGGAGAGCTGCATCAAATTAGTCTTCAGACTGAAGGTCGAAACACCACCAACAACAATACTAGTACACCTCTAACTCAAATAAATGACAGCAGAAAGTAATAAAATTAGGCAAGTCAAATAAATCGATGATCGATTGAATACGTATATAAGTAGTTCCTTTTTAAGAAAATAATCCGAAGAACGTAATTGAAAAATTTTCAGCGGAATATTGCGAAAGACATGTTGCAGAAATGTAACACAGCATTGAAAGTCTTAGGAAAAGTGTTCATTTACTAAAAAATTTACAAAATAAGTGAAATTACTAACATTCTTAGGTGGTTACACGATTACATCATCCTTTCACAGAGCGTGGCTGGCGTAAAACAAAACTTTATTGCTAAGATCCTAGCACACAAATGGCTTGTTTTGATATATGTAAGAGACTACTTTCCGGGACTAAGGCATTTGTGGTTTTACGTTATTTGCAACGCATAAGAATACTCAAATGCTATGAAATCCATTCAAAGAGAACAGTGTCTTTACCTCGAGATTAAATCTTAATGTTTCCATGACAAATAACTAATTTATGATTACCTAAAGGTGAGGTTCATCTCGCCGCGGAAGATCAACACTCTGTACTCTTCAACAAGAATTAAATTAGGTCTTCTTTGGATTCCTAAGTCATGCTTAATGAAATTACTTTAAATTTTTCGTAACTCATTAGTAGTTTGTTGAGACAGTATTCGGTTTGGAAATGAGAACCGGATTTCGAAGAGTACAATGTCCTGCCAAAGGGAATGAAGGGTCTCATGCGGACATGTACAGTAATTGAAGCCGTGGTAGCCGACGTTTTGTCGCGTAGAAGCGTCCCAGCATTGTATAATTCATTGTTGTGCAGTTCGTCGTTGTGTAGAGGAATGAGAGTTTTGAGAAAGCTGAACGTTGTACCTAGTGAACACTGCAGGGACTTTCGCTGCTGAGGCTCCAGTCTCTGTACACACGGTTGGTGGCGATAGGCCACCGTGTGTATCGACCAGGGTAAATCTGATGTGCACACATGCACGCACGCAGGCCTGTGTCGGTGCGTCGTCGATTCCAGCGCGACGCACGTACTGCGTCATAAAGGACTGCGTGAGGGTACGGGAGAGACGCAAGGGCATATCACTGAAAATGGGAGCTAAACAAGCTGCAGTACCGTGGGCTATTTTGAGAAAAATGTGGTGTCTGGGAATCCTACATACACGGTTCGCTAGGCAAACAATCAAACAACTCGTATTAATGTGTTTTATTACAGCAAAATAAGTACAAATGCTTAACTTTGACCCAAGAATTCTTGTAGTCCTTTATACATGACCATCCACAAGTGCAGTTACAGAGATGTGTCCAAAGGACGACGTACAATCAGTCTTCTACAGCATACACAAACGCAACTAACACTTCTGGTTCTAGCGACCGCTTCTAACAAAAGTCTGCCAACTGAATTGCAGTGACTGCTGATCTCTAAATGTGCTACATAGATATAGGTAATGAAAAGGCTACGATGTGTCTGCTAACGAAGTGGCTAACGTTGAAGCTGCTATCGAAGTGTCTGCCGCTAGTCGGGCGCGTTGCTTATGTCTTCACCTAGGGGCCGCTACTGTCGCGTTGTCGTCCTGGAAGGAGGTCAGTCGTCATCCAATTGACTGACGTCTTCTCACAATCTTCTCTCCTCTGTCGCTCCTGACTGGTGTGCCGACACTGACTTTACGCCATAACAAAGAACATGCTTGGTTACCTGACTAATGGTTATCTAAGCAGAGACTTATGCAAAAATTACTTTCACACTTACTAAAACAGCATCGTAATTAAACAAAGTTAGTGTATTTATTTAACTACGTACTGTCAATATGTAAGATTATCAACTTACTTTTACAAGTACCAATACTATCAAAAAAGTTTAGGAAAGCGTTATTCATCTGCAAAGAAGACTGCATGTAGAATGCTAGGCAAACTGTTCTTGAGCACTGCTCGAGTTTTTGGGAGTCACACCCGATCGGACTAAAAGAATTTGGAGACGGGGTCTTACATTTGTTACCGGTGGTGTCTAACTGCAGGCAAGTAAACTGGTGTTCAAAATTAAAGCAACAAGCAGAAATTTTGCAAGGTTGCGTTTATTCTACCACAAAATAATATAAACAAGTGATAGTAAAGTAGAAACAATGTAGGACATACGGAACGTAAACAACTGCAATATGCGTAAGGGTACACAAAGATTTTCTTCATTTTATCCAACTTAACGGATCTGCACACACATTTCAACAACTGGTTACTGTCCTCAGCATGGGGTTTTACCACGTCTGGCTGCAATACAGGCCTGACAACGAAAGGGAAAGCTGTGAGTAATGTCATGAGTGTCATGTTGACGCAATAACGCCCGTGCCTCCTGCACATCCGCTCGCAAACCTTAGAGAGTGTTTGGTGGATGCTGACGTTATGAAGCCGGTCTACGTAGTGCATCCCAGATTTGCTCCATGAGATTCAAATCGGCAGAACGAGCAGGACACGCCATACGCGCTATATCTTCCGTTTCCAAGAAAACATCAACCACTCGTTCTATGAGGTCGAGCATTATCGTCCGTCAGTAGGAAGTCTGCGTCCACATCAGTCTCGCAACAACCACACATTGGAGGTCTCAAGATCACGTCGAGATACCTGACTGCAGTTAAACCTTGCCAATTCACCTGTACAATTTCATGAATACATATCTGAGTGGTCAACGTAGTCCCTGTCCACACCATTACGGATCCTCCTCAGTATCTCTTTCCGCAGTGGTTGCATTCCGAAATCGTGTTCCACATTCCCTCCAGTTTCGGATGCGTCGAGAATCACTCTCCCGACCAAATCAGGACTCTTCTGCAAAGAGAACATTGGCCCAATGTTGGACCGTTCAAGTGAAGTGTTGACGACTCCACATTAGACGTTCCCTTCTGCGAAGACGCATCAGAGATACACATGCACAAGGTCTCCGAGAATAAAGTCTACTCTGCCGAAGCCCTCTCTACACAGTTTGTCTCGGCATAACACGTCCAGTGGATGCTGCGACGTCAGAGGCTGTACAGTGCTAAGGCGGTACAGTGGTACGCTTTTGGCCAAATAACGGTCCCCTCCTATTGATATCACACGTGGTCGGGCATGCCTTGGTCTTCGGGAAACTGTTTCGGTCTATATAAATTGTTGCCGCATCCGAGAGACAACAGAACGATTCATATTAAGCCTTCGGACCACATGAGTTTGCGACTGTCCTGCTTCAATTCTCCTTACGGCCCTCCACCGCAGGTAGGCGTCTTCTTCCTGCCATACACCACAGTCTGTGACTGTACGCAAATCGATTGTGGGTGTGGAACTACCCGGCAAACACTGCCCGCTTTATAGGTGCCCTAACATTATCGTTAATATGGTTGTCCATTGACAGGAATGCCATCTGCCGTGAAGAACACGATTGTGCGGACATGTGTTGACATTTTGTATGATTATACCGCGGATTAGACGCGGTTTGTTGCTTTTATTTTGGACACCAGAAGAGCGGCCGGTGTGGCCGTGCGGTCCTAGGCGCTTCAGTCTGGAACCGCGTGACAGCTACGGCCGCAGGTTCGAATCCTGCCTCGGGCATGGATGTGTGTGATGTCCTTAGGTTAGTTAAGTTTAAGTAGTTCTAAGTTCTAGAGTACTGATGACCACAGATGTTAAGTCCCATAGTGCTCAGAGCCATTTGAACCATTTTTGGACACCAGTATATTATAGTGATGCTTCGGGAATCTGTGTAGGGAAGGCGACGTTCTACTCGAGGAACTCTACTGAGAAAATTTAGAAAACCCTCATCTGAAACTGACTGCAGAACGATTCTACTCCCGGCAACGTACATTTTGCGTAAGGACCACGAAGATTCGACACGAGAAATTAGGGCTCTTGATGAGGCATACAGTAGTTTGTCTCTCTCTCTCTCTCTCTCTGTCAGGGAATGGAACAGAGGAGGACTAATAGTGGTACAGTGTACCCTCAGCTATGTAGCGTACTGTGGCTTACGGAGTATTTGTGTAGATCTAGAGAAGAAAAAATTGACTCACGTTTTATTGCCACCAGTTTCTTCACGACTGCAGTCTAGTGCGACTAGTGTGGATTTCACGTAAATAATAATTTTAAATACTATCGCCATTGCGGATCTATCCTTCTCCACTTTACTGAATCACTGCAGTAACTCCAGCTCTAGGATGTATGTTTCTTACTTAAGTTCGAAATGAAGGAAAATCTCATGCAGTGATATCTGTGAATTTAAGCACAACATTGGCGACAAAGTTTATCATGTATCGCAGGTGGCAGCTATTGGACACACACAGACCACCTTACGATGAGTAGCAGGCAATATTTATGATAGAACTATCATATGGAAAATTGTGCTTCAGACAGTCAGCTTCCGAGAGACGTATATGGAGGAAGCAATATGTTTCCTTATGTTTCTTGAATAGCCCGCTCTGAAAATTGTAACATAAACCATCTCTTGCAGCGTCCGCCACTGTCGTTTGACGAGTAGTGCTACTAAGCAAATCAATAATGAAACTGTTAGCTATTCTTTGCGTGTTCTCCGTATTCTGTATGAATACTAACAATAAGTAAGAATCGGTAGAACGAGTGTTTTGTAAGCCATTTCTATCGTGTATGAATGATGATATGGAACCAGACTTGAACCTCAAATAAAGAACTAGGAGACTACCGAACTAAAAAGTACTGGTACAGGGAATCCCAATTATAGCTGAGGTTATTGCCGATTCCCAGCTCACTCGCATCCGATAAATCAAATCGGAAGCTCATCACGCGTATCCGTCCCGTTATCCAGGAAGAGGTGTGTGGCGCCGACACAAAACTTCAACTTAGCGGCAGTGCGCTGTCCGCTTCCAAGATCTATCGGTCGCTGAAGCACACAAAACGCTCCTTCCCAGGGTACGCGCCCCACACGTCCGAAGGCCTGCAGCCGACCCAACCCGAATGCTTCGCAATGCCCGAATCCGCCTGAGTTTCCTTTTCTGGTATCGATACTACGCTCAGAGCCGGCGACTGGTAACTGCCGAACTTGTACTACCTATCGACTGCCGGCACACTACCTGCCTCACGGCTAGGTTCCAACTCGGACGCCTCAACCCGAGCGAACTCTTCCACCTTCCCGGTCTCACTGCCACTTCTCTCCGACCTCGACGCTAACCACGTCCTGCTAAGGCAAAGATGTTCGACTAGAGACCGTAGCGCAATCTACCGATCGCGTAACGATTCAGGAGCAACAGTTGAAACGTAGCAATCAACGCCCACGAAATCTAATAGCCCCTACAGGATTTATCCACCAATGACTGATCTTAGCGTAAATTGTTTTTTAAAGATTTACGTTTGTATTCAAGAACGCTGCTTATGTCCTCTGAAAACTGCAAGAATATTCGCCAAATAGTCATGAAACAACACAAAGCAAACTTAAACATTATGACCTCCAACCTGCTATCAATATAAACCCGTCCAGGCCATAGCATCGTCACCTGGAGACGAATGTCTGCTACTCAGCACACGCACGGTGTATATAGTCTCCGTGAGCGTGCCGCCGATGTATAGAACGGAGAAGGCGCGCGATCTTTCTGAGTTTGACCGAGGGCAGATTGTCATGGCTCGTGGGCTCGGCACGATCATATCGGAAACTCCACTACTTGTCGGGTATCCGAAGAGTGCCTTGGTGAGTATGTTCAAAAACACGTGGAGAAACCCAGGTAAAACCACGTCCAGAGGTCGTGGAGTTGGACGGTCACCTCTCATTACAGATGTCGGACGTCGTAGCCTGGGCAGACTGGTAAAAAGAAAAGGCGGCCAACTGATCCAGACTAACATCTGGCTTGAATGGTGAACAGAGTGCATGTGTGTGCGAAGGCACAGTGCATCGAACGATGGGCCTTCGCAGCCGACGACCCATGCATGTGCCATTGTTAACATCAACGACTACAACTGAAATGGGCACTGGACATTGGTGCAGTGGCAGAGCGTTGCATGATCTGATGAATCCAGATACCTTATTAATCATGTCGAAGGGAGGGCGCGAGTCCGTCGTCTTCCAGGAGAACAGGTCCTTGACACTTCTACTGCGGGGAGGCGGCTCTGTTATGCTCTAGGGAACATTCACGTAGGCATCCATGGGTACAGTGGAGCTCGTGCAAGGCACCATGACGGCCAAGGAGTATGGTAAACTAGGTGCAGATCACGTACACCCCTCCATGATGATCATGTTTCCAGATGACAATGCCATTTTTCAACCAGATAATGTGCCATGTCACAATGCTAGGAGTGTGATGGAGTCGTTAGAGGGACACAGCGGCGTGTTTCAGATGCTGTGCAGGCCTCCTAACTCGTCAAATTTTGAACCCAATCGGACGCATCTGCGATGCCACTGAACGTGGCGTGAGTTTACCGCCCCCCTCCCCAGAATTTAGGGAAATTAGGTGACTTGCGTGTGCGCAGATATGGTGCCAACTCCCTCCAGCAACCTACTAATGTCTCATAGCTTCCATGCCACGACGCGTTGCCGATATTATCCAAGGTGGACATACCGCCTATTGGATATGTAGCCGTAATGTTCTGGCTGATCAGTGTACAATGCTAGGAGAAACCGACAAACCAATTATCAGTAAAAAGATTTATAAACAAACAAGTTGAGGTAGTGCAATGCTCGTTGTCTTCGGTGAGTAACAAGAGAACAATTATTTGGTTTGGCAACTGTCCACGACGATAACGCTTTCGCTCGCTAATTTCATTCATAGTGACAGGGTCTGTAGGGCACGAAAAGGACCTAGGGCATGTTAACAGGAAGTCGCAACTTTCAACCGTTTTCGAGAAAACCGGACTTGAAAATTCTAAGCGTGCTTGTAACATTTCAATGTTCGTTGGCATTGAAGGAGCCCTCTTGCCAGTAAGGAAGCGCTTAGTTTCATAACAGCGACGTCGCTGGCTCCACTCTCTCTCTTGGTACTTTTTTTTCATTCCACGTAATTATAACTACAGATTTATTATGACTGTGAAAGTTATCAAATTTCATTCTGGACGCTGTCTCACTGAACTGACGACCCTAATTTTTAATTATACGGAACATATTCGCTATCAAAACTTCCTGGCAGATTAAAACTGTGTGCACCGACCGAGACTCGAACTCGGGACCCTTGCCTTTCGCGGGCAAGTGCTCTACCATCTGAGCTACCGAAGCACGATTCACGCCCGGTTCCTCAGCTTTACTTCTGCCAGTATCTCGTCTCCTACCTTCCAAACTTTACAGAAGCTCTCCTGCGAACCTTGCAGAACTAGCACTCCTGAAAGAAAGGATATGGCGGAGACATGGCTTAGCCACAGCCTGGGGGATCTTTCCAGAATGAAACATTCTGGAAACATCCCCCAGGCTGTGGCTAAGCCATGTCTCCGCCATATCCTTTCTGTCAGGAGTGCTAGTTCTGCAAGGTTCGCAGGAGAGCTTCTGTAAAGTTTGGAAGGTAGGAGACGAGATACTGGCAGAAGTAAAGCTGTGGGACCGGGCGTGAGTCGTGCTTCGGTAGCTCAGATGGATGCCGGCACGGTAGCTCAGCGTGTTCGGTCAGAGAGCGTGTTGGCCTCTGTAATAAAAAACTGAGTGGAAGGATCAACAAAACGAACTTGAATGGATGTCATGCGACGTCCGCAACGACCAAACACAACGATCATCAGCAAAAAACAAAAAAAAAAAAAAAAAAAAGATGGTAAAGCACTTGCCCCCGAAGGCAAGGGTCCCGAGTTCGAGTCTCGGTCGGTGCATACAGTTTTAATCTGTCAGGAAGTTTCATATCAGCGCACACTCCGCTGCAGAGTGAAAATCTCATTCTGCATATTTGCTATCGTCTTACACATACCTCTACTCGGGCTCGCAATCATCTGTTGAAGATGAACCGACTTCTTCGGTTTCTTCAAACACATCTCCTTCGTCGATATCTTGCTGGAGAATTAGTTCGTCTTGTACCACGAGTTGTTTCTCCGCTAGCATTTCAAAACGACTGCAAAATATTTCTTCTCCAATTTCTGTGCGATCTTGTGTTATTACTGTAGAAGGATTCGGAGCGATGAGACTGTTTTCTAGAAAGAGCTGCTCGCTCATTTGAAACTTCATTGTCAACCGATTTGGCTTCACAATTAGGTTCACGTTCTCCTGTTGAAGAAGTACCAGTCACATCACTTCATTTATTCGTAAAATCAGACGTCTTGGAGCGTCGGATTGAATTGTTTGGGGGGAAGAGACCAAACAGCGAGGTCATCAGTCTCATTGGATTAGGGAAAGACGGGGAAGGAAGTCGGCCCTGCCCTTTCAAAGAACCATCCCGGCATTTGCCTGGAGCGATTTAGGGAAATCACGGAAAACCTAAATCAGGATGGCCGGACGCGGGATTGAACCGTCGTCCTCCCGAATGGGAGTCAGTGTCTAACCACTGCACCACCTCGCTCGGTTTGGAGCGTTGGGAAACAGCTACCTCGGGAGCTAACATACGAATGAAGTATTATCTAGATTTGTGCTTGCTGTTCCCTTTCTCCCTCCACCAACTGAAAGGCGTTGTTCACATTCATCTGTTTCTGGCGGTTCCAAATTAAGTGCAGAAATACCTGGAAAATGAGCTCACACGGTGAGCCACAGTTATAATAAATAAGCCTTTATAATTACGTGTGAATGAGAATAAGCATACACAAGTACTAGCAGCGAGATTCGATTCACAGCCCTCGGTCACAATGGAATAGGCGCTAACTCCTTCTGCTAAAGACACATAGTATGCGTCTGACAATACAAAGACTATAAGCACACCTGAAATGTTAATACTGGATTTTCTAGAAAACAGTCTTGAGTTGCGTCTTCATGTTCACATATGTTGAAGTCCTAGTCGTTTCCGACTCAGACTGTCTGTATAAATCAAATCGGTGAGAGGAAGTTTATACGATTCCCGTGATAAATGCGCACCAGGTTATAATTGTTATTAGTGGGTCGCGTATGCATGGAAATGTAAGGCAATGTAAACGATCCTGATATCCAAGTCAAGACTGAATTTAACAGATTATTTGCTGTAGTGACTGACAAAAATCGCAATAAAAATTGTTCACTAAAACACATATCAAATTATAAAATAACGCTAACACTGTGGGGACGTACGAAAAAGTGTAGAGGAGTGAATGGAAAAAGTGTCACATGATCTGCTCACCTGGGTGGTGCCTGAAAAATTAAAGATGCAGCAAGAAGCCACAAAAATTCTAACCAAATTAAGAAACACAAATTGCATGGAAAAGCAAGCAAGTTAAGATCTGCTCAGAATGTGGATCGCACAACTGCAGTTCCAAAACTTACATTTCTCAACATCCGCACCGGACAGCGTCTTAGTTCACAGGCCTCAACTGCCCAACTTTCTAGAATACTATATGGAATGAAGACCCATTATTACTGCCAATGTAACGAATTATTTAGTGAAACAACAGGGGAACACAGCAGAAACTATCGACGGCATACAAAACGGAAAGTAACGAAAACGAGGGCAGTACCAAGATATTGCAGTGTCTGCTCGATTGATCAGCTTCTCCGTGCCAAGAATGGTGGCAGGAGACTCTGTTCCATTGGATGACCAGGATATGAGAGCGAGAGCAGTCGCTTTCCACACGATGGGCGGGTGGCACCGCAGCATCGTGCAGAAAAGGAAAAAAAAAGTCAAACTCATTTATTCTCTGGGGATAACAACGGTAGCATATTGCGTCTGCCCTCATCTAAGTTAAGCATCAGCTCTGCTCACCAAAGCAGGCCGAAGCCTTACTTCCAAAGAAACTTCGTGAGTTCCGGGAGACTTTCTCCTCTCCTACGTAAATTCACAGGTTGCATTCTGCTGACAACACGATCCTGAGACCACACTGGAAGCGCACCTTCACAGTGCAAACAATGCAGAGCCTTACTCCCAAACCCTTATGACCAGTACTGTTAATGAATATGTGACAGGAATGCCGAAAGCTATATATGGCGTCCCTAAAAAAAACTCGTAGAATCTGTTCCTCATATAATCGAGACTATTACAAAGCTTAGGGATGGTTGGCAATGCTGTGGCGTCAGGAGTCCAGGGTGTGACTAACTTTGTGTGTGGTGTGCTCCTTATGGCCATGAGCTAACCGTTATTGTACCCAGGCAGACCCATTTGTTGCCAAGGTTGTTTCAAGTACTGCAGAAGTTCTGCTGGAAAGTCTTTATACTTCTTCTGCAGAGTGCCGATCTCTCCCCATCTTGTCTCATAGCAGGATAAATATATTAACAGTTACGGTGATTACTTTTGGAATAAAACACATTTTACTTACTTCATTTCCATCCGTCTCCTTTTCATTTCACTGCCCCTCATATTTCCTCCATTTTATGAAACACCTGACTTAATTGCTCGATAATGGGTAGAACTACCCTCGCGCCACGCACCCTTAGCCCTCCCCCCCTTTTCTCCTTCTCCAGAAGCTATATTCATTCCTTCGCTGAAACCTGGCACGGCTGACAGTATTTAAAGTTTGTCCGCAATCGATGCGGGGAGAAAGCCTGGCGGCCGCGTCGAGTTCCAGGCCTCGGCGCCCGTTGAGTGGGACTGCGGGCGACTGCAGCCTTGGGGGAGGAAAACAAGGCGCGCCTTGTTCAGATACGCAATTTCCTCGATTTTCTCCCAATTATAATTAACGGCGGAGTAATTGCTCAGCGAATAATCAGCGGCCGATATCAGGGGGAACTGCAGCCTAGAGATGGTACAAACAAGATAATAGCTGTGTTTAATAGGGGCAGCTCTTATCTGGGCCGGCGTGCGGCGGAGGGAGCTATCACGACCAGACGCCGGCCTCAGCCAACACTGAAGGCGCCGTAATTGGGGAAATTAGCGCGGGAGGGAGATCTGTGTACAGAAAAGGGGGAGAGAGACGGAAATCCTTTAAACCGCAGAACAGGTCTTTACAAATTTTCACTTAATGTTGGGAGTTTTATAGTCGAAAGATAGTACTTTAGGTACCTACGTGGTTCCAAGTTAGTCCGCGTTTACAGGTGTGTGTGTGTGTGTGTGTGTGTGTGTGTGTGTGTGCGCGTGTGTGCGTGTGTTTGCGCGTGCTGTAACCTCCTATACCTACAACACCTACAGTAATACCTTTATAGTTACATTGTGATAACTTAAATCCTCAGTTCATTGCATCTGTTGAAAAGTATAACCTGGAAGGAACGAATTTCTAGAAGTTCAGCGTCCATCAGTTGCGATCGGTGACCATTGATAATCACATGCGTGTTCAGCGTTTTCAGCACGACACAGGCCACGGTATCATAATTGCTCTCAGGGAATGTCGATTATTGTTTAAAATTATTAATAGATTTTTGCAAAATCAGACATAAAATCTGATAGGATAGCCGCAATCAGTGATTTTACAATGTAGCTTTTAATCCGTAGTGATTGCAGAATTTTTCATCGCATGTGACGCGGCATGTGAAAGTTGCTGTATTTGGGCGGGTTACTCCTGTAACCGAAATATCACATCTGAAGATGCTTCTAGAGGAACCGAAACCGGTCATATGAATAAACATTTTGCAATCAAGACGGATTAAAAGTTACATTATTAATAGACATTAAATCTTGGGCATTCCGTGATTGTAACTTCTAAGTGAGGGATTATTAATTGAAAATACCAGCAAAGAAGGCTACTATTGGAGCACAAAAAAAATGCGAATATGTTGCTGTTTATTTAAAAGACTGAAAAGTGGGGTACCCGCTGCCTCATTCTATCTTCCTCAGCACCTTTAAATTATTTTCCAAGAGTTTTGCCGTGCGATCATATTCGCATTGTCTTTTAGTATCCAGCTTATCTCAACCTCACACAAGCTCTCTTAATTGTAATTCACTCACACCAACTAGTCCATCATTGTAAGTCGCTAATGCCCATCCTCTCCCAGATGCCTGTTCTCACTCTCTTTCAGTCCAACTCAATGTACTTATTTCTTGGTGTCTAACTGACAATATCTCCTGCCTCACAGCCACATTATACTTCGTTCTGCCCTACTAATACCGTCTCCTCTCGTATCACGGTCTCCCTCTCCCAATCTCTCACTCCTGCTGTCTGACTCATCCCTTCCGTTGCTGCTGTTAAATTTTCGTACGAAACTTTTTTGCATATGCTTCAGTACTACAACATCGGGTTCCCAGAAGATTAAGGGACACTTTACAGCTTATTCTCCGAGCTATGGAGGACTGAAGCAAGGGAAGCGAGGAAGAGGAAGACCAAGACTGGAATATTCCAGACAGATGTGAGGTGGGAGCAGCTCATGTGAGGAAGAGAGAGGACTGGAGAAAAAAATAAATACTCTCAGCCAATCACTTGACTGACTTTTAAGAGGAATTTCATTACGGACGCTTTTGGTGCCAGACGGTTGCATCTTCACGAACAAAAGCGCAGGAAACGATGAACAGTAAAATCGAAACACGAAGTTGAGATGTTTTCGTATCAAATGATGACAATACGGCGGAAGGATTTGGGCTTAGCGAAGGGCAATGGAACGTTATATGGCATGTACGTATGGAGGGAATAGCGTTGCGATTTGGGGTTTTTATTCCTGACTGAATGTCGTTGTCTGCTCCGTTTAAGAAACCGCTAAGTGCGGAAGGATATGATCACATTTTACAGCATCGTGTTTTGCGTAGACTGAAGAAACAGTTCGGAAACCATTGCTGTCTGTGTCAGCATGACAGTGCAACCTGTCATAAAATAGCATCTATGAGGCAATGGTTTGTGGACAATAACATTCCTGAAATGAACTGGTATGCACAGAGTCCCAACCTGCACAGAAAGAAACACCTTCGGAATCAGCCAGAACGTCAAGTTCGCTCGAGACATCGGCGTCCCACATCACTAAATTCTAGGGTCTCGCTTCTTGAGAAGCGTTGGCTGCCATTGCTCCAGAGGCATTGACACACCTCATTAAAAGTGTGCGCACTCCAAGCTGTCATAAAGGCGAAGAGTGGTTGCATCTCATATTACTGTCTACTAACTGGTGTCCGGATACTTCTGATTAGGGCTACTTTTTTAACTTCCAATCGATCGCGTAATGGAAAGCACAGTGAAAATAATATTTTTTTATTTGCAACATTTGGCTACACCATCCAGCACCATCTCTACGCAGTCACCGCTCCAAATTAGACATTTGTCGAACCGAGGTACTAACTTTTGAATACACTCGTTATGGACGGCAGCCTCCTTCGATTTCCGCCAATTCCCTATGGTGGCCTCCAGAGTTATTGTGTGCGGTCCCGTGTATAGTGGTTCGTTTTTGCTTATACCGTTGTACGTTTCTATCTGCTTCAGTTTTCGCTGTTATTTGTGATACATCCTGCATTCCTCGGTTGGCCTCTACGGGTGAATTGTTTATGTTTACCAGAAGACCTCTTTTCGGTTCCCGCTACTTCTGAGTATAGTAATGTTGGTGAGGGACAGGAATCTGCTGCGTTAAATCTTTTGGGGACAAATTACGGATTTCTCGAAGAGCAATAGCGGCTGCATTTCGCAAGCCGATAGTAACGTCTGGGGAGCTAAGAGCTAAAGAGTTTCGCCTTTTTCGGTAGGACGAAGACACACGTGTTTGGTGGTTCCCTTTGCCCTGTCGTGTACCTACATTAGAATCCACACCCCGATATCTACATCTACATACATACCAAACAAGCCACCCTGCTTGGCGGAGTGTGCCATGTACCACTTTCACTCATTTCTTTTCCTGTTCCACTCACAGATAAGGCGATCGAAAAGCTACTGTCTATATTCCTCCGTATCAACCCTAATTTCTCGTAATTTATCTTCTGGACTCTTGACTTCAGTAAGATCGTTCTGCAGTCAGCTTCAAATGCTGATCCTATAAATGTTCTTCATAGTGTTCCTCGAAAAGAATGTCGGATTCCCTCCAGGGATTCCCTTTTGAGTTTCCACAGCATCTCCTTAACAGTTACGTGTTCTTCAGACCAACCGCTAATAGCTGTATCCGACCAGGTTTATGCCTAAACGCTCGGGCAGAACTCAAAACTGGGTCTCACTAGGGTCCTTATACGCGGTCTCCTTTGCAGATGAACCATACTTTCACGAAATTCTCCCAATAACCTGAAGTGGACCATTCGCCTTCCCTAACACAATAGTCACATGATCGATACATTTAATATCGCTTTGCAACGTTACTCTCAGATATTTAAATGAGGTGGCAATGTCAATTTGGACACTGCTAATGCTGTATCCGAATATTAAAACTTTGTCTTTCCTACTCATTCGCACTATGTTACACTTTTCTACATTTAGAGCCAGCTACCATTCGTCTCTCACCAGATTGCATGTATAAGGGACTTCGCAAATAATAATAGAAAAATAACATGAAATTCACTAAAACTTCATGAAAATACGCGTGATTTTTTAAATTATATTGCCTATCATATGTAATATAACTTAAATAATATGAACAGTGACGAAAAAATGTGGATTAAAATTTAAGTCTGAAAAGGAATTGAATCGTCGCTTCACACACGTTCGAATTACATAGCTAGAATGCTAATCACTTTTTGCTTTTCTTTTTTAACAAATGTTTCAACCCAGGATCGAACCACCGACCTCCTGCATGCTAACCGAAAACTCTTCCTATCATACATACACACACACACACACACACACACACACACATATATATATATATATATATATATATATATATATATATATATCTCCAATAAAAGCTCATTCAAATACACGTGCCTTTTCATCAAATTACACTTCAAATGGAATGTGTAGGAAACAATGCGACGAATGTTGAACAAATACAAGTAAAAAAATGTGACCGAGATTCTACCCAGCGATCCACCGATTTCCGAGGTTTTTTTTGTGTTCGCCCTCCAAAGCACTTTTTTAAGACAACAAATTAAAAATAAAACTAAATAATTCATTTCGACAAAAACAGAAGGGTTAAATCAGTAAAACGCATCTAAAGGAATGTGGCGTTAATTTTAACATGCCCACACCTTTTTTCCTCCGTCTCTTTCACACCGTATAACATTTAAATCCAAACAAGAGTGCCCACAAAGAAAGGGGAAATTTCAACTCATCCATCTCCTTATCGACGGAAAAACAAAATACAGCATATTAGAAAAAAGCTCTCGATAACGTCGCATCGTGAGCCACGTCCAATGGGCTGTGGTCATATACTGGATGAAGGCACTCGGATCTGCGTCATATCCACTCACCATCACGTAGTGGACACAGTGTCCAACAAGCCACTTGATGGCATTGTTCTTCGATCGGGGAATCGGTACGCACGAGAATCCCACCGAGATAGCCGCCTCCGATGTCCTGAGAAGAAAAGCCAGTTGTCGTCGAACCCATATCCATGACCGCAGGAGATCAACCGATGATATAATGTATCAGTTTCATGGCAGCGTTTGCAGCGGTCCGTCACACTGACGCCCATTCGAAAAAGTCCCACGCTGGTACGTAGAATATCATGAACAACTTGGTACCACAAGACGCCACTTCCATCGGGAAAATCCAGAGGCTAACGTTAGACCAAACAATCTTCCAATTCGTTTCTGGCGACAGGGCTTCCACAGAGGGAATACAATGAGGAACTGGCCATCCGCAGAACAGCGTTTTTAGAGAGAGATTCGCTTGGGATAGGATATTTACTCCTAAATAACTGACTTCAAGAAACAATTCCTTAACGTTCCTTAGTTTATAACTAGTAATACCAATACCTACTGGAGGTGTTAAACTCGCCGGTCGGATACAGTGATGAAGGCGAGCTGTGACTGGGAGACGCGTAGACATGTTAAAGTGTTCCGACGGATGAATAAGGCAGAAGCCTTAACTCGAACTTAATTGTTAATTCTCTTCCGTTTTTCTGAGAACTGGCAGAGTAGTGCACCTTACAACTAGTACATTATGTGGTTTTAAAGGCCCATTTTAAAGATTTAGAAAGTTTGAAGTAATTCAGTGATCCCAAAGTCGTGGCCTTCCCTTGTAAGTCACCCGATATCCTGCTACAGTCACTCGTCTTCGGTACCTTCCCGTACACGACAACATCATCAGCGAACAATGGGAGACTGCTGCCTCCCTGTTCGCCAGATCATTAATGTATATAGGAAATAATAGGGGTACTATCACTAGAGCATAGCCTGACGTCACACACAGTTTGCTCACTGAAGTATCTGCAGAAATATCGTCACATAGGCAATGGCACGCGGGTGTGTCGGTGATGGCATGCCAGTGGCGGCAGGGGCGCCACCGAGCGGGTGGCGGCGCCTGTGTGCAGCGGACGCCTGGCGTCGGCGTCGGCGTCGGCGTCGGCCGTGGCGTCGGCAGGCGGGGACACAGCGTGGAGGCTGGGCGCGATCAATAGCGGCGTGGCGCGGTCCCGCGGCCCGGAGCCTGCACCGCACGGCACAGCCTAGTCACTGGGTCACTGGGGCCCGCCACTCTCCGCTCATCGCCGGCAGCTTCTCTGCCGCTGACAGCAAGTGACGTCGCCTAGCACTATACTGGCGCTGCAGGAAGGGACTACCTCATTACCGGAGAACACGGCGTTTCCAAGTCTTCGCGACAAACATCTAGGGCTGATTGATCATGTCACGGTGAACAACTTCTTTTAGAGATGAAATGTTCGCTAAAGCTTCCCAGTGACGCTAGGCGTCTTCCAAAATTATGCCCGTGACAGGCGCCAGTGTGCAGACACTGTGTGGCGCTTCTATCAAATGTGTGTTCTCTATAAGCCAGTCATATGTTCCAAACGAAAAATGTAGGCTTTCTAAAATATACACTGTATCGGGGGATACCTCCTAATATCGTGTCGGACTTCCTTTTGCTCAGTGTACTGCAGCAACTCAACGTGGCATGGACTCAACAAATCGTTTGAAGCCCCTGCAAAAATAATGAGATATGCTGCCTCTATAGCCGTCCGTAATTGTGAAAGTATTCACGGAGCAGGATTCTGTGCACGAACGGACCTATCGATTATGTCCCATGTTCTACAGGATTCATGTGGGGTGGTCTGGGTGGCCATATCACCATGTCGAATTGTCCAGAATGTTCTTCAGCCCACTCGTAAACAGTCGTGGGCTGGTGACATGTCGCATCTTTGTTAGGGAGCATGAAAATGGCTGCAAAAGGTATCCAGGTAGACGAACATGACCATTTCAGGTCAATGATTGGTTTATCTGTACCAGAGGACCCGATCCAGTCCTCGTAAGCCCAACCCACACCGTTATGGAGCAACCACCAGCTAGCACAGTGGCTTGGTGTCAACGTAGGTCCATGGCTTCATGGGGTCTGCAGCGCCCTCGAACTCTACCATCAGCTCTTATCACCCGAAATCGGGACTCTTATGACCAGGCCATAGTTTTCCAGTGGTCTAGGTTTCATCCGATATAGTCACGAGCCCAGGACACGTGCTGCAGGCCTTGACGTGCTGTTTGCATAGGCACTCTAGTCGATTATCTGCTACCATAGTCCGCTAACACCATGTTTCGTCGCACTATCCTAACGGATACGTTCATCGTACGTTCCACGATTTCTACAGTCAATTCACGCAGTGTTGCTTGTCTGTTAGCACTGACAACTCTGCACAAACCCCACTACCCTCAGTCGTTAAGTGAAAGCCGTCGACCAATGCGTTGCCCGTGCTGAGAGCTAATGCCCGAACTTTGCTATTCTTCGCACAGCCTTGACACAGTGGATCTCGGAATATTCAATTCCCTAACGATGTCAGAAGTGGAACGCCCTAGTCATTTAGTTCCAACTATCATTCCACGTTAGAAGTCCGTTAATTCTCATCGTGCAGCCATCGTCACGTCGGAAAATTTTTTACGAGAATGACCTGAGTGAAAATCACAGCTACGCAAATTGACTGTCCTTTCATACTTTGTGTACGCGATTCTATTGCCGTTATATACGTTATGTGCATATCGCTATCCCTTGACATTTGTCGCTACCGAGTGCTCATATTCCTCCAATTACATATATTCATTGTTTTCTTCCTGAAGTACAGTGTATCAATCCGTAGTGTGCAGCACAATTGGCGAGTCGACCCTGCCAGTTCGCTGAAAGCTACTTTTCTCATGCCGGAAAATACAAAATTACGCCAAGCGTCGCTGGGAAATGGTAGCGAACTGTAACGAACGTTGTTCCCCATGAGTGATCTATCACCTCCAGACTTTGTGTATAAGGCTGTAGGTTGTCATCGCTTTTGTCACTAATGGCAAAATATTCAGAGTTGTAAGTTCACCACGTTTTCCTCTTCAGCGTTGCCGCGCTCGACTTCTCGATCCCTCTTCTCCTTTGAGGATGCCACTATTGTCCCTGGATGACTGAAGACTCCAGCCATCCCTGCACACCACTGGAACGCTGAAGACTATCGCAGCAGAGAGATCGAAACGTCGAGCACTGAAGTACTTCGAAGAGGGCAATGGCGTTCTCTAAAGAGTGAGAAGATTTTCCCATCAACATGCAACATACTGTAATGCAGCCTGCAGGGAACGAGGTTTCATGGTAGTTAATTTTTCTATCCAAATATCAGTACTTGACTGTACCAGCGTTGACGTTACTTCTATTTATTATTTTTTTTTACGGAAGCATGACTCTGGTCGATTTACAGGGAAGACAGACGGTTTCCATTGCGCTAGCTATTAGCAGAGGAGTGCATGTCGATACGTTGAGACTGAGCGAGGTGAGCTTGTAACTTGCTCGTTTCTTTTAGCTTCGGTGGGATCGAAATAAAAGAAGTAAATGAGTTCCACTTGTCACCCTGTTCCCTAGCGTCAGATTGAAAGAACTTCGCCTGATGATCTGCTGTCCTCCGGACTGTCACCTCATCGGCTTCTTCTTCACATACTGCAGGGATATCGAGTACTGACTGAAATCAATTCCAGCATGATTTTTAGTTAATGCACTTTACTTATTCCTATTGCTGTTATCACTGTGTTATTCAGCCAGAAGATAGGGTTTCCTGCACCTTTCCTCGCTGAAGTGTCGCATGCAAGTTTCTACATCTGTGCTTAACTACTGCATCCCACATGCATCTGAGTCCTCTTACTGTTCTCACACCATCCTTTAAACCTTTTGCCACTTACATTTCCTCCCATAACCATAATATCTGTTGTTTGGTAACTCAGTTTGCGAGCGACCTGTCTTTTCTTTTAGTCAATTTTTTTCTTTATTTTGTTTGTTGTGTCACCCGATCTATGAATCCAATGTTCAGTAATCTTCTGAAATAAAAAGAATATCACCAGGGAACAGAGAACCACGCAGTTCCAACGGGCTTCTGCCACATGGCTTCATTTGGGTTGCAGTATCGAGGGGCATGCCGTCAGTGCACCTCTGTTCAACGTCTTGTCAGTTTAACAGACTATGCTATCGTTACTCCTCATCCTATGTGCCCCATTTTATTCATACCCCGCATCATTTATCTCTGTACGAAGCGTCAACGTGTTGTTGTTGTGCTTGCTGTTGTTGTTGGTGTTGCTGTGGTCTTCAATCCGAAGGCTCATTCATTGTAGCTCTCCACACTTGCCAATCCTCTGCAAGCGTTTATACATCTGAATAGCTATCTGCTTACTGTGTTAAAGCATTCTTCAATCTCTACAGTTTTTAAATCCCCCACTTAGCCTCGGCTAAGGAACTGACGATTCCCTGGTGTTTGAGGATGTGCGTAATCAATCGATGTCTGTCTTTAGTTAAATTGTACCATAAATTCCGTTTTTATCCACTTCTGTTCCGTACCACCACACAACCGAGCGAGGTGGCGCAGTGGATAGCACACTGGACTCGCATTCTAGAGGACGACGGTTCAATCAAGCGGCCGGCCCTCCTGATTTAGGTTTCCCGTGATTTCCTTAAATCGCTTCAGCCAAATGCCAGGTTGGTTCCTTTGACAGAGCACGGCTGACTTCCATCCCCATCCTTCCCTAATCCGATGAGATCGATGATCTCGTTGTTTGGTCTCTACCCCCAAAACAACCCAACCCCGTAGCACCACGCTAGTTAACCGATCTACGTTCATAACTCTCAACATTGTATTATAGCGCCACATTCAAAACCTTCTGTGCTTGTTTAGTGTGTGATCTTTGTTTTACTTCCGTACAATACTACAATCAAGGTAACGCTTACTGACACATTTTTATTCGATGTCAATAAATTTTTCTTTATCAGAAGTACTTTACTTACTATCGGTAATCCGTATTTTATATTCACTCCACCTCTGTAATCTTAAGTGAATTTGGTGCCAGAATAACAAAACTGATTTACTGTTATTTGTGTTTCATGTCATATCTGATTCCTTCAGTATTGCTTTATTTAATTCGTTTACAGCCCATTATCCATGTTTCACTTGAGATGTTTTTCTTGTAACCCCTTATCAAGAAACTGTCCACTCGGCTACGATGTTCTCCCAAGTCTTCCACCGTTCCAGAGAGACTTACAATGTCATACACAGATATCCCGCTGAACTTTCTCTTTCCAAATTTCACCTCACTTTCCTTTACGACTTCTCTGTTTATAGATAGGCTCAACCTTACTTCGCTCCCTTCTCAAACTTCTGCTTTCCTTTCATGTTCTTTGATTCTTATCACCACAACCACATTTTTCAAAAAGTACTACTGTAGCCTGAAAAACGCCGATGAAAGAATAAAATGGTGAATCTTTGCTGACGAAACAACATAGTATAATGACAGTAGAGCTATAGAAGAGAAGGCAATATCATATTACACCTAAAATTTGACAACGTCGCGGAGAAAGTCAAACATATTACTGCGGTCTAGTTTCTCTACGAGTAGTAGATAACCTTTTGCTTCCTGTATTTAATCCCTGATACCTTCAGGCTTTCAAAGGGTGTTTTCCAGTTAACGTTGTCAAAAGCTCTCTCGAAATCAAAGTTGTAGGATGCAGTACAAATACACACTGTATCTAAAATGGAAGGCAGTGCACAGAACTGGCCAAGAGAAGAACTGTTCTGACAGATTTATCATGTCTCATATCAAGAGAAATGCAGTATTCTTGTTGGCATTCATGCTCAAGAGATACTTGCTACAACTCTAGTGGGCACTTAAGAGCTAAGGCACCAATGCGGACGCGAGTAAGGGCTTAACTTCCAGAAACTGCTACTTCAGAGTACTTAATGGACTCAGGGAGGAAAGAGCTTTACAATACAAATTGGCTGTATGGTTGATAGGGAAAGGGGACACAGAATGAGGTACCAAAGCACAGACAATTTGATAATGAAAATTGAAGGGAACTGTTAGGAGGGGGTAAAAACTGAGAGAGGAGACTTTTATTTGAACGAAGTAAACATATTCAAATTGGGCAGACTCGCACAGGAAAGACCAACTTGGAGAGCTAAATCAAACCAGTCTTCGCACTGACGGTTGCAATACAAACTTACGAGTATAATGGTTTCGTTTATTTGTTGATCTCTAGCCATTGTAAATATCTTAAGGGATACAATTTTTCTGCGTAGGCTGTTTACTAATTTTGTAATAAACATTTCATTTCGTTATTCAGCAACTTACTAATTTCTCGCCCTTGAATATTATCAAGTTACTTCGCCGATACAAAATGTTATGGCTACAGATTGTCTGTGGATCCACAGACTTGGGGAAAAACAGAATGTGACGGTATTCCTAAGTAGCATTTTGCACGAGCCATAATATGTACGCGCACTGCTATTAAATACTGATTTCGAAGCTGTAACGTTTTTTGGCCACACAAAAATCATATTAGTGATCCCATCAGATGCTGCTTTTACCCGTGCTGCTGTGTGGATCACAACAACGCGTAAGGACAATAATGTTTCTTCATAACACATGACACTCTCCGCTGAAAACTGTTACAAACGCTTACTGTTTCGATCAAATTATAATGCTCTTCAGATCTGATTAATGACGACTTGAAAAAAGTGAATTTTTTTGTGAAAAAATTCGCTTGTAAGCAGGAAGACTGGGAGAATAGCTCTGTATCACATTTGTAACAAGATGAAACGGTATGCAACATGGTGCTAGTATTCTTATTTTACAACCGATGACTACATTCCTTTACAATGCAAAATTAGGAGCTTCAACACCTCGTCGTTAATCAGAACAGAAGGTGGTCATTAATTATTCGAAACTAGTAATCAATTGTGACAATTTGCAACTGAGACTGTAAGAAAAGTATTTTAAAAATATTTTTTAATGCAGTTTTATGGTATCCAGAGGACTAAATCAGCTAATTGATAAATAATGAAATGTACTGTTTATTTAAAAATAAAAGAAGAACATAGGCAGTAACATAACACAATTCTCCTGCTTTATTAATTGTGTTTCCTTTTAGTTTTAGTCGTCTTCTAGCGAAACCAATGGGAAAATTAATGTCCAACATTGCTTCAATTGGAATACAGCGGAAAGCTAGAGCGAAGGAAGGAGAGTGGGTGTGAACCGATAACTGCAGATTCAAGGCCCCCTACGCCGTCGCTCTATCGGTCTGGAGGAGTAATCGCTCTCTTGCCGAGACAAGGCTACTCGAGTGTGTGGTGAGGACTCAGTAGCGGTAGCCGATTCCAGGTACACGGAAGCTCCAATGGTCCGATGCCGGACTTCGGCTCGTAGAGGTACGCCCTGCCCGCAACAGGCAGAGAACAAGCCCATTGAGTGGTCAGACCCGCACACTCGCGACAGACTGGGACAGCTCGATGGCTGCGAGGCGCAGGTGGGCCGCATTAACCTCTGCGCTGATTTACAGCGCATTAGCGTCTCGAGCCAATTACGTGCACGGCACGTGCGCCTTGGCCGCCGCCGTTCTAATTGCCGCTGCTCCGTAATGCTCGGTGTGCGACGCTGCGGCGCGACGTGCGCCTGCCTAATCCTCGTTAATGATCGCCGTTACCAAAGCGGCGCAACGTCCGTCCCCTCCACGAACTGGCCACACTTCTGCCGCGGCAGTAATGACGGCGACGTGAAGGCTAATTGGGGGTCGCCATTGACTCCGGACTCCTGCTGCCGGCAGTCCCTGTGTCTGCGGTGTTTGAAGGCACAGTAGAGAGCTTCTCTTAAGAGAAAGAGAGGGAGAGGGAGAGAAAGAGAGAGATAGAGAGAGGGCGTTTGCTGGTGTCTTTTTCTACAAATCGGTTCATAACCAAGTATCTCACGGCTGATACTGATACCTTATATATCCCTATACAGCATGATCCTACATCTACATCTACATCCATACTCCGCAAGCCACCTGACGGTGTGTGGCGGAGGGTACCTTGAGTACCTCTGTCAGTTCTCTCTTCTATTCCAGTCTGTTCGTGGAAAGAAAGATTGTCCATATGCCTCTGTGTGGGCTCTAATCTCTCTGATTTTATCCTCATGGTCTCTCCGCGAGATATACATAGGGAGGGCCAATATACTGCTTGACTCCTCGGTGAAGGTATGTTCTCGGAAGCTCAACGAAAGGCCGTACCGATCTACTGAGCGTCTCTCTTTCAGTCTTCCACTGGAGTTTTTGTATCATCTCCGTAACGCTTTCGTGATTACTAAATGATCCTGTAACGAAGCGCGCTGCTCTCCGTTGGATCTCCTTTATCTCTTCCATCAACCCTATCTGGTACGGATCCCACACTGGTGTGCAGTATTCAAGCAGTGGGCGAACAAGTGTGCTGTAACCTACTTCCTTTGTTTTCGGACTGCATTTCCTTAGGATTCTCCCAATGAATCTCAGTCTGGCATCTGCTTTACCAACGATAAATTTTATGTGGTCATTCCATTTTAAATCACTTCTAATGCCTACTGCCAGATAATTTATGGAATTAACTGCTTCCAGTTGCTGACCTGCAATATTGTAGCTAAGTGATTCAGCTGCCCCTGTGTTCTATGCAGTGCCTTGAAAAAAACAGAAGCGAATTTTTCATGTTCTCCTGCTCACTATGCGCAAAATATTAGTCCTACAGAAAAATGAACAATATCTTTTTGTGGGGAATACAATATTGACTACAATACTCTCTTTCAAATTCTGAATTTTGTGCCAGGATTTGTTTTCGCTGTAAGCCACGGTTTTCGAGTTATTCAAGAAAAACGCATTTGAAGGTTACTTTTGTACGTTCCTCTTGTATAATTCGGAATCGAAGGCGTCTAGTGAAAATGTGTCTCCATACAAAAATGAACTACATAAAACTTCCTACAAAACAGTCCTGTTCATTTTATCTCAAGCGATAAGAGCTCGCGCGTAGCGAGCGAGAGAAAATGAAAATCCTGCATGTGGTGTTTGGAGGCGTTGCGGGTTGCATAAAACTGATAGGTAGGGGCAACTGAATCATCCTATTTATTATAAAATTGTATGTATGTAACCATATATGTTCACCATCTATCCAGATATCAACCATATGTGGTACACGTATCATTTGCAGCACTGAAAGACCTAAGTCGAATCAAGGCTCCGGGAGTAGACAACATTCCATTAGAACTACTGACAGCCTTGGCAGAGCCAGGCCTAACAAAACTCTACCATCTAGTGAGCAAGATGTATGGGACAGGCGAAATACCTTCAGACTTCAAGAAGAATATCATAATTCCAATCCCAAAGAAAGTAGGTATTGATAGATGTGAAAATTACCGAACTATCAGTTTAATAAGCCACAGCTGAGAAATACTAACACGAATTCTTTACAGACGAATGGAAAAACCGGTAGAAGCCGACCTTGGGGAAGGTCAGTTTGAATTCCGTAGAGATGATGGAACACCTGAGGCAATAATGACCCTACGACTTACCTTAGAAAATAGATTAAAGGAAGGCAAACCTACGTATCTACCATTTGTAGACTTAGAGAAAGCTTTTGACAAAGTTGACTGGAATACTCTCTTTCAAATTCTGAAGGTGGCAGGGGTAAAATACAGGTAGCGAAAGGCCATTTACAATTTGTATAGAAACCAGAAGGCAGTTACAAGAGTCGAGGGGCATGAAAGGGAAGCAGTGATTGGGAAGGGAGTGAGACTGGGTTGTAGCCTATCCCAAATGTTATTTAATCTGTATATTGAGCAAGCAGTAAAGTAAACAAAACAAAAATTTGGAGTAGGAATTAAAATCCATGCAGAAGAAATAAAAACTTTGAGGTTCGCCGATGACATTGTAATTCTGTCAGAGACAGAAAAGGACCTAGAAGAGCAGTTGAACGGAATGGACAGTGTCTTGAATGGAGGATATAAAATGAACATCAACAAAAGCAAACCGAAGATAATGTAGACTGGCAATGGGAAGGAAAGCCTTTCTGACGAAGAGAAATTTGTTAAGATCGAGTCTGGATGTAAGTGTGAGGAAGTCGATTCTGAAAGTATTTGTATGTAGTATAGGCATGTACGGAAGTGAAACGTGGACGATAAATATTTTAGACAAGAAGAGAATAGAAGCTTTCGAAATGTGGTGCTACAGAAGAATTCTGAAGATTAGATGGGTACATCACGTACCTAATGTGGAGGTATTGAATAGAACTGGAGAGAAGAGCAGTCGCGCAGTCCCGGACTGAAGCGCCTAGAACCGCTTGGCCACAGCGCCCGTCAGTCCCGATGACATTTCGCCACTAAAGTTGTGGGTGGCATGTTGAGAGGGGAGGGCTAGACCGAATATGAGGATAGTGGCACCTCTGCATATCTATGTAGTGCCTTTTTCTACTAAATTTGGTTCACATACCACTTGCTAAAATTTACTGTGACAGTGAAACAACAGCAAACACCTCTACAGCTAAGGGTGTAGATGAAAAGAGGTGACAGAAAATCTCCTGACTGGTGCCATTTCAACCAACTTTGGTATATACATGTCTCTTTATCTGTAGAAAAATACTGTGGGCTTAGTTAACAATAATACTTTTGTATCCCGCCCAGAAGGTGGTGCGTGGGTAGGAGCAGGAAACTGCAAATACAGTTGAAGCACCTTTACTAGCGTATAAACATATGCAAACATATTACAAAACTTTAGGTGATGACACGTAGGTGCGACGTTGTGGCCCCATCGTAACTGATGAAAAGTCTCAATAGCAAGCTAAGCTGAAGCGATGTTTCCTGGCTGTCTGCACCTGATGAAATGGGGAGAATCTGTAGCGATGCTCGTAGAGCTCCAAAGCGCCGGCTACAAGGCGCTGTCGTCGGTGTCTGTCGTAGTGCCAACCTAAGCAATGGCATCGTAGTTATCGATACCAAACTACCTTACGAGGGTGAGGGTGGACTCATAAGGGGCTACCCATAGAAATGTCCGGCAGCGGTCTGCTGATATATCTGTTGCGTATTTATTTTATTTGGAATACTTCAAAAGTATACAGATGAAATATGTGTACAGATATGTATGTGAAGTATTTCAGTATACGTGACGTACGCGTTCTTGGGGGGGGGGGGGGATAGCGCAGGCAAAAAGTTGGTTATAAATGCTGTGTGCTGTTGACAGTAATGTGGCAGCGAGTCGTGTGCGAAACGTCACGCGCTATACGGCAACTTACTACGCGATGTTTTTAAGACAGGTTCATAAATGCTATTATAACGGTTACTGGCTGTGACCGCGGAGCTGGTTTGAGCGATGGAAGAAGTGGGCGAATGGCTAAGAAAGAAGTACAGTATTTAACATTTAGTGATACGAATTTCTGTCCCGGTATCACTAAGTGAGACGTCACGAAGATCGATTCATCGGTCCACGGTTGACTCATTTTTCATTTCTTTCCCAGCTGATCTAATCGTTAATTTCTTACATTAATTTTTATTCAGCTGTGCTTTCCGATGTTTGCGGAATGTTATTAAAAATTCTGCATCTTCTCGAGGATGTTTTAAATAAAGAAATTTCCACAGCAAAACGGCAGAACCTTAAAATTCTACACTCAAAATAATAATAAACATCTTAAATAGCAGAGGAAGTTCCTTCATTACATTAAGTGTAATAACAGCGAAAAAAAGTAGAAGATGTGGGCCATACCCTGTCAGCAACAACTGTCTTTGTATAGCGTAGGACTGATTCGGGAAAACAACAGAATATTCGTTCAGCTTTGCCTAATCACGTGAACATACACGAAAAATCTTGGCACAGACGGGTTGTTCTCCCCTACTGATACTTGTCAGTCACTATTATCCTAAGGCTATCATGTAATTAGAATGCATTCATTTCTCGTCGTAAGTGAATAGTTTGGCTCAGTAAACTAAGTTTGCAAAACGCAAGTAAATGGACAAAAACTGCGCTGCACGTAATGATAGGACTTTGCCTGGAGGCAAGCACAAAAATGGTGTTTGAAAGTCAACAGTTACTCAGTCTCAGCTTTGAAGACTTGCGCTTCCCAATTTTGAATGTCTCGCAGTAGGTCACACTTAGACAGTAGTCAAGAATTTGTTCGCAACAGTAAGAGCATCCATTGAATTTGTGTTCCTTGAAAGCATGCTGCGCTTCCTCATGAACAGTTTTATAATGGTCAATCACAAAACTCACAAGCAAGCGGAGTTACTGCGATGAAAGTGTAAAACACCAGCTCGTTAAATGCAAGACGTTAAAGACGTAGTTAACAAGTTATGACTTCTGTGTCCTTTGGGCCGTCAGCAGCAGCTTAATGCTACAGCACAGGTAAGTGGGAAAATACCTATACAGCTTCCGCACCATCTGACGCAGCCTGTGTGCTGAGAATCCTTCACGTTTTTCTGTATTGCAACCGTCCGGTCTATTTGTGGGACAAGTTCAATCATTATATCCAGTAATTTCTCAATCAAAAGTATTAAGAGAAAAGAAATGACAGCAAGTGCCGCAAGCCGAATAACCTTGAAAAAATATATCACGTAGTAAACTGAACGAAAATACGACATGCGTCTCTTTTAGTATTTACTACCTCTGGCCCGTGATAGTATTCTATTATCGGGGACAAGCACAATCATCTTCCGCAAGAGATCATATGGACATTGGAAGAAAAATTATTTCCTACACGCAGATGGCCTTTAAAATTTCAGCAGCATGAAGATGGTACGAAACAAACGATAAATTGGCGTAAATCGTCCTAAATTCTTGGATATGCACGTGATTAATATCGAGCTAACGAAGAGACTATGAATAACGCCAACTGCATTTAATATTTACTATACAGGGTGGTCAGAAGCCGTCTGAAATGCTCGAAGGGTGTTGGAGGGTTGGTTGTGCTAAGAAACAATTTTTAAGGAAAAATTCGATACGTTTCGCCGTCTTAAAAGCATATACAAGTGGTCCGCTAGATACAATTAGTGAGCTTTTTTCTCGTAGCGTAGATGATAGTGTACGAGACTGATCAGCCTTTTGATATGTTTCGATCCATACTACCATCCCTCCAACCATTTTTGTGTCGCTCTCTTGTTCGATTTTACGAAACCAAATAAAGAGCACGTTTGGCGACACAGTTTCTGGCATGCCTCTTGAATCTTCGTACGACGGCCTGATTCGCAAACATGAGTGCTAATTAACTCGGAGACAGTGTAACATACCGAAATTTTTTCAAAAAATGTTATTCATCAGCACAATTACAAGTTCTTCAGACGATTTCTGATCACCCTGTATAGAGAAAAATAGCACATCCAGCATCTCATTCTCAAGTTACATTTGGATCTTTGTGTCTTGTGAGAAGACGGTGTAATAGTGCGTCCAATCAGGAGAAGAGTCTACTACCTCATATCGGAATTCAGGTCTATCCAGATTGTAGTTTATCCTGCCATATCGTGTTTTTCGCCTTGTGGTAGTCGGGATCCCACATGTTATGCGAATTCCGAAACGATGGGTAGAGGAGGGCCGTAGTCATCTCCATGAAAGATCTCAACTGCCCCACGTGACGAAAGGACTGGTTCGCTGTTCGCTCAGCCGCACAGGACCGTACTGCTACGTCACATACTCAGACAAGAAATGGGGTTCTTTAAAGCAAATTGCCTGTCCACAAGGACAGTGTGACAATGACTGGATTACCAACGACTGTTCATTTGAGACTTCATCTGATATGTCATGAGACAGAGGTGAATGAGTGTTGCGTCCCAAGATAACGTGGGACACAAAAGTTGCATTACATCCCGGTGTTGTGTACATCATCACGATCGACGAATTCCTGTGTAGAGGCTCCAAGAAGAACCAACGCTGTCACTTTGCATTCATTATCATGATCACATAGACGCAGCTCCTTGGGTGATGGTATAGGATACCATACGGAGCACAATACAATCATATCTGGTACGCACAACGATAATTTCCAAAGGAAACGCAACCTTTCTGATATATTCATACCTGAGGTGTTGCCGTTCAGTCACTGTCTCGCGATGTTACCTTTCACGAAGCCAACGCAAGATCGCATATTGCCTGTCCTGTCCTGGCCTATCTTGATACCGAAAGTGTTCAGCTTCTGTGGCCAGCACGTTTACAGGTCGTTGACCATTGGAAACATCTGGTTGTCTGTTGCTGGGAGACTGACATGCCGCTATTCGTCAGTCACTACAACTGATGAACCCTAAGGTGGCTGCTACACGTGCAAAGTAAGTAAAACTACAGTATTTTCTAGCCTTCGAGACGTTTCAGTTTTAATGGGGTACAATGGGTCTCTTGAACTGAAACGCTCTCGCCGTCGATGGTACGTCACATTCTAGCCTTATGCTCTCCCGTGCCGTTCGATAGAGACTTATTCTTCTGTCCCTTACTGTACGTCAGGGTGTTTGGTAGCCTATAGGAGTGTCGTCAGACGCTTATCGACTCCTCGACGGCCCTTACCCGCTCCCTTGCAAGGCGCACACACTGGAACGAGCTCCATTCGGTACGGGACAGCTGCCAAGGCGCTGCGCGCACAAGGCCCCAGACTGGCGAAGCCATTAGGACAGCAGTCTGCGCGCACCGTCTTTTGTTCGGCCGTCTCGTTAGGAATGCCACCTGGTTCTGCCTCTGCCGTTGCCGGCAGTTGCTCTAATTGCAGCCTGTGCGGTCACAACAGCCAGTATTGATCGGTTTGACATGCGTTCGCCCTTGTAACTGCGAGTGCTGCAGATTTCGCTTCCTTGAGACGAGTTTCAGCTTGTTTGCGCCGACTTTTCCGTGACCACTCTTTGCCGGCATTTATCGGTTTCAGAAAACGTCTCACGGAGATAAAATGTGCTAGTGACTGCCTCTAGGCACCTATAGGCGGTGCCACAAAAGCGAGTACATCTGCACAATACAAAAATAATTTATGCCACGTATTTTTCGAATGTGATATGGTCTTGGAAAAATAATATCTTCTTACCTCTTGTTTCCATTCTCTATTTGATATCACAATAGTCTCACCATTCCTACCGTAATTATCTCTAACCAAAACAGTTATTAACCTCATTTCCTATACTAGCCGAGGTTGTCTCAAGTAGGAAAAAATTTCAGTATGAAAAGTTTTTATTCAAAACATCGTTCATACTTTATTTTTTCTGTAGCGTAAAACACTAAGTCTAAAGCCCCTTCAGCGTAAATTCCTCTTATTTACGTTATACAGTATGCAAACAGCAACAGACTGTATGGAACACTACCAAAATTCTCTACAGAGTTCATTTCAGTTTCACCTTTGGTGCATGAATATTTACTTGGATATTTCCTAAATTTTGCAGTACATTTACGTTTGCATTTTTTAAAATTTTGTAAAGCGTTACACAGATACCAACAACACATGCATAGCAACCTCAAAATTATCTATACAGTTTACATTTTAATAATACCATATGTACAATTAGAATGAAGTATCTACGGTTCAGGTGAGTGATGCACTGCGGAAACTAAGTTGTGTAGAAACTAAGGTCGTTGTGTGACAAGCTTTTTGTACTATTGTATACAGTGTGTAACGGGTATAAGTGCATCTATTTTTATATGTGTGTGTGTTTTTTTTTCTCTGCATGGAACGCTCTCCCACAGACATGTCACATAAAGTACTACCTCATGTTTTCTGCATGGTCTTAATGTACACTAAGTGGACTACGCCTGTAAGTATAGATAATCGTTTTTTGTCCAGGCATCCACACTTCAACACCTGACCTGCTACCCAGGAGAAAACATGCATTAATAGCCTGCTCTTGACACATGTACTTGGAGGTACTAACAAACCTAAAAACGTACTACTCCTAACAGCTGCAGATATTAATTTGCAAATGAAGCAAATAATGAATTGATATTTTTCAGTACAGGAGTCTCAGTCACAAACGAAAGTATGTGCACTTACACCCACGGTCGCAGGCTCGAATCCTGCCTCGGGGATGGATGTGTGTGATGTCCTTAGGTTAGTTAGGTTTAAGTAGTTCTCAGTTCTAGGGGACTGATGACCTCAGAAGTTAAAGTCCCGTTGTGCTCAGAGCCATTTGAACCATTTTTGAACTTACACCCATTACTCCCTTTATGTACATATGTACAGTTTTCAAAACATTATTTCTATGTTGACTTGATAATTTAGTTCTGTGGGCTTCACATCCAGAATATGAGGTGGATCGCCATCGCCATAATCTCAAAGTGACTATTCGAAATGTCAGTTCATATTAGTTAAACTGAATATCTACAGTGGCCAGCCCTGTGTGGCCGAGCGGTTCTAGGCGCTACAGTCCGGAACCGCGCGACCGCTACGGTCGCAGGTTCGAATCCTACCTCGGGCAAGGATGTTTGTGATGTCCTTAGGTTAGTTAGGTGTAAGTAGCTCTAAGTTCTAGGGGACTGATGACCTCAGAAGTTAAGTCCCATAGTGCTCAGACCCATTTGAACCATAACTACAGTGATTAAACCTAATTCCAGTTAGATCAGATGTTTCCTACTTTTGTAGTCGGGAAAGTAATGATTTAGGGTTATTCTTGGCTGATTAGTGATGTACTACTTGCTGAGATAGAATTTATTTCTGGTTTCTTTAAAACATGGCCAAGTGTTAATTTCACCTGTGATTGGTGTGTACAGGTCATTTGATATTCGAAAAGGAAGGAATTTTAATTGTCAGGTGAAAAGGGAGATGTATACTGTGTGTTTGTATATACGTATATACGAGGGTTGGAACTTTAATAGTGGCAACTATTTATTTACAGCTCGTACAAAATAGATACGTCTTTCAAAGTTTTACTGGTCTTCAGAGTAGTTACCAGCATTATGTATAGCCAGTTGCCAGCGATGTGGAAATCGTAGGATATTCTTAGCAGTGCCTGTTGTGTTGACAGTTCGAGCGGCGTGGTCCATTGCCCGACGAATTTGTAGCAGTGCAGAAATGAATGCCATGAAGTGTTCCCTTCAGTTTAGAAATCGGGTTGAACTTACGAGGGCTGAAGTCAGGGAAGTTCAGTAGGTGGTATCGCACTTAGCAGCCCCATCAGTCAAACAAATCCCTAACAGCTTGCATTGTGCTTGCTTGAGCATTGTCCTGCAAAATGATGGCCAGGTCCTGCAGAAAGTGTCATTACTTCTGTCTCTATTCTGTTAATTTTTGGAACACAACCTACGACCAGCTTAGAACAGCTACAAATTCGTCGCGCCGCTCGAGCTATCAACACCACTGGCAATGCTAAGTGCATCCTACGATTTCCACATCGATGTCAACGGGTTAAACACAATGCTGGTGGCTTCTTTAAAGGTCAGTAAATCTTTGAAACACGTATCTAGTTTGTATGAGCTGTAAATAAATAGTTAAAGTTCCAACCCTCACATTATGTATATTTATAACATGTGTATGTGTATTATGTTTCATCATTTACAGAATTCAGATAATTTTGAATTATATTACTGCTTTGATTAACATGCCTCTGAAAAGCATAAATGCTATTTCATGTTTCCATTTATGTGCACGTGTTTCCCAATTCATGTGCGAACTTCCTTTTGAGACAACTTCCATACCGAATAGTTAATATCACTCTATTTGGTGTGGAAGGACCCAGATTCGATTACCAGTATTTCCTTGGATTTCTGTGAGGTAGGGGGGATTGGACAAGGATCCACTCAACCTCGTGAGGCCAGATGAGGAGACTGCCAATTAGGGCGAAATGAAATTGGCGACACGCTAATCACATTTCCCATGACAATAGATTGCCCTTCATATTGCCTTGCAGATTGCAGCTGGTCAACTGAAGAGGCCTAAGAACTAATCCTGGAGTAGTATTTACGTTTCTTTGTATCTTATTCTGTATACTAATTATGTACCATCTTACTTTGGAACATACGTTTTATACGAAGGTTAATTGTGATCTTTACGTTTTCACCTTTTGTTACCATGTGGTGAAATTGATGACACATACGCTACAAAGCATTTAAAGAAATCAGTTTCAGTAAAACAGTTTCTGCAGTGAAACACACGGTGTCAGCTAGTAGAAAGAAATGGAAGGGGAAAGTTACGGTTTAACTTCCCGTTGACAATGAAGTCATTGTAGATGGAGCAAAAGTTCGGGTTGCCGAAGGTGATCGGAGGTACTGAAAGAACCACACCGGCGTTTGGCTGAAGCAACTTACTAGTAAACCTACCCAAAGGATACATTTCGATTGTGGTCGCTTTGAATATGTTGTCTTGTAGAGGAAAATAAGAGACTCCCGTTTTTTTGGTACGTTCGCATACGGCCATTAAGTGGGTGTGAAACACCTCCTAATGAGTTTAATATTAGTCAATGAATACCGTCGAAACGGGAATACACGTGAAAAAGAAACTTAAAACAATGGTCTGTGGTTTTTTAAGTACGTTACAATGGTGTTTCCAGATTTGTCGGAAAAGTCATTTTTTCGTAATTTCTTCTAGACCATTATTTTGTTTTTCATTTTGACATTTGACTAAGAGCAAAACGCATAGCATTGTGAATACCACATTCAACCAGTCACATGTGACGAAGTGGTATTCCAAACACGCATTTGTCAGAAATAAGCTAGGAATTCTTTGTATAAAAGTGTGCAGGGCTTTCTCAGTGTTGTGCAGATTTACAATAATTTTACGACAATAACGTACAAACAATTTCAAATACAGCGTAACTAAATCTTAAAAGGCTGGAAAATAATAAAAAGGACACCAAATGAAAAAAGAAAACAGTGATTTATATTTCATAAAATTAAAAGAAAAATGTACATAGAGCAATATATGTAGAATATATATTTAAACTACATGTATCTGCGAAAGACTTACTGAACAACCCAACATGATAAATGGCGTTCAAGTGAGTATTTCTACTCTTGTTTCTGAAAAAAGTGTGTTTGCAAAACCACATCATATACTATTGAACTTGGTATTCAATCTTAGTCAAATGTCGAAAAGAAAAACAAAATCTAGACAAAATGTTTTGTTCGACAAATCTGAATTCACAGTAGTAACATACATTAAAAACCAGAGAACTTTTATCTGAACGTTTATTTTTTTTATTATCTCTTACGGTTTCGAGGATATTAATTCAGAAATATTAAACTCAATTTTTTTACAGGATTTTTCATCTCCTTAATGGCAATATGGGTGCGTATAAAAAGCACATGTCTCATACATTGCTCTACACTACAACATTTTCAAAGCCGATCAGAATTGAAGTGTATCCGTTGGGTAGGTTTACTTGTTAGTGAAAGCTTCGAGAATATAAATCATGATG
Organism: Schistocerca serialis cubense; assembly: GCF_023864345.2. Taxonomy (NCBI): domain Eukaryota; kingdom Metazoa; phylum Arthropoda; class Insecta; order Orthoptera; family Acrididae; genus Schistocerca; species Schistocerca serialis. Next base: position 462,910,169 of record NC_064644.1, on the reverse strand, counting down.
TCTGGACAACGGTTTGAAGATCCATGGTTCCGATTATATTTTGCTCACTTGACGTTATTGTTGGGTTTGACTTAGGCATTTAAACCCCACACCAATTGGTTTCCATTGTTTCCCAGGCGACGTATAATTAACATGGTTTGTGTATTTTATCGACACAGAACGCCGCTGTTCCTAATTATATTTTCTCGTTGTTGGGTTTTCATCAGACGTTACCTTCCATACCAGTTATCCTTCGCCACCGCGGAAATAGCATCCTCCATGCCTCAACCGGTATAAACGAATCTTTTATTATCACTTTATTGTCTCTGTCTGTCTGTCCAACTCTTAAAATTTATGTCACACGTTACTGTCTACGGTCTCTCGGAGGTGTAAATAATTGAAGCTTCTAAGTAAATCAATTAAAAGATACAATGTCGTCGGCAAACTTCAAAGATTTTATTTTTTCTTCCTTGAGTTTAATTCTTACAACAAGTTTTTCTTTTGTTTCCTTTACTGCTTGCTCAATACATACGTTGAATAACATCGGGTATAGTCTGCAACCCTGTCTCACTCCCTTCTCAACCACCGCCACCCTTTCGTGCCCCTCGACTTTTATTACTGCCATCTGGTTTCTGTACAAAATGCAAATAGCCATTCGCTCCCTATATTTTATCCCTACCACCTTTAGAAATTGAAGGAGAGTAGCCGGCCGGTGTGGCCGAGCGGTTCTAGGCGCTTCAGTCTGGAACCGCGCGACCCCTACGGTCGCAGTTTCGAATCCTACCTCGGGCATGGATGCGTGTGACGTCCTTAGGTTAGTTAGGTTTAAGTAGTTCTAAGTTGTAGGGGACTGATGACCTCAGATGTTAGGTCCCATAGTGCTCAGAGCCATTTATACCATTTTTTTGAAAGAGAGTAATCCAGTCAACACTGTCGGAAGTTTTCTCTAAGTCTACAAATGCTGTAAAAGTAGGTTTTTCTTTCCTTGACCTAGAAGTCGTAGAGTCAATATTGCCTCGCGTGTTCCTACATTCGTCCTGAATCCAAACTGATCCTCCTCGAGGTCAGCGCCTGCCAGTTTCTCCATTATTCTGTAAAGGATTTGTGTTAGAATTTCGAAGCCGTGACGTATTAAACTGACAGTTCGGTATTTTCACACATGTCAATACCCCCTTTCTTTTGAATTGGGGTTGTTATATTCTTCTTGAAGTCGAAGGGTATTTCGGCTGCTCACTATATGGAACTGTGTTGTCATGGCTGGGTCTCCCAAGGCTATCAGATGCGCTAACGGAATGTTGTCTACTCCCAGGGCCTTGTTTCAACTTTGTCTTTCACTGCGTTGTGAAATTCTTCATCAATATCATAACTCCCTTACCATCTTCGTCTATGTCATCTTCCCTTTGCTAAGGGGATAATATTTCTTTTTGTAATTTGTTGTCTGACTATCTGTCTGTTAAGACCAGTCTCTCTCAGCAACGGACAGACGTATCTAGTTGAAATTTCTGTCACGTACTAAGATCTATGATCCTTGGCCGTGGAGGAAATTAAGATTTCTATGTCAATCAAATCATACGCCATTTATGTCATACATTTCGATACTCGCAAACTCACTCCCGTCAACCTAGGATGATGCTGCTCGGCAAGAAGTAAGGCTCAGCAGTAAAACAAAGGCAGAAGTCCTAAAATTGTTAATATCTAATGATATAACATGAATAAATATTTTGACCATTTGGTATCCGAGGCAACGGCCTTGTCGCAGTGGATAGACCGGTTCCCGTGGGATCACCGAAGTTAAGCGCTGTCGTGCGTGGTCGGCACTTGGATGGGTGACCATCCAGGCCGCCATGGGCTGCTGACATTTTTTGGGGTGCCCTCAGCCTCGTAATGCCAATTGCGGAGCTACTCGTCCGAATAGTAGTGGCTTCGGTCGAGTATACCATCATAACGGCCGAGAGAGCGGTGTGATCACCCCTTGCCCCTCCTATCCGCATCCTCCACTGAGGATGACACGGCGGTCGGATGGTCCCGGTAGGCCACTCGTGGACTGACGACGGAGTGCTTTTGTTATCCGACCGTCTAGCTGTCCTGTTACGACGCCTTATCTCGGGAATGAGTAGACATTTGTCTAACCCATTTCGATATCGGTAACAGGTAAAAATCGTCGAGATTCACAATTCGTGGCGTGGATGAACTCTCTATATACGTAATTAAGTTTGCACCGAACCGTCAGTGTGCCAATTCTACTCGCACATCTTCGGATATGATCGTTACATACGGATACTGGTCAGCCAATACAAACTGAAGTGAGTCAGCTGCTGATGCGCTGGAAACGTGGAGTACTCAGCATGGGATCATTGCATGAAAGCGAAGGGCGAAGAGAATGGGCCAGTGGCATGCTTACGGTAGTGCATGATTGTACTGCGTTGCTCAGTGTTTTCCGCTGTAGCACTAGAGTTTAGATTATGCTGATTTACTTGCTGTGCCATGTGTTATGCTATCACAAATTTGAGACTCAAGCAGTCTTGGAGGAATTCATTGTGTGTTGAGACGTCAGTAAAAAGACCTGCTCATCACTTTACAAAAACCTCTAACTCCACATTTTGTTATGGCGCCAGATATTCGTCCCTTAACATTAGTTTCTAGTCGGGATGAGCTTTGCGAATCTCGATCATCCCCAAACGTAGCTACCCTCAAAACATTCTTGTGTCATCAACGTTTCTGCCTCTTCCTGACAGAAGCAGAAATTTGCTGCCCTTCTTGGGGTTCCCTCAACACAATATTCCTAATATTTAAATCGATGGGGACCATTTCTTGAGATCGCTCCGCTTCAATATGAAGAATAAGCGTAAATGGAGGGGGCGGTCGTGAGCTCAAGCCGACCAGAAAATCCCCGCGTTCTGTCCGCCTAATTGAATCATTAACTCGGCTTTCAGCGGAGCTTCGTCCGCTGACGGCGTCGATTCTGCTCGCAGAGGCTCCCTCAGTTCTCTCCCCCTCTTCTGCCCCCTTCCCACCACCTCCCCCCCTCTCTCTCCTTTCCATCATCGCTGGACGGACGACGCGGCACGGCACAACCTAATTTCGACATTCGAACCCGTCGGGAACAAGCGCTTTCCATTTTAACTGCGCGTAAAAATATAAGGTAGGTTGCATTAGTAGCCATTACGACGCGAACATTGGATTACTTGGTTTTCAGCACACATAAAGACTCTTAACAGTATTACGCCCGACAGCCAATTTCATAACTTTCGTCTTCAATCAACGATTTCAGACTTCTGCTCCTTCAGTACTCACGTGCTGAATTGCTCCAACTGGGTCCGTATTTAAATACAGTTAAGGTAGATTCAAAGAACTACTAAGCTGAAATCAGTATCCAGTATCCTAACACAACCACAATGGTCATATTAAGTTTTTCTTAAACTTATTAATGGCTTTTGAACATGAGCCACACAGCCAGCCTCAGATTGATGCTTTAGCATTTAAATATGTGGCAGCCTGAAATCTTTAAAAGGAAACGTGCGATACAAGTACTATTATAAGAAAAATTTTACAGTTACTTTCACTTTTCCGGTACTCCGTAATCTCACAGAATTAAAATACATTTATTAATATAAAAAGACTGTTGATAACGCTAAGCTTTCACTTACTATATTACAAAAAAATAAAAAATCACTTACGATCTTATTTTCCTTTCTGCTATAAAATCGTACAGCATCTTCTGTCGCTGAAACGGTTTGCTTGTTTGTTAGTAATGCACTGCCAGAGAACATGACATGCAGCGACAGTATCGTGGATTCTTGCTATTTGCTTTTGCAGTTGAAGAGAAAGTTGTTAATAGGTACCTCACTGCCACATTCAAACATTCAAATGAGAAAGATGGCACCGTATGGGGGAGGCAGAAATGCTGTCGTTATCTCCCGTGATTGTATCGAAGACGTATTATTGTCACTATAAAATTTCTGCTTTATCTGTAGTTTTGGTACCGAGGACGTGATCGGAGATTTGGTACCACTGTGGTGTAGAGTCTACCTTTAATTTCAGAAGACCGCTGCAGCGTTTGATTCTATCGGGCCCTGGCTGTAGTTCGTATGGTATGTGGGCGATCAGCAGGTGCCACTTTATCGAATTTCGTTAAACCAGTGTACACAGATTCCTTGGCTTGAGTCCAGAACATAATCGCAGTCTTTTAGGCGGAGAAACTCATGAACTGCTTGTATAATGTGGTACACAAGATAATTTTTGGTGTTGTTGACATTGTAGCGTATTTGACAGTATCGGTGCTGAGGGTGAATCTGATATAGTAATCATTGTTTCTCCTTTAACCTCTTTTGCGTATTTAAGTTCCTCTAAAATCGTTTTAAGCTATACTGTGTACGTAAGCTGCTTACGGGACCTGAAACTCGCCCTCTTGATTATTCGTGCCACCTACAAACTGTTTCTTTGGTAGCTGCAGTTTTAGCAAAAATCTACCCTTCATATTGTATTGTTTTCTTACGATCTTGATGTATGAGGACATTCGACGTAAAACATATTCGAAACAAAATACCAATATTTCATAAACATTTCATAACACGAGCATTGCCTGACATAAGACGACAAATTAACCTTTACAGAATGGAATCTGTATTCATAAAGCGAATTCACATATGGTGAATATGTATTAGCGTCAGCCAGTGGTGACACATGAAGACGGGTGGCGGATCAGGATTTCCCGCTTGTTATGTGTGGTCGCGTTAACCACTTTGGCAGTCCGAGTACGCTCCCAGTGCCAGTCCAAACCACCAATGTGACAATCCAAATGCTCGCACATTCTTGAAACTAAATATAGAAAGACAAATGTTACTTTGTATCTTCATTTTAGCCCCGCCAGGCGTGAATATATTACTAACGACGACAATGTCTGTGTTTATGAAGTAACTGCATTCACTACAATACAATGTCCCTCTTAAATGAAGTGTACATTGGCGTTCTCACCCCCCCCCCCCCCCCCATTCCCAACCTTCCTCGCTATTTAGTCGTAGTCAACAGGAAGCCTGAGGAAACTACGTCGGGGCCTTCAGACGTTCACATAATTTGTCCGCAATGAATTTAATTTCTTTATTAACTGAAGCACAGCTGCAACTGAGCACGTATCCCAATATTTCGATCGTAACTAACAGCAATGACCTGTATTGTTCGTGATTACTACACTCGTTTCAAAGACTCACAAACCCCTATATACACTCAAACACTCACAACACTCAAGTGAACGTGTATTCCGTTGTTTTAGAAGCCATTTCTACACCACAACACAACAAATGGTGCAAAGTGAATACAAGAGTTAACTGACAAAGAAACCGAATATTAACCGGAGATTTACAGCTTAAGCAGTTTGCTCAATAAAACTCTAATTTCAGTAAATCTGTTAATATAAAGCACGGTACATTGCAAAAAATTCTCTCATCTAAAGACATTCAATAATATTTCGCGATGAGAAGTATTTCAGAATGTTGTTGTCAATCTAGGGGCAACATAGTGTGTGGTGTATCTACTGAAAACACCACTCTGACTCTTCTGACACTACTCTGAAGCGTGCATTTGCACTTGGAGGGATGACTGGCGTTGGTGACGGTGGCTGGACGGCACAATAGAGCACTGTCGAGAGTGAATAATGACTTTATTTACCTCCAGTACATGACATGTCATGGCTCAACAAGAGAAGCATGCCTCCCTTTGTTGTCCATGGCCGGCACTGTCGTAATCGTTGCAGATTCCGCCATAGATGCTCAGCTGACCCCCTGCGATGCTAACAGGCCAGCAGCTTCTCGAGTCCGTGATCATTGACGTCCATGGTGGTGTACTTCCCTCGGCGGCGTGGAGCCCTGGCGGACCCTCGATTCCCTACGCGTCATTGCGGCGACACGTAGATACGGCCTTGCGCGAGATTCCATTCGCCGCTCTCTGTCAGGAGTCGGACGACAATTGTCGCTTATTCCCCAAGTCCCACTAGGAATTCAGTGTTGGTAGCAGCAGGAATGGGTGGCAAGTCGGTGGTGTTGTGACACTATTCCCGTGAAGAACTCATTGCTGCTAACGATGCACAGTCGTCTGGCTACCCGGCGGTTTCTTCGCATGGTGATGGTGCTGCTGAACTCCGGCGATGAGAATTGCGCACTTTCTCGAAATTCAGACTTATTCATACGCCTCTGGTGCAGTTTGTGAGTTGGCTTCCACCTCTGCTCACTCTAATATTTCAAATAAAACTTAACCAAAATGAAGTTTTTAAGTGTCCCGGATTGCTTCTGGGTGTGGTGTAACGGAGGATGTGGACCGATGGACTTTTAGAAAATGTAAATTGCTTATCGTGTTTTGACAACCGCTTTATGCTGTACGACTAATTTAAAAACGTTAGACTTCTTCTCCGAATTAATGATTACGTGCTCAGGTCATATGATAAGCAAAACCGAACATTGTCAGTTAATAGCAAAATCACGTCAATGGCAGATCGGTGACAAATCGAAGTGTCGCGTCTTCCCGCGAAAGAAGCTGAAAAAAAAACTTGTAACACAATACGTATTGAAATAAAAAAGCGATCTAGCGTATTAATAAACGTTGGTAAGTCAATATGGTTACTTACATTAGAAATAATTTATAGAAACAGCCCACGATCATCATATTCTGACGCCGTGAGGAAGAAAGACAAATGCAAAGATCCAGTCTTCTCTTAGCCGCTCTTTGAAAAATAGACGACTGTGCCTTCTATTATTAAATAAGCATTAACATAACATCTCTGACCATTAATCGAGACCATGGATTTATACACACAAACAAAAGATATTTTTTTAGAAAATGTATAATAAGTTTTCCACTTAGTGCTCATAGCCTCGTCTTACAATCTCCTTGCGTGTAAGTTATTCTGATGCACCTGTCGCCACAGTGCGGCTGCCTGCCTGCGGCTGGTCATGGAATACTTCACAGAAGCCTGCTCACTACTTATTTCTTTTCCTAAAGACTTATTACCTTTATTGAAAGACTGGGTAGGAACATTACACCACGGTGCTTCATGCATCCCTCTCAGATTGTACGAGTCGTCTGTCCAATATATCAAAAGCCATACCCGCAGGGAATCTTGTTAACGTAAGCCGAGCAGAGCATCAAGTCATCTTTGACAAAAAGATAAAGTACTTCTGTCTTCAGTGGAGGGCAAAACATCACTTTGGCTTCGTTTTCAGTCTGGACTGGACCTATTTTTAACGACAGGTTTCCCATACATGGCAAGATTTAAATCATTCTCTGTCTTTTTTCTTCTTTCTTTATGTCCGCCTTAGGTTTTACTTGTAGAAATAATGTGTACAAACAGCTTTACTTTTTACGAAATATTATTGTTATTCACTTATGGGCGCAATCGGACTATGCGACATACAATCAGTCAATGTCACTTTTGTTGGTTGGCGTTACTTTGTGTCCTAATTTGTTTCATCCTTACGTAATGAAGTCTCTTTCTTTTCATCAGACCACGATGTTCCATTCCGTTTTCTAATTTCGCTCTGATTGACTTTTCCAATCAAATATATTTTGTCTGATTGTTTTTCTATCTGTAACGTCTGCCTGAATGATACCGGCTACTTTAAGATCCTCCTTAATCGCAGCGACCCATTTATTTTGCTCAGTTTTGACGTTACTTCTGCTTTCGTAGAATTCTACTGTTTGTTTTGTCTTTTAATGTACCTATAAAATTTATGTCATTGTTTTCTCATGTCACTATGTATTTCTATATATTCTTCTATTTCCTTATTACTTCTGAGCCTGTAAGTTTCTCCATCAGTGATTTTGGAGCCTACTATTTTCCTAATAATCTTTCTTTCTTTCTTTCGAATTACTTCAATATCCGTCTTTCTATTTAAAACTGAAGTTTCTTCTCTATGAAGACGTTCAGATTTGATTCAGTGTTGTTATACGTAAGTTTACTGAATTTAGAAAGTGATTTTTTATTATAAATATTTTGTGTTAATCTGAATGCAGTGGCCATTTTTTGATTTACGTATGCACTGAGGGCTGGATGTCATCATTCTTTTGGCACAGGGGCCTGAAGATGACACTAACGTGGTGTCGAAATTGGTCAGATGATTGATTCTACAAAAAGTACGGCTGTTGGTAATCCTTAGTTCTAAAAGTTTATGGTGTAGCGTTGCTCTTGGGGGGCGACAAGAAATAGAATTGTTATTTTATATTTCATGAAAAACGTCGAGAAAAGTGAATATTTTGGTGGGCCACTTGGAAACAGAATCAGGGATTGACTACACTATTATAATAACATACGTTGAGCATTAAATAACTGGTTGGATTATTTTGAACAAGAGTAGCAGATTGATTTATTTGAGATCGTTCGGAAGAAACATTATCATTTCTGTGCATTTTTATAGTCGCGATGTAGTCATACACGGAACAACACTAAGGGACCAGAAGATTTATAGACTTTAAAAGAAATGAAACACTACACAATTTAAAAAAAAGAGCTGATTCAGAAATAGGAAAAACGATAATGTTCCTTCTGCCTCATGCTGCGTTCGGCCCATCAGCGTGATCCTAATTTCGGGTGATGAACTAACACAAAATAATTAACATTCACGTAAATGAGGAGATGGAAATCATCAAGGTTAATTTACTAAACTAAGCACACTTATCTTTAACACACTTTTGTTAATGCTACGTACCTTTTCATATTAAATTACAATAGATGACCATTGTGGTTAAATGCTTTATACATAACAGTCAAAATGTCCTGTTGATACTGTCTGTTCGTAATCACTTACAAGAAACTACATGGTTTCTGATTTGAAAAATAACAATTAGCATATTTACTGAATATTTTCACATAAAATATAAAATACCGATGTGGAACGCAGCAAGTCCGCGTCCGCCTTTCATGGAATACAAACAGTAAAAGGTGAGGCGCCCAATGCCTCATTTGTCTTGAAACAACAGAATTCTTTTTTATATCATTAATCGATACATGTACATAGAGATTTCCAGGCACCGCGCAGTAACGGCAAAGATAAAGAATAATCGATTCTGTCGCTGCTATGCGATGGTTCATTTCCTTTACTTTACAATTGTTCGATAACTTTAGGTCATTAGGCGTTAACTATTGAGCGTATATTAATGTTTGTGAGGCGAAAATTACTAATATTACAATGGCCAGTCGTAACCCTGCATCCTCTCCATCGTTGGATCGCCTACACTTAGGTTTCACTCATCGCGCCTTACGAAAGTGCTGTGGAGAATACCCTTTCCCTCTGAAAACTAAGTGTTGAAACTCGTCTTCCAGGCTGTTCTCGTCATCAGCGATATGTGCTCTGTGAACTAACGGACGAATTAGTACGCTACAGGAACATCAAGATGCTATTTGCCGAAGTTATTGTGTTGTGGAATGCCGATGCTCTCACCTGAAACTGTGGAGGAAGCCGAATGCGGACAGAAATTGCGACGGGAATTCGTGTTATCGTCAGTCGGACAGACGTCTGCTTATCGTGTAAAGGGAGCGTCCGTCGCGCATCTGCGGACGCGACGCAATTGTGAGGAGTTCCGTGCGCTCGGCGGAGCGGCAGAAATGCACATCGGGACAGGAGAGCGCAGGGGCCGTGGTTCACGCTGCGTGCGTCTCCAATTGGCTGGAAACAAAGCTGTCTGGCTCTGCGGAGAGTGCTCTCCCCGATTCTGAGAGGATGGGGGGCAGTCGGGAGGGCCAGGAGCGGGATGGGGGACAGCCGCACCGAATAAAAGAGAAGCGAGGGGGTCCCACAAGGACCTGCCGAGCGGTCGTTCTCCATGGGGGACTCGGAGAAACAATGTCAATCAGGAGGCGCCGCAAGAATACAAACCGGCCACTGTCACGATAACTACATCCGATACTAATTAGCTGACACTGAACATGTATACCGCTCCGGCAGTCGGGTGAAGCTCTGTATAGGGGAAATTCGACCACTTTGCCAGCTGCAGCCATTTTAGGTCCAGCACGCTGCTGATGATAAATTGTCCACTACAGTCTACAGGGTTTGGCATCTATCTTGACGACCTGAAACACCTTTTTGTCCAGAAGCAATAAAAAAAGGTTATTAAGCAATTTAATTAACTACGTAGGTAATGGAGGTAATTGTTATTGTAGTTCGCTATGGTCGCAGGTTCGAATCCTGCCTCGGGCTTGGATGTGTGTGATGTCATTAGGTTAGTTAGGTTTAAGTCGTTCTAAGTTATAGGGGACTGATGACCTCAAATGTTAAGTCCCATAGTGCTCAGAGCCATTTGAACCATTTTATAGGGAGAGTGAATCATACTCTTGGGGAAATTTGTAAAGTGCAACCAGCAAGTTTATGGGACTGGGGAAACAAGAAAAAATTTGCGATAATTCTGTCATTTCAGGAAGGAGTTATTTTGATAATTGTGGATTTTCTAATTTTTTTCATTTAATAAACAATAATACAAAAGCAACTACTTTGATTGGTCAGATGTAAAAGACGTTAGAGTGTGTTGTTTGATACTAACATCGGATTATCTATTATGTGTATCATCTAATCAGAGGACAGTACGTTCGCGCATACTTCGTGGACTAAGGGTGTTGCTTTCTAAAGTCTCAGTTAGAAACTCAGCCATGATTATTTTCGGACGTGAGTATAAGGGAACAGATATGATAATTTTGCGAAACAATGGGTTAAACTCGGCCGTAGAGTGTCGCAAAGTAATCGCGAACGACTCGGAAGAACGAACATGCGAAATTCCGGTTTTTATGTGTAAATTATAATTAACTAAAATCCACGTGGAGTCCTGTGCAATCCGGGACCGAGAAGTGACCCATGAAAGAGATCGATGTGGAAACATTAGCGTGGGCATTCTGACACAGACAATCCGTTTTGGTAATACTAGAGCTATTCGGAAAGTAAGGAACAATAGGTAGTGAAATGGAAACCACAGTGAAAATCAATACTGTTTTATTTGCAACAGTTAGCTACAACTTCCAGCTACTTATCTCCATAGTCGCCGATCCAACTTAGACGTTTGTCGTAGCGTTGTACCAACTTTCCAATACTCTCGTTATAGAAGGCAGGCGCCAGTGCTTTAGCCGGCCTTTGTGACCGAGCGGTTCTAGGCGCTTCAATCTGGAACAGCGTGACCGCTACGGTCGCAGGTTCGAATCCTGCCTCGGGCATGATTGTGTGTGATGTTCTTAGGTTAGTTAGGTTTAAGTAGTTCTAAGTTCTAGGGGACTGATGGCCTCCGATATTAAGTCCCATAGTGCTCAGAGACATTTGAACTATTTGAACCAGCCATAGCTTTCTGCCAGTTTTCTTCGCTGACCTACACCTCGCTGTCTGTCTTCATAGGCATCGGTTCATGTGAACAGAGATGAAACTCAGAGGCAGACAATTACGGGCTGTATTGTAGGTAATCAAAAATTTACAGTTGAAAAAGATGCAGGAGCATTTCGTAGCCCCTGCAGAATGCGGCTGAGCATTGTCTTGAAGAAGAAAACGCACGATACTTATGTAATTTTGGCTGCACAGCTTCAGCCGAAATTTCTCACCAGACCCTCGTACTTGGCGGGAGACACTATTGTTCTAGGTATCTGTATGTGCTCCCTGTGTGCTCAGAAATAAAAAGAAAGAAGTAAATCGATCGACAGGCATACTAGGGACACTGCCCAACACACCTGTGCAAAACTTAATTGGATTATCAGTGTGGTTTACATTTCGCGACCGATCTTTCCTTACTTCCATAATAACCCTCGCATTTCCGGTTAAAGGCTTCGCTAAATACCATAAAATGGCTATCATGAGTGACTGTGATTGCGTGTGAGTGTCTAAATTGTAACTGCAGACTGGAGCAAAGACTTGGCGGTGTGTTTCTATCAAAAACAATTTTCTACCTGTTAATAGCCCATAGAAATCCTGAAACTATAAAACATTTGTCGCACCCTCTAAACATGGGTAGCACGATTACATTACAGCTTTTCCAGTCGAAATACGTTGTTCGTTATCGAGCAGGCGTATGTTTGAGCTGCTGAAGATCGCCGCAGGGTGAGTAGACATTTCCTGTAAGTGGAACAATATAACCACGGTGTTGCAGTGTCAAGCAAATGCTTTTCAACTATCTGGCGGACATTAACCAGCATGATTACCTTCCTTGTAACATTCTTCGTTACTTCTTTACGAAGATACGAACAGCAGTACCAATTGCCCTTACGAAGGAAGTTGTAATATGTCCGAAACACCTGATTTAAAGCTTTTATGTTTTAAAGTATTTTATATTTTACTCAATAACGCCGTACAACACCCCGCAGAATTTTAATCTTCGTATTAAGCAAATATATCACTCTCCAAGTTCACTACTTTGACCACATTCTATGTTTTACCTCTTTTTATACACACACTTGGTTACAAAATTATAAAATGGTATTAAAGATCATCGTTTCTCTTTCTTATAAATGTTGTGTTTACGTGAATACTTGACAAATTTTAGTAATGACATGGAAGAGAGAAAATAGATTCTAGAATAAGAAATATAGAGTGCTATTTTAAAAAGGAAGTACTGCTGTTCATACACTATGTGATTGAAAGAGTCCGGACACCCCAAAAACATACTTTTATCGTATTAAGTGCACTGTGCTCCCACCTATTGCCAGGTACTCCATATCAGCGACCTCAGTAGTCATTATACATCGTGAGAGAGCAGAATGAGGCGCTCCGCGGAACTCACGGGCTTCGAACATGGTCAGGTGATAGAGTTTCACTTGTGTCATACGTCTGTACGCCAGATTTCCACACTCCTAAATATCCCTAGGTCCACCATTTCCGATGTGATAGTGAAATAGTGAAGTGGACTGACAGAGACCGCTGACAGTTGAAGAGGGTCGTAATGAGTAATAGGCAGACATCCATAAAGACCATCACACAGGAATTACAAATTGCATCAGGATCCACTGCAAGTACTATGACACTTAGGCGAGAGGTGAGAAAATTAGGATTTCATGGTCGAGCGATTGTTCATAAGTCACACATCACGCCGGTAAATGCCAAACGACGCCTCGCTTGGTTTAAAGAGCATAAACATTGGACGATTGAACAGGGGAGAAATGTTGTGTGGACTGACGAATGACGGTACACAGCGTGGCGATCCGATAGCAGGGTGTGGGTATGGCAGATGCCCCGTGAACGCCATCTGCCAGCGTGTGTAGTGCCAACAGTAAAATTCGGAGTTGATGGTGTTAAGGTGTGGTCATGTTTCTCATGGAGGGGGCTTACACCCCTTATTGTTTTCGTGGCACTATCACAGCACAGGGTTACAGTCATGTTTTGAGCATCTTCTTGCTTTCCACTGTTGAAGAGCAATTCGGAGATGGCGGCTGCATCTTTCAACACGATCGAGCACCTTTTCATAGTGCACAGCGTGTGGCGGAGTGGTTGACAATAACATCCCTGTAATGGACTGGACTGCACAGTCTCCTGACCTGAATCCTATAGAACACCTTTGGGATGTTTTGGAACGGTGATTTCGTGCCACGCCTCACCGACCGACATCGATACCTCTCCTCAGTGCAGCACTCCGTAAAGAATGGGCTGCCATCCCTCAAGAAACCTTCCAGCACCTGATTGAACGTATGCCTGCGAGAGTGGAAGCTCTCATCAAGGCCAAGGATGGGCCAACACCATATTGAATTCAAGAGTTATACCGATCGAGGGTGCCACAAACCTGTAAGTCATATTCAGCCAAGTGTCCGGGTACTTTTGATCACTTAGTGTATCTTCGTAATGAGAAAGATACAAAAATGGCAATGGTGTATGGTAATATTCCCCTTGTTTTCAAGCATTATATTGTACATTTTTTATTTTGTTTCTAGATGAAAAGCTATTTGGAGTAGACACAGTAAATAGAACACACAATGCTTTACTGTATCCATTAAACAATGATGTTTGGGTAGAACATTACCAAAAATTGTAAGCAGAACGTGTCGACAAACGTCTTTCGTGACGATGGCAAAAACCAGTTTGGTGCTGTTGTCGTTTGTTAACAGAGACAACGATAGATTCAGCAGTTCCTGCTATGACAGCGAGCTCAAATTCTTAATGTCATCGTAAGTAGCTTTAAACAGGTCACTTCGATTCTTCAGAAACTGCAATAGAAAAGGTACGCAATATTAGGTCAGAAAACGACTGTTTTACAAAGAAGGAGCAAAACTTTAGGAGAGAGACGAAATTCTGGAGAAGTTTTCGTTAATGATGGCTAAAACTAACCATTTACTAGTAGATAATACTTGCTATTGAAGCGGTCGAATTAAAAATTTTTCTCCTGCGAGGTTTCGTATTGGAATTCATTCGTCATCGAGACGGAATCCTAGCATTTCATATACTACAGGCACGGGCATAGTCTTAGTGTTATATTTTTGCCCGATGCATTCACAATAAGCTTGATTGATGGTTAAGAGCTCCATATACGTATCTGGACTACAGTGTAATTTGTTGATACAGATCACTATATTTAGTTTCCCAACTTTCTGCAGAAGTATGCAGCAAATATAGTTTGGTTCTAATACTTTAGCTAGTATTTGCGTTTATTTATACTTGTATAGAAACAGCTGAAAAATACCGACAATGAAAAAAAAATCACTTGTAGAGTGGTGATAATATTTTCATGTCTTTTAAGCTCTTGTTTTGTTATATAATTTAATTTTTTGTTGCATGAATATACTGAACGCAAGCAAAGAACGGTCTTTAAGAATGTTACGCTGAATGCAGAACAAATGAAATATTTAATATGTACGAGTATGGTAGCTTATTCTAAAAAGCAAACTTTCACGGCAATAAAAAATTTTTTTTAATTATAAGTGCTATTATGCCCTGATCTTATGGTATCTGTTAGATAACGTAGCGTTTCGTCCCCGTCTGCGGATGATATCTTCATGGGGGGTCGTAACTCTGACGTCCCTCCGAAAAACATAGTGGCTTTCCACTGGCTCATCGTTACCCTGCTCCGTTGAATACTGCTGTGCGGAGACATGATGCCACGATTGTTTTTGAATGCGGAAGCTGTTGTTGACCTATTTACGCCACCGTCCTTGTCAAATGGTCCAAATGGCTCTGAGCACTATGGGACTTAACATCTGAGATCATCAGTCCCCTAGAACTTAGAACTACTTAAACCTAACTAACCTAAGGACATCATACGCGTCCATGCCAGAGGCAGGATTCGAACCTGCGACCGCAGTAGCAGCGCGGGTCCGGAATGAAGCTCCTAGAATCACTCGACCACAGCGGCCGGCCTTGTTATCTAATTGCGGAAGACTTCTGCATTTCTTCTGAATCACTCTGTTCAGCTTGACCCTTTCTTCTTGCGATTAAAGTAATCGGCGTGCTTAACAGTCGTCACCGCTTGGCTACACAACCTGTTCGTTGTATCCGCTTATGCCTGCCGGGACTTGTATTTTCTGAAACGCAGATGACTTCTTCGTTGGTAAGAGTGTTCCGCTACACCCGATTTATCGAATTTCACTCTCCGATTGTTGCCTTATTTTTTTCTACTTTTCTCTTGGTGGCATCTACGTACACTTGTGTACAGCTACACTGTTTCCTGTACATTCCTGCTTTACCCAGAGACTGACAATGGTTCTTGATATATTGATATATTAATTAATCTTCCCTGTGGGTTTGTATATTACGATAATGTCCCGTTTCTCTACTGTTTGTGTAATCAGCTGTGCAGTCAACAGTATATAGAGTTCCTCACCCCTTAATCGTGAAAGATGATAGTTAATATATGCTGAAAGAGAGCGGTGCCTGCTACACTTCTACTGTTGACGAAGTAATTTATGTTATTGCCTGAGATAACTGGTGAATTATGGATCTCATATTTTTTGGTGGTATATGTACTGTGTGTGACACCTGATGGTCTGTGGACGAAAACTGATTATGCAACAAAGAAATGTTTATCAGTACCTCTTAGCGGCGACTCGTGATTTTTTTTCACATGCACTCTAGGAAAAAATAAGAATGGAACGAAAATCGATAACAGTGTTGCACATGTAGAGGCAAAAAGATGCTTACAATATCAGAAACATATGATGATATATTCCAGAGCAAGAACTTCACAAATTGACGACGTGAGTCAACAGTTATTCTGCTTGGCATCGACTGACGGAATTACTGGGCGTCCTTCTGAGGGATGCCGTGCCAGATTCTGTCCAAATGGCGCGCAGAAACTCTCACCGTGTTCGGGCGGGCATTGTCTCGCTTTCATGTAAGCCCAGGATTCCTTGCCATGAAGGGCAACAAAAAGTGGCGATGAATGTTGTTAGCGTACCACTGTGCTGTGGGGTTGCCGCGGATGACAATCAAAAGAGTCCTGCTATGAAATGAATCCCCCAGGCATTCACTGTTGTTCGTCGGGCCGTATGTTGGGCGATAGTCACGCTGGTCTCCCACCACTATCTGGGGTGTCTCCACCTTCGTTTTCAGGCTGGAATCTCACTGATTGGGGTAGAACTGTCTTCAGTGATGAGTCCAACTTCGAACTGAGGCCCGATGACGTACCAAGACCTGTCTGGAAACGCCCTGGACAGCGGTGAGGAACCAACCTAACCGTCACCCATCGGACGGACCCACAACCAGGAGTGATGATCTCGGGTGCCAATTCTTTGCATAGCAGGATCCATTTGGTTATCATCCGATGCACCCTTACAACACAGTGGTGCCTCGGAGATATTCTACGCCTTGTTTTGTAGCCCTTCATGGCAAGCTACCCTGGGCTTACATTTCAACCCGCATGCACATGGCGAGAATTTCTACAGCTCACCTTCTTGCTTGCCTAAGCTTGTCTTGACTATCAAGGTCGCCTTATCTCTCTCTAATCTAGAATTTGGAACATTACGGGCAGGGCCCTCCAATCATCTCAGGATTTTGACGATGTAACGCACCAGTTGGACAGATTTTTACAGGGTGTCCTTCGGTAGGACATCCAATAACTCTGTCAATCAATGGCAAGCAGAATACCTGCTTACATAATGGCCAGAGATGGACCAATGGGTTATTGACTTGCCCCATTTGGGAAGCTCTCTCTCTCTTGAATAAATCATCCAGTTTTTTTTTCTGAAAATGTAATGATTTGTTTTTCTGTGCCGGTACAGGCGTGTGGAATCATGCCAATCCGAAGGATGATGACACCGTCCTTTCCCTCCGATCCGGACAGCATACACACTCATACACACACACACGGACGGACGCGCGCGCGCGCGCGCATACAGAAACGAAACACAATGTTGGGGTGTATATCATCCCTAATAAACAAGAAATAAACGCTTTATAAATTGAAATGCTTCTTCTTGCTGAAATTTATTTTATTTTTTGTTGTCTTTGGCGTTAAGGCATCATCAGTGGATTTAATCTCGAGTGAAAAATTGTTATTCTTATAAGCGATAGTTGCTGTTTAGAAAACCGTTCACGTCATAACTTTTGCATGAATAAATTACTGCTTACAGTTATTATTCTCTCCGGCTGACACCTGCGTTTCTTCTCATCTGGTCACTGGTCAGATTACGAAATATGGGAACTACGAAAAAAAAAGTTCGTGACGTGAAAATGCTTACGTTTTTCAAAACTGAAGCGAAATTCGACCTTCCACCTATGACAGATGAGAGGAAACGCATATCGGCATAAAAAGGAATAACTGTAAGCAGTAATTTATTTGTGTAAAAATTAAGACGGGTACTGTTTTCTAATGTATAATTATCGAAGGTAAAAGCAAAACTGCACAGTAAAGGAGAGTCGCGTCTGCAGGAATTATATACTTATTCGCCTAAACCGGGCCCTCGTCACTTAATAAATATGTCCTTCCTGGACAGGAATGTAAGTAACGTACCGTGCAGGTTGTGGCACACAGACGACTATATACGGAAGTTCGATCTAGCAGCGATTCGTGCACGGATAGCCAAAGTGGTTAATGTGACGGCTCGCGTAGAGCAGGAAACCTGGGTTCGAGTCCTGGACTTGTATAAGTTTTCATTGTCGTCACACCAGTACACAGCGGATGATGGTTAATATTCGCAATTGCGAGTACATTTCCTGAAATAAAATATATTGCAGCAAGAAACAGGTGTTAGTATTTGTGAAGCAAACATAAGTAATATGTATGTTTGAAGTGTCCTGCGTATCATATCATTCTGAAAAATAAGATGAACGTATGGCGTTAATGGCTGGAAGACCTTTCCGATTGACCTATAAAATCTGAGCATCTTTAGAGATATTTATTTATTAGCTGTTTTGGCTCAACTATGGCTCCATTGTGAAGGCTAGTATTTGCAGGTTGTCGACTACCGTTGTAAATACGCAAATTCGTCTGTCTGCACAGTTGTCACTCCGCTATGAAGCATTTTGAATAATGGGAAACCGTACAGCCGTGTCGTTCTTTAGCTACCATAGCTACTGTCCAGTCCAGCTCGAAGCTTCCTTTCCGCGTGACCAGATAAGCAGCCGCCTGTTATTTTCTTCTTCGCAGGTGTCCTGGATGCGCAAGCGAGACCTGCACATCCTGACGTCGAGCATTTTCACGTACACGGGCGACGCTCGGTTCAACGTGATGCACCCCGAGGGCACGGACGAGTGGAACCTGCGCATCGAGTACGTGCAGCCGCGCGACGCCGGCATCTACGAGTGCCAGGTCAACACCGAGCCCAAGATCAACATGGCCGTGCTGCTCAACGTGGAAGGTAGGGGAGGGCGGGGGCGGCGCGCTGCAGGCGGCTCGCCGTGACGTCACGTCGCCGGCTCCGGCCTGTCTGCCAGTCGCTTGGCGCTCTTGTCTCTCACACACGCTCCGTAGCAAGGGTGTACATAGCCACGGCCACTTTCGCTTTGGGTCATACCTGGGACAAACACAGGCACTGGGTTTCAATTCATTTGTGGCAACTGAACAGGCTCCATCAATATACGTATGCATAGGAGGCTCCTGATCACCCAGTGTTAGTGTGTGTGTGTGTGTGTGTGTGTGTGTGTTTGGCTGGAGTGCTGCCAGCAGCTAAGTAGCATATTTTTTACTAATTCTGTAAATAGAAATCAATGCTCAATGGAGTACATGTTTGAATTAGACAAAAAATAGAAAATAATTTCTCCTAGCCCACACATATTTCTAGCCCCATACAGATAGCTCTCAAACTTTGTCGTTGTGTGTTTTTAATGGATACGACAATATTCGTAAGGTTTATAATGATAAACCTGGGGCACATAACTGATGCATGAATAACTCACCTCCGAACTTCTACCTACATGATGCACCCACGTTTTTTGTTATAAAGTTGCAAGCGTTATCATAGCTATTAAAAATTCTCAAGCAAAACTTTCAGGACTATTGTTTGGCTTAAGGAATCTGCGTGGAAATGAGAGAAATTATTTTGTGCTTCTTCGCCCGATTTCAAATCACATTATATTAAAAATTTTGTCTTACTTCAACAAGGATTTTCTCCTTTTTAGTCTGGTAGTTGTGAGCTTTCTCAACGGATATAAAAAATTTCGATGAGATATTTTTATTTAAAAATATTTACATATATATTACTTTTTACCCACAGCTTTGCGGATGCACGTGTACGTCACATTTACTGCACACATCTCCTGGTCCCCCTCTCTCTCCTCACCTACGCCTGTCCGCTGGCGTACCACCTGAAACGCATGTCACTACTACCCACCTAACACGTCGGTCCTGCAGGCCAGCCAAGATCCCAGAAATAACAACTCCCCACCCCCACCCCCCATCCCTCCATTAATACCGAAGAGACAGACAAGAAAGTGTTGTCATCCAGCTTTGAGTCATATTTAAAATTTCAGGTCTTAAGCTCATCGCGAAATTAGTTTAATACCAAATGCAAAATTTGTATTTAATTGGGAGACAGACAGGAAAGCGACATAATAGAAACAAAAAGAGGAAGTCACAGAGGTACGCAATATACCCTCCGGCATGTACCATCCAAGGAAGCGAGTTAATACGGCATTGTCTTCTGGTTCAGAGTTACGTTGCAAATTTCAAGTCTCCTGCTCTTCGGGAAGTTAGTTGAAAATCAGTTCCGAAATTTGTACCGAACAGACAGACAAACATGGAAGCGATTTGACAGATACCTGTTAAAACAAAAACAAAGAATTTTTAACAATGTGTAAAGATAACGTGGAATAAGATCAACTTAATTACACAAAGCTATTCTTGATCATTTTCACTAACTGTATTTCAGCTTCATGTAACACAGGTAGGGTAGTTATCAGTTTCGACTTATCATTTGTACACTTCTCACCGCCAGCTACTAGATTGTTGCTAGCCGAGAGCATGTGCAGGGCGGTATCATATATCTTGTTTCTAATCTAATCTGATGATCACTTGGTAATAAGCCCAAAACCCGTAATGGTATCATTTATGAGACGCCAGGCTGAGATACTTAGACCAGTCACATCACTGCGACCACTGCCTATGTTCGATGGAAACGTGCAATAACCACACAGAGACGGCAGGGGTGGCTGCACTAGTAGTGTAGGGTACATAAGGCGCGCCAGGGGGACACGTATAATATAGCAGTCCTTGTAAAAATGCGAAAACAGAGCGATATCTCTGACGTTCAAAACGGGATGATCATTGGCTTTTGAGCCAAGAGTGGAAGCGTTTCCAAAACGATTGTTCGCGTGCCTCCGTAGTTAAAATATAGCGCACACGCCAAAATGACGGTATGCGAAACTTCTGCCGAGGCAACTGTGTTGGGCCACAGGCCATAGACTGTAGGGGTGAATGATGGCTGCAGATACGAGTACGGGTGAATTGACGTGCAGCTCAAAAACGCTGTCGTGGCCACTTGTTGGCAAATTGCCTATTGGCTTCCGTCTCTGGTTCTTCGGCCCTCCACCGGCAATGGAGGGTGAAGCTTTGACAATGCCAGCCAATCGTGCTGACGAAACGTCAGTAAAATCATCAGACAAACGGCCGAAGAACCCGAGACAGAAGCAAATAGGCAGACGTGCAACTGTTGAGCAGCTGACCGGCGAGATAAATCAAAGTGCTAACAACAGTATCTCCTCAAAAACCATACAACGGATGGAGGCCTCAGCAGCCGACACCGTTCATGCACCCATTTTGACTGCCGTTCGTCGGTGATGAAGACGGGAATTTTCACGACAGTCTCGCAACTGGACCTCCACTCATTGTGAGTGGCTACAGGTGGCCTTTTAGATGAATCACGCCGCTGGTGTGTACAGCGTGGAACGCCTGAAAGCAAACACCCTGCAACAATCAACGGAAGGGTACGAGTCGGAGGAGAGAGGATTACGATCTGGAGAATTTTTAACAACACAGATATGCATCTATTCTTGGCACCATATCTACCCCTACATGCTATATGTTTTTCCTCAGCGCGGTGGCATCTACCAGCAGTACAATGCAACCTTGTCACACAGCTCACAGTGTACGTGCGTGGTTCAAAGAATTCCGGGATTAGTTTATAGTACTCCCCTGGCTACCAAACTCGCCGGATTTAATCCCAACCGAGAAACTGTGGGACTACCTCGATTGGGCTGTTCGCGCCACGGCCTCAACAGCAGGTGGCCACGGCATAGCTGTCGCGATGGGTCCGTTTCCCTCTCGGTACCTTCCAGGACGATTAACTCATTTCCTGCACATCTCGCAACGGTCCGCGCTGCAAAAGGTTCTTGCTTTTGAAATGTGAACGCCTAGATATGACTGGACAGTGTATACAATAAGAATAACCATACAAGGCGATCGCTGTGTTTCCATAAGTTAGTATGTGTTCCCTGTATTCTTGATCTATTGATTTATTTACTCGTGTCAGTAGCATACAGACAAGATTCTATAAACTTACAATTTCAGGTGAGGAAACAGAAAGAACTTATGAGGTGCGACAATAAAGTAATGAGGCTGATTTTCTTGGCAAGATGTGGCAACCCTGCAGGCTTGCGTAGGCACAATATCTTTGACCTTGATCTATAAGCTGCTTCTAGTTCAAGCGGCACATCGATGCATTTGCTCAGTCGTGACTTGAGCTGTAATAAGTTAACACGTGTTTGTGTCTCTCATCACGGAAATGGAACCGCATAATATTGAGCAACGGTATGTCATTTCTTTTTGCGTTAAATTGGGTGAAAACACGACGACAGCTTACGGTAAGCTAAAGAAGGCTTTTGGAGAGGAGGTTATGTCAAGAGCTCAAGTTTTTCGTTGGTATAAAAAATATTTAAGATGAAGACCGCAGTGGGCGACCATCAACCTCACGGGCAGAGTACGATCCAGAGACAAAACGCCAAAGTTCGCAATGGTGCTCAAAGGAATCATCCATACCAAAAAAAGCTCGCATGTCAAAGTCAAAAGTGAAATGCATGCTTGTGTGTTTCTTTGATTCCAAGGGAATTGTTCATAAAGAGTTTGTGCCTCCGGGACGAACAGTTAAACAATATTACTACAAAGAAATTTTAGAAAGACTTCGTAAAAGAGTTCTTTGTGTCCGTGCCAACATTGCTGATAATTGGATTCTGCATCACGATAATGCTCCACCCCATACTGCTCTGTGAGTACAGCAATTTTTAACCTCAAAACAAATTTCTGTACTACCACAGCCACCTTATTCACCAAATATCGCTCTGTGCGACTTTTTTCTATATCCAAGAGTCAAAACGGCGGTCAAGGGACACCATTTTCAAACAACACAAGATGTCCAAAAACCTGTGACGAGGGTCTTGGAGAATATTACATAAGACAAGTTCCAGAAATGTTACCATCAATGGCAGAAGCGCAGAAGCGCTGGAAAAAGTGTGGGCAACCAGAAGGGAACTACTTTGAAGGAGAAAACACTAAACTTGACTAAAACGGTAAGTAACATTTTTTTTACATCAGTTTCATTACCTTATTTTGGCACCTCGTATATATATATATATATATACCGCAGTGGGCCTATATATATATATATATAACCATGTAGTCTTTGCCCAGAAATGTATAACTGCTCCTCACTGCAGGAATCGGGGCCATTCAGGGCAACATTAAGGCAGATGTTTCGCTCTCTGTATTTCTCAGTCACACAGTATTAGCCTCTGTAAGTATCCGCATTGCATTAGGTTCTCCGTAGGTTAGCCAGCGCCCGTTCGTTAACTGTCCAGTGGTATCCATGAGGGCCTGTCTAAGTTGTGCCCGGCTGGTAAGCATTCTACTGGCTTTACCCGTGCTTGGAGATAACTTACTTTGGCTGCAAGCGGTTGTCCTCTGGCTTTCTTGGCTGTTTCATTTAGTACAGATTTTGACTGTAAAAAGTTCTTCCAACACTTGAGTCTAGATCTTGGTGGAGTATGCGCATGATAATGACTTGTAAGTGGATGCCAGATTCGCTTATGTAGTGTACCGATGAAACAGGTATCGGAAACGCTATGGTTCAACTGCATGCAATCTCCTGAATGCTTGATTCCAACTCTACATACAGTGTCTAAGTAGAATGGGTATCGTAATTAATGAGAAAAGTGGATGTGGGCAAGGAGATTATTACAAGGTGTGGAGAGAAGAATGGAGACTATTGGGTTGTTGGGTTGGATTAGAAAAGGTATATATATATAAAGAGTAGAATTCGGTTTTGCTGACAGTTTCATTTATCTGAAAAGACAGACTTTGGAGTTCCTGCCATCAGCAGATCTTAGAAAACAGTGATCCACAAGACAAGAAGCTGGGGACTGGTTTTAGTAATGAGCAATGGTGCAAATAAAGTGGGAAGTTTCGCAAGTGTAGAGTGCAATTTGGAGGACAATGTGAACTGTTTCCGATGGATGGACGCTCTCAAGCGAAGCTTATCTTGGGTGTAGCTGGTATGAGAGCTGTATATACACGGCAGGTAGAGCTAGTTAATGTATAGAGACAGGATGTTATGCTTTACAAGCCCATGGTTGACGGCATGGTCACACAGTCATGTTAAGTCTCCATATATCCTTGTGGACTACTTAATTTCACCCTACTATACGACGATTCCTAGATCCCACAACGTTATCGGATTCAGGCCGCCTTTTTATATAGGTTGTTTACGGTAATTTTAGTTGTAATTTTAATTTATGTATCTTGTTTTGTGACGCTAACATTGTTCAACTGACAGCAGCCGTATTATCGCATATAACATTTTCTAGAGCATTTTCTCCAGTTGTTGAAATTACAGTACAGGTACAAATATCTCATATTTACAAAAATGTTCTCGATGTAACACAATGCGGACAGGGTATTCATTAGCACACAGTCATTGCAACGTATGCGACAAAACACAAAATCTAATTAAGGAATACAGTTTATTCGCCTGGCACATTCCCGTATTCAAAACGGCTTTTTAGAATCGAGTTGCGTTACAAAATCGACGACATCTTACCTAAATTCGTAACATCATTTGTCCAAGATAATGCTGTACAGATCGAAGACGTTTGTCGTGTGATAAATTGCGTATTAACACCGTATCTAATAGGGGCAAAGTGGGAGCAAGTCTAATGATCAAAAAGAAAATAGGAATGCGTGTAAGCTACTATGAATAGCATACTGGATGCATTGTGGTAGCCAAATTGGAAAAGAAGTCAATGCCCGCCACAATTGAACAACTTTACACTCCGCAGAGCCAAAACATTATGGCCACCTGCTTAACAGCTTGTTTGTTCGTCTTTGGGACGAAATAGATCTCTAATTCCGCTTATCACGGATCCGAAAGTTTATTGGTAGGTTTGTGGAGAGATGTCGCATTAGATACCTACGTATAGGTCATGTAATTCGTGTTAAAAACGGGCCACTGATTTGCATATGTAGATATGGCACCCGATTACGACTCACATGGGTGCCTTAGGATTTAGGTCAGGCGAATTTGGTTTCCCAGACATCAACGTGAGTTCACTATAATGCTGCCCAAGCTACTATAGCACGGTTCTAGCTCCGAGACGCGGACAATTACACTGCTCAAATATGATTTCGCCGTCGGGGAAGACACAAGCATGAAGGGATGCAGGTGGTTCGCAGCTGTCAGTGGGTCTTGGATTACTGAGACACGTACTATGCAAGCGCAAGAGAGAGTCTCTCAGCTTGCGTCCGTGGCGCACTGTACTGAGGTCATCAGTCCCCTAGACTTAGAACTACTTTAACCTAACTAACCTAAGGACATCACACACATCCATGCGCGAGGCAGGATTCGAACCTGCGTTCGTAGCAGCAGCGTGGTTCCGGACTGAAGCGCCTAGAACCACTCGGACACGACGCCCGGCTCACCGGAATAGCCGATAGGTTACCACTGATCGACGGTTGAAACCTAATGGACAGGAGCCCACGGCAGTCATACTTGACGACGTTATTAGGTCAACATGAAGTTGTTTGCTGCGGAGCTCCATTTTCAACAATGGACGATGAACGGTGTGGTCCGAAACACATGTGCGTTCACCAACATTGTGCTCTTTTGGCAGAGATACCACAAAAATCACTCTCTACTTTACTTTAGCAGACAATCGTCCGAACTCCATGTTGTGTGAAGAGTCGTGGACGTCCAACTATTTATCGCGTAGTGGTAGTTTTATTGTCCTTCTACCTCTTCCGTAGTTGCTCACGACTTCAGCGGGAGAACATTCGACCAACTGTCCCATTTACGAGGTACTCGTCCACAGGCTCTGTGTAATAATAATATGCCATTTGTGAAAGTCACTTACCTCCCCATTAGCTCCCCATATTTTCGCTAGGATGATCCCCGTCCATGTCTGCTCCTCTTAAATACTTTTGTTGCCGTGTCACGTGCCTGCAACGCCACCAGGCAGCATCCATCGTCACGGAGGGCAGTGGTCACAATGTTTTGGCTCTTTTATATAAGTCTACTAGCTCCGCAGGTGACGGAAATGCTAAAATAATGTGTGGTGGAATACAGAAAGTATTCAGATAGTTAAGGGGGAGAAAATTTAACCAGATAAAAAAAGAGACGTCAAAGCAGTAGGAGAACGTGAACTGGGAGAGAGGAATGGAAGAGGAAACAGCGCGTAGACTTTTGCACTGAGCACCATTTATTTATTGCTAATACGTAGTTTTAAAATTCTTGAAAGGAGGTTGTATTCGTACAAGAGAGCTGGAGTATCGGAAGCTTTCCCATAAATTGTGTAAGTGGAAGACAGAGGTTTCCAAACCAGATTTTAAACTGTAAAATGATTCCGCTGGACAGACGTACACTCAGATCATAATTTATTGGTTATGTACTGTATGTTAAAAAAATTATGAAATTGCAGAAACGTAGGAAATTAGGGAGATAGTACCTAGGTAATTTGTCAGAATCCGAGGCTTTGAGAGTATTAGGACGAACTTTAGGCAACGATTGGCTGAAGGAAGCGTAAGAAACACAACGGGTATTGAGTGATTGAATGGCGAAGGTAACATGGGATTGACTAAGCAAAAAAGCTAGGTCAGATAGAAATTCTTGAATAACGCTTGAGATACTTAATCCAAATGACGAAGGGAGAAATATAAAGGTGCAGAACATGAAGCAGGCAACGGGAATAAGAAAACGTCTAGAAATGAGATTAACAGGAAGTGCAAACTGACGAAACACCGGTGGCTATACGAGAAATTCAAGGCTGTTAAGGGAAGAATGAATATGGACGTACTGGAAAAGCACAAAAAATAAAGAAGCAGTCGTATGAATATCAAGAGCTCAGATGGCAAAGAAGGAAAGGATGGGAGGTTGGAAGAAATATAAGGTATACATACGGGTAAATAAATAACATTTGACCATATTGCAGAAACAGAAGAGGATGTAGATGACGATGGAATGGGAGGTATACCGCAGGAAGAATCTGACAGAGCTAAGAAAGACTGAAGTCGAAAGAAATCTCCCGAAGTAGAGGACATTCCCTCGGAATTACTGAGATCCTTCAGAGAGCCAGCGGTGACGAAACTATGCCACGTGGTGTGCAGGGTATATCGCGTGCAGGATATATCGCACAGGTGAAATAAGAAAAATGTAATAATTTCTGTCCCACACAAGACATGTACCGACAGATGTAAATATTACCGAACCAGTGTTGTAGTAAGTCATGGTTGCAAATACTGACTCCATTTATTCATAATAGAATGGAAAAACTGGTAGAAACCGACACCTGGGGAGATCAGTTTACGTTCTGGAGAAATACAGGAACACGCGAAGGCATACTAACCCTAAGTGTTTTTTAGAAGACAGGCAAAAGAAAAGTACACACACGTTTATAGAGCTTCTGGATTTAAAGGAAGCTTTTGATAAGGTAGGTTGAGCCTAAATTAAAGAAGCTATGGCAAATTTCGAAAATAAATAAAGACTTAGAGGTTTGCCGATGAAACTGTGCTTCTGTTAGAGAGAGCAACGGACTTACAACTTCAGCTGAAGGGAAATGATAGTGTCTTGGAATGAGGTTATAAGATGATTAACAACAAAAATAAAACAAACGTGATGGAATTCAGTCGTATTAAATCAGGCAATACTAAGGGTATGAGACAGTAGGAGTAGTGAATGAGTTTTTCTATAAGGAACAGTAAAACAAAAACAAGGCAGTTGGAAAAATGTAAGTAAACTGTTTATTATTTTTAAAGTACTCATCATAACTGTTAGTACATTTATCTCACTGTGATACAGACCTCACGGAAAAATGTTTGCGGTTGAGTACAGAACCATGATTGTACCCAGACATGCACCTCTTCGTCCGAAGCAAATCGACGGGAACGAATACCGTCGTTCACATCTTCAAAAATGTGGATATCGCATAGGGACAGATCGGGGTTGTTTGGAGGATGTGGAAGGGCTGCGCAGTGAAACTTTTCCAGCATGGTCGAAACAACCTTATCAACATGTGGGGCTGCAGAAGTTTTGCTGGGAAGGCCATACAGACCCTATCTCATCTGATACGATTTCCATATGTCTTGAGCTCTGAGGAAAGACATCCGTGGTGACCGATTTGCTTCGGGCGAAGATGTCCTCATCTGGGTACGATCATGGTTCCTTAGGCAACCGCTAATACACTCCTTGAAATGGAAAAAAGAACACATTGACACCGGTGTGTCAGACCCACCATACTTGCTCCGGACACTGCGAGAGGGCTGTACAAGCAATGATCACACGCACGGCACAGCGGACACACCAGGAACCGCGGTGTAGGCCGTCGAATGGCGCTAGCTGCGCAGCATTTCTGCACCGCCGCCGTCAGTGTCAGCCAGTTTGCCGTGGCATACGGAGCTCCATCGCAGTCTTTAACACTGGTAGCATGCCGCGACAGCGTGGACGTGAACCGTATGTGCAGTTGACGGACTTTGAGCGAGGGCGTATAGTGGGCATGCGGGAGGCCGGGTGGACGTACCGCCGAATTGCTCAACACGTGGGGCGTGAGGTCTCCACAGTACATCGATGTTGTCGCCAGTAGTCGGCGGAAGGTGCACGTGCCCGTCGACCTGGCACCTGACCGCAGCGACGCACGGATGCACGCCAAGACCGTAGGATCCTACGCAGTGCCGTAGGGGACCGCACCGCCACTTCCCAGCAAATTAAGGACACTGTTGCCCCTGGGGTATCGGCGAGGACCATTCGCAACCGTCTCCATGAAGCTGGGCTACGGTCCCGCACACCGTTAGGCCGTCTTCCGCTCACGCCCCAACATCATGCAGCCAGCCTCCAGTGGTGTCGCGACAGGCGTGAATGGAGGGACGAATGGAGACGTGTCGTCTTCAGCGATGAGAGTCGCTTCTGCCTTGGTGCCAATGATGGTCGTATGCGTGTTTGGCGCCGTGCAGGTGAGCGCCACAATCAGGACTGCATACGACCGAGGCACACAGGGCCAACACCCGGCATCATGGTGTGGGGAGCGATCTCCTACACTGGCCGTACACCACTGGTGATCGTCGAGGGGACACTGAATAGTGCACGGTACATCCAAACCGTCATCGAACCCATCGTTCTACCATTCCTAGACCGGCAAGGGAACTTGCTGTTCCAACAGGACAATGCACGTCCGCATGTATACCGTGCCACCCAACGTGCTCTAGAAGGTGTACGTCATCTACCCTGGCCAGCAAGATCTCCGGATCTGTCCCCCATTGAGCATGTTTGGGACTGGATGAAGCGTCGTCTCACGCGGTCTGCACGTCCAGCACGAACGCTGGTCCAACTGAGGTGCCAGGTGGAAATGGCATGGCAAGCCGTTCCACAGGACTACATCCAGCATCTCTACGATCGTCTCCATGGGAGAATAGCAGCCTGCATTGCTGCGAAAGGTGGATATACACTGTACTAGTGCCGATATTGTGCATGCTCTGTTGCCTGTGTCTATGTACCTGTGGTTCTGTCAGTGTGATCATGTGATGTATCTGACCCCAGGAATGTGTCAATAAAGTTTCCCCTTCCTGGGACAATGAATTCACGGTGTTCTTATTTCTATTTCCAGGAGTGTATCTTACCCTTAGTGAGATAAGCCTCTACATCCTTACATTTGTCCTCTAGCCATCCCTGCTTAGCAGTTTTGCACTTCCTCCCGATCTCATTTCTGAGACGTTTGTATTCCTTTTTGCCTGCTTCATTTACTGCATTTTATATTTTCTCGTTTCATCAATAAATTCAATATTTCTTCTGTTACCCAAGGATTTCTACTAGTCCTCGTCTTTTTACCTACTTGATCCTCTGCTGCCTTCACTACTTCATCCCTCAAAGCTACCCATTCTTCTTCTACTGTATTTCTTTCCCCCAATCCTGTCAATTGTTCCCTTATGCTCTCCCTAAAACTCTGTACAACCTCTGGTTCTTTCAGTTTATCCAGGTCCCATCTCCTTAAATTCCCACCTTTTTGTAGTTTCTTCAGTTTTAATCTACAGTTCATAACCAATAGATTGTGGTCAGAACACATCTGCCCCTGGAAATGTCTATCAATTTAGAACCTGGTTCCTAAATCTCTGTCTTACCATTATGTAATCTGTCTGATACCTTCTAGTATCTCCAGGATTCTTCCACGTATACAACCTTCTTTTATGATTCTTGAACCAAATGTTATCTATGATTAAATTATGCTCTGTGCAAAATTCCATCAGACGGCTCCCTCTTTCATTTCTTACCCCCAATCCATATTCACCTACTATGTTTCCTTCTCTCCCTTTTCCTACTCTCGAATTCCAGTCACCCATGACTATAAAATGTTCGTCTCCCTTCGCTACCTGAATAGTTTCTTTTGTCTCATCATACATTTCATCAATTTCTACATCATCTGCAGAGTTAGTTGGCATATAATCTTGTGCTACTGTAGTAGAGGTGGGCTTCTTGTCTATCTTGGCCACAATAATGCGTTCACTAAGCTGTTTGTAGTAGCTTACCCGCATTCCTACTTTTTTTAATCATTATTGAACCTACTCCTGCATTACCCCTATTTGTTTTTGTATTTATAACCCTGTATTCACCTGACCAAAAGTCTTGTTCCTCCTGCCACCGAACTTGACTAATTCTCACTATATCTAACTTTAACCTGTCCATTTCCCTTTTTAAATTTTCTAACCGACCTGCCCGATTAAGGGATCTGACATCCCACGCTCCGATCCGTAGAACGCCAGTTTTCTTTCTCCTGATAACGACGTCCTCCTGAGTAGTCCCCGCACGGAGATCCGATTGGGGAACTGTTTTACCTCCGGAATATTTTAGCCATGAGAGCGGCACCATCATTTAATCATACAGTAAAGCTGCATGCCCTCGGGAAAAATTACGGCTGTACTTTCTCCTTGCTTTCAGCCTATCGCAGTACCAGCACAGCCATGCCGTTTTGGTTAGTGTTACAGGGGCAGATCAGTCAATCATCCAGACTGTTGCCCCTGCAGCTACTGAATATGCTGCTGCCCCTCTTCAGGAACCACACGTTTGTCTGGCCTATCAACACATACCCTTCCGTTGTGGTTGCACCTAGGGTACGGCCATCTGTATCGCTGAGGCACGGAAGTCTCCTCACCAACGACAAGGTCCATGGTTCATGGGGGTGGGAATAATCGGTACGATACTCTTTGATGGTACGTTGACTACCGAGCAGTACGTGAAGGTTTTTGAAGGTGATTTCACCCCCATTATCCAAAGTGAACCTCATTTCGATAACATGTGGTTAATGCAGGAAGGAGCTCGACTACATTGAAGCAGGAGAGTGTTTTATGTTCTGTAGGAGCATCTTGGGGACCGCATTCTGGTTCTGGGGTACCCAGAGGCCACTAGCATGGGCCTCGATTGGCTGCCGTATTCTCCGGATCTGATCACATGCGACTCCTTTCTGTGGGGCAGTGTTGAGGACATGGTACGGCAATAATCCCGAAGGTATTGCTGAGCTGAAAACAGCCATTCTGGAGATCATCGACAACTTCGATGTTCCGGCACTTCAGCGGGTCATGCAGAAGTTTGGTATTCGTCTGCGCCACATAATCGCCAATGATGGCAAACGTATCGAACATGTGATAACCTAAATCCGATTATCTGTAGTGACGTTCAAATGTTGAATAAAGTGTCTGCATGTCTTAGTTCGTAACTAATTTATGATTTTTCTCATATAGTTCAATAATTGTCAGACTGTATATTGTATTAAATATTAGTTTTATTTTAGTGCCTGAGTTTTGCGGCGACCCATGCCTTCAGAGGTGCCTTACTCCAGGATTGTCACCTACATTTTTGATTTTTTCTGTTTTGGATGGTGTACTTCGATGAAGCTCGGCTTTTTATGTTCTGTTAACAACAGAATTCTTCCAGGACTCGGCAGAACAGATGTTCTCCACCTGCCACATTTTGGTTGTTAAAAATTGACTCTGTTGAGGCCCGGCACTATGAGATATCTTATCTGCATTGTGACTTCTGTCTTGGGGCAGCTCTTCAAAGCAAATGTCAGCTGACCAAGTATCACTGACCTTCGCTGCGGGCGAGTTCTTCCACGAACACTCCTGGGTGGTGGTCTTCCCTGACTGCCTATATGACCTACTGCATGCTCGCTCACTTGCAATTTTTAAAATGCGGTGCTACCTAGGAATGTTCTCAAAAAACTAATAAGAAGGTATCAACTCAAACGGGAGGGAAACTGTGCCACAATTTCGTTAGAGGAAGGAACTGATTGATAGGACAGATCCTACAGCATAAAATAATTGTGAATTAGGAAGTGGGTTGGAAATTTGTGTGTGTGTGTGTGTGTGTGTGTGTGCAGCTGTAGAGAAAAACAAAGGTCTGAACATAGGAATCAGGTTCAAATAGCTGTACAGTCATGGTTATAAATTGAGGATAGTGCTGATACATGGTGAAACAAGCTGTGGTGGGTGGTTTGCGGGTTTAAATCACCTCGGAGTATGACCATGCGGTGGTGCATTTGACCTGCGGTCATCGCACGATGGCGCTGGCAGCAGTCCACACACGCAGAGGTGTGTCGTTGGATGTCAGAGTACGGTGCAGTGAGTAAGTGTGCAGACGTTTTCAGACGTGCTAATGGTGACTGTGTGTTGAGAATGATTCAAAGAATACATGGTTATGAGGGGTAGGATACCAGGGCGATTGGAGGCTAGTCAAACACAGCAGGTCGTAGCACGGGCCCTCCGCGTGCCACAAAGTGTGATCTCAAGATTATGACAACGATTCCAGCAGAAAGGAAGCGTGTCCCGTCGCAACAGTACGGGACGTCCACAGTGTTCAACACCACAAGAAGACCGATATCTCACCATCAGCGCCCGCAGACAGTCTCGGAGTACTGCAGGTAGCCTTGCTAGGGACCTTACCGCAGCCAGTAGAACAGTTGTCACCAGACACACAGTCTACAGACGACTGAACAGACATGGTTTATTCGCCCGGAGATCTGCAAGATACATTCCACTGACCCCAGGTCACAGGAGAGTCCGTAAAGACTGGAGTCAAGGACACAGTACATGGTCATTGGGACAGTGGTTCCAAGTTATGTTCGCAGACGAGTCCAGGTATAGTCTGAACAGTGATACTCACCGGGTTTTCATGAGGTGTGAACTAGGAACAAGATGTCCTTGAAGGGGACCTATATGGAGGTCATGTTTTGATGGTGTGGAATGGGATTATGACTGGTGCACGTACATCCCTGCAGGTCTTTGACAGAAGAACTGTAACAGGTCAGGTGTATGGGGACGTCATTTTGCTCCAGTATGACCCCCTTTTCAGGGGTGCACTGGGTCCCACCTTTCTTCTGATGGATGATAACGCACGGCCCCATCGAACCGCCGTCGTGGAGGAGTACTTTGAAACAATGTATCAGGCAAATGGAGTGTCCTGCCCGTTCTCCAGACCTAAACCCCGTCGAGCACGTCTAAGATGCTCTCGGTCGGAGTATAGCAGCATGTCTTCAAACCACTACGACATTTCAGGAGCTCCGACAGACACTGGTGCAAGAATGGGAGGCTATACCCCAGCAGCTGTTCGACCACCTGACCCAGAGTAAGCCAAGCCGTTGTGCGGCCTTTGTACATGTGCCTGGTGATCACATCCCATACTGATGTCGCAGTACATGCTCAGGAAACAGTGGCGTTTCCTAGCAGATGTATTTCGGGACTGTTTTCTCAACTTATCACCAATACCATGGACTTATAGATATGTGTCGTGAGTGTTCCCTATGCGCCTATGCTATTAGCTCCAGTTTTGTGCAGTGCCACGTTGTGTGGCACCACATTCTGCAATTATCCTTAATTTATGAGCATGAGTGTAGATTGCAGTACCTATGCGGAGATGAAGTGGTTTGCAGAAGATAGTCAAGCCTGCTAACAAGGGAACCTCCCCATCGCACCCCCTCAGATTTAGTTATAAGTTGGCACAGTGGATAGGCCTTGAAAAACTGAACACAGATCAATCGAGAAAACAGAAAGAAGTTGTGTGGAACTATGGAAAAAATAAGCAAAATATACAAACTGAGTAGTCCATGACAACATAGGCAACATCAAGGACAGCGTAAGCTCGGGAGCGCCGTGATCCCGTGGTTAGCGTGAGCAGCTGCGGAGCGAAAGGTCCTTGGTTCAAGTCTTCCCTCGTGTGAAGAGTTTAACTTTTTATTTTCAGACAATTATTATCTGACAAACTCTTATGTTTTCATCACTTTTTGGGAGTGATTATCACATCCACAAGAAAACCTAAATCAGGCAAGGTAGAAGAATCTTTTTACCCATTCGCCAAGTGTACAAGTTAGGTGGGTCGACAACATATTCCTGTCATGCGACGCACATGCCGCCACCAGTGTCGTATAGAATATATCAGACGTGTTTACTTGTGGAGGAATCGGTTGACCTATGATCTTGCGATCAAATGTTTTCGGTTCCCATTGGAGAGGCACGTCCTTTCGTCTACTAATCGCACGGTTTTGCGGTGCGGTCGCAAAACACAGACACTAAACTTATTACAGTGAACAGAGACGTCAATGAACGAACGGACAGATAATAACGTTGCGGAAATAAAAAAAGTTAACTTTTCACTCGAGGGAAGAGTTCAATCAAAGACCTCTCGTTCTATAGCTGCTCACGCTAACCACGGGACCACGGCGCTCCCGAGCTTACGCTGTCCTTGATGTTTCGTATCTTGCCCATGGACTACTCAGTTTGTATGTTTTGCTTATTTTTTTCATAGTTCCACACAACTTCTTCCTGTTTTCTCGATTGATCTGTGTTCAGTTTTTCAAGGCCTATCCACTGTGCCATCTTATAAATAAATCTGAGGGGGGTGCGATGGGGAATTTCCCTTGTAAGTAGCAACGAACCAGTCATACGATTGAAGAAAACAACAGTAACAGCCATTAAATATCTGTCTGTTATGTGTATACCATTATTTTGACAGTGACTCACTTTCACAAGTTTGCCGGTTACTACTATCATGGACAAGTTTTCGTTTCAGTGCATATTGCTGTTAAGTTGTCATAGTTCACCCATCATTACTGTATTGATTCAGCAGGAATTACGATTCAGTGAAGTATTATTTCATTTTCACCGACATTCCATGAATTTGATGTGGTGTTACACACAACAACTTCTTTCTGGTATAATGGTTGAGGACTGTTTTGTGGCTTTTACGTACTCTATCTGTCTTTTAATGTTATATTTATACATACTCTTAGCTCACTGTTTAATATTATATTATCGTCTCAGTGCTTTTTTGTTTTGCGTTAGTATTTCTTCAGTGAATAATACCAAGAGTGCGAAATGTGCAGCATTGTGGCTTAGTGGTAAAGAGTCAGACCATGCAATCAAACAGCATGTCTAATCGTGTACAGGATTTTTGTATGTCACCCCTTCCACCTCTTGCAGTGTTTATTGATGCGAAAAAGGCAGAGATGTACTGCCGTTCAGACTCCACGTCAAACTCTAAAACTAGCTGGCTCAGTGAAACAGTTCAGAACTCGGAGGAGGCAACATCATACATACTCTTTTAAAAATTTTTACCAAGAATTCAGTAACTAAGTTATTTAATCTCACTTCCTTTCTCTATTTTAATACACCATCTTAAAAGGTTACTAATTACATTGCCGGATTGTTTTTACCATTAACTTAAATTTCCTCTGTCTTCATTTGTTAAGTTTTTCAGAAATAAAATTGAGACAACGTGCCTTCTCTTAATTACAACCTAAAATAAGGGTGTTGAAGTTAGTACAGATAGCATACCAGTATAATTTTTTTTTAGTCTTTCCCTGGTATGGAATGATTTCAGAAACACTAGCATTTACTTTTTTCGATAGATTGTGTTTCATAGAGTAAAAAATCGGAGGTAATTTTTGCAGCATGCCGTAAGGAAAGCAAATCACTCCAGAATGAGATTTTCA
Organism: Schistocerca serialis cubense; assembly: GCF_023864345.2. Lineage (NCBI taxonomy): Eukaryota > Metazoa > Arthropoda > Insecta > Orthoptera > Acrididae > Schistocerca > Schistocerca serialis. The sequence goes on along the minus strand of NC_064644.1, from coordinate 462,874,380 downwards.
CTCTGCAACGGAGTGTGCGCTGATATTAAACTTCCTGGCAGATTAAAACTGTGTGCCGGACCGAGCCTCGAACTCGGGACCTTTGCCTTGCGCGGGCAAGTGCTCTACCGACTGAGCTACCCAAGCACGACTCACGCCCTGTCCTCACAGCTTTACTTCTGCCAGTACCTAGTCTCCTACCTTCCAAACTTTACAGAAGCTCTCCAGCGAATCTTTCAGAACTAGCACTCCTGAAAGAAAGAAAATTGCGGAGACATAGCTTAGCCACAGCCTGGGGGATGTTTCCAGAATGAGATTTTCACTCTGCAGCGGAGTGTGTGCTGATATGAAACATCAGTTGGTAGAGCATTTGCCCGCGAATGGCAAAGGTCCCGAGTTCGAGTCTCGGCCCGTCACACAGTTTTAATCTGCCAGGAAGTTTCAAAGCAAATCATTTTTGGAGAGAAACTGAGGTGAAGGTAAGACAGAGTACTGAGTTCATAGGAAGATGGTTACATTTTAGAAGGGGGCAGTGCTTAATGACCAGGTAAAGCGCTTGATTCTTTTCCTTTATAGATTGCCTTTATGGAAAATATGTAAAGTGTTGAGGGAGCGTACGGGCACGCTAGTTATATAACAGATGACAGCAGTTCAAGATTCTGGTAACCTTAGGCACACTGTGTTCGTCAGTGAGCAAATGTAATGTGATGTGTGAGCATGCACGACAAAAGTAGCGAGAAATATGCTCATAGACGTAAAATAAACACTTTGTTGTGTACTACATTTTACTGTTACTTATGTTCTCTGGCATTGGATAACAGCAATTCGGTTCGATACTTATCACTAGTGTCCATTAACTAGTTTCCCTTCGTTCTCACCATTGATGGAGCCTGTTTCGTCACACATATTTGCAATGGGTATCACTTTCGTATAACGCCTACTGCCCAAACAATATGTTCTGAAAGTTATAGTCATATATGATATGGGCAGTCAAAATCACGTAAACACTTAACGAAATTGTTTCTCAACGGCACAGTGGATGATTCAATCTTTATTGTATTTGTAAAACCTCCAACAGAATTAACAAGTGCACTAAAAGCACAGTGTAGATCTATTGAGGGCGTTTACTTAACATCACACGTTATGAAATTGGAGCTATTGCGCTTTTCATGACAACATTAAATACTTAAGGGTTGATACCTGTTTGGATACCAGAAGGATGGAGACATTAGGTACAAAGGTGAAGGGCGGAGCATAGTGTGTGTGTCTACGCTGACAGACGAACAAGGCGAAGCCGATAACACTGCCAAGGCTTGCACGTGAATCGAGGCTCCTGCTTCTATGTCGCATGTTCACTGCTGACAGCTGACTTCCTGTAGGCAGTATCGACTATCCTGCTTCTTACTGTCATCAAGAGGAGCTTCCGTTTCAGAACTTTACTTGCCTAGTCACAAAGAATCCAAGTTTCACGCAATTAACTAAATAACTTTTCACGTTACACATTTACGAAAAGATACAAATGTTAGCCTGTATTCAGTAAAATAATATTTAATTTCCCTGTTGTTAACTTTTCCATTTCTAGCTTTGGACTTCTGCACGTAAGTATAGAACCATGCAACTGCTCAAAACTCCAAACATTTTAAACGATAGGTTCAAACAAATTTTTCTTTATTTTCTATTTTCTGTTTTATTTGTGTCATGAAACTAATACCCATTGAAGAGTAAAATGTGTTTAACACCGGCTATAAAAGAAAATGATAGACATTTTTCCATTTTACAGTAAGTCTCGAGTACATTAATTGATATAATTTTCAGACTATTCCCGAAACATGTTTGTGGTAAAGAAAAAAAACTATAAAATGTTCAACGTAAAACCAGACCTTCAAACCGCTAAAAATAACGATTAAAATTATGCAGGCGGTGCTGTTTCTTGACGTACTTCTATCATCTGTAACAGGAAGAAGGTAGTTCCTATTTTTCCATCAAGATGAAGCACACTTTTCTTAGATTTTAGTCTTTATTTGTGCAGAATTGAAACTTAAGCGTAGAGTAAAGAGTATATTTACGTAATGTAGATTTTGGTTTATGTTTTCTGTCCCCAGTATTTTTAATTTACTTTTGGTAACATAATCTAGTGTGCACATTCTATAGCAAACTGTAGAGTTCTTAAGTTTTAAGTTGCACTGATGCCTATTTGTGAACTGTATTTGTGGCTAGTAGCCAATATCTTCCAAGTATCTACCCTGTGATCACACGCTGTCTTAAGAGTATTTAGTTGCGTACTGTTGGTGACATCTCTAATGTTACATAATGACTGAATTGTTGCTCAAGAGCTGTAGTGTATCATTACTGACGATTTTATTACTATTGCAGCATTTGTTGTTCATCTTCTCTCTATCGTACGTTTAGTTTCTTTGTCTCTGTTTCTCCCTTTCCAGAACAGCCTTCCGATATCCTTGACAGTTCACTCGGCTCTCGGATAACGCCCAGCAACTCCAATAAACAAGGTGGAAATCAAAAGCAGTGGAGTCCTTTCACTTCTGCTCGTTTCTTTTCACATACTGTTCTTTTTTTATGTATCTGGAACGTAGAGAAAGAAACATTAATTTTTTGTGCTTCTATTCGATTTTCATACGCATAGCTGTAGAAGTAATTTGAGCTGCATGCATGTATAGTGAAAAAAAAAAGTATTTCCCGCGGTACTTTCTGCAGTCTTTTGGAATGCACTGCTGCTATAGACATTTCTGAACGTAGTATAGCGCATGCACAGTAGTGCAGTGGCCCGTTGCATCCGTAAGCTCTTCTGCAGACACACGCCATACACATGTACATAAATACACGATACACTGTCCGGGCGGGTAGACATACTAGACGCATTAGTTCACAGTGCCGTCACAGAGGCGCCACTTGCGCAGGTTCTGTGATTGGACGCCAGGACGCCATGGTATCGTTCTGGTCACATGACACGAGTGAACGAATTAGAGGCGCAGCAAAGGGAATGAAGTTGTGAAGCTTGAAACAGAAGTGGGGTATTACTTTCTGTTAACAAAACCGCTCTTTCAGTGATCTAAGAAACCCAGAAGCAGATGAAAGCTTCACAATTTCGTTCACTATGTTTATGATATATTTTATATGTTATAATAACTGTTGTGAATTACTCTTACTATTTTATAAGGACGTACTCCTCTTGCTTTACATTCCCAGCTCAGTTTACGATTTCCTCCCTTGCTTTTTTTTCCTTCCATTTCATTCTGATCATTACATAATTGCATCTCTTGTTTAGTATATAACACAGAAATGACACCATGATTTATCATATTGGAGACAAACATTTCCTTCAAACGAATTCTGTGTCTCAGTGCATTGTTACCTGTTTACCGTGGAATTTGTTGGAATGTGGATGACTGAGCTTAGATCTTCAGCGAAAAACCAAACTGAATATCTTGTCGTCAATTTCAAAAGTGATGTCTACGAGGAAGCTATGACAATGTTCTAGTTACTAACGTATTTCTCATCCCATGCTTACTTCAGAGCTATATTACTAACAATAATAATTTGGTGATTGTTGATAAGAACGTAAGATCAGCAGAGGTCTCAAAATGCAACAGAGTTTCTTTAAAGAATGAGCTGTACAATATGATTAAATTTTCCGACAATTCTTAGTGAAATGTCATCCAGTCGACTGAACAGGTACACCACATCGAAACTTGAGAACGTGTGGGAAGTATCCGTGAGTAGGTAGTTTGATAAAAGTACCAGTGGTAACCTGAGACGCAGCATATGTCGGTGTGGTCAGCTCTGACCCTACGTACATACTCACTGTGATGATTTATCGACTTGTTTCTGCTTGCAACTTTCTCAAGGGTCATCGTCCACATCTGAACGGAGAGGAAAAACCATGGTGCCAACAAGTGGCCGTATTTCAAACAGAATCCAATATTCGTTTCGTGTGATACAGGAAAACTACAGAGAAAGCAATGATTTGCAACCCAGTACGAGTCCCGCATCCTAAGCACATTTCCGTTTCACAAGGGTGTTTCCGATGATGCCAGAGGTAAATGAAAAATCTGACACGGATGTTCACCGGCACTGTATAAAGATTCAGCAGCCTCTGATAATTTGTGAAGTTACTCATACAGTATTGCGCACAGCACTGTAGGTTCCGAGTAGCAATCTGAGGCAGACTTATATCGAATCAGCACGTTGCACTGATCACTGTTAAATTGTTACAATTGCCCAAATGACTATCATTTGACTGTTATCCGACTTTGATTATACAAACATCTGAGTGATTCTTCCCCTCCGCCCCATCAACACAGCACACAGTCAGTTCAAATCTACACATATCCCAAACAATATTTACGTAAGTCTAATACAGAAGCTCGAAGCACGCTTTCTTTAGGGAAACGGTCGTCTCCGATAATAGGACTGGATGTCAGCGGCACAGTCGAACAAGATATAGTTGCTACGTTAAGGGTCAATGAATTGTCGTCGATACATGACCTTTTTTCGATGGAACAATCACTAGAGAGAAAATAAGAAGAGACGTGAACTTAAGTACGCTTTCGTTATCTGAGAGGGGGAAAGTACTTATCATCGATATGGATCTTGTGGTTCCTCAAACATACGGTTGCAAGTTGGTTCCGATTGAACGAAAATCTTGCCCACAAAGTAGATCAACCTTCTGTGAAATTTTAAGATTCTGTGCAGAACCACTGAGTCACGTGACAGTCTGTAACATACAATCTATTTTACAGAGATAGTCGTCAAAGCTGTATTATTATAAGTACTCTATTACATTTGAGCTTTGTGTTAAAAGGAGATGGAAACAAATGTGACATTAGTTTTTTCATATCAAATGGTAGTATCCTGTCTAGTTTTGAGAGTTGTTTCCAGAATGTCTGGCTCGAGTAAACCAGACAAACTATGAAGTGTTGTCTAAACCGGAAACCGCCCACAACTGGCTCGAATTATGCTGATATTATGCAGCCAGGGAGCTTGTTGAGACAGTCGAACACTGCATCCGCCTGACCAAAAGGTGCGAGCGCCACCCGTTTCCCAACACTCAGTGACCACGCGTCGCGGCATCACTCGCTTTCAGCGGCCGCAAGGGCGCGCTCCCCATTCTAAGGAAACATGGCGGTTACCTACGTCAGAAAGCAGGGCGAGGTCTACGGAAGAGCATCGAACTCGCACAACCTGCAACTTCGTGGCCTATGCGAATTCGACTGGTATCCACGCGGCTGTACAATCCTCACAAAGCCCCATTGTCATTAGGCGAGCATGCTACAGTCATCTTCAGAAAACTGTGCCAAGTTGTGCGAAGTGTAACCGAGTTCTCTCTCGCACACTGCAACCGAGTGAACTCCAGGCGGAAATGGTATGCCCATATAGTGTTGCACGAGACAGGAACGCCTTACAAAGCAACATTCCGGGTAAAGTAGGCTAGTTGGCACTGCGTTTTTAATATTGTATTTCGTCAGAAGCTTTTGTATAGCTATTATCACAAAAAAGTGACAGGTACCACGTGGGGAGTTTGCCCCTTGCACCACGAAAACTAGCTCTCTTGCGCCGTGTTACTCCAGTGCTGAATATACACGTTCGGCGGTACAGTCATGCCTTAAAAATAGATGTGCTGCTTCATGAGACCTATCTCATTGTCAAAGGTTCTTTAAAAGCTACACCCGTAGATAAAATTCACTATATTGCTGGCATAGCACCTTAAGAAATCAGACGCGAGGTAGCTACTTGATGCGAGTGAGGCAATGCTATGTCTATGGAAGCCACTTTTAACATGGCCTTCAGCGAACACATCCTAGGCTCAAATGAAGGAAGCGCTTCTTGGCAACTACTAAACCTCTTACAGGAACGCCCCAGCGAGCAAAGATCTCAGAGTGGCAGGGGAAACGTCAACATTTGGAGAAATGGATGGTTCTGAAGGAAGATCAGTCTCCCGGTCTTTCAGAGAAGTGCACAGCATCGAAAGTTCTCAACAGACTTCTGTCTAGTATCACTAGACGTAAGACCAAACTGCAGAAGTGGAGACTTCCTGTGGAATCAGTTTTCTACAAGAGTGGATCTGTGCGGTGTAACATCAGTCTAGTAACCTGTTCCACATCCCCAGCCTCATACATCACGTGTGACGTGACGAGAGCGACACCGAATGCACTCGGCGTGGACAATGTATGGTCAACCAATGTATGAAACTGATGTCAACTATTTCCCTTTGATGATTATACGCTTTGTACTTATGACACGATAATAAGTAAATAAATAAAGAGAAAATGGACAAAGAACAGAGTTCGTATTTTTATGCCTGTGATGGGGCTAGCGCGTTACTCTGTATTGTGGTAAAGGATTAACATGTAATTTATGGCAATAATTCGGGTAGCTTACAATGAATTATTTTGCAGAATATGAGCCTACAACTTTTAAAGGTCGTCAGATTTATACTGCGTAGGGACCAGGGACGGTTAACAGCATGAAAACAATTTTTGATAGTGAACCGCCAATGGACAACAACAAGGGTTCGCATATAGAGCAATATCTGCACAAATATTTTTAAAGTATAAATTTATACGATCATTTCAATAGCAGTATGACACCTGCCACTCGCTGGAAGTGTTGGTCCAGTCTGAACGTTACCTTCATTGGGGATGGAGCGAGAAATACTTGAGATCAGTTTTAAAGGGTGTTCACTATATCTAAGTGACGTTATTGTGCGAGAAGAGAGGAACCACAGTACTATCATGACATTTTCAGAATTTGAATAGTGGTTTATAAATGAAGAGAATTAAGTGTACTGAAAAACAAACAGTGGATAGGAGGGGATAGAATGAATGAACAAGTAGTGAAAAAGTGAAGGAAACTTTCAGAGAGAGAATAAATATGCAAGGCAACAATGAGGAGTTTCACTAGTAGCAAACACATTCTGCTCTGAAATAATAGTTTCTTGGACGTGTTTAAAGGAATATGTATGTTTATTAGCAAGTAATTCTGGCTAGGGATCAATAAGATATAGCCGGTGGTGATGAAAGGTACCAGTAATAGCAACTCGCAGAACGTCGAAATTGGAAAAGTCGCAATAGAATGGTTGAACCGTCTCTTACCTCTGAAGTAATATAACGGAACATCCATAGTGAAATTTTCACTCTGCAGCGGAGTGTGCGCTGATATGAAACTTCCTGCCAGACTAAAATTATGTGCGGGACCCGAGTTCGATTCTCGGTCCGGCACACAGTTTTAATCAGACAAGAAGTTTTATAACGGAATAAGTTTATTACGAGAAGATATGCTCGCAGATGTCCAGACAATTCTCGATTCTTATTTTAAGACTTCCGTGAAATGTAAGAGCCTAGTAACGAGAGTTGAAGATACACTACTGGCCATTAATATTACTACACCAAGAAGGTATGCAGATAATAAACGGGTATTCATTGGACAAATATATTATACTAGAACTAACATGTGATTACATTTTCGTGCAATTTCGGTGCATAGATACTGACAAATCAGTACCCAGAACAACCACCTCTGGCCATAATAACGGCCTTGATAGGCCTGGGCATTGAGTGAAACAGAGCTTGGATGGCGTGTACAGGTACAGCTGCCCATGCAGCTTCAACACGATACCACAGTTCATCAAGAGTAGTGACTGGCGTATCGTGACGAGCAGGTTGCTCGGCCACCATTGACCAGACGTTTTCAATTCTTGAGAGATCTGGAGAATGTGCTGGCCAAGGCAGCCGTTGAACATTTTCTGTATCCAGAAAGGCCCATACAGGTCCTGCAGCATGCGGTCGTGCATTATTCTGCTGAAATGTAGGTTTTCTCAGGGACCGAATGATGGGTAGGGCCATGGATCGTAACACATCTGAAATGTAACGTCCACTGTTCAAAGTGCCGTCAACGCACGTAACGTGCAACCAATGGCACCCCATACCATCACGCCGGGTGATACGCCAGTGTGGCGATGACGAACACACGCTTCCAATGTGTGTTCACCGCGATGCTGCCAAACAAGGATGCGACCATCATGATGCTGTAAACAGAACCTGGATTCATCCGCAAAAATGACGTTTTGCCATTCGTGCACCCAGGTTCGTCGTTGAGTACACCATCGCAGGCGCTCCTATCTGTGATGCAGCGTCAAGGGTAACCGCAGCCATGGTCTCCGAGCTGATAGCACATACTGCTGCAAACGTCGTCGAACTGTTCATGCAGATGGTTGTTGTCTTGCAAACGTCCCCATCTGTTGACTCAGGGATCGAGACGTGGCTGCACGATCCGTTTCAGCCATGCGGATAAGATGCCTGTCATCTCGATTGCTAGTGATACGAGGCCGTTGGGATCCAGCACTGCATTCCGTATTACCCTCTTGAACGCACCGATTCCATATTCTGCTAACAATCATTGGATCTCAGCCAATGCGAGCAGCAATGTCGCGATACGATAAACTGCAATCGCTATAGGCTACAATCCGACCTTTATCAAAGTCGAAAACGTGATGGTACGCATTTCACCTCCTTACACGAGGCATCACAACAACGTGTCACCAGGCAACGACGGTCAGCTGTGTATGAGAAATCGGTTGGAAACTTTCCTCATGTCAGCACGTTGGTGTCGCCACCGGCGCCAACCATATGTGAATGCTCTGAAAAGCTAATCATTTGCATATCACAGCATCTTGTTCCTATCGGTTAAATTTCGCGTCTGTAGCACGTCATCTTCGTGGTGTAGTAATTTTAATGGCCAGTAGTGTATTTTCGGTAAAAGGATTGAACCAGAGTGGTTGGAATCCAGAACATAACTGAGCAATCGAAAGCTCAACTAATGTAAACCGCACATGGTAAAATCTCAAATGACGAATAGAACATGGCGTAAAAGGAAGAATAGTCTCAAATATGGTAGCAGAACATATTTGGCGATCTTGTTACTTTTTGCTTAGTATTCCCTCTGTCATTATTAAATTTTTTTTCAAGATCTGTTTAATATATTTAAACAGCATGCTTCATTGGACTCCAGTTCAACGCACTTAGAGAATTGTATCCATAAAAACTTCATGAGTGAAACTTCGTGAGTGAAGCAGCCATGTAGTGCAGGTAGCCAGAACAGGAGTCTGCAGGCGCAAGCTTACCGGTGCTCACTGGCAGCTAGTGCGGACCGTCCAAGCGCAGTCGAAGAGAGACGTGCGCTTATGCGGATGCCGACAGCATATCATAGATGGCGCGTGTTGTGAAGGCGAAACCTCAGGACATGAATCAACATGAAGACGTACAGCCAGGAAGGCGGGAATCAGGTAATTTGCCCAACAGGTTGTGGCCGGGAGTTTGCAGACACTCGTTAACAGCCCTTCACCAGGGGAAGGTACAGGATGGCCGATTCCTTCTCCAAACTCGGCGACGGCCAAACAGCAGCGGCAGTTTGCAGCGCCTAAGTCCCACTACAGCCGGCCGGTCGTGGTCTCGGAGCTTAAGTATTGTCTCAGAAGCACGCAGCACATCACGATTCGCCAATCAAGTTATTTTGTAACTAGCAAGACTGTCATTCCATTGGAATCGGAGTTGAAAACAGGATGAGCAGACACTGAGACCGAGGCTTCCGAGACGTCGTCGCGTCAGGAGATGCGGTCATTTGCGTTAATTATCCGAAAGTGTCAGCGAATTTGTCTTTTCGTAGTGTCCCAACTATTGTCAGTTCCCCTTGCCTTAGCACTTTCCGTCAGGACACTGTGGAGCAGCTGGTCTCAGAGGTTAAATGATATGTCCCCGTACTGCAAAGCCCGCAGAATGAATCATTAGGTCCCGTTATATTGTGTTGCTTGCGCTTTTTGATTACGTTTCGGCTCGAGTGGCGCCCTGCTTTTGCAACGTAGCATTCTTTGCGTGCCCCAGATACCGGTTGCCACACATGGTATGAGCTGGATCTGAATCTCAGCCGTTTGCACCAAGAGTTTAAAAATTCATTTGTGCACCTGGGATTTGAAATTACCATACAATAATTCGTGTGCAGTTCCCGGCCTGTTATCGAAGAGAGGGTACTGCTTGTTACAGGAACATACAGAAACACGTGGCGTTTCTAAAAGATTCAACCGATTTCAGGAGACTACATTTTCTACATAAATGAAGACAGAAACATGAGGTAAATTTTCTCTAACTCATAGAACTAATGAGTCTTTGTTTTCAAGGAATCATTCGTCTTGCAAGAACCTGCCTTTTACACTCAAATAACCTTCTGTTACATCCAAAAATGACATTTGGGTGAAAGTTTTCACGTTTGTTTCACAAATGTTTAGTGTGCCCCACCCCCCTCCCCACAAGTGGACTCGCTTCTATCGACGCCGCGGTCAGACTAGTCCCATACCGTTTGTGGCCATCTGTGGAACTAACGCATTCACTGCTGCAGCCCCCAAAATCTTTCAGGAGAGCCACATGGACGGAATATTCCATAAATCAAGGAAGAGAAAAAAATACCTAAACAGCAGATACCTTAACCTTTTCAGTAGCATTGGGGCCGGCCGTTGTGGCCGAGCGGTTCTAGGCGCTTCAGTCCGGAACCGCGCTGCTGCTACGGTCGCAGGTTCGAATCCTGCCTCGGGCATGGATGTGTGTGATGTCCTTAGGTTAGATCTCAGTCCAGGGGACTGATGACGTCATATGTTAAGTTCCATAGTGCTCAGAGCCATTTGAATCATTTTCTAGCACTGGGAAGTATGTGTTCCACGGCAGATTAACAAAGAACCACTGCGAATTTTATGTTATTACGATGTACCAATGTCTCACTGGTAAAGGGAAGCTCGTTAACAGTTCGTGTATAATTACACCTTGAACCCTATGGCTGTGTTATCTTCAAGTTTAATTCTTAAACCAGTGCTCCACTCCACATTGTTGCACATAATTAGCTCGCACCATCAGGTAGGCGAAAGTGAACAGTTTTGCAAAGCGGACTGCTGTCACGTCTTCCCGACTATTCGTGTTAATGAATTTAACACGCTTTCAGAAAAACCATTCGGCGCTCAACAACTGATGAGAGTGCTGAGGCCGTCGCCAAAGCACTCAACTGTAGAGGCAATTGACGAATTGTATGACTAGACTTCTTCAAAAATTTTCATATGCTCTGTCGAAAGCTATACACACAGGGTTTCTCAGGGCCAATCTGAAAGCTTTATAAAGCTACTCATCGGGCAGAAGCTTCGCTGTCAGAGTAAAAAATGCGCAATCCACGAACAGATACATCCGAGACGGTGAACCGCAAGGATACGTCATAGGGCCCACATTGTACAACTCGTGCACGGCGGACACAAATACCGAAACCAGTGAGCGCAATATGCTGATAACATGTCATTCCTCGCCAGCACCAGTAACAGAAACCCAGTATCAAAGCCGTTGCAAAATGTACTAGCAAAGACAGACACTTGAGACAAGAAATGGCACATAACACTAAACAGTTGGGTTGGGTTGGATTGTTTGGGGGAGGATACCAGACAGCGAGGTCATCGGTCTCATCGGATTAGGGAAGGATGGGGAAGGATGTCGGCCGTGCCCTCTCAGAGGAACCATCCCGGCATTTGCCTGGAGCGATTTAGGGAAATCACTAAACAGTGATAGGACGCAGTCTACCATGTTCACGCCGACACCCAGAACACACACTGCGTTTATATAAGGGCCTACTGTGAAATACCTCTTGCTGACTACGGACCAACTCTTCACATGGCGTAGGCATGTGGTAGAGGGTGAAGGCAAGTGCCAGACTACAAGCGCTTTACCCCGTTACCCCGTGCTAAATGGACACAGCAGCCTAGCAGCCACCGTAGGGGTGAGGGTGTACGAGTAGCCTGGCACGTCCCATCCCAGAACAAGACTGCTATGCTGCGAAATCACCCCTCATGAAGTTGAAGACAATACAGTAGAGGGACGTATGACGGACATTACATGTCCATCACCGATTCCCGAAGGCAAATCTAGACACTGCCGTCAATGTAGAGAAGCTAAATGTCTCATTCAGAACCCTCGTCACAGCTTCTTAACTCCGAACTGTTGCCTCACCATGTGATTTAAGTAAGACCCTCGGAAACTACAACCGCAGATATTTGTAAATAAAAACATCAATATCCCTAAACTCAGATTGAGCGTGGGACATCAACAACAAAGCTCATAAGCACCAGAAACATCACCAAAGAAAGGACGTACAAAAACTCCACAGTAATGTGAAGACAACAGACCTCCCCATGATCTGCCTTAGTGAAAAAAGCACCAAGGTACTCCTGTTCTACTAGTATGAGTAGATGATGAACCTGACACTTCACCTGAGGGTGACAAGTAGGAAAGTCGTCGAAACGTTGCGACAACTCGACTTGGCTGACAACCAGAGAAGGCTACACCCATCCTGCATGTGTCTTCATATCTTTTCTTTTTATATCTGAGGAAGGTGTTCGTTGTTTTCATTTACTTGCAGGCCACAAAACCTCTGAAACTCCTGACATGTAATCTCATGCTACTATGGTATAATCTCGAATCTCTGCTTCTTCTGATATATTTTGCACATCTTTATATGAGGTTTTAGTTTAACTATCTTTAATTTACTCCCCGCCAGTGTGGCCGGGCGGTTCTAGGCGCTACAGTATGGAACCGCACGACCGCTACGGTCGTAGGTTCGAATCCTGCCTCGGGCATGGATGTGTGTGTTGTTCTTAGGTTAGTTAGGTTTAAGTAGTTCTAAGTTCTAGGGGACTGATGACCTTAGATGTTAAGTCCCATATAGCTCAGAGCCATTTGAACCATTTTCTTAAAAATTTAGTTATTATTTTCTAAGAATTAGCTACTCCCAATAAATTTCCACTATGAGCGATAGTTATAATGTCAATATTATCACTTCGAAATAACACAGAGGTACGTAATGATTTTTTTATATGCATATAGGTACCCTTGAGCTTGATCCAGAGTAGTCTGATGTAATAACTTAATTTCGTACTGAAGCTCTGCTGAGCTAAATACTTCGGGTTTAAACACGAGACAACGCGCTCGTCTCTGCTTTGCGGCTTTAACGGAAAGATGTCCATGTGTACTGCAGCATCAACTCTCCGTCTTAATGCATAAGTGCGTTTTAGTGTAATGAAACGGCTTCATTACTTTGCAGCAAGAATACGGGTTAAGGAAAACAGGACGATGTGTGTGTCTGGTTCTCGACAACAGAGGAATATTGTAGCAAACAACGCCGGAGCAAACTGGAGGAAAACGACACGGCGATAAGGGGGTCAAGCTGTAAAGCTCATTGCTTTATTGCAGGAGGGTATATAATGAAAGATCTGGCCATCTCCAGTCTTGTACGGCGATGGTCTCCGCTCTCGTTTAGTGTATACAGCTATTTACGACGTATTAAAATCTCTAGTGGTGCACTAAAGCACACAGAGGACGCTCTCCGCCATTTCTCTGTGAGACCGGCGCTGCGTGTTCCACTGTGCCAGAGAGCAATAGCAGACCGAGACTCTCCCAGGAGAGTTGGCCTAAGGGGGGCAAAGATAAATAATTTCAAGCTTCTGTTTAAAGCTGGCGCGAGAGGATATGAAAAAGTGGGGCACACAGGAGGAGCAGGAGGAGAAGGAAGAGGAGGACAAGAAGCGGAGGGAAGGTGGTATGGAGGAGGGGCTGCGCTTCTGGAGGTGGAGGAGTTTCGCCTTCGGTCGGACGTTCTCGCACAGCTGTAAACGCGTGAGCCTCGCAGAAAGTGCGCCGTGTAAGGGGGAGCTTAGTGCCCGGCGAAGTCCACGCCTGGCCCTCGGCCAGCCCTGATTCGACCCCCCCCCCCCCCCCCCCACTGCTGTCTAGCCGGCTTCGCCCGTTCTCGTACCGACAGCCCTTGCCTCGGATTACTTAACCATGAGACATCGGGGTCGAACGCCAACTACAGGCTGGCAGTCTCATATCGAATGTTGCCCCTATTCTGTGTATTCTGTTTTCATGTTCCGCACAGTGGTTATTTATCGCGCAGTGGAACGATGAAATTCGAGGGGTACAACGTTGTAATACGAAGCAGGTCATATTGTTCGTCCTACTGAATGAAGTGAGATTTCCCTCTGAGGGAGTTGCGAACTCCCAACTAGTTTACACTGTTATAGTTTAATTGCACAAGTAATATTTTGTCTGACGAAGACACTATGTTATACGTAGTCCATTGACCATACTTACAGTATAAAGCAGGTGTTGACATACAGATGCCAACTCACTGAAAATAGAAAACCAACGTTCCGCAATAGCTATATTTATTTAAGTACACTACCGGCCATTAAAATTGTTGCACCACGAAGATGACGTGTTACAGACGCGAAATTTAACCGACAGGTAGAAGATGCAGTGAAATGTAAATGATAAGCTTTTCAGAGCATTTACACAAGGCTGGCGTCGGTGGCGACACCTACAACGTCCTGACATGACGAAAGTTTCCAACCGATTTCTCATACACAAACAGCAGTTGACCAGCGTTGCCTGGTGACACGTTGTTGTGATGCCTCGTGTAAGGAGGAGAAATGCGTACCATCACGTTTCCGACTTTGATTCGGATTGTAGCCTATCGCGATTGCGGTTCATCGTATCGCGACATTGCTGCTCACGTTGGTCGAGATCCAGTCACTGTTAGCATAATATGGAATCGGTGGGTTCAGGAGGGTAGTACGGAATGCCGTGCTGGATCCCAACGGCCTCGTATCACTAGCCTGTCGAGATGACAGGCATCTTATCCTCATGGCTGTAGAGGACTGTGCAGCCACGTCTCGATCCCTGGGTCAACAGATGGGGGGACGTTGGCAAGACAACAACCATCTGCTCGAACAGTTCGACGACGTTTGCAGCAGCACGGTCTATCAGCTCGGAGACCATGGCTGCGGTTACCCGTGACGCTGCATCACAGACAGGAGCGCCTGCGATGGTGTACTCAACGACGAACCTGGGTGCACGAATGGCAAAACGTCATTTTTTCGGATGAATCCTGGTTTTGTTTACCTCATCATGATGGTCGCATCCGTGTTTGGCGACATCGCGGTGAACGCACATTGGAAGCGTGTGTTCGTCATCGCCACACTGGCGTATCACCCGGCGTGATGGTATGAGGTGCCATTGGTTACACGTCTCGGTCACCTCTTGTTCGCATTGAGGGCACTTCGAACAGTGGACATTACATTTCTGATGTGTTAAGACCCGTGGCTCTACTCTTGATTCGATCCCTGCGAAACCCTACATTTCAGCAGGATAATGCACGACCGCATGTTGCAGGTCCTGTACGGGCCTTTCTGGATACAGAAAATGTTCGACTCCTGCCCTGGCCAGCACATTCTCCAGATCTCTCACCAATTGAAAACGCCTGGTCAATGGTGGCCGAACAGCTGGCTCGTCACAATACGCCAGTCACTACTCTTGATGAATTGTGCTATCGTGTTGAAGCTGCATGGGCAGCTGTATCTGTACACGCTATCCAAGCTCTGTTTGACTCAATGACCAGGCGTATCAAGGCTGTTGTTACGGTCAGAGGTGGGTGTTCTGGGTACTGATTTCTCAGGATCTATGCACCCAAATTGCATGAAAATGATACCACATGTCAGTTCTAGTATAATATATTTGTCCAATGAATACCCGTTTATCATCTTCATTTCTTCTTGGTGTAGTAATTTTAATGCCCAATACTGTAGGTTAGCGTCTCAGATAGTGGGATTCGCAACTTCTAATTCGAATCTTCTCGTGTATCTCCGTGCAGAATTGTTTATATATCAATACTTTAATAGTTACCTGAGATATTTTCAAGGGATTAAGTGCCTTGTTTTACATAAGGAAGGAAATATTACTCGTCTGATTAGGAAATTAAGTGTGGATCACATACACCCCACAAGGATGAGCCCAATCATGCATAACGAATAACATTTGTAATAAACCAAAAGATGTTTATTTACAATGCTATGTCATATGGTATAGGGAGCCGTGACAGAGTACCTTTCAGTAACTGTTGGTGTCGTTAGGCAAAGTGCTCAGCGTTCTTCACTTGCTAAAACCATCAACAGTGATTAATGCCCAGTCTATAAAGGTAAAGGAATAGAATTAGGAATCTAATTCCTTAGAAATCTAAAAACCAACGAAAAGGTAACTAAAATAAAGAGATGAGGACAGTCCAATGTAACATGGAACAACTGACACAAACGGGACTGACCTGTGTCAAAATCACGATGAACTGTGAGGCACTTGAACAACCAAAATAGGTTCCTGTGGGGCTGCGTCAAGCAACGGATGATGACGCTCGTAAATGGTATCCAGGAAAATATTGGGCCCTTGAGCGAATGAAGAATGAAAATAAAATTAAGGTGCAAACTAATATAACTAATGTATAAAACACACTGAATAAAATTATTTTAATACGTTTTGGAGGCAACCAATGAACGAAGGGAAGAAGATTACGTTGAAGGTCAAACTTACTGGTAGCCGATACGCTTAATTGTATTTTTTACCAAAACAATAGTAGTCGTAGCGGCTGACAACACAAGCTAAAGGTGTCTAGTATGTTGCCGGAGCGTGTGCTGTGTCTGTTGTCCGGGTGGTGAGATGCTTCATGAAATCGAACTAATGCGGGAAACGCACAAGATAAGATAACACGCTGCTAGTGCTCTGCTGACGAATTCCGGTGGCCACACAAACTATTAAACATGGCTATCTGTATCACGTAAGGAAGACCTTTATTTACTTATTTATTTTTTGGTCCCCGGAGCTAATAGCTTAGTTGCTAGAGTCGCTGCCTCTAGATTGCGGACTCCCGAGATAGATTCCCAGCACAGTCGAAAATTTTCGTCGCTCGGGAACTGATTTTTTGTGTTGTTCTGTTTCATCTCACCTTCATCACTAACACGCGCAAGTCGCCGAAGTGACGTCAAATAGAAAGACTGGCACCTGGTTGGATCGCCGTGCTAATGATTCTGTACGATCACTTCATCATTTCACAGAAAATGTTTTACATGTTTACATTAGTGGCCGTCATCAGGACCGTTCAAAGCAGTAGCAGATGGTCACCAAGTAACGCTTTGTCAGGCTTGTCTAAATAGTATGGTCTGTGCAGATTTCTTCCCCATAACGATTAGTCTGTTTATCGGCCACTACAGGTGAGGTACCTGACGGACATTAACGCGTTTACAGTGGACTGGATTTAGGCAGATACAATTCCCTTCACGGAAGAAATATTTGTCTGCAGCATTCTGCTTTCTTCGATTTCAAGTCTTTAGTTGTTTGAACCCGAAAGTTTTAAGGTATGTCCATTTTCTTTCAGTTTTCTTCTGCGGTTTTTAGAGCCCCAGTATTCAGAAATGTATCGAGGTGCTCAGTTTTTACGTATTCGGTCAAAACCAAATTGACTGAGATGCTCATACAATGCGTGGATTTATCGCTGCGCGTCCTACTTTTGCAAATAAAAATCTCGAGAATATCAGCATAGGCTAAGGTCCAAGGTATGTTCTCCAGGGAGTGTGCAAGAGCAAGCTCAGTAAGAAAGGTGAGATTTATAATCACTGGTGCACATCACCTGTCACCAAAAAGGAACTCATTAGACTAACAGGAATACACACACAACTTTTCATGTTTCTGTCGTTCCCGTATGGTGTTCTGAGCTAGTCAGTACTGTCGATGTTTCACAGTGGCATACAGTGGAGATGGCATCAGCTATGCAGATGATACAACGAAACACAAATAGTCTTCGAATAGATTGATGATGGTGCTGATGCGGTAACCGTAGGTTCTCTCATATATCTTCATTACATGTGGAAGGACACGGATTAAAAGTAAATTTCTGTTACCGAAGAAAACTTTCATTGACAGAGAAGTCCTGTTGATATTTAACGTTGTTGGATTCAGGAAGAAGTTCAAGAAACTTCACGTTTCACGTAATGTGATAATCGGTCATGGAGTAAGGGAAAAGCGTATAAGAATAAATAGCACGTATTTTAAATGCAGTGAATAGAAAACAAGAGAATAAACTGAAATACTTGTAAAACTTTGAGATTAACAGCTGCTAGAAAGGATGGACGAGGGAAGAAGCCTGTGTCAGAGTTTTATCGCAACACGGGCACCGATTACCGACATGTTGGTTACAGCTTACAGGTGTAATTAACAAAGCGCCTGTTGAAGCAGTAAACTTGGAACGCTACAGGGGCGCACAAAGATTCATATCTGCCAAATAAATTGTTGAGAATATTGAGGTTAGTACCTACAAAGACATGAAAGGGCCAGTACAAGATAGGAATAAATGGAGAACGAAACCAATCCTATTGGTGGAAGAATGCCCCACCCAAAATCGTTCAAATGGCTCTGAGCACTATGGGACTTAACATCTATGGTCATCAGTCCCCTAGAACTTAGAACTACTTAAACCTAACTAACTTAAGGACACCACACAACACCCAGCCATCACGAGGCAGAGAAAATCCCTGACCCCGCCGGGAATCGAACCCGGGAACCCGGGTGTGGGAAGCGAGAACTCTACCGCACGACCACGAGATGCGGGCGATGCCCCACCCGCTGAAAGAAAAGATTATTATTATTATTATTCTGTATTACTATTATTTCTGAAGAAAGAATGCAGAGGAATGAACAACAACTTATGGATATTTCACCTCAGGTGACTCTAAAACGCACCGATCTGCTTCCAGTCAGGCACACAATATTTGGTCGGGCTTTACCGTGCGTAAATAGGTACATAATATTTGTGTTTTAGAGTGTACACATACGAATAAACAGACTAGAGAGTAAGTGGACCAACAAATAAAAGAAGACGTAAATACCTGTTAACCATCCGCTGGATGTTATGGGCTTCTTCTTACAAACAAGACGCCAAACATCTCCAAAATATTTCTAGAATTTCAGTACATAGATAACACACCTCCGTTGTATCAAGTACAGGTAATACTTCGAATCTTAGCGGTGGAAAGTATTTTGTCACTGTTCAGAGTTTAAAGTCATATTCCAACCACGCTTTAAGAGCACAAATCGCAGACAGATCCAAACTCTTGTTAATATCAACATGGTTCAAATGGCTCTGAGCACTATGGGACTTAACATCTGAGGTCATCAGTGCCCTAGAACTTAGAACTACTTAAACCTAACTAACCTAAGGACATCACACACATCCATGCCCGAGGGAGGACGAACCTGCGACCGTAGTGGTCGCGCGGTTCCAGACTGAAGCGCCTAGAACCGCTCGGCCACCAAGCCGGCAATATCAACATGACTCTTCGCACTTCTCTTTGTCCACTCCATTACGTAACTTACGTGTTAAATATTCTAAACGTGGCCTGTGCATCAACTGTAGAAATTTCTGAATGCTAAAAGCTGGTTGTGGAGCCCACATATTCTAATACCCAAGATATTAAATGCGCCAATAATCATTACTGAAGGTCACAGAAGATATAATTTAAAAATGAGAAGGAACTGAAATCATAACAGGTAAAGATTATCCCTAATCACAGAAAACATGAAATTTAACCTTCAGCTCGAACAAATCGAACTCTCCGGTATTGGAGAGCAAATTTCAATTACATGGGAATGAGGTATAATCATGAATGTATATCAAGTGGCCACATGGTTTCTCGACGCTGCGGATCAGTGGGACGACATTCAATATAGAGAATTTCACAATAAAAGTGAAATGATATTGTCAAAGAACTTCTATATGTGGCTTAATACAAAAAGGCTACATTTTGATATCTCTCTTCATGCACCACATATGTGCTTCCTAAATTTAAAAAAAATAAAAAAAAAAATAAAAAAAAAACGTGTGTGCGAGAGAGAGACAAAGTTGAAAGGAAAACGTAACAAAGACGCACAAGAGTAACATAATCAGTAACTAGCATATTAAAAGAAGTAGAAGGAGAAATTGGTTGGCACTCAAAATTTCCTGAAGCACAGCAAGTACAATTGCAAGCCTTGTCACAAAAGACTGTCACTTTCAAATACAAATAATTTATTATCAATTGGCGCACGTTGGTAAGAGGACAATTCGCAAACAATCAAGGTAAATAGGTGACTGATCGCACAACAATGGTGTTCTGCCGGTACTTTATACACTGGATGACTGACCCCGAAATACTGCCTCAAGCTGCGTCTGGTGATAGACTATAAGCTAACCTTAAATATGAGTGGTTTCCCACCGGACAACGATTTTGTACATCCACAGTCGAGTGTCATTTTACTCGAGATGCTTCCGAGAGTGAAAGAGAGATAGATTGAAAGAGCATTTTTACCACCTTAAGTCGAGTTATAAAAATAATTAAACGAACTCCACCGAGAATGCCAGTCTCTAAACTGTTACCGCCGCATAACTACGCTGTTGCTGCTGTTGTGTTTCATGCAGCTCCCTATGTTAGTTTATCCCGCGCAAACCCCCTCGGATATGCATGACTGCTGCAACATAAACACACCTGAACCTGTTTACAATAGTCATGCGTAGATTTCCCTCTATACGTAGATTTAACCCCTCCACACGTACACACTTCCCTCGCATACACACTTCCCTCCTGCATTATAAATTTCTTGATGGCTTAAGAAGTGGCCTTCAAAACGATCCCTTCCTATAGACAAGTTGTACCATGAATTTCTTCTCTCCTCAGTTCGTTTAATCATCTTTTGTTTTTTTGCCTGATCTACCAATCTCTAATCAGCAATCTTCTGTAGCAACACATTTCAAAAGCTTCTACTCTTTTCTTCTGAAATATCATCCACGTTTGACTTCCGTAAAGCTACAGTCCAGAGAAAATTGTTTACTGCGGGAAGATTCATGGTTCGTGTGGGGATAACTGCGCTGTCAAAGTCATTTGAGAGTGGAGTTCACTTCACGATCACCGACTTCATTCAACAGATCGTTCATTATCTTTGCTTGTCAATGATGATTCAAAGGTCATATTTTTTTAACTACTAGTAGTTCGTGTCGCTGCTAAAATTTGGGTCAGATAAAATCATCGTGTCCTTTTCAGAAATATTAAAAAATAAATGTTGGATCTACTACACATTCTCTCCAAGAGAAAGAACTGAAGTCATAGGGACAAATGCAAGCATAATCTACAACGTTTAAGAGAAGTATCTGAAATATTTGGCTGTCAGCAGTGTGTACAAATCCTACATATACCAAAAGTTCATGTTCCCCATAGTTTCCGGTCTTTCCGTCTGTGTCTCAGCGACATAAAGGGGCTCCAAAAATTACGATGTCGGGTGAGAATGAAAATCACATACTTCATATGTCATTAAACAAGAACGAAATACGCCAGAAATATCCAGTATGACTTATATCTACCGTCATCAAAGTGAAATGGTAAAATGAGGGACACATATTTTGCTTTTAGATAAACACATGAGAGTGTGTAGATGAAGAAAAATTTTCAGCGAGAGAAGGATATAGTGATGGAGTATATAAGACTCGCAAGTCGTGAACCTGCAATGAAATTCCTCAGGTATTAAAAAAAAAAAGAAATACTATCGAATACTAACAAAAAACAGTCATCGAAAACGCTTTGAACGTTGACTATCATGTTGTGTTGACTTCTGTCAATTATTTTCCGATGCAGACCTATAGCCGACGTGTAGCGATGTTTACCTCGTAATATCTAATATCTTTCAAAAGATAGCTGTTTTCCATCCTCATAAGGAAGTATTTTTTTAATGGGACGTTATACCCTGACATTTCATCCGTCCGGGATGCGATAATCAACGTCTTCAACAATTTTAAATGAATCCATGCTGTCATTTAGCTTGTAAAGAGTACATGAAAAATTTTGTGGTAAATTTCCTAGAGCTTACACTATGTTACGGAGTAGAAAACGGTTAATGTTCGGTTTGCTCTGTGGGCTTTGAAAATGATGAATCGTGCGTATCCTTCTCTCAAACGAAACAGAAGTCGCAGAGACTGTTTTCTAGTTTCGTATTTGCTCTTCAGAGGATTTGATTGAAGTTTAGCCAAAAGACCATTGTTCGAAGTGGAGAGCATCGACAACGAGGTCATTCAGATGAGACAAAAACCTCGGATTAATGGAGGGAGGGGAAAGAAATTGATGCATGCTTTCAAAGAAAACATCTCTTGAATAATCAGGGAATCTAAAATCGACATTTGCTGTTGCAGATTGGAAACATAATTGTCCCAAATTCATGGCCAATCATTTACCCATAATGAGGCATGTCGAAATTAATTACATCCAGTTGTCTTCAAATTATCCATCTTGCAGCAACATAAAAGAGATTTGCGGTGTACACTACAGCCTTGATTATTTCAAAGAATGACATCATCTCTTCCAGGCTGTTTAGTTAAAACAAGTACTTTATTTTGCACTCCTTGCAGTTTCTCAGTCTGGCTCAATCTTTTTGTTCCCAGTGCGCACACATGGCTGGTGTATGGAAGGATGAGAGGCCAAGAAAATATTTATTACAAAAAAATACCAGAAGTTAAATGCTCTTATCAGAGCACAAAAAATGAAAATATGTTCTTGTTTATTTAAAATACTCTGACTCAATAGTGGGCTAGCAGCTAACACATTCTACCCTCCCCATCATCTTTAAAAATTTTCCCAAATTTTTTGACATGCAAATATATCTGCGTTTTATTTTAGCATGCGTCTCACCTCAGATTCCCACAACATCCCCTAAGTGTAACTTACTCACACTGCGAGTCCATCGCACTGTCGCTCATAGCCATCCACTCCCGGTTGCCCTTTGTCACACACTCATTCAACCCAACACATTGTTATTACCTTTCTGTGAGACACAGTTACAGTACTCTTCGTTCTGTCCTAATACAACAGTGTCCTCTCAGTGTCACTGTCTTCCTATTGCTCTCTCTTAGTTAATATCACTTTCCTTCCTTCCTACTGCTGTTGTCTCTTCCCCCTGTCTCTATGTCTCTCTTCCATGTTGTCATTGTCATGTACTCTATCTCTCATTATCACTGGCTCTCACCCATTTTCACTTTCTCTATCTCTTTATTCGTGCCTCCTGACATTGTCTCCTTCAGTCTTTTCCAAATATTGCTTGTCACTGTCAGCTATGTTCCTCTACCCCTGTGACCTCTTTTTCTCTCACACTGCCATTGTCTCCTTCGCTTTTTCTATACCACTTGCTAGAATCTTCCAGTATTTCTTACTTTTCCGTCTCTTTGCCACTTCCATGGTCTTCTTCTTTCTCAGCGTATAAAAACGCGAATATGTCTGCATAGCAAAATTTCTGGGAAAAATTTTAAAGGTACTGAGGAAAATTCGCATTATTTGTGGCTTGGTAAGAGCACTTTTCAATTGTTTCCCTTATTTTTACTGATGCAGCATGGCATGTAATTCACATCAAAAAATTGTATTGGTCCGTAAAATTAGGTACGCAAAAACGCAAAACTAATTTTACACTTCAGTGCAGATTTTACGTGCCAAAAAATTTGCGTGTGTTTGAGCACTACAAAATGGCGCTACCACTGATAACGGAGACACTTCATAGCATATTTTTTCGTGCTATATTACCTTATAAACTACGTTTTCGCCTCACAACGTATATTACTTGCGTAGTTCACGTGTGCAAGCAGGGTAAATTTGAGCCTCTGTATCTCAAAAATGTATAAACGTAGGAAGGCAGTTCTCTAAGTTGTCTGAGATTAGATTTTAGAAATACATCGTTAAAATTACAGCCATTTCCTTTGCATGGCCTTCTCGGAATCCACGGCTCGATCTTGGTACCGAGAAACCAAGTTTTTGGCTGTTTCTCGACAACGGATAAAGATTTTTGAAAACGAGGAGATGACCCTTCTAGATAATTGTCTACAGAATGTAAAATTAAAGTTACTGCAACTTTTTGCTCTTATTTTTATTTAGTTTTTGCCTCATACCATATTTTTCATGTAGAAGTAGAGTAACTTTAAATCTCTGTATCCTGGAAACGGATAAAGACACTAAAAATTTTGTCAATATTCTTCAGGATCGAAATCTGATGAATACATACAAAAATTTCAGCCCACTTGTGTGCGTAACCATCATGGAATTCTCGGCTTGGTTTTGGTACGCTGGCGATGGCGAAAATATGGTAAAGAAACCCTTTTTGTCTAGCCGTTAATGAATTAATGGTAAATGTAAGTGCCGTGTGACTAGGGCCTCCCGTCGGGTATACTGTTCGCCGGCTGCAGGTCTTCGATTTGAAGCCACTTTGGCGACTTGTGCGTCGATGGGGATGAAATGACCTTGAGGACAACACAACACCCAGTCCCTGAACGGAGAAAATCTCCGACCCAGCGGGGTATCGAACCTGGGCCCACAGGATTGACATTCTGTCGCGCTGATCAGTCAGCTACTGGGGCCGGACATGAACTAATGGTGCCTCCATAAGTCCCATCAGGCTCACGGCAGACCAGATCAAATGCAAAAAGAGCGAATCGATTTGTTCCTTCTGCTTAAGCAGAAGGAAGTGAGTAATATTCATAACTGGGCCATATACTGTAAGGTAGTGACACTAAGACGATCTTTCTGTAGTGTATGCAAATGGTCCCTAGCCCAAGGATTATCAAAAATGCTTGGCTCTACCTTTTTTTTCATCACCAACAGAACCCGTGGTATGAGCACCACAAAATCCCGTTTTTATATGCATGTTTGTGTAACATACTAGGTTCACATACTGTCGCTTGCATTGGCCTACCGTTTATTTTATTTCTTGAAACCTGTACTCAATAAAATGAGTAATACCACACATTCTAAATGCCGAGAGGCTTAGCAATAAATATAAGTAATTAAACTAGTACAAAGCGAACGCTTGAAAGAATTTATAACAACTGATCTAGCGCATACAGTCTTGTCTTTTGCAAATGCACTAGTCACTGTCTCTGGGACACCAAACAGCCGAAAGCAAGTGTTTGAAGTGGTATCTCAGTAAATTAATGTCTTCGGTAGTAGCTGGCGGCGCAGTGAAGGAAGATGCCAACAGCTAGTTCATTCGACTCATTCGATGCATGGTGACAATATGATTTCTCTTTTCCTTACGCGGTCTGTTTGAAATACGCGTTTAGGTGCTGAATGCTTGAGCAAGCCTGTTCCATTACGTGCTACTTTCTATGTGTATGTGGGGGAGAGGGCGAAGGGAACGAGGGGGCGAAAGGCTGTTTGCTTAGGGACGATTGAGACAGGCCCGTACACCCACATATTCGCTTGAGCCCAGATAGTGTGCCACTGACAGTTCCGTCCATGCGCACTTAGCCCACCACCTTTTTTGGCTATAAGCCATTGATATTTACGAGTCGTAAAATTTCACTACGAATGTAAGCACTTATAGCAAATAGTAATTGCGACCATGTGGACCTCAGTGATTTATGTAGTATCCTCAATACAACACAGACGCGAACCACTAGCCGCTTGCAGACATATGCTGTCCGACCAAAAGTATCCGAATGCCCCTATGTATAGCGGAATTGGCCAGCAGATGGTACGAGTGACGGACCCGCAAGCGTAGCCGTAGGAGAGGGTATTGCATTCTCACTAGAGAAATTGTAACAGAAAAATAGATGGGTCAGCTCAATGACTTCGAACGTGGCCTAGTCACTGCATGTCATTGGAGTCACAACTCCGTAAGGGACATTTCAATCCTTCTAAAACTGCCAGGGTTGACTGTTAGCGATGTGACTGTATAGTGGAAATGTGAAGAAACAATCGTAGCTAAACCAAGATCAGCCAGGCCTTATGTAGTGACAGACATGGATCGTCGATGGATGTAGCTATATAAAATTGCAGTAAATCAGCGGAAGGAATCACTCGTGAGTTCCAAAGTGCTACCAGCAGCCCATCAGCCCAGTCTCTGTGCGTATGGAATTAAAAAGTATGCGATTCAATGGTGGATCAGCTCCTTATAAGCCACATGATTCTTTGGTCTGTTCTAAGCGACGCTTGAGGTTGTGTAAGGACGGACGTCATTGACAGGTGATATTGGAAAAAAGTGTTTTGGTAGGATGAATCATGCTAGTCTGTGTGGTAACCAGATGGAATAGTTTGGTTTCGACTCATTCCTCAAGAAAGTTACCTGCCGTAGGGTGTAGTGCCAAAAGTCATATGCTGAGGAGGCGGTGTTAAGAGTAAGGGGGTGTTTTAGTTGACGGTCTACTCATTGCACTTAAGAAAACGCAAAGTGCGGAACGGCATGAATGCATTTTACAGTATTGTCGACTGCTTTACAGTAGAGGGAAATTTTCGGAGACGACGACTGATTGTCTCAGTATATCGATGTGAGCCCGCCCGGCTAGCCGCGCGATCTAGCGCGCTGCTTCCCGAGCGGGAAGGCATACCGATCCCCGGTGGATATGTGTCGAGGTCCGGCGTGCCGGCCATCCTGTGGATGGTTTTTAGGCGGTTTTCCATCTGCCTTGGCGAGTGCAGGCTGGTTCCCCTTATTCCGCCTCAGTTGCACTATTTCGGCGATTGCTGCACAAACACTGTCTCCACGTACGAGTACACCGTAATTACTCTACCACGCAAACATTTGGGGTTACACTCATCTGGTGTGAGATGTCACAGGTGGGAGGTGGGAGGGAAAAGGGGGGGGGGCACTGGGAGCCGAACCTCACAGTAACCCTGGGTTCGGTATGGAGAGGCTTGGGGGGCGTGGTGGACTGCTGTGGCCTGTTGTAGGATTGTGAACCAATGAGGGCTACGGAGGGACAAAGCCTCTCCGCTGTTTCTAGGTCTCATGTACAATACACAATGCACAAATTATGTCGATGTGCCCTTTCATAATGCAGCAACTGTGAGGCAGTGATTTTGCTCATTAATATTCCAGAAATGGCCTGCCCTTTCCAGAGTCCTGAGGTACAACTAGTGGAACAGCTTTGAAGGAATTAGAAAGTCGTCTCAGATCCAGATCTCAGCGTCCAATATCACCAATTTCTTTGGTTTCGCTTCGATAGAAAGAATGGGCTGACATTCCTCTACAGACATTAAGCTACCTCACTGAAAGTGTCCCCAGCAGAGGTAACGCAGTCATAAAAGTGATGAGTGGATATGGATAGACACCATGGTCTGACACATTCCTCCACAAACATTAAGCTACGTCGCTGAAACTGTATCCAGCAGAGGTCAAGCAGTCATAAAAGTGATGGATAGATTGACACCATATTTGCGTCCAGTAACAAATGTCCGGGTATTTTGACCAGACAGTATTCTCGAGAAGTGTGACAAGTCGCTGTACTGCGCAGCCATCATTTAACACCAATGCATGACGCGACATCAGCAGCTTGATTTCTTCAACGGCCTAATACCGAGGAGATTAAAGGAACAGCAGCTAGACAAGATGTAGTCGTCTCCTTAACTCCACAGCTTGAACGTAATTTTTCGAGACTTCGTATTTTACCTTGACAAAAACGCAGAATGTGATTAAAGCATGAGATTTTTGGCAACTCAGACCATAAACGTAGAGCTATTTGCGGATAGAAAAAAAGTCCATCTTAATTTTAGTTCTGCTCTGCTCGAGTCGTGCTGTCCCCTTTACCCTTTTGGTTGTCACTGAGAACTGACAGATTACGTTAAGTTGGTAATTTGTTGCCGCGGAGCTGGGCCCTTCTCGTTCTGCTGGGAACTCTCCCGTCCTCCCGTCTTATTATGTACTCGTCTCGCGGCTGGCGCGCCGCCTCCAGGCTGTCCCTTCTTGAAAGATCGTCGGCAGGCATTTAAGGACTCTTATCCCCCGGGCAAGTATGCTCCGCTGGAACACACATAAAAAACGCTGATATCATCAGCTCCGTCTCCAGATTCATCCGACCAGCAAACAGCTCGCGCTCACCGCATTACGTGGCCTCAAAAATGGACCTTGACGAAGACAGATGGGCGTGTTTTCACGTGTCTGAAGTTAGCGGTAAACATCGTTGACGCAGTATTAACATTCTTTCCCTGTACAAGCCTTCCGCAGGATGCAGTGTACGTGCCGAAACAATAACACAAAAATTTTTTAAAATTATTACAATTCGAAAAATAACTTTCTGTTTCCAGTGGTGGATACATAGTTTTGAAGCGCAGTAGGAGTAAACACGTTCTTGTACATACATACGCTCCACATTTCACATACTGTTTCCTAAATGATATTCTGTAAACTATGAACGTGATACCTTTGTATCTTCTTTGATATAATAACATCTGTGTATTCAGAATGAGATTTTCACTCTGCAGCGGAGTGTGCGCTGATATGAAACTTCCTGGCAGATTAAAACTGTGTGTCGAACCGAGACTCGAACTCAGGAACTTTGCCTTTCGCGGGCAAGTGCTTTACCATCTGAGCTACCCAAACACGACTCACGCCTCTTCCCCACAGCTTTACTTCCGCCAGTGCCTCGTCTCCTACTTTCCAAACATCACAGAAGCTCTTCTGCGAAAGTAGGAGACGAGGTACCGCCGGAAGTAAAGCTATGAGGTCGGGGCGTGAGTCTTGCTTGGGTAGCTCAGATGGTAGAGCACTTGCCCGCGAAAGGCAGAGCTACCGAGTTCGAGTCTCGGTCCGGCAAATAGATTTAATATGCCAGGAAGTTTCATCTGTGTATTTTTAGAAATGGAGGATCTTTGCATTTCAATTTCCTTGACTAATTTTGACATCTATTTACAAAATGTATTGTAGAATGAATATAAGTGCATAAACAACTTTATTCATACTATGCTTCAAAACTATGTATGCACCATTGTAAATAGTAAGTTATTTTTAGATTTGTATCAGATTTGTAAACTTTTACTCACAAGGTGCCCGCTTTTCAATACAGGGTGTTACAAAAAGGTACTGCCGAACCATCGGGAAACATTCCTCACACACAAAGAAAGAAAATATGTTATGTGGACATGTGTCCGGAAACGCTTACTTTCCATGTTAGAGCTCATTTTATTACTTCTCTTCAAATCACATTAATCATGGAATGGAAACACGCAGCAACAGAACGTACCAACGTGACTTCAAACACTTTGTTACAGGAAATGTTCAAAATGTCCTCCGTTAGCGAGGATACATGTATCCACCCTCCGTCGCATGGAATCCCTGATGCGCTGATACAGCCCTGGAGAATGGCGTATTGTATCACAGCCGTCCACAATACGAGCACGAAGAGTCTCTACATTTGGTACCGGGGTTGCGTAGACAAGAGCTTTCAAATGCCACCATAAATGAAAGATAGAGGGTTGAGGTCAGGAGAGCATGAGGCCATGGAATTGGTCCGCCTCTACCAATCCATCGGTCACCGAATCTGTTGTTGAGAAGCATACGAACACTTCGACTGAAATGTGCAGGAGCTTCATCGTGCATGAACCACATGTTGTGTCGTACTTGTAAAGGCACATGTTCTAGCAGCACAGGTAGAGTATCCCGTATGAAATCATGATAACATGCTCCATTGAGCGTAGGTGGAAGAACATGGGGCCCAATCAAGACATCAACAACAATGCCTGCCTAAACGTTCACAGAAAATCTGTGTTGATGACGTGATTGCACAATTTCGTGCAGAATCTCGTCAGCCCACACATGTTGATTGTGAAAATTTACAATTTCATCACGTTGGAATGAAGCCTCATCAGTAAAGAATACATTAGCACTGAAATGTGGATTGACACATTGTTGGATGAACCATTCGCAGAAGTGTACCCGTGGAGGCCAATCAGCTGCTGATAGTGCCTGCAAACGCTGTACATGGTACGGAAACAACTGGTTCTCCCGTAGCTCTCTCCATACAGTGACGTGGTCAACGTTACCTTGTACAGCAGTAACTGCTCTGACGCTGACATTAGGGTTATCGTCAACTGCACGAAGAATTGCCTTGTCCATTGCAGGTGTCCTCGTCGTTCTAAGTCTTCCCCAGTCGCGAGTCATAGACTAGAATGTTCCGTGCTCCGTAAGACGCCGATCAATTGCTTCGAACGTCTTCCTGCCGGGACACCTTCGTTCTGGAAATCTGTCTCGATACAAACGTACCGCTCCACGGCTATTGCCCCGTGCTAATCCATACATGAAATGGGCATCTGCCAACTCCGCATTTGTAACCATTTCACTGACTGCAAAACCACGTTCGTGATGAACACTAACCTGTTGATGCTACGTACTGATGTGCTTGATGCTAGTACTGTAGAGCAATGAGCCGCATGTCAACACAAGCACCGAAGTCAACATTACCTTCCTTCAATTGGGCCAACTGGTGGTGAATCGAGGAAGTACAGTACATACTGACGAAACTAAAATGTGCTCTAACATGGAAATTAAGCGTTTCCGGACACATGTCCACACAACATCTTTTCTTTATTTGTGTGTGAGGAATGTTTCCTGAAAGTTTGGCCGTACCTTTTTGTAACACCTTGCATACTACTGCGATTTTAACAGGACCACAAGTAACCTAAATCTGGAGGAAAAGTGATGTAGACTGTCAAAGTAGATGAAGACAACCCCCAAGTACTCTAAATGCATCGCTCATTGAAATCTAATCACGATTGTTACTGGAGGCAGTCGTTCTTCATTTACCGAAAGTAGTACTGTCACGGAAGAATCGCTGACAACAATGCATGAAACTAAAATGCAAAAAATGTTTATGAAGCGACTAACCAAAGTACATGGTAGAACATTTGTGATGACACACTAATAAATGTAAATGAAACAAGTTTGTAAGACGGTGTAGTTTTTTATTCATTTTAATACGTTGTTTCACGTCGGCGACACTTAAAATATATTTTAGACAATGGTTTTTCTTCTGAGAAAACCGGAACGAGGAGAGAGAGAGAAAACTAGACAGCGAAGAGATACCACCGGAACAAGGAATGGTGCGTCCCAAAAATAGAATGAGTAACTGATACATGTTTTGAAGAGCAGAACTTATCGCGCAGCTCCCTCGTTCAAATAAAAAGTTTGACGTGGATGGCTAACCAGTCCTTCCGCAGACGCTGTGTAACACTCTGCAGTGACCATTATTAGTCTCTGAATGACATGTTTCGATAATACCGTTATTTTGCAATCCATGCCAAAGTACACTTTCCCTAAACTTAAGTATTTTATGCATTTTAGGTACTACTGCCATATACTTTCAACCAAAAGTATGGATTATACTAAAGAGACAAAACTGATACTTCACCAGAGCCAAACAGAAGCCTATTTGATTCATTGATGTAGCTCTGAACAGTTTGAATTTGGCTTTCGTGTAATCTCCACATGAAACTTGTGAGATATACTTTTTATGTTGGGGTAAAACTATGTTCAGAGTTAGACGGACTGTGCTATATGACATTCAGCAAACGATAAACTGTCTCAGGTAGTCTCTGGGCTTTCGCATAATTGTCTTAACTCATAAGCTTTGACCAATGACTTCTTACTTCGGTTACCATTTTTGTGAAGGTGTATGTCCTTATCTTTGTTAGTCACCATAATTTCTACAACAGGAAAAGTAAACAGCAAAAATAATTCTGCTAGTTACATCTGACTGCGTAGACAGGCCGCGTCAGGAGAAATCTTAATCGATGATGCATACAGAAAATAGAGAAAAGAGTCGTGGCTTTTATAGCTACAGTTTTAGTTATCACCCAAGAGGTTTCTCTACGTTGAATTGTCTTATCACAACAGTGCCTTTAAACTGTCATAATACACAAACAACCATCATGAACGTTTCCTAGAGCCATTGGATTGTTCTAAATCTAGTACTATCGCGTCCTCTTTGTCTCCTTAAAGACTGTAATCAGTGCGACCCAAAATCATACCCACAGATGGTTTCTTTTCGATGTTAGCGAAATACTATAATGCATGTTGCAGCTGACCATTCATTCTACTGCTGCATTAATGTCCAAAACTGTAGCTTAATCAGAATAGATGGACAATCACTCAAAATATTCCCATAATCGGGAATTCCAAACTTAGAAAAGACAATATTAAAAGATGAAATTTTGACCCACACTATATACCAGTCGTGGTTGAGAGTTTGTTGTGAGCAGTATACGCTTGCTTAATGACATTTACTGTCTAAGACCACGAAGGCCGCTCTTGTAGCGTGTTTTGGAGACAGAATTCTCGAACATCCTGATGCTGGGCCGGCAAGGGCTGCAGTCTAAGTGGCGTTACTGTAACATGTGTTACTGCAGGGGATGTACTTTCGTAGCTATCGTTCAGTACATTCTCTTCTCCTTTCATGACTGTTTCTTATAAATCGAAACCTTTCACTTACCAAGTAATATGACCGATACGATTTTCTGCTATGGGTTAGCAAATGAAAACAACCTATGATATGGTGCCCTCACGCTGAAAAATACCTATGTCGCAGAGCGCTACGTGATAAACTAATCGATCGATTTTGCCAGCCTTTATGAGACAGAAGTTATTGTTTTGTTTTTGTTTCATAGTTCCATAAGACTTATTCTTTCTTTCTTTGCTCAACTTGAGTCTAACCCCATACACGTTAACTGATATGCGGATACCTCAAAAGCTTTTTTTGGGATTTTTAGGTCTCAGTTCAATGCCAAATTAAATATACCTCGAACATCTCACACATTCATACAACCTTATAAACATTATGCACTTAAGGAACTCTCAACTCTGGTTAACGTATCCATATAACGACACCTACGGTTCAATATGGAAGGAATGTTTCTCATTAAATTCTCTAGTCTTTTAAAAACTGCCGTTATACTCTTTTCGCCATAAACTGATTAAATTTAAGTCATTACGCCCGTACTAGGAACAGCGCGCCTACTAAACATGAATTTTAATAAATGAATGATTCCAATAGGACGTAACTCGCTTCACGGTTTTCTGCGTTGAAATGTTAACTCTCTTTGCCGTTAGAGATTTGCAATGTTGTTTGCGGTTTCATCTGATGCTGGCTGAGCGAACTCAAATCTAGACCACAATAAATTAATTTTCCAGAACTTTCATTAACTCTGAAGTTTAATTTAGTAATGCACACCAGCAGTCACGAACAAAACACTTCATTAACAGAAAAATGTTCGCCAGTTTCAATCGATGTGTGTTGTCTGTAGGCACAAGGGCTCTTCGGCAACCGACAATACCTGTCTCTTGCCCCCAAATAATACTCAGTTGATAATTTCGCAGCACCACGCTTGATTGCAAATATTCAGAGAGCTTTGTGTGCACTATATAGAGGAACTGGTGGTCCTGATCATAAGCGTACGTTGAAGTATTTAGTATGTAAATGGAAGTGTTTGCTTGAATAAGATAAATAATTTCGTTTCGCAGCTTATTCTGCTATTAACTCTATATTTAAATGGGAAAGAAGGAAATGTAATATACAACTGGAAACGGGCGTCTTATTTTTATATTCAGGATAATAATTTGTTGATCTTTCAAAATAAACATGAAAAACAAGTCCACACATTTAATACTGTTTTAGGTATGAACGCTCATAGCTTCAGCCTGTAGGTATTCCTTTAGTATCTTTTTAGCAATCTACACTCTAAGACAAAAAAAAAAAAAAAAAAAAAAAAAGCTACGGACCACAAAGGAGTTATCCAAATTGGTTAAAAATTGATATTCATTCAAGGTCGACGGAAGGTGCAAAATTGTGACTTTTGGTGGCCGATGGATGAATATGTGACGAGGCAGCGTAATTTCACGACGTGTCTGTCAAGGATAATAAACAGGGGACATGTCGATACTAAGTCATAAAATCTTTGCGAATTTCATTCGGTATACGCAGTTGGAGAGTACCTATGTTTCGCAGACACGCAGGTGAAAATACACGCGGTTGTCGACATTTGATGGAGAACGTGTCTTTGGGCTCAAAGAAAGCAGTGGTAGTTATCGGCGAATCACTCATCATTTGAATAAGAACGATGTCATATTGGAGGAATGGGTGAACCATGGCCGAAAACAGTGTCAAGAAGGAAGCAGTCGACCTAGATAGACGACAGAACGCAAGGGCCGAGCTATCGTCAGAGAGCTCCGGATTCATCATCATCATCATCAATGTGACACTCATCTATAGCTTAACCGACCACAAGAACCTTCAATAGGCCGCTCACAGAAAGGGGGATGAGCCCAAGGCTCCCCTTGCGCCGACTACCATTGATCTCTGTACACCAAGAAGCCCGTTTGCAGTGGCGCCAGCTACATTTGGCCTGGAAACTAACTGACGGGAGGTGAATTGTCCTCAGTGATGAGTACCGGTCGGAACTGAGTCCCGATAAATGGAAATGCCGTGTGGATAGGGTCTCCCGTAGGGTAGACCGCTCCCCTGATGGAAGTCTTTCGAGTTGACGCCACTTCGGCGACTTGCGTGTCGATGGGGATGAAATGACGATGATAAAGACAACACAACAACCAGTCCCTGAGAGGAGAAGGTCTCCGACCCAGCCGGAAATCGAACCCGGGCCGTTGGTATGATATTCCGTCGCGCTGACCACTCAGCTACCAGGGGCAGACCTGAGTCCCGATGACCAGCGATGGCATGTCTGGGGGCGTTCCGGACAGCAGTGGGATACCGACCTGAGTATCGCCCGCCGTACTGCCCGACAGCGAGGAGTGATGGTCTGGGATGACATTTCATTTCATAGCAGGACCTCCTTGGTTGTCATCCACTGCATTCTTACAACACAGTGGTAAGTCGACGATATTCAACATCATGTTTTGTTGTCCTTCATGGCCAGCCATCCTGGGCTAACATTTCAGCGAGATAATGTCCTCCAGCAGACTGATTTGTACTGATTGCCTTCGTGCTTGCCATACTCGACCTTCGCCAAAAACTTCGTTGAATCTCTCCTCGGTTGAAAACGTTTGAAGATTTAGGAACAGAGTTCTCCAAAGATATCGAAGTTTTGACGATCTAAAGCACCAGTTGGACAAAATTTTGCACGATATCCCTTAGGATGACACACAGCAAAATGGTTCAAATGGCGCTGAGCACTATGGGACGTCTGAGGTCATCTGTCTCCTAGAACTCAGAACTACTTAAACCTAACTAACCTAAGGACATCACGTACATCCGTGCCCGAGGCAGGATTCGAACCTGCGACCGTAGCGGTCGAGCGGTTCCAGAGACACACAACAACTCTATCGACCAATGCCAAGACGAAGAACTGCTTAGATAAGGGCCAGACATGGACCAATGAGTTACTGACTTGCTCAATTTGTGAAGCTCTTTCTCTTGAATACATCATCCAATTTTTATGAAATCGTATTCATTTATTTGTCTGTACTTCTACATGACATCTACTGATTTCCGTTCCATTCGGATGATTCCCTTGTGATGCGTCTTCTTTTTTTTCTTTCTTTTTTTCCTTTTTTTGTCTTACAGTGTATTTTAGAAAATGGTTCAAATGGCTCTGAGCACTATGGGACTCAACTGCTGAGGTCATTAGTCCCCTAGAACTTAGAACTACTTAAACCTAACTAACCTAAGGACATCACACACATCCATGCCTGAGGCAGGATTCGAACCTGCGACCGTAGCGGTCTCGCGGTTCCAGACTGCAGCGCCAGAACCGCGCGGCCACTTCGGCCGTCGTGTATTTTAGAACCGGATATAAAAACAAATGGGAATATATAAACTGCAGCAAATAACGGGTACCTCTACGACCAGCTACTGAACAGTAATGTCTGGGTCTAGATAGCATGGACTGGTACTGCCGCCTGCCTGATCATTGTTACAAAGTGGTTTCCCACGCGTGCCTGTTCCGGTTAGGTGTTATGTGCCCAGACAAAACATAAAAACACACAGCGAAGTGGCTGCTGACAACTTTCATCAAACATGGCAACTGGCAACGAAGACTACATTCTGTTGAATTGACATACCCTACCACTGACTAGTAAAACGCTGATGTCGAAAACAGGAAGTATGAAAAGACAGCCTTTGACAACGGAAATTCCAGTATAACATTGTAGTGGTTACTTCGCAGGTCACACGTTGGCTGCAAGACACTTGTTAGTTGGCTATGATACTTCCCCATTAGGCCCCATTTATGTCTTACGAGCCGTATTAATAATCTGTAGATTTGGGAACAAATGATCCGAAGACAGTGCCAATAGGGAGCAACATACATTAAAACAAACAATTTCATTCCTGGGTATTCAATGAAATACGTGAATTAAACACTTGTCCAGTTCATCTACGACGCATGGTCAGAGTGGAAGATTACCTGAACATTATCTCACATGGTCTTCTCAATGCAGTTACGTGTTGTGAAATATATGTTATAAGTACTCTCCAAATTGGAGCCATATTTTCCTTTGATAGAGTCATTGTTGACCACTCTACCGTTGGTTATTTGGGCTGGTCAGGTCGCATTGTGTGCTAGAAGGAGCTCGTAGGGCATTTAGGCATGGTATGCTACCTCTAATGGTCGCAGTGTTGTGCATGTTCACTACTCATGGCCCATAGTCCACCAAGTATAACAGAAAAAAAATCCATATAGCAGAAATTTCTTTATTTATCAATTCCAATAACTGGCTTCGGTCTAAGCAATCACCTTCAAACCAGAATCTCTGAAATGCGTAACAAAATGGGTCAAGAATGGTAAAACTATACAAAATAATCTTACGTGTCCACTCATGATTACTGATGGAGTGGTTCCACGGAGCTGCTGACCAGCCAGTGAATCCAAGGCGTTATTATGGGGAAGCTCCACCCATTGTTTCACTCCTATTCGCCGCGCGGGATTAGCCGAGCGGTCTATGGCGCTGTGCGGCTGCTCCCGGCGGAGATTCGAGTCCTCCCTCGGGCATGGGTGTGTGTGTTTGTCATTAGGATAATTTAGGTTAAGTAGTGTGTAAGCTTAGGGACTGATGACCTTAGCAGTTAAGTCCCATCAGATTCCACACACATTTGAACATTTCACACGTAGTCAGTAATATAAACGACATAAATTCACAAATAGCGTGTGTGCAAGTAGGGCAACGTCGTACTGTACATTCCAACTTGATATACGGTTACTTCAAGTCCATAAATGCGTTTAAAACGTTTAAAAGGTTTTAACAAACCTCAAAAGGCATATAACGGCGTCCAGAATATAAGAAACCCTTCCCTATGTTTTGCATTGAGAGAATCCTTTCTCGTGTACATGTTATCAAAGTCTCTAGCATAGAGGATACATTCATTCAGGCAAAGATTACGATGTTGTGGACCCCACTGCTTGCCATAGGAACCTACGCCCGCTAATATTGCCGTACCAGTGATAACTTGGCCTACAGGCGGTCCACTTGAACGATGTGTGTCCTGCCTCACTCTCAGCGTTACACACTGCTTAGACACATAAAACGTTTTCATGCAAATACGAACTCTATTTATTAAAAAATCAGGAACAGTTTAAACAGAGATAAATATTACCGATGACATGTGGAACGACTGGCGGAGCTTCCCCTTTATAATGCGTTACAATCATTAGTTGGTCAGCAGTGATCGACTGTAAATTTTTAGCACACACAAGCAGCTCCGTGACCCGGCTTCCCATGTCGTCAAGGTGACGTACATCAATTTATTATACAAGTAAGAGGGCGTGCTGAAAAATAATTCCTACGAAATTTTTTATGTGAAAACCCACAAAGATTTTTAAACAAAATAAACATTTGGCCTATTAACGTTCCGTAATTTTATTATTAATGTCTACATATTTGTTGCACTTTGGTCTGGAGGGCTCCGATTTGTAGCGTGTGACACGGCAGTAGTGGACGAGCGGTTCTAGGCGCTACAGTTTGGAACCGCGCGACCACTACGGTCGTAGGTTCGAATCCTGCCTCGGGCATGGATGTGTGTGATGTCCTTAGGTTAATTAGGTTTAAGTAGTTCCAAGTTCTAGGGGACTCATGACCACAGCAGTTAAGTCCCATAGTGCTCAGA
Source organism: Schistocerca serialis cubense (assembly GCF_023864345.2). NCBI lineage: Eukaryota > Metazoa > Arthropoda > Insecta > Orthoptera > Acrididae > Schistocerca > Schistocerca serialis. Next base: position 462,836,607 of record NC_064644.1, on the reverse strand, counting down.
GCCATTTGAACCATTTGACATGGCAGTATATGACGTAACTATGTGCGTGAGAAGCAGCATGCTGTGATCGAGTTTCGAATTTGAAGATTTCGCCCACACACGGAACTCCCTTTCCTTCAGCACGACAACGCCAGGACACACAAGAGTGCTCTGACATCCACAACAATCCGATGCCTTGGACTCACTGTCATCGAATATCCTCCGTACAGTCCCAACTTGGCACATCCGATTTTCATCAGTTTCCGAAACTTGAAGAACATCTTCGTGGACTTCATTTTTGATATTCGTGAAGCGGTGCGTGCCGAGGTGAAGCTGTGGCTCCGTCAACAATGTTAAACATTCTACAGTCACTGTGTTAACAAACTGGTCTGTCGTTGGGAGAAATAAACATGTAGCCATGAGGAATGAGGATGTAGGATGTTGATAACGTTTGATAAATAGCTTTAAAAGTTTGATAAATAGCTTTAAGAGTTTTCACATAAAAAAACTGGAAGTCATTACTTTTCATTGCGTACTTTTGTGTTACTTGTATGTTAATTTTTAAGATTGCATTGTTTTACCACAGTTGGTCCATTATGTCACGCATTTTGAAGTGTCTGATCTAAAGAGGGACCCTTTGACCGAAACTGGTTACAGGAATTAACAAATAAATAATTTTTGCCTTTGGGACTGCATTCATTACTATGAAATTCAATTCGATCGCTGTTATTTCAATTTGACCTTTTTTAAAAATGCCACCAGTGAATGATGAGACATACTGATCAGTGATGAGCGACAGCCAACACACCGTAACATATTGTCTGTGAAGGCCATTTTAATTGCTTATTGTTTTCAGCTCGTTCTATCTTGTAACTTTCTCTCGATTTACCAGCGTCTGTTTTTCTGTCCCACACTTTGTTGTATTTATCTATTAGACTAAAAAGATCACCAAAGATGATCTTGATCGGCTCCTAGGTGTCACATTCCTTCTCCAATGATTAACGTGGGCTGCATCCAACATCATTTCTAGAAATTTGCACTTTACAGTGTCTTGTAACGTACATTCACCCATAGTCCGCCCCCAGTAGCTGAACGGTCAGCGTGACGGATTGTCAATCATCTGGGCCCGGGTTCGATTTCCGGCTGGGCCGGGGAATTTTCTCCGCCCAGGGACTGCGTGTTGTGCTGCCCTCATCATCATCCTTTCATCCTCCATCGTCTGCAGGTCGCCGAAGTGTCGTCAAATAGAAGGCCGGCACCCGACGAACGGTCTACCCGACGGGGGCCCTAGCCATACGACTAAAAAAAAAATCTATCCACACTGAACGCATCTGCATTGGAATGAGGAATGTAGCAAATGTTGACCACTTTGCCTGACTGGAGACGTTTTTTGGAATACGGCAGGCACAGAGGGGATCAATGCTGCCCCCGCTGGCAGTCGATGTGTAAATGGCTGGCTTGTCGAGAAATTTTTTGGGGGAAGACTTCTTCTTGCTATGTTGAAACCAGACATCACACGGGAGGCAGGTACTACAGTATATTCAGTAAAGATAGAATATATATTTAAAAAGATCCACTTTATAGCGGGATGTGCGTGAAATTTCAATTCTTGGAAGAGTTTTCAAGATAATGTAATGAAATCTGGCATAGTAGTTAAGAAATGTTGTGTGCATCCACATGTTAGTTTTCACGTAACCTTGTCTTTATATATAAACAACTGAATTTTTTTTCAATAGTATGAATACAAATGTTCATTTTCCGCAGGTTTTATCACAACTAAATTCATTTTTGTACGCAGTTCGATATGCGATTATTAAAATTATCTGTGAAACCAAACTCCAACGACTTCCCTTGCAAAATTATTGTCCTTTATAAGTAACGCTGAAAAAGATTCGCCGAATTGTAGAGTATTCTGTTCCGTAAGTGGCTTACCATTTCATTAAATCAAAATTATTTCCATAAAATTTTTCTCTACACTACTGACTAGTTGTATACCAAATTTAACAGCTCCAGCTCCATTGGTTAGAAAGAGTACATGCAGTTTCTAAACTGTAATTTACCAGAAGCCTGAATAAAAAATTTGACAGTGGACTATCAACGTAAACCGACAAACACAGAATCATGGGCGGCGATGTTATTCCACTGGATTCTTGATGTACTTCCCAAACTTTCGCTCCGTTGTAATTGTACAAAACTGGAATCAAATGTCGCAGGAATGAATAATACAAGAAAATAGAGAAGAAGAATGGGGCGTGCAGGTTTTTTTCAAATAATTATTTTTTCACACTTTTAGAAGTGGAATTGATGGTGTAGTATCACGGTATGTAGTGAATGGAGAGCCAATAAAATTTTTTTTTCACAGCTTTGATCCATTTTGCAAGCGCTCCACTTGCGACACGGCATGCGACTCTCTGACCAGAGCTGTCATGTTGAGTCATGCCACGACACCTTTTTGATAATTCTCACTTGATACCAAATGCCTCCACTTCAACTGCTTATGGTTATTTGCCAAATTGTGTTCAACTCCTGATTGATCCATTATAACGCCTTGAACTAGTTATACGGTGTGTCCTCATTTTTTTATTGTGTGGCTTTGCGCTTTATCAAAGAGGTCGCGAACTTTCTTGCAGCCCAATACATGGCTGATTACTCGGACTGAATCGTGTTGACGACAGATCATATTGCACTGATTTCTGCCCTGGCTCATTGAAATTCTCGGACAAAAAACTAATTTGGTTACAAAAGTCAGGCTCCATAGCTACTTTGTAGGCTGAGTGTTCTTGCTGTCTCTTTCTGTTTCTTTTAAATTGATTGTCGTTGAGTTTGTCTTCATACATCCTAGTGACTTTTATTAGGTACCGTCTTGGTTAGAAAGACTGTGAATCTTACTGTACTCGACACAGAGGCTAAAGATAAAACGGATAATGTTGTTTACGGGCACTGTTCAAAATCTTGTACGCTTTAACTATAATTCTCTCAATCGCTACGAAATTACGTTGAGAAGGAACAAACAATTGTACCATTGTCGCAGTATTATTCTTTTGACAAGGTGATACGTATCCAGGGTCTGGTGTTTTCTCAATTACATTATAAATAAGGTCTGTATCAGTCCTATATAGCCGAACGATCTACATCCAGTTAATAGTAATATTCCCTCAACAAGTGAGACATGCTAATGCTGTAGTCATATGAAGTTCTTTTAGCGTTTCTAATAACTGGTCCTATTAATTTGGAATTGTAGGCCAAGTACAAGTTCCATATACATTTATATTTATACATTACAGCCAACGTTTCAGTAAGCTTATGGAGTCTATCAAAGGTGTGTCTTTAATTTTCCGTTTTTCCTGTTACACTAACGTGTTTTGGGGGAACGAATTTCAGTAAACTTGGCCTGAGCGCGACTCTCCTTGATTTTTCGTCATAGTTATTTTTCGCGATACGCGTTGGAGGATGTAATTTTTTTGTGATTTATTTTGGAAACGGCAATCTCGAGAGTTCAATAGTAAACCTCTCCATTATTGAGAACTCCTCCCTCTTAGCATAGGCCATTATCATTTGATAGGATTCTCTCCAATGCCCAGGAGTCATCGGTGGGTGTCGTAGTGTGAGCAGTAGTGAAGAGAGGAACCATGTTTTACTTGCAAGTGACTGGAAACACTCCAGGAGTCATTGTGTGGACAGTGAAAAATGAAACTATGTTTTGTACTACAAATTACCTGAAACAATTTGTGTGTGAATGGAGTGACATTATACACTCAAGCGCCAAAGAAACTGGTATAGGCATGCTTATGCAAATACAGAGATATATAAACAGCCAGAAGACGGCGCTACGGTCGGTAGCGTGTATATAAGACAACAAGTGTCTGGCGCAGTTGTTAGATCAGTTACTACTGCTAGGCAATCGCAGGTTATCAAGATTTAAGTTAGTTTGAACGTGGTGTTATAGTCGATGCACGAGCGATGAGAAACAGCATCTCCGAGGTAGCGATGAAGTGGGGATTTTCCCGTACGACCATTTCACGAGTGAACCGTGAATAACAGGAATCCGGTAAAACATCAAATCTCCGACATCACTGCTGCCGGAAAGAGATCGTGCAAGAAAAGGAGCAACGACGACTGAAGAGAATCATTCAATGTGACAGAAGAGCAACTCTTCTGCAAATTGCTGCAGATTTCAGTACTGAGCCAACAACAAGTGTCAGCGTGCAAACCATTCAACGAAACATCATCGATATATCTGCTTCCTGTGCCGAAGGCCTACTCATTTATCCTTAATGACTGCACGACACAAAGCTTTACGCTTCGCCTGAGTCCATCGACACCGACATTGGACTGTTGATGACTGGAAACATGTTGCTGGTCGGACGAGTCTCGTTTCAAATTGTATCGTGTGAATGGACGTGTACGGGTACGGAGACAACCTCATGAATCCTTGGACACTTCATATCTGTTGGGGACTGTTCGAGCTGGTGGAGGCTCTATAATGGTGTGGGGCGTGTGACATTGGAGTGGAATGGGACCCCTGATGCGTCTAGATACGTCTCTGACATGTGACACGCACGTAAGCGTCCTCTGATAATCTGCATCCATTCATGTCCATTGTGCATTCCAACGGACGGGAAATTCCAGCAGGACACTACGAGGCCCCAGACGTCCATAATTTCTACAGAGTGTCTTTAGGATCACTCTTCTGAGTTTAAACCCTTCCGCTGGCCACCAAGTTCCCCAGACATGAACATTATTGAGGGTATCTGAGATGCCTTGCGACGTAGTGTTCAGAAGTGATCTCCACCCCCCAAGTACTCCTAGGGACTTTTGGGCAGCCCTGCAGGCTTCATGGTGTCAATTCCCTCCAGCTCTACTTCAGACATTAGTCGAGTCCATGCCACGCCGTATTGCGTCACTTCAGCGTGCTCGCGGGGGCCCTACGCTATATTAGGCAAGTGTACCCTTTTCTTTAGCTCTTCAGTGTACAATAACGATTTACCGAATGAGGCAGTGCTTTAGGAAACTGATATATTTGGGAAGATGGAATCGCTCTGTCCAACGATTCCGATTCGGGTGTTCCGCGGTTTTCCAAGATCACTATGGCAAATGCCGTGTTGGTTCCTTCAAGGCCACAGCCGACCAACTGTCCGTCTCTGTAGGCTAGTTGTCCTAAACTCATAAGCATGTTATGTATGCTGTGTGTTATATTTTAGCCAATTGACTGATACTGTATTACCTTGACAAATCCTATATCATTGTGAGATGATCCTTGAATGAACAGAAGTAAATGAATAAACAAGTAACCCATGACGAAATACGCCATTCTTGTTGGTATATTCTGTATCTCTTTTCTTGATCCCACCTTGTAAAGTTTCAGGCTTGTGTGAATCGGTTCAGCGTTTTGTGATCTCCTTCTTTCGGCTGTGAATTACTTTCCATTATGGTTCAAAGTGGTTCAAATGGCTCTGAGCACTATGGGACTTAATATCTGCCGGCCGGAGTGGCCGTGTGGTTCTAGGCGCTACAGTCTGGAACCGCGTGACCGCTGCGGTCGCAGGTTCGAATCCTGCCTCGGGCATGGATGTGTGTGATGTCCTTAGATTAGTTAGGTTTAAGTAGTTCTAAGTTCTAGGGGACTGATGACCACAGCAGTTAAGTCCCATAAAGCTCAGAGCCATTTGAACCATTTGAACTTAACATCTGATGTCATAAGTCCACTAGAACTTAGAACTACTTAAGCCTAACTAACCTAAAGACATCACCCACATCCATGCCCGAGGCAGAATTCGAACCTGCGACCGTAGTGGTCGCGCGGTTCCAGATTGAAGCGCCTAGAACCTCTCGGCCACAACGGCCGGCTTTCCATTTTATTCTCGGAGTGTCAACGTGGCGTGTGCTTTTCCTGGAATTATTACTGTGTTTCCGGTTCGCTTTCGTGTGCTCTGCACGATTCCTCATAGATTCTTCAGTAGTCACTATTTTCAGTGATCCACTTTCACGGAACTTTCCGCTCTTTTCATTTTGCAACAGGATCCACAGCCACCACAGTTCGTTTCAGAGACAGAATTCTGTCAAATTATCTTTCATTGGAGGGTTTAAAATATCCCTTAATTTGGTTTTAATTACTGTGTTTCTGCTGTGGAACTTTTGTCAAGTATTTGCACACTGTACTCATCAAAGTGGACGTACTTTGGGTAGAGGCCACGCACTCACCACATCACACAATGACAGAAACGTAGGGGGTTGAGCAGACTTTATAACTAGAGACACGAAAACAAGATGACAGCAGTTATGTCGCATCGCAGTTAGGAGTTTAAGAACGCTGTGCTTTCTACATCAATACTCCGCAATCCACGTGAAGGTGTATGGTGGACAGTACCTGTAGCGTCACTACCAGATACATCCTTCTCTGAAATGAGATTTTCACTTTGCAGCGGAGTGTGCGCTGATATGAAACTTCCTGGCAGATTAAAACCGTGTGCCACACCGAGACTCGAACTCGGGACCTTTGCCTTTCGCGGGCAAGTCTCTACCAACTGAGCTACCCAAGCACGACTCACGCCCCGTCCTCACAGCTTTACTTTTGCCTATAACTTCTCTACCCCATTCTCGATTGGTGCATGGGAAGAAATAATTTTCCAGAAGCCTCTGTATTAGCTCTCATGTTTTGAATTTTCTAGTTGCTGTCACTTCGCGAGACGTATGTGGGAGGAAGTAAGATGTTGTCCGAACCTTCACAGAAAGTACTCTCTCGAAATTTCAGTAGTAACCGTGACGTTTATTGTCTTCCTTGTAGCGTCAGCCAGTGGAATTTTTTGAACATCTCTGTAACGCTCTCTCACGGACTAAACGATCCCGTGACAAAACGCGCCGCTCTTCTCTCTCTACCTGTCTCTCTCTCTCTCTCTCCTCTCTCTCTCTCTCTCTCTCTCTCTCTCTCTCTCTCTCTCTTTCTCTCTCTACCTCTTCTGTCAGTCCTACCCACTAAGGGACCCAGGCTGATGAACATTACTCAAGAATCGGTCGAATAAGGGGGTAGTGAGCAACTTCAAAAATGGTTCAAATGGCTCTGAGCACTATGGGACTTAACTGCTGTGGTCATCAGTCGCCTAGAACTGAGAACTGCTTAAACCTAACTAACCTAAGAACATCACACACATCCATGCCCGAGGCAGGATTAGTACCTGCGACCGTAGCGGTCGCGCTGATCCCGACTGCAACCCCTTGAACCGCTCGGCTACTTCGGCCGGCTGAGCAACTTCCTTAGTGGATGAATTACATTTCCTCCGGCTCCCCTACCTTTCTCATCACCCTCTTCCATGCCCCAACTGGTCGCATGCAACAACATCATAACAAAGATTACGGCCCCACGAAGAAGCAGAAGCTAACAGAAGGTGACTAAATTTTCATAGCATACCTCCACAGGCGAGAGAGGGCAAAATGGAGTCCTCGAGTTCCATCATCAATATTTCACCTACAACAAGAGCATAGCTAGCGATGTGCAGCTTCGACGCACCATTGAAGGTTAACTGCGAAATATTTCAGCATCCTTTCATTGCTGACGTTGTGAGGTGGTAACCTCACCTAGAGGGGCACTCCTGTCTCATGATATCAATATATCATACAAATACCCACAATGTTTGAATTCATTACAAGCAGTTTTAGACATTTACGTTGAGGTTCAAATGGCTCTGAGCACTATGGGACTTAACATCTATGGTCATTAGTCCCCTAGAACTTAGAACTACTTAAACCTAACCAACCTAAGGACATCACACAACACCCAGTCATCACGAGGCAGAGAAAATCTCTGACCCCGCCGGGAATCGAACCCGGGAACCCGGGCGTGGGAAGTGAGAACGCTACCGCACGACCACGAGCTGCGGACTTACGTTGAGGATTGTAGGGTATATAGAATATGCACAGTGCGTCAGATAAACTGAAAACTTACTTTCTGAAAATTAGATTCGCATCCTTCCTTTAACGGCAACCGACTTGCAGTTTCTCCCCTAACAGGAAACCGAACTGGTTCACAATACAATATTGTTCTTTCCATTGCGACCGCCGTTAATGATCATGCAGTCGACTGGACAGTGAACCCGAATCTCCCTCCCCGTGTTTCCCACTTGGTGTATACGTGTGTCTTTGCCACACGGGTCACGTTGATGTCGATTTTTATCAAGGACTTAATTGAGCTGCTACACTAATTTAAATTCTGTGCTATGAGGGTTCTACTCTGAATACTCATTTTCAGTCTCAACACTACACTCTTCATTACTTCCAAACTCCACCGAGGACTCTCTGTGTTGTTACAGAAATGAGCAATAAACCTGACTGGTGCCACAGATGTACGTAAACACAATTGGACTGGTAATGGAAGTAATTATGTCACAGAAATTAATTACTTAAAGAAGTAGCCGATCATACAGTGGTATTGTTTCTCCAGTGCAAGATACTATCCAGGAATACAGCTGGTTGAAGAAAGAAATTTACTCCATTTTTCCACACTATTAGAAATTTTGTTACCGAAACGAAAGAGGAAGGAGAACCGCAACATCTGCTCACGGTATCCAAGACCTGTCGTTGTCGCGTTCAGTCCGAAATCTGGTTTGATGAAACTGTTCCTTCTAGTCTTTTTTGTGGGCGTCTCTTTATAACACATGCAACTTACATCTGTTAGTATTTGAACCCGCTTATGATAGTAAGCCTTGGTTGTGTTGTTGTGATCTTCAGCCCGCAGGCTGGTTGGATACAGCTCTCCATGTTACTCTATCCTGTGCAAGCCTGATCATCTCGGTGTAACTACTGCAACCTAGTCCGCGGCTCGTGTTCTTAGAGACTATTGTCAGTTTACTATTTTTGGTCTATTTTGTAAGCTTACAAATGGCACTATATTGACATGTGTTCTTCAGTCTATTGTAGGATACAATTCGTGTTGAAACAGTTCCAGCACGTCATTATTTTGTTTTTGTGCTTATGTACATATATGGTTGTTTTGATAATAGAAGAAAGTGGTCTTGCGGTAGCGTTCTCGCTTCCCGCGCACGGGGTCCCTGGTTCGATTCCCGGCGGGGTCAGGGATTTTCTCTGCCTCGAGATGACTGGGTGTTGTGTGTCTTTCATCATCATTTCATCCTCATTCACTCGCAAGTCGCAGTAGTGGTGTTAAAGAACCCGCGAGGGGTCTCCCGGCCATAAATGCCATGCGCTCATTATTATTAGTGCAGCCTACATCCTTTTTTTCAAAGAAAATACCGTACTGGCTGTATGAAAGATTTTTATTACATCTGCGACCGGTTTCGCACCACTTATCGGTGCACCCTCAGGCAATCTCTACAAAAAATAATATAATAAGAACTCGTATAAACTATTCGATCCTCCAATTCTGAGGTGTAAATTAAACTTTTTAAATAGCCAGTTTTTTAATAAAACATGAAAGTACTCACAAACGCTATTTATAACAGAGTAACGTTGAACATTGCCCTGTAGCCACTCCCCACCAATCATGTCCAATATACGGTCATCAGGTGAAAGCGGAAGGTAAAATTTAAAAATCTTTTTAAAAATTTTTTTTGAATGAAGGGAGCGGCAATGACCTAGAAAATTAAAATACAATACGATGCTGATAAAACTCCCCTAAACACGAACGACGAAGAGCGGAGCATTAGCATGAACAAACAGCGGGGGTAGGGCAATGTAAACATATCAGAACGTACCGTGCAAGCTGAGAGGAGCCGCGCGGCAGTGGACACGGCCTGACTGACTGGCCGAAACCCGGATAGCGCTCACGCAGTGGCGCGAGAATTGCCACAGGCCGGATGACATTTACAATGTGTAAAGCGTGGGGGGTGCTGAACATTTGCTAAACAATTACTTATGTCAATTTTTTTAAAAGTGTAATACCTTACTAGGTGGCCCCTATAAAAAATGGGCAGTTAGTTAAATTGGATTTGGATTGGATTGTTTGGGGGAAGAGACCAAACAGCGAGGTCATCAGTCTCATCGGATTAGGGAAGGACGGGGAAGGAAGTCGGCCGTGCCCTTTCAAAGGAATCATCCCAGCATTTGCCTGGAGCGATTTAGGGAAATCACAGAAAACCTAAATCAGGATGGCCGGACTCGGGATTGAACCGTCGTTCTCCCGAATGCGAGTCCAGTGTGCTAACCACTGCGCCACCTCGCTCGGTGGCAGTTAGTTAAAACCATACGAATAATAACTGTGGTGGTTCTGAATGCGCAAGGCCCGGAGTACGCATAAAAATACACTCCTGGAAATGGAAAAAAGAACACATTGACACCGGTGTGTCAGACCCACCATACTTGCTCCGGACACTGCGAGAGGGCTGTACAAGCAATGATCACACGCACGGCACAGCGGACACACCAGGAACCGCGGTGTTGGCCGTCGAATGGCGCTAGCTGCGCAGCATTTGTGCACCGCCGCCGTCAGTGTCAGCCAGTTTGCCGTGGCATACGGAGCTCCATCGCAGTCTTTAACACTGGTAGCATGCCGCGACAGCGTGGACGTGAACCGTATGTGCAGTTGACGGACTTTGAGCGAGGGCGTATAGTGGGCATGCGGGAGGCCGGGTGGACGTACCGCCGAATTGCTCAACACGTGGGGCGTGAGGTCTCCACAGTACATCGATGTTGTCGCCAGTGGTCGGCGGAAGGTGCACGTGCCCGTCGACCTGGGACCGGACCGCAGCGACGCACGGATGCACGCCAAGACCGTAGGATCCTACGCAGTGCCGTAGGGGACCGCACCGCCACTTCCCAGAAAATTAGGGACACTGTTGCTCCTGGGGTATCGGCGAGGACCATTCGCAACCGTCTCCATGAAGCTGGGCTACGGTCCCGCACACCGTTAGGCCGTCTTCCGCTCACGCCCCAACATCGTGCAGCCCGCCTCCAGTGGTGTCGCGACAGGCGTGAATGGAGGGACGAATGGAGACGTGTCGTCTTCAGCGATGAGAGTCGCTTCTGCCTTGGTGCCAATGATGGTCGTATGCGTGTTTGGCGCCGTGCAGGTGAGCGCCACAATCAGGACTGCATACGACCGAGGCACACAGGGCCAACACCCGGCATCATGGTGTGGGGAGCGATCTCCTACACTGGCCGTACACCACTGGTGATCGTCGAGGGGACACTGAATAGTGCACGGTACATCCAAACCGTCATCGAACCCATCGTTCTACCATTCCTAGACCGGCAAGGGAACTTGCTGTTCCAACAGGACAATGCACGTCCGCATGCATCCTGTGCCACCCAACGTGCTATAGAAGGTGTAAGTCAACTACCCTGGCCAGCAAGATCTCCGGATCTGTCCCCCATTGAGCATGTTTGGGACTGGATGAAGCGTCGTCTCACGCGGTCTGCACGTCCAGCACGAACGCTGGTCCAACTAAGGCGCCAGGTGGAAATGGCATGGCAAGCCGTTCCACAGGACTACATCCAGCATCTCTACTATCGTCTCCATGGGAGAATAGCAGCCTGCATTGCTGCGAAAGGTGGATATACACTGTACTAGTGCCGACATTGTGCATGCTCTGTTGCCTGTGTCTATGTGCCTGTGGTTCTGTCAGTGTGATCATGTGATGTATCTGACCCCAGGAATGTGTCAATAAAGTTTCCCCTCCCTGGGACAATGAATTCACGGTGTTCTTATTTCAATTTCCAGGAGTGTATATTGGACTTCGCGTACTTTTCATGTGCATTTGTAAATGGGGTCATATTTCTTTCACCCATGGCCCACGTCTAAGACACTGGCACTTTTTGCTACTCAAAACTGTAGTGTACTGCGCACTCATGGATGCTGTTCAATAACTGTAACATCGAACTGTATAGTCCTGCCAAGATTTATGGTTATATGGAGATGTTTAAACGATTTCGTTACTCAGTGCAGAGATGAGTGCACTATTGCTTCAAAATGAGCGTGCGACACGTGGAACACCTCTTCTAACTGATACAAGCGTGCAGTAATGTGTTGAAGTAGCATTGTATGTCCTACTAAGGTAGGCGATGGATGAAATTTGAGCTCAGTTAGTCGAAGAACTGAAAATTTTACAATACAAATACATACTAGCAAAGTATTTCTTACTTACGGCAGTGGCGGCTCGTAAATACAAATTTGAAATTAAAAAATGGTTCAAATGGCTCTGAGCACTATGGGACTCAACTGCTGAGGTCATTAGTCCCCTAGAACTTAGAACTAGTTAAACCTAACTAACCTAAGGACATCACAAACATCAATGCCCGAGGTAGGATTCGAACCTGCGACCGTAGCGGTCTTGCGGTTCCAGACTGCACCACCTTTAACCGCACGGCCACTTCTTCCGGCATTTGAAATTATCTCGCTTCTTTTAACGTATACTGGGAGATGTAGTCATGATGTTACAAACTACCAGGAATGATGGTGAAGTGTAAATGATTCAATCTGAGGTAAGGCGTCCTGGTCCCTAAAAGACTGAATCTGAATTTATAACAGAAAATCATTATGGTAATATTAACATCGGAGTACATGTACCGGTATTGTGACTGAGACGGTAGGATAGGCAACTTGCTTAGGCGATACTAAGCACCAAAACAAGATAAAATTGTTTAGTAAATATGGTCTCAAAAATGCGTACCTTAAGAGCTATGGGCACTTGTTCACTAGAAGATACGTCTTTCACTGTAGTGAAGATAACCAAGCGCTCTTAACTCTTATGATATGCACCGTACAGCTCATATTTACCAGACTTTTTTTCTTGGCCGGCCGCGGTGGTCTCGCGGTTCTAGGCGCTCAGTCCGGAACTGCGCGACTGCTACGGTCGCAAGTTCGAATCCTGTCTCGGGCATGGATGTGTGTGATGTCCTTAAGTTAGTTAGGTTTAATTAGTTCTAAGTTCTAGGGGACTGATGACCTAAGATGTTAAGTCCCATAGTGCTCAGAACCATTTGAACCATTTTTTTTTCTTGTTTTGGTCCAAACTACCTGCTCCAAAAATATGGAAACCAAAGAGCTTACATCAGAAGAGATGTGTTTCACGGTATTTAAGACGGACAAGTGCTCCTTGCTCTTGGGAGAACTCATGTTTACCAGAACTTTTTCTTGGTTTTAGTCCAAACAAACAGTAGCGGTACATGTATTGCACTGTCAGAGATATAAGTACATATTTCGGTTATAACTCTCGACTCAGTTGTTTCCGGACCGAGGTCCTTTACCTCAAATTATAATCCCCATTTGCTATCATCCGTGAACATTTGTAACATAATATTGACATCACCCCCTCGTTTCACCATTCTGAGTCTCCGTTATTGAATATGATAAATAGTGCGTATACGTGGCCCACAATAGAAACGCTTCACACGTATGAGAATGTGACATTCTCGGATTTCGTGCCGCCTCAGGTTTGTGTATAAACTCAAGCTTTCCTGTGTAGTCATTATCAGGAGTTTTTCTATAGACAACGTGGTGCTTTGCTTAGTTACGAGTACTTAACTGCCCGAATTATGTGATGGAAGCGTCTCGAAACCGCAGAACTTCCATATACCGTCATAGTTTATGTCGATGTCTCTGATGAGCGAACATAAGTAGTGGTGGTGGATAACCCAGCCTTATGCTGATAAACTACGGAGAAATGAGTTTCACATCCTCTGACGAAATCAGTATCACTACTAACGTCCCGCTCTCGCAGTCATCGGTATCTGGTAGTATACGTAACTTCCGTGAATCCTCCATGGCGTAACTCGTCCAACTAACGCATCACACGACTTACAGTTAACTCCTTTTGCTGACAATAGAGAAAGTAGTCGGGAACCTGAGTTTACATATATTTCTGAGGCGGGAAGAAATCTGTGATACATTTATCCGACCTTCCACATTTGTTTTCATCCCAGCCTTAAAGGAGAGATCACGACTTTGGGATCTCGGATTTACTTCAAACTTTGCACACCTCTAGTAGGCCATTAAAACAATACAATGTGCGAGTAGTATGGCACACTATTCTGGAAATTCTGGAAAAATCGCAAGAGAAGTTTTACGCGTGTATTATGTAACTGAAGTATCTGTGCGAGGATTCCGGGAGTAAGAAATCAGTGTGGTCAAGTGGTTAGCATTCGCTCTTTGCAAGAGGATCGTGGACGAGGCCACGGTTCGAATTGTTGTAACATGCATAATCTGCAGCAGTCGATATAAAGTGAAACATCTTCATTTTTGTCATACAAGTGCAAATTCTGTGATATACAAAAAAATTAGCCCTACATTACTCGTTCTTCGTACATTAGCAATGCCTCACCGGTATACAGTTTAACTGTCAAACTGCCTCTGTGCCTGCAGCTCGAAGGGTCGATGTGCAAAGTGGTTCCGGGCACCCTATCAGAGTGCGTATACAAGGGATTTCGCAAATGACGACGGGCATACATTTTCAGGAAAACTCTATGCGTTTCTTGGTATACTTGTCGATAGTTATATAAATGTTTGCTCTAATAATTAAATTTAATTAAAAATAGCAAGTAGACAGAAAACATGAAATTTACTCAAACTTCATGCAAATACACATGACTTTTTTATTGAATTACCTGTCAAATTCTATATAAATTAAACAGTATGACCAGTGATGAAGAAAATGTAGATTAAAAATTATGTTTCAAGGAGAGTCGAACCGTCGCCTGACACGCGTTTGTCTTGCAAACCCCGAACGCTAACCACTTGACAACAATTCTTTTTTTTCTTTTTCTCGGATTCTTAGGGCCACAGACAGATAAAGGTTGGAGGAGACAACGTGGGCAGGGGTCAATCTCGAGGCCTGGCCCGGATGCCTCGCCCTTTTCAGCCGCCGTGCTGCACCCTCACACTGTTCATATTAATTAACTTATTTATTTAGTTCATTTTTGTGCACATATCTACAGAGGAAAAGAAAGTAAAAGTAAAAGTAGCCCACTCATCCGGGACAATGGAAATCCCACAAGGTGATACAGGCTTTCTCTGCCTCGTGATGGCTGGGTGTTGTGTGCTGTCCTTAAGTTAGTTAGGTTTAAGTAGTTCTAAGTTCTAGGGGACTGATGATCATCGATGTTAAGTCCCATAGTGCTCAGAGCCATTTGAACCATTTGGTACAGGCTGGCTGGCGGCCGAATCCAAGGTGTAGGCGTCTCATGCTTCATTCCGAATCGAGCGGGCACCTGCCACGTGGGAAAAGGCCAAATTTGTGGGGGCGATGTAAAAACGCTGTTAAGGTAACTGGTAAAATACGCGTGATACCGTGAAATGCTCGCAACCACTGAATGTACAGTCTGCAAATATTGCCAGAAATCAAGGCGCAAGTGATGAACGTCTCCATGTAGATATGACAGGGTCCAGCCCTTTATCCAGAAAACCGCCCGTGACTTTGTTGCAGGAATGTTCCACCGCTGGGTCATGAACTCTAACGTCCAGCACCTATGCACAGATATACAGAGTGGTCCATTGATGGTGACCGGGCCAAATATCTCACGAAATAAGAATCAAACGGAACAACTACAAAGACGAAACTTGTCTAACTTCAAGGTGGAAACCAGATGGCGCTATGGTTGGCCCTCTAGATAGTGCTGCCATATGTCAAACGGTTATCAACTGCGTTTTTTTTTAAATAGGAACCCCAATTTTTTTATTACATATTCGTGTAGTACGTAAAGAAATATGAATTAGTTGGACCACTTTTTTCGCTTTGTGATGGATGGCGCTGTAATAGCCAAAAACGTATAAGTACGTGGTATCACTTAACACTCAGCCAGTGCGGACGGTAGTTTCTTCGTGATACATTGCCCATGATAAAATGGACCGTTTACAAATTTCGGAAAAGGTCGACATCGTGTTGATGTATGGCTATTGTGATCAAAATGCCTAACGGGCGTGTGCTATGCTATGTATGTTGCTCGGTATCCTGGACGACATCATCCAAGTGTCCAAGCCGTTCGCCGGATAGTTACGTTATCTGAGCCAACAGGAAGTGTTCAGCCGCATGTGAAAAGTCAACCACGACCTGCAACAAATGATGATGCCCAAGTAGGTGTTTAGCTGCTGTCGCGCAAATCCGCACATCAGTAGCAGACAAATTGCGCGAGAATCGGGAATCTCAAAAACGCCGGTGTTGAGAGGAATGTGTTACACGTATTGCCAAATATATTGAGGTTGATACAGATTATTTTGAGCATTTATTGCATTAATGTGGTATTTGCAGGTAATCACGCTGTAATAGGATGCATCTTCAGAAACGATCAGTTCACAAAGGTACATGTATCACATTGGAACAACCGAAATAAAAAGTTCAAACTTACGTACGTTCTGTATTTTAATTTAATAAACCTACCTGATATCAACTGTTCGTCTAAAACTGTGAGCCATATGTTTGTGACTATTACAGTGCCATCTATTACAAAACGAAAAAAGTGGTCCAACTAAAACATTCATATTTCTTTACGTACTACACGAATATGTAATAAAAAATGGGGGTTCCTATTTTAAAAAAACGCAGTTGATATCCGTTTGACTTATGGCAGCGCCACCTAGAGGGCCAACCATAGCGCCATCTGGTTTCCCCCTTCAAGCTAGACAAGTTTCGTTATTTGTAGTTTTTCCGTCTGACGCTTATTTCGTGAGATATTTGGCCCGCTCACGCTCAATGGACCACCCTGTATAAGTGATATAATAGACACGTAAAACCTAGCTTGCTATTTTCTCAGAATTGCCAGAGTAGTGATCCTTACTACTTGCCCATTTTGTTGTTTTAATGGCCTACTAAGAGTTTTGAAGTGAATCTGTGATCCCAACGTCGTGGTCTCCATTTGTAAGATTAATAAACAAAGCAGCAAAATGTCCCTCATTTTATCACCAGTTACGTGTGTAGTCATCCCTGTGCAATTTTCCTTCACGTTATTTTCCATTACTTTCACCAGTCCCTGGTCACTGAGCACGTGTCTTTCGAGCAACTCACCCTCGTGCACCCCACCACCTCCCGCTCGTGTCCTGCCTCGGCGCACGAGTAAGAGCGGAGAGAAACCGTGCTGCCTTTGGTGCCCACAGCGGCGCAGGCCAACATCTGGGGCCCGGAGGACGTGTTCGTGAAGAAGGGCAGCACCATCAGCCTGACGTGCTCCATCAACGTGCACTCGACGCCGCCGGGGTCGGTGCTGTGGTTCCACGGCGCCGCCGTCGTCGACTTCGACTCGCCGCGCGGCGGCATCTCCCTCGAGACGGAGAAGACGGAGGCGGGCACCACGAGCAAGCTGCTCGTGACCAAGGCGCAGCTCGCCGACTCGGGCAACTACACGTGCGTGCCGTCCAACGCCAACCCGGCCAGCGTCTGGGTGCACGTCCTCAACGGTGAGTGCCTCCACCACTAGGCCACTAGCAGGTAGGCAGCGGCCTGCCGGAGTGCCGCTTGGTCAAAAGGTTTATATTAATCGTATATAGAGTGGAAATGGAAAACGTTCCAACATCCAAACCTCCTGGTGTCAGATCTGTACCAAACGTTCTATATCGACAGAGTATGCACCGAAGCTTCGATTTAGTACGTACTATATGCTGTCGTCCAGCAGAACGTCCGTAAACATTAATTACAAGTAACACAAGAACTACGGAGCATAGCAAGAGCATAGCTGTCAGTGAGTAATAGCTTCCGTTGAGAATCTGGTGGAGCGTTAGATCATTGTTCGAAGGGTCCCGGGTTCATAGCCCAAGGCTGACAATTTTACTGTATAATGCATGAAAGTATCATATGAAACTACTAATAAATCACGAACAGTACTGCACGTGTGATGCAGTTGCTTCTTTAGTCTGCTGTTCCAACTGTCTACGTTTATTATGTGAAATTACATAGAGGTAGGGGTGTAAATGTGGAAACCCAGTTTCCTCTTTCAGCTTCAAAAATAAGCCAAAGCTAATTCATAATGTTTTAGCAATGAATGTAATAATATTAAACACAAAAACTAAATATCTTAAAAATTAAAAAACATTTTCTGCTTGAACAACAACTCACTAATTTTTAAAGAAGTGCGGGTAATGTGGAAACGCCTTAAAACTGTGGGAAACTGACTACTTCAAACGAAAACTATTGAAAATGTCAGAATTTTTTTATTTTATGTTAAATTTAACATACACAAAAATATTTTTAAATGCAACTGTATTAGAAAAATGCTTCATAATCGAAGTTCACTTGCAAAAATCGCATATGTAAATATCTGCTTCATTTCCGGCACACAGAGAGTGACTCCATTCCTCACGCACGACACACTTAATCCACAATTCTCCCCGAATGTCTTTGGAAAATGCGCCTTTACAAAAAATACAAACTGCATCTTCGTCAGTAGGTTTTTCTTCCCCAACTGTGAGATTCACATGTGACTCGCCTGAAGAGACAGTTGGTGCATTGGGCTCTTCATCTGAATCCTCAGATAACTTAAGCCTTTTTTGCACGGTTTTCTAGGAGGAGTTTCACGTTTTTTCTTGCTTTTGGCAGGTGCCTTAGGAAGCTTCTGTTTACCCTTCAGCAAGGAGTCTTCAAGGCCTGTTTTATAAGGAGAATATGTCAAAACAACTGATGAACCTGGCTTACGACCTCTGTTGGAAATCGTCCTCTTTAGAGGAGGGACTGGCATGATATCTTGTGGAGACACACACGTATTTGATGAGGTATTTGACAACGATGTTGACCTTCTGTTTTATCCATTGCAATGAGATAATGAACCAACTGTTTCTCAATAGCATCAGGTAGTACAAGCTTACGTCCAAGTCTCAAAGAAACACATACCTCAGGTGACATATCACGATGCACAAACCTTTGAAGTGTCGTCTGAGGTACACTGAAAGCTTTAACTGCTCTTCTTAGCCCCACCTGCTTTCCCTTTAGGCTATTATAGCCTTAATCATGTTTTGAGCATCCCACTTCTTCACAATAGCTCTTGGTTTCCGATCAGTTAGCTTTCGTGGCATCTAGGTACAGATGCTAAACGTATTAGCAGCAATGTATTTTATGTTGGTATTGTGGAAACGTTTCCACAATGACATCGTATGTATGCTTCCACATTACCTACACAATGGCCATTTTAAATTTCGGAAGATTACATTAAGCAAGTATCCATTTAAGGTTGACAAAGGACTGCTAAAACCGTCTATGCGCCTCCCTTTATAAGCTATCAGACCTAAAGAAAGATAGCTACAAAGTATATAGATAAATATAACAGCACAACTTACCTAGAAAAAGGTTTAGAAAACGCGCGAACGTAAATTACATCAGTGCCACGGCGTCTGTTGCTCAACTGACTTCTAACCCTCTACCGTGACAAATAGGAACCACTACAACAATTTCTGGCTGCCCCACTGCAGTACAGCACTCTGCAGGCCAGATACTAGACGTTTCCACATTACCCACACGCTTCCACATTTACACCCCTACCTCTATGCACTAACTGCTTCATCACGAGTGGTATCTATTCTGTCGCACTTGTCCTGCAGAACATCACACCTATTTATACTGATTTACTGTTAGGTTTGCTACTTTTCAGTTAGCAAATCGAAAGCAGAATGCCAGAAGAACATTGCTACAAATTCCGAAAAGTCCTTTTACATGTCGGGAAAAAATTCTCCCTCATAAAAGTTAGACACGTAAACAGTAAAAAAAAAATTGTCATTAGTGGTGTCTGAACGAGAAATCTACAAATCTGTCATTCACAGATACACCTGCCTTGTTCTCCGTAGCTCTGGTGTCACTTTCAATTACCGTTTATTCATGTTCTACTGGGCGACATCACATAGCGCGAACTAAATCGGCGTTTCGGTCGATACTCAATCTACATACAACGTTTTGAACCAGTCCGAGTGTCTGACATCTGGATGTTTGGGTGCAAGTGTCATTTTTCATTTTTTTAAAACGCGTTTTCTCTACAGTTGCGTACAGAGTAGTCGGTAAAATTCCATATTTCGAAATATCGATACTTTTTACAACGTACAGACGTGTACCGGTGACCCCATACTCCCCAATATATCGCTGTATCGATGTCGAAATAGCAATATCGGGTGCCGATAATTTTATTTCATATTTTATCGCAGTTTTCGATAAATATTTGAAACTGCTCTTTTGAAATTGCAGTAGAACATAATTTTACTTTCAATATGTGAAGGAATCATACTACTTTTTGAGCTTTTATCACGTCCACTCTTTCTCTTTGACTGTGTGAAGCACGTAAAGGTTGCACAAAGGAGAAGTCCGAGTGCTAGTTTCAACGCAACTAATGGACTACTGCATCACATCGGCATTCTTCAAAAACAGCTGCTGAAAATGATGAACAAAAATGTAAATGGCAAGAGTGGGCTTTGCGGTGGACGGAGACGTGTGAGTGTAAATGCTAAAGCAGTCGGCTCTCGGCACTACCCACAGAAACTGCAACGTTCAATTTCACCACGCAATTTTGACACTGCAGCTGCTTTGTTGCTGCTGTTTGCAGAAATGAAACAAACAGGGAAGTCGACATGAAGTGTTCCGGACAAATCCGGTACGTGACGCAACCGAACGACGTGCCCGTCGGACGGCCTTTATATGGCCACTTACTTGCAGTTGTCATTGTTTGCAAAATGATTATCGCATCTATTCAATTGTTGCTCTAACAGAGATAATCAGGCTTCTAACTTCTTGATGTACAGAATACCTAATAACATATCATTACTTAGATATACAGCAGTAAAACCAGCAGTGTAATAACAATGTGCTGTCGATATTTTTATAGGCTGCTTCGTCGATATTTCTTCAGTCGATATGTTGCTAGATATACACTTTTCCTCGATATACGTATCTAGGGCCTATCATGACATATTTCTAAATATCGATATATGGGATTCCCGATATTTTTAAAAATATCAACAGTCCTACTTGCGTTATCGGTACTACGTTGCATGTTCCTGGTCTTATTAATAAGGCCTTCAGCAGCTAACGGCCATAACGCTAGGTGAAAGGAAAATAACACTGACCAACACTGAAAATGTTCCTGGGATGAAATAAATGTTAAACAGTCGATCATGCTGATAATGAAAATGACGATGAAAAACTCAAATTAATTCTCGTTTCCAACTTAAAGGTGGTACAATTAATTATATTTTATTAGCAGTCATTCTCCATCCGTTTCCATACAGGCTTCGAAATCCTGCTGATGGTAGATTGACGAAGTTTCAGGCACCAATAGCAGCTTGTGTACTGTCGCTATTGTTAGCCTAGGCTCGTAGCAACGAAGGGAAGCGAAGGATAAAGAGAGGAGCGAAGCATGTTTATTTTAACCGTAGATTCAGTCTGTTAAAACCTGTGTGTTATTCATGTGCTGGTGGAATGTGTTACTGAAGTCTGGTTAGTGCATGTGATCATTAAAATTCCTGTGATTCAGTATGTCTCACAAATGTGCAAACAGTGCTGACAATTTTGGCTACATTGCAGACAGGCTACATTCAAATCATAAAGGAGGCGTACAGACCAAGGAAAAATTTTTTTAATAACTTTTTTTACTTTGATTGCTGATCTTTATAGATTTTTATTAGCTGAACCCAAATCTAGCCTTAGTTTTCTTTGTATCACCCATAGTTTTAGAGTAATTTGCATTGCATTATATACTATGCTATACGGTAAACGGGGAAATCAATGAAACGCTTTGTTACTACATAATGATGGCTTTTATTTACAGTAAGCTACTTAAAACAATGAAATGTGCTAATAGTGGTTTCACTTGTCAGCTGGAATTGATTTATATTTTCTTTCAAATGGTTCAAATGGCTCTGAGCACTATGGGACTCAACTGCTGTGGTCATAAGTCCCCTAGAACTTAGAACTACTTAAACCTAACTAACCTAAGGACAGCACACAACACCCAGCCATCACGAGGCAGAGAAAATCCCTGACCCCGCCGGGAATCGAACCCGGGAACCCGGGATATTTTCTTTCCCTTTTTTCTTTGAAGCTTCTTGTATAGCTTTTTTTTTTTTTTGCGATGAGTCGCTTGCTGAACTTCTCGGTGAAGTGACCAACTGTAGTCCCCCATCATGTCGGTGTTCCAGCGGCCTTGGTAGTGTTTTTCTATCACTTTAATGTCCCGGTGAAAACGCTCTCCTTGCTCCTGACTAACATGTCCCATATTGTCCGGGAAGTAATCAAGGTGACTGTTCAAAAAGTGAACTTTCAAGATCATTAAAGATCCTAAAGTTTTAAACTTCTTTAACATTGTAGCTATAATAGAAACATATTCTGGGTCTTTTTCATGTCCTAAGAATTTGTAACGACTTGCTTGAATGATACCAATGCTTCTTTGGTTCAAATGGATCTGAGCACTACGGAAGTTAACTTCTGAGGTCATCAGTCCCCTGGAACTTAGAACTGCTTAAACCTAACTAACCTAAGGAAATCACAACACCCATGCCCGAGGCAGGATTCGAACCTGCTATCGTAGCGATCGCGCGGCTCCAGAATGTAGCGCCTTGAATCGCTCGGCCACCCCGACCGGCTCATGCTTCTTCTTCATTTACGGTCATTGCGGATTCAAAGTTAACATCAAACATCAATTTTCTAGAGTCAGCTTCTGAAAGGTGTGGAAAATTTTGGCAGGGGTGCTTAAAACATGGTCCATCTTTAGGCAAAGCGTTTACAAACTATTTCATTAGGCCTAACTTTATGTGTAGAGGTGGTAGAGTACGTTTTTTGGATCTACAAGGTTTTTGCGTAGAATGTTCTTCTCACCAGGCCTTAAAGACTGCCTCACAGAGCAGTTCTTTCTGCACCAGTGTAGATCACTAGCCCTGCTGTCCCATTCACACAAGAAACATAGGAATTTGGTAAAGTCACCTTGCTGACCAAGGAGCATACATGTTAATTTTAGTTCGTCACATGTCATCCGACCATGAGCAGAGTAGCCTATTATATTTAGCACTATTTATAGATTTTCATACCTTCCTTTCATTTTTACAGAATGTCCAACAGGTATGGAAGCATACATGTTACTATTGTGTAATAAAACAACCTTTAAACTAGTTTTGGATGCATCAATAAACAGCCTCCTGTCTTCCTTTTTGTATTCAACACCAAACTCATTCATCAGACTGGGAATGTCTGAGCGATACACTAAATCACCTTCTTGTTGAAAAATTTGGATAATCGCTGCTCTCTCTTTCTATACATGTATATGCTGGTTCCAACTTCTAACACGTTATTTTCTTTTAATCTAGAGCCAAGCAATTCAGCTTTTTCTTTTGTTAATCCCAGGTCCCTAACCAAATCGTTAATCTGGGTCTGAGTAAACAGTTAGGGCTCTAGACTTTCTGTATTACAATGGAATTCATCATAATGGTTCATTTAAATCAGATTGTACAACAGAAAATAGTTCTGTTAGAATAGAATTTAAATCATCTAGTGGTTCAGGAACCTGCAAATCTACATCATGCCCTACAGCTCCGATGGAGGATGGCAGGCTAGGGCAGCTTGTTACCTTCTTGTTTTTCTAATTATGACCAATAATAGCAACACTGCAAAAGTAGCAATCATCGGAATGATTTCTTGGCCTCCTCCATATCATAGGAACAGTAAATCTAAAGGCTTTTTACTTCTTTCTGTACCAGTTTCTCAGATCTTCAACACAAACATAACATATCCAAGGTTTATCTTGATCACCAGGCTTAGATCCAATGCTTGATAGATAAACCTTTTTCACAAAGTCTGTAAAGTTCCTTTGGTGTTTTTTAATCACAAATTCACCAAAAAAATATAACAAAAACAGTCAGCAGAGTTTTTACTACTACGATTAGACACTGTACTGAGAATATGTACAGGAAACAGTAAAATGAAATTAGGTTGATAGTAAACCAAACACCATCTGTTAACACAAAAATAGAATCGACCTTTTTTTATCCAGAAATTTTCTTTCAGCAGTGCTATCAACGTCATCTCCATTCATCACACCATCTTTTTAAATTATTTAACTATATAAAAGCTATTAAGTTCTTTAAAAAATCGCTTAATTTAATAAATTTTACTGTAAAATCTGAAGGAATGGTGGGTGATACAGTTTTTTATGTATCATATTTGGATTTCGCAGCACAAAAAACACAAGAATAAGGTATTTTCAGCAAGATAGTTTTTCCATCGTTGGCCTGAGTAATCGACACACATAACCCAAAATATAATTTACGAGTCTGTTGTTGATTGACATAATATTTTACAGTAGGTTTTGGTAATTTAAAGGAAAGGGTAGAAGAACAATCTGTCAGCATTAACGTTTAACACCAATGTAATAGCACGTAATACACGTTTAACTTAACAAACGTATTGGTCGTGGTATGTAAGAATCTTACATTACAGTTCGACAGGATCATTCTTCTAGCACCACGAGATAATAAACAAAACGAAGTGAAGAGGGGAAATAAAAATCCAAATGTTCAGAAGCTAAATTGAAATAATCCCCATGTAGAAGAGATACGTCCGCCTCCATAGAAGAATGGTCATTGTAACACACCATCATTCTGTTGATCCTTGTTCGACTCCCGAAACTACCAGGAATTTTTCCTTGGTGGGATGACTAACCTGGGTTTCACTCTGCCTCGTGACGTCAGTTTAGGGGCTATATGATTGAGGCGTCGCAGTTCCAATGTCGGACCGTCGGCAACGGCGAGGAATGCGTGTGCTGACCCCGGTATCCCTCCATGCTGTATCCGATGATGAATGACTGAGGATGACATAGTAGTTCGTAGAATATTGCGTAGTCTTCAGGGCCTGATGCCAGGGTATCCTTTGTAAGATACACATTAACATAAAACGATGATTAACATAAACGGTAAAAATACTGAACTATACATAATAATATCACCATAACTTACGAACTGTTTGCATAAGGACGTTCAAACTGCATAGCTGGCCGTTGGGCATGATGGGAATTACGACGCTCATGCATTTGCATGGTTGTTAAAAGTCCAGTCGCGGAATAATCGGTGCGATATTCCTTGATGCCACGGTGACTACCGAACAGTACGTGAAGGTTTTGGAAGATGTTTACCCAAAGTTACACTTATTTCGACAAGATGTGGTTCATGCAAGTCGAAGCTCGACGCCATCAAAGTAGAACATCGTTCGATGTCCTGGAAGAACACTTTGGGGACCGCATTCTGTCTCTAGGCTACCCAGAGGCTACTGGCATGGGCCTGGATTCGCCGCCCGGATCCTTGTGGGGATATATCAAAAACAAGGTGTACAGCAATAATCCCAAACTATTGCTGAGATAAAACAGCCATTCAGGATGTTATCGACAGCACTGACGTTCCCACTCTTCAGCGGGTCATGCAGAATTTCGCTATTCATCTGCGCCACACCGTCGCCAATGACGGCAGGCATATGGAACATGCCATAACCTAACTCTAAATATCTGTAGTGACGTTTAAATGTTGACTAAAGTGTGTGCACGCCGTAGTTTGTAACTAATTTACATTTTTTTCATGTAGTTAAATAATTTTCAGCCTTTATTTTGCAGTGCTGCTTTATTATTACAAAGATATCTTGGCAGCTTTAAGGAAGTTCTTTAGTAGATGCGGGATTTCTCAAAGAAAGGAAGCGGCACTCGTAGTAAACTCTTGTTGCAAAGAAGAATGTCAGTGCGTCTCACATTTTGCACATGCAAAGATGATATGACTGATGTGTCTTTCTGTAGTTTTGTACGAAACGGGGAATGGCGAAAGAAAGGGATGTGATGGGTCGGAGTTCGTGACTTCCAGCCGCACAGGGCGCTGCGGATGCAGTTTCGAAAGTTGAGAATTTGTTCTAGAGCGGGTCTGGAACCCAGATTTGCCCCTTCTCATGGATGGCTGGCTTAACCACTTCGGCAATCCGCACACAATCCCTGACTGACTCAGATTTCCAACTTACCGCAAGCTGCAATACAGCGTCCCTTTTGTATTAACCTAGGCATGTCCGAAAGAACAGATACCATCTTCATATATAGAGAGTTAAGGCTCACAGGCCATTTGACCATCTTCTTCTGTGCGGATGCACAAACAGTCCCGAAGTCTGGCGGGAATCGGCAGTAAAGCTGAGGGTAATGAGTATGATGGGCAGGAGCACTATGAATGTAGTGTGGGACAATAAGTTGCGACTGTGGGTCTTACGGGAGGCGTGCCACAGATAAATCCCTGCAGTCGCACTACTCTCTGTGTCCTCGTTGGGTCAGATGGAAAGAGCGTCTGTTATGTAAGCAGGGGATCCTGGGTTCGAGTCCCGGTCGGGGCACTCATTTTCAACTGTCCCCGTTAACTTATATCAACGCCTGTATGCAGCTAAGGGTATTCATTTCATTGTAATTTCATTCTAACGAGCTGCATGGTCACCGATGGTATCTGCTCTTTCGGACACGTCTGAAACAAGAGAATATATAAGGCTCACTGGCCATTTGACCATCTTCTCCTGTGCGGATGCACAAACATTGTAAGAACTTTTTCGATTTCCTCTGTTCATCCTATCTGATAAGGATCAACTACCGTACAACGATACTCTACCAAAAGACGGTCAATGTAGTGCATGCAGTCGCATTAGTGGATTTATTGCATCTTCTAAGTGTCCTGCCAATAAAATGCAGTCTTTGATTTGCCTTCCCCACTACATTAGCTATGTGATCGATGCATTTCACCCCTAGGCATTTAACGGAATGGTTTGATTCATCGTGTAACCGAAATTTAATAGATTCGTTTTGGTACATACGTGAATGACATCATGCTTTTGGTTAATTAGAGTCAACTGCTACTTTTGGCACCATACAAATATCTCGTCCAAATCATGTAGCCGTTTCTTTCACCTTCCGATGAAATTACTAGAGGGTAAGCGACAGCATCATCAGCAAAAAATCTATGAGGGCTTCTGAGATTGTCTCCTAAATCTAGATTACTGAAGTGTTATGTGTAACTGTGTCTGAAGAATTCTTATTATTTACATTTAGACCTATTAAACAGTCATTCGTATAAATCAGCTTGTTTTATTCCAATCTGTGACCACAAAAAACATTGTTCTCAAACTATCGATTTAATTTAGTGGTGGCCATCTTCAGTTCTGTTTGAAACATATCCGGATACAGTGATGCTAGAGCGGTATCTTTAGGATTTATTATTTTAGGATATGTTTTGAACAGATTTGTAGACGGTCATCACTGACCAAAACGATAGTTAAAGGATAAAACATTTTTGTGATCACAGAGTGAAATAAAAGAAAGAAAGAAAGAGTGGAATAAAAGATACACTTTCCGGGTCATCGTTTGTATTCGTAACTCTGTAGCAGCTTGTGAAATTCAGTTGTCTGTTAATTAAAGCAACTAGTAAGAGTTCAACATATTTAAATTTCTATCGATTTAGGTACTCCCACGAACTTCATCAAAGAGTTGATTCACAGAGTGCACATTTAAAGATTTCCAGTTCCGACGAGTTTCTTATGAATACCTCTGGGTACTAGCACGCCTGGGAGAAAGGATACCGGTAGAATGGTTGCCCATAGACACTCAGCTCAACAGAGAGGTACAGAGTAGTGTGTCCTAGAGTCCCATGCATGAAGGCACGCTAACTGCCCATCAAAACTGAAAATGTTATTAGGCAGTGAGAACAACTGGATCCTCTCTAACGTACAAAGCCGTTGAAGGTTTTTGGCCAGTTAGAACTGTGTCCTATAAGAGGAATCAACCCTGGACTCTTGCCATCACGGCTTTACAACCCAGTGAAATATGGCATCCCGGCTATTACACAAGTTGAAAATATGGTCACTATTTTTTTATAAACTTAAATTTGCCATATTTCGTGACAGTACCTTTCCCATTAGACGTTTGCAAGCAAATATAAGTCTTGGCTTCAGTTGTCTAAGTATGATTCCACAATGCATCGTTGTCGGCTGCAGAAAATGACGTGGTTCAGCGTGTTTCTCTTATTTTGGTGTTTCAAATACAGTTTCTTCAAATGTAGTTTCTTCTTTTTAGTTAATACAAATATAATAGTAACATAATTCAAAATTATTTATGACGGCGACCTTCACATTGTTCTTCCGTCAACACACACCAAGAGTTAGCTTCCGACTCGGACTGACTATAGTCAAAGACTATTCCAACGTAACAGATATTTTACACAATCAGTTTCTTTGCTATTCTTCGATACATTTTCTAATAGTAATCAATATGCTTTTACTCTCAAAAACAGAAGTAAATTAACATATAATAAGACAAATTATAATAAATTCTGACAAAAATATAAGAAAACATTTTCAATTCAGTATCGACAAATACGGTAAAAAAAATAACATCTCCCAGATCCATTACAACTGCTCCCCAGGGCTTTTGTTGTTATGGACATATACAACAAAATCCCGACAACACTCAGTGATGGATCTGTATTACACAATTAGTACATTAATCATGCAGTCTGATAACCTCTTCCAAATTTGGACTCTTTGAATCTGTGGACTTGTTACTGGCTGTTGTTGCAATGATACTTCCCCATCAATCCCATACACAAAAATTTCAAGTAAAGAAATTATTTAACATGACAAATATACATGGTATAAAACATACATGAGAAATATTCTAACATACAGCATACAGATTGAAAATAATAGAAAGGTAAAACTCATTTCCTAGAATAAGATTTAATTTTTTAAAAAAATATTAATGTTAATTTCATTATGCTTACATATTGTACAGTAAAAATGATACTGGACATATATAGTGTAATGTGTTTTTCTCTATATTTGCCTTTTATATATATATTTTTTTTAACTTCAGATTTTTTTTAATTTTTATATTTTTTTATTAGTAATGTTTTTTTTTGGTTTTTTGTATATTTTTTTGCTTATGATTTTCTTTTTAAATTTTTTTTACTCATGTTTTTTTTATTTTGTATTTTTTTTTTATGATTTTCTTCTTTTAGTACAGCTAAAGATACATCAGTATTATCTAAATTTTTTGCAATTATTTATGTATACTTTCCTCTCTACTACAATATTACTACAAGTCACATTCTTGTGAAGAGTACTTTTGCTCCCCACAACATCAGTATAAACAACAATAAACTGAAACTTCCTGGCAGATTAAAACTGTGTGCCCGACCGAGACTCGAACTCGGGACCTTTGCCTTTCGCGGGCAAGTGCTCTACCAACTGAGCTACCGAAGCACGACTCACGTCCGGTACTCACAGCTTTACTTCTACCAGTACCTCGTCTCCTACCTTCCAAACTTTACAGAAGCTCTCCTGCGAGACATGCAGAACTAGCACTCCTGAAAGAAAGGATATTGCGGAGACATGGCTTAGCCACAGCCTGGGGGATGTTTCCAGAATGAGATTTTCACTCTGCAGCGGAGTGTGCGCTGATATGAAACTTCCTGGCAGATTAAAACTGTGTGCCCGACCGAGACTCGAACTCGGGACCTTTGCCTTTCGCGGGCAAGTGCTCTACCAACTGAGCTACCGAAGCACGACTCACGTCCGGTACTCACAGCTTTACTTCTACCAGTACCTCGTCTCCTACCTTCCAAACTTTACAGAAGCTCTCCTGCGAGACATGCAGAACTAGCACTCCTGAAAGAAAGGATATATCCTTTCTTTCAGGAGTGCTAGTTCTGCATGTCTCGCAGGAGAGCTTCTGTAAAGTTTGGAAGGTAGGAGACGAGGTACTGGTAGAAGTAAAGCTGTGAGTACCGGACGTGAGTCGTGCTTCGGTAGCTCAGTTGGTAGAGCACTTGCCCGCGAAAGGCAAAGGTCCCGAGTTCGAGTCTCGGTCGGGCACACAGTTTTAATCTGCCAGGAAGTTTCATATCAACGCACACTCCGCTGCAGAGTGAAAATCTCATTCTGGAAACATCCCCCAGGCTGTGGCTAAGCCATGTCTCCGCAATATCCTTTCTTTCAGGAGTGCTAGTTCTGCATGTCTCGCAGGAGAGCTTCTGTAAAGTTTGGAAGGTAGGAGACGAGGTACTGGTAGAAGTAA
This sequence comes from Schistocerca serialis cubense, assembly GCF_023864345.2. Lineage (NCBI taxonomy): Eukaryota > Metazoa > Arthropoda > Insecta > Orthoptera > Acrididae > Schistocerca > Schistocerca serialis. The sequence continues at coordinate 462,806,658 of NC_064644.1, read as the reverse complement.
AGCTGTGAGTACCGGACGTGAGTCGTGCTTCGGTAGCTCAGTTGGTAGAGCACTTGCCCGCGAAAGGCAAAGGTCCCGAGTTCGAGTCTCGGTCGGGCACACAGTTTTAATCTGCCAGGAAGTTTCATATCAGCGCACACTCCGCTGCAGAGTGAAAATCTCATTCTGGAAACATCCCCCAGGCTGTGGCTAAGCCATGTCTCCGCAATATCCTTTCTTTCAGGAGTGCTAGTTCTGCATGTCTCGCAGGAGAGCTTCTGTAAAGTTTGGAAGGTAGGAGACGAGGTACTGGTAGAAGTAAAGCTGTGAGTACCGGACGTGAGTCGTGCTTCGGTAGCTCAGCTGGTAGAGCACTTGCCCGCGAAAGGCAAAGGTCCCGAGTTCGAGTCTCGGTCGGGCACACAGTTTTAATCTGCCAGGAAGTTTCATATCAGCGCACACTCCGCTGCAGAGTGAAAATCTCATTCTGGGAACAATAAACTGCTCATATATCATGGTATATATATTGGTTTTGAAACTTATACCTTTGCATGCATGTCCCCACATGCATGCCTTCACCCACAGGGAAGACTTAGCTTCCAAAAGTAGAAAAATTCAGTAATGCTCACTAGGGAGACTTTTTTTGTAAAAAAGTAAAAATAAATCTTTCTCTCATTCTTTGTTACATCAGTGTTTTTTCATCAGTTTCAATTAACATGTGACTTCAAATTATTAATTTATACATGCAAATATACATACTTGGTTGTACAGGTAGTTTTGTTCTAACAAGCATATTCCAGTGGAGGACTTTTGTTTTAGATGATAATAGAGTATTTAAATTTTGAAATTATGATTTCTGTTTATACAGTTTTAAAGAGATAACATTCCTAAGACCAAATAATTTCTTTGACTTAGGATACACCAAACGATAAGCATTAGGGTGTGGATTTTCTATGACTTCAAAAGGCCCAATATAGATATCAAAGAATTTTTTAATTTCTGAAGTTAACATTTTTGATTTTTCATGAGATTTGACCAGAACAAGATCCCCAATTTTAAAAGTGGTTAATGTTACCCTACTGTTATGTCTTTTATTCCTCTTTTCCCCTTGTTTCCTCATAGTTTCCCTGACAATATCTTCTCTCTCTTGCATAGTTAAAGGTGTACATTTAGGAAATTCAATAAGTTCTGATATAAGTTTGGAGGTCTAATATTAAACATAATTTCATATGGTGAAAATCCTGTGGAACTATGTTGTAGGCTATTCATAATATCTTCAAAATTTCGAATGTGCTCAAACCAAGTTGGATGTTTATGGCTACAATAGGTTCTACAAAGTCTCCCAATTTCCCTCATATATCTTCTGCAGGATTGGTTGACGGAGAATAAACAGATATAAGTATATGCTTCAATTTTGATTTTTCAATAAACTTTTTCCAAATTTTTGAGGTGAACTGTGAACCATTATCTGATAATATAGCTTTTGGTTTACCCACCTGTGCGAAATAATCTCTTTCAATTTTTATTATAATTTCATGGCTAGTAGCTTTTTTCACTGGATATAGTTTAATTAATTTTGAAAATACATCTACCGTAACAAATATGTAACAGTGACCACCTTTACTCTTTGGTAACATTCCATATAAGTCCACTGTGATAAGATCTAAAGGTTTTTCCGGAATAATGTTTTGCATCTCTCCACCACGTCTTTGATTGCTCACTTTAACTCTCTGACATTTGTCACAGGTTACCAATTCTTTTCTTACCTTCTTTCCAATATTGTAAAAATAAACATTTTCTTGTATCTTTTGAATGCACTTCTGTATCCCACAATGACCAAAACTTTCATGTATGTAAATGATCAGCTTTTCAGCATCTGCCTCTGGCCAACATAGTTTCCAATTATCAGAATCTACATCTGTTCTCCAAAATAAAATCCCCTTATGTAATTTGTAAAATTTATCAAGTTTCTCATACCCCTTCTTGCCTAAACATTCTTTGATTAATTTCCAACTCTGATCCAAATTTTGATTTTTTCTAATTTTGTTACACATAGCTCTAATTGTTTTCTCATTTTCCACCCCTTTCAAGTATCTAATTTTAAATTGCTTTTCCTCCTCTTGTTCAAAAATCTCCTTTTCTCCCCCAATTGGTAACCTTGAAAGTGAATCAGCTACTACATTCTCAGAACCTTTTATGTGTTTGATTTCAAAGTCAAACTGTTGCAGAAAAATTGCCCATCCGGTCAATCTACTGTGGTATAATTTGCACTCTTGTAAGTAACTCAAAGCCTTGTGATCCGAAAATACTATGGTTTTATGTCCAATAAGGTAAATTCTAAATTTTGTAAAAGCCCAATGAATTGCCAAAAGTTCCTTCTCTGTTACTGTATAATTTTTCTCATGCTTGAGTAACATTCTGCTTGCAAATGCTATGGTACAATGTATCTTAACTCCATTCTCTACTCTTTCTTGAAATAACTCTGCTCCAAGCCCATAATTACTGCTATCAGTGTTCAAACAAAATGGTAAATTAAAATCAGGTCTGTGTAATAAGTGTTGCTTCTTCAACTCTTGCTAAATTTTATCAAACTCTTCCTGACAACTTTTATCCCAAACCCAAACAGTGTTTTTCTTAAGTAACTGACTTAAACATGGTGCATTCAGACTCTGATCACTTATATGTTTTCGGTAATAACCGCATAACCCAAAGAACGACTTTAATTGTTTTTTAGTCTTAGGAATAGGAATTTCTGAAATTGCTTTAATTTTTTCTGGATCTGCCAAAATTTCCTTGTCTGTGACAACATGACCCAAAAATTTTAATTCAGAAACTGCAAATTTACATTTCTCTAATTTAAATGTCATCCCCCCTTTTCTAAGTTTTTCACAAACTGACTTCAAAATCAAAAAATGTTCCTCCCAATTTTTCCCTGTAACCAAAATGTCATCTACATAGATTATCAGTTTAGACGCAAGTTCTTGCCCCAGTACATGATCCAAAGCTCTTATAAATTCGGAAACAGAAGAATTTAACCCAAATGGCACAACACAATATTGGTAACTCTTGCCATTGTACAAGAAAGCAGTATATTTTCTAGAATTAACCGAAAGTGGTACTTGATGAAAACCCGAAGTTAGATCCAAACTTGACATATATTTTATATCTGTAAATTTATAGAGTAACTCATCAATATTTTCAGGATGGTCTGTCTGTCTGAACAAAATTTTGTTTAAGTGTCTAGAGTCCAAAACCAATCTTACTCCACCATCTTTTTTCGAAACTACTACTAGAAGATTATTATATGCACTGATACTCCTTTCTATTATATTACATCCTTCCATCTTTTTCAGCTCTTTCTCAACAGCAGGTCTTTTTGATATTGCAATAGTGTATGGTTTTATGAAAAATGGTTCATGAGGTTTTACCTGAAGCTCACACTGGTAACCCTTTACACTACCAGGTATGTCACTAAAAACATCACTGTATTCCCACAGCAGATTTTCTAACTGCTATTTTTGCTCCCCAGATACATTTTGTGTTTCTGAAATTTTCAAATTTACTAAATTCCCAAATTCAACTTCATCAGTAACAAATCTATGAATTTCAATATTCTCCAATCTATTTTCTTTTAGTAAATTAATACTGTCAAAATTTCCATTACTCTGATCACCAAGTGTGTTCACAAAATTTGTCTGAATGTATTCCCTTTCACTAGTTTCTATCAAAAGTTTTCTTCCAACGCAATCAAATGCTGTATTTACTTTTACTATGCAATTCATACCCAAAAGAAAATCCTCATTAAATTCCTGAATTACAAAACATCTATGTGTGAACAACTTGCCTTCAATTAAAAATGTCACTAAAGCCTGGCTTTTTACCAGTTTACTGCTCTTCCCAGTAGCACCTTTTATCTCTACCCCAACAACTGGCAGTTCAACATAATCTTTCCCCACTTTCAATTTCTTGCTTAACCTTTCAGATATTCCCGAGATCTCACTTCCTGTATCGATTAAACATTTACCAATCCATGACCCAATTTGAACTTTTATATAAGGACTGCAAAATTGATCACTTTTCTCAGAACCTGTATCCTCATGTAATAACTGTATCCTCATGTAATAAATCACTTTCAATTTCCCCAAACCTATACTTATCAGAATCATATGGTATACCATTATATGTATTATTTGTCACAGTTATAAAATTTGCACAAGATACAAAATTGTCATTAGTACTCTCTATTATCTCAAATAGCCAAGAATTTTCATCCAAATCACATTGTATACTATTGAAGTACTTATCCTTCAGCTTTTCAAAAATAAAATATCTCATCTTTTTCCACCTCTTAGGACATACAGTTTCATATACATTAATAAGCATCTTTCTAAAGTTCTTATCAAAAGAAATAGTTTCACTGTTCAGCCATATATTCATAAGAAATGTGTGTGTATCATTAGTATCTATAAAAGTTTCACTTAGGTAAGAAGTTATACATGTGTCATCGTTATTTGTGTAGTCAGATTCTTTACCAGCAACATCTAAATTCACACTTTTACATACACCCAGATTGCGAGTATTATTCATCCTGGTAACATCCCTGGGAATTTCTATAATATTCTCACTATTTAATCCATTTTCAACCATGTGTATACCCAACTCCCTATTTAAATTAATGAAATACCTTTCCTCAACATCATCATCAATACCATTACCATCATTATCAACTTTATCAACAACATCATTATCATTACACATATTCAGGTCATACACATTCAAATTATCCCCCGAAATATTATTTCCCCTTTCTAAAGTTACCAGATCCCTTTCACCAACATTTTCATTCTCACAGCATGCATTCTCTCTTTCATTCACACACATCTCTGAACTACTGCAAATTACATCATCCGACAAAGTGTTTTTCTTTTCTGCCCAAGTGTAAAACTCTGTTAAATTAAATGAATCACAATTACTTTTATCTACTGTATGTTCTTGTGTATTGAAAATGTTATCTTTATCATTATTATTTTCCTCTTGAAATTTCTTCAATAAGTAACAACTAATGACCTCATGTGATAGCATAGGTTTGGAACTGACCTGTTTGGGTTTATGATAGTCACATCCATTGGTCCTTTCATCATGCTCAGCTTCAACCTCAACCTTGCGGACCTTCAAGGGGGCGTCTACTCGTTTTTTATTTCCGGTTCGTTCGTAGTTTCTATTGTACTGACCTCTATCAAAATTTCTGTGATTTTGATCCCTAAAGTGTTCTCTATTTTGTTGATTATTAACGCGAAAATGTTGTTGTTGTTTTGGATAAAAATTATGGTCCTTCTTTTCAAAATTGTTATATCCCCCTGAATTTTGACTGACACCATGATAATTGTTTTGTTCCCTTTTTTGAAAGTTATCATTTCCCCAATTTTGACCATTACCTTTCTGAGTAAACCCACTGTGTCTTCTTGTTGTTACCCTATCCAACTTTTCAATATAATTGAGAAACTGCTCTACATTACTATCAGGACAATGAACTAAACTCAACTGCATTGCTGATGGCAATCTTCTCTTTAAGGTATCAATTTTGATCAAGTCATCCAAAGGTTTTGTTAAATGAATAAGTTTTTGAAGTTCACTTTTGCAAAATTGTTTCATGTTCCCATCTGATTCCCTATAGTTTCGCCCATTCAAAAATTCACTTTTGATTCTAGTTTGTTTAAGATCATCCCAAAATTTTTCCAAAAATTTTGATTCAAATTCTGAAAAGGTCATCCCAAAAGTTACAATCTGGTTTGCCCAAGTCAAAGCTTCCCCTTCCAATAATTTTTTCACAAATTTAATTTTTATTTCATCTGGTGAGTGAGGTAAAAAACAATCCTTACAATACTGCATAAAATCAATGGGATGTAAGGGTCCATCTACCGAAAAGTGCTTCACTGGAATATTGGATATAAGATTACACGTGTTGACATTGTAATTTTTGCTTTGAAATTCAATGTCAAAACTTTCAATTTTTTCGTTAAGTTCTTTGACAGATTTTTTGTTTTCTAAATCATTGCATTCCACTTTTTCTTCTAAAGTAACCAAACGATTGTCAGTTTCTTGTTGTACATTTTTAACTAAAACTTTTGTATTCTCATCCAAATTTTTAATTTCCCCTTTTATCTCATTAAAATCAATTAAATTTCTTTCCCTATCTACCAGTAACTCATTTTTTACAGTATTAATTTCACCGCTCAATTTAACATCAATTTCATTTACTTTTGCTTCCACAGATTCAATTTTTTCCTCAATATTGCCAACTCTGTTCGAAAGCTCACCCACTTGGGTATTGACTGCTTGGACTTGCAACAAAATGTTATCAATTTTTTCATCCCAGTATGTCTTATTGTCGTCAAATGATTGTTTAATTTCTTTCGTGAAAATTACAAGAAAACTTTTTAAATCAAATTGATCGATTCTTTGTGTTTCATTTAACCTGTCCTGATGTTTGAAGTCTATTAAATTACTACTTTCTACTTTAGGCACAATACTCTCGAAAATCTCATAAATCATTGTGAAGAACAAAAATTTATACACAACAATATAAAACAAGATAAAAATATTGTTTTAACAAAATACGAGGGTTTCGTGACTTATCTGGAACACTCTTCTACTGTTACAAAACCACGTTTTCCATCCATGTGATTGTTGACCAAAATTCTTGAAGTATTTTCTTCTGTCGAAAATTATATTTTTTGCCGAAACATTTCTTCTCCAAAACTTTTACTTCCCGATGAACACAAACACTGTAACACACATTCTGAAGAAACTGGTATTAACACACAAAAATTTTCTTCCTCGTAGCACTGTTGAAAATCTCGTGAACACAATATCCCGGCTACAGTCCCCAGTTGAAATATGGCATCCCGGCTATTACACAAGTTGAAAATATGGTCACTATTTTTTTATAAACTTAAATTTGCCATATTTCGTGACAGTACCTTTTCCATTAGACGTTTGCAAGCAAATATAAGTCTTGGCTTCAGTTGTCTAAGTATGATTCCACAATGCATCGTTGTCGGCTGCAGAAAATGACGTGGTTCAGCGTGTTTCTCTCATTTTGGTGTTTCAAATACAGTTTCTTCAAATGTAGTTTCTTCTTTTTAGTTAATACAAAAATAATAGTAACATAATTCAAAATTATTTATGACGGCGACCTTCACATTGTTCTTCCGTCAACACACACCAAGAGTTAGCTTCCGACTCGGACTGACTATAGTCAAAGACTACTCCAACGTCAAAGATATTTTACACAATCAGTTTCTTTGCTATTCTTCGATACATTTCCTAATAGTAATAAATATGCTTTTACTCTAAAAAACAGAAGTAAATTAACATATAATAAGACAAATTATAATAAATTCTGACAAAAATATAAGAAAACATTTTCAATTCAGTATCGACAAATACGGTAAAAAAAATAACATCTCCCAGATCCATTACACCAGCTAACCAATTACTCCTGACGGTCCGCCTCGTGGTATCAGTCTGGCAATAATGCTCATCTAGTCACCCGGTCCTTCAGCGTACGTTGCTAGCACACTGGTGGACCACAGTCATTTGTTCCATTGTTTTCAAGTGTGCATCCATTACATCATTACTTGTTTTTCTAATACTCGGCTGCCCAAACTCCACCCATTGTCAAAGTAAGTCGTTGACTGCCTTCTGAGCAGGAAAGCGTGAGTTTATATTGCTTGAGATGCCATAAGCCAACTGTCGCCGTGGCTGGCCTACGTTCTCCGTATGGACGAATTTATATGTTCAGGACATTGAAGGGAAATGAGTTAGTAACGTAGTTTTAAAACAACGATATTCAGCAATAGTTCGAGTGCACATTCGTAGTGTTGACCCAGATGAAAAAAAATGATCAAATTCTGGCGGCACTTGACCTCTATTCATAAGAATGCTACCATGGAACGGGAGAAGAATGGATGACTGACGTTTTTGAAAGTTCTAGTTCGATGGAAGAGGGATGAGTCTCTGGCGCATTACGTGCCCTGTAGGCCTATCCCATCACATCACAGTCATCGAGCTGTCACCATGTGTGAGAGGCCATCAGCGTCCTTGGAACTCTGGTTCACAGAGGGCAGGTATCGTCTGTATCCGACAGCCGCCAGAACAAGCTAATATACAAAACTGCATAACAGTGTACACGCCGTTGCAGTGTTAAGGAACCTATCTACACGCAGCTGAATTCTGCTACGTGAAACAGAGCACTAACTAATGGTAGCTTAAGGCACAGTGTGCAGGCTTACGAGGGAAGGAGGTGATCCAAATCCGATTCGAATCTGCGTACCGGATTCACGTCGTCTGGTACTGTTCACCCCGAGGTCGGAGTTTGGCCAGTTTCCCTCGCTCTTTTAGTGAAAAGGCATGCTGTTTTTTACGTTTCACCTCAGAAAACACGAACAACTAAGATATCACAAACACAGACACACAGTACAGAATGCTGCACTAGCGTGCTTCAAGCGTCTACCTATTTGTATACAATGTCTTTGACATGGACTGCAGCGTCGGTTTTCAGATTTATTCACCCGTATACAAATTAACACATAGTTTTAAAGTTCAGAGGGTTACGGAATAATACAGCTTTCACAAGTTGGTAGAGAGTTCTACCCAAAGCTTAAATGGCCGAGTAGCAGCAAAACGAAATCGTACACACTGTTAATTATATGACAGGTATCCGTAGAAAGAACTAAAACGTTGTTTTGCTACGTAGTATAAGTATAGGGCTATTAAAACGTTAACGGAAAGAGGCAGAGAGAGAGAGAGAGAGACAGAGAGAGAGAGAGAGAAAGAAAGGGAGATAGGGAAAGCGAGTCTCCTTTTCTACGACTGTAATCTTGTGGGTCATCCTGTTCGGTGTATGAGGAAGAAACGCTTTCCGTGAACCCTCTTTCAGTCTCATTGTGAGAGCTGTAAGGCGGTCGAGGGCTCAGACGTGCGTCTCAGGTGGCAAAGGGGCCCTCTGGGAAATTTACCGGAAAGCGCTCGCTTCAGAAACCCATTACGTGGTCTCCCCTTACAAGATGTTTGCTTACCTTAGGTTTCGATCCCACCTAAGATCATAATGATTATTGGTGTTCTTCCAAGTATTGTGAAAGTGACTGTGAAGAACCTATAGCAAGCCAGAATATGACAATCATCTTACTTGAAAGTCCGTTGTCGTGCCCGACATATCTAAACATCATTATATTACTTATGTATGATATGACAGTTCTTTTTGTGTACTTTTCGTTCATCATTGTATCATGGCAGTTTGTACCGCCGTTGGCTTACTTTCTTTTCTGAACAAGTCAATGGTTATTACTGTGCTGAAATACATGGCTCACGTAATTGACGGAAGCCGGCCGCGGTGGTCTCGCGGTTCTAGGCGCGCAGTCCGGAACCGTGCGACTGCTACGGTCGCAGGTTCGAATCCAGCCTCGGGCATGGATGTGTGTGAAGTCCTTAGGTTAGTTAGGTTTAAGTAGTTCTAAGTTATAGGGGACTGATGACCTTAGAAGTTAAGTCCCATAGTGCTCAGAGCCATTTGAACCATTTTTAATTGACGGAATCGTGTAATCATGATTACTTAAACGGGCCTGTTGTAGTGTAACTTTCATGTATGTAACAAGGGAAACAAACGTCTCTTCCTCTATAATGGTGATAACCAGATTCCTCCTACCCAGAACATTTTTAAATTTGATGAACGCAGAATCGGCACAGTATTGTCGTAAGTGCTATGCTCTGATTTATGACCCGTATAAGTTAATAACATAAAGTTCGGGAAATGATGTCTTAAAACTCAAAAAGAAATATAGTGAATACACCAGTATTTGCTTTCAAGAGGATCTCCATTTGGCAAAGTGCTTTTTAGGAATGTTTATGAAGGTGCTTCTTCCTATCAGCGAAATTTTATTTTTGGAATGAATTCATTGACGTTATACCTCATTGAAATGTGATGGTAATAGCTGTTGACGTTATCCGTGATTGTTGCGTATCTCACTCCACATACAGCTGGTCGCAGCATGTCTACTCCATTATGGTTACTGGAGAAAAAAGAAAGAAGTGCAACTCTGCCAAACAATCGATGCAGTCTCAGCCTCTTTCAGTCGGTGTTGTCTTATCTGAAACTGTAAATAGATCTTCCGCTGGTCCATTTCTTCGTGAATTCTAAATTTCATTTGATTTTATGTCAACCTTAGAGTGAGTCATCCTTTTTGAACCAACATCGCTCGCGTGTGTCCTTCGTGTTTGTTGATGCAGCTGTTAAGGGTCGACATGAACGAGTCGCAACCTCAACAGTTGCTTTTCAGCCCGAAAGCATTTGAAGCGGCGCAACCAAAATTTTCTGGCAGAAATTCTTGTCCTGTGCACGTTCAGTTATTTCGCATTCGCCGCCGTTACCAATTTTCCAAATTTGTAAGCATACGTAATGGTAACGCAACGTTCTATACCGCTATGGCCTGAGTCTCCAAAAATAGATATGGTTCAAATGGCTCTGAGCACTACTGGACTTAACATCGGAGGTCATCAGTCCCCTAGGACTTAGAACTACTTAAACCTAACTAACCTAAGGACATCACACACATACACGCCCGAGGCAGGATGCGAACCTGCGACCGTAGCAGTCGCGCGGTTCCGGACTGAAGCGCCTAGAACCGCTCGGCCACCACGGCTGGCAAATATGTTTCATCTCACAGATTGATGTGTATCTGTACAAGCCGCCACTTCGTGAGTGAGTATGCATTATAAACACAGGATGCCATTTAGACACAATTATAAGAGTGTTTACCAATTTTTTTAGTTTTCTTGTAAGGTTGTTGTTCTAGTACTTTTCAGTCCGAAAACTAATATGATGCAACTATTTACGTTAATACATCAGTGCAAGTCTCTTCATTTCAGCTTAAGTACTGTAAATTCTGTGCACTGAAACTGCTTACTGGAGAGAAGCGTTCGTTTCTCTGTACAATTTTCGCGCCTTGCTTTATCCACTGTTGCCAGTTTAAGTATTCATTGATGTCTCAGGGTGCGTTCCATCAATCTATCCCCTCTTTAGGTTACACAGTGCCGTACATTTATTTTCTTCCCTATCTTATACGGTAGTTTTCATTAGTTACCACATATACCCATCTAATACTCACCATTCATCTGTAACTCCGCATCCTCCACATCTCAAAAGCTTTAGTTCTCTTCTTCTCTGTATTGTCTATTGCCGATGTGTCACTTTGATGCACTATACACTACACAGTAGACACAAGACAAATACTTGTAGAAAAGGCATCTTCATACATAACTACGTATTCAGTGTTAACATTTTTATTCAGAAAGCCTTTCTTGATATTTCCATTTTGTATTCTATATTACATATAATTCTACCATTGTCAATCATTATCTGTTCAAATAGCAGAGCTCGTCAACCAGTTTCAGTGCCCAAGTTCCTAGCCTACTTTCCTTAGCATTACTTGAATTAATTTGACTAGACTCCATGACCTTATTTTTTGATCTGACTTAACCTGGAAGAGCAACCGACAGGTGTCTTAGCCCCTTGTAGCCTGCACCGAAACTAGGCTTACTTTAGAGTCATCTTTCCTTTCTACTCTTGAAGTTTATGTAATTACTCTTTTAGATATCCTATCCACTCAACTTAACTGATCTTCTAAGTTACTTGAAAATGTGGATAAAACAGTGATTCACTGTTTTAGCTGCAGTCATCACCTGCACTAATATTACAGAGCCGCACATCCAGGGAGTGGACAAAAATATGAAAATACCACGAGAAATCCATTCTTGAACATAAACGCAGTTTCCAGAATGAGATTTTCACTCTGCAGCGGAGTGTCCGCTGATATGAAACTTCCTGGCAGATTAAAATTGTGTGCCCGACCGAGACTCGAACTCGGGAGTCTCGGTCGGGCACATAGTTTTAATCTCCTTGGAAGTTTCCTAAACGCAGTTGCTAGCCAAGCCAGCGGGCTGCTACGGTGTATTTGACCGCTAGCGAACTTGTAAACTGTCCTTAATACACGACAGTTGCAAAAGCTGTTGCAGAGCCGAATGTCACACTCGCGGACCACGTCACCACAAAAACAACATGATGACTACTCCAAAAGCAGAGAACTGCCGGGCGGATTGGAATTCGAAAATAATTCTTTAGTGATGCTAATGCCCCTAACAGGGAAACATGGTTTCGAAGACATTTAACCTGGGCTGCGGAACAATGGAAGAAAGTCATTTTGTTGGATGAGTCTTGTTGGCCGAATTTACGTCCCAAGAGTGAAAGATGATGGGGGTTCGGGGGGGTGGGGTTATTTCAGAAGCCATATAGTGATATTCCATCGGCCCCAAGGTAATTCTACAAGGTCACATTAGCGCCAAGAACTATGTGACCACTTTGGCTGATCGAGTGCTGTGTTCCAAAACGACACGTCGTCTGTACGCACAGCTCCCGGCCTGGTTTTGTGAGCACGAGGATGAACTGCTTATCTACCCTGGCAACAACGGTCACCAGATCTCGGTATTCTAGAGCCTTTATGGTCTACATTGGAGAGAGGAATGTGTGATTATTATCCATCATCGTCACCTGGACATGCAACTGTTTTGGAGGAAGAATGGTATAAGATTCGCTTAACCCGCCAGGTGAGCCGAGCGCGCTAACGCGCTGGTTCCTGGAATCGGGTAGGCGCGTTGGCCCCGGATCGAATCCGCCCGGCAGATTAACGACGAGGGCCGGTGTGCCGGCCTGCCTGGATGTGGTTTTTACGCGGTTTCCCCAGCCCCCTAGGTGAATACCAGTCTGATCTCCACGTCCCGCCTCAATTACACAGCTCGCAGACATCAGAACACTTTCGCACTAATCCATGGATTACACTAGTCGCAGACAGTTGGGGTACACTAATTCCTTCCCAGGGAGTACGGGGTAGCGGTAGGAAGGGCATCCGGCCACCCCTTCAACTAACACTGCCACATCCGATTAACCATGCCGACCCTGCGTCTCCGGGGGAAAATCGGTACAACCAAAAGAAAGAAAAGAAAGAAGAGAATGGTATAAGATTCGCTTGACAACCATACAGGATCTATATTCGTTCATACCGAGAAGACTCGAAAGCTGTTTTGAATGTCAACATTTATCCTACTTGGTATCATGCACGCTGTTGTGTTGCGCTTTTAATTGTTCCATATTTTTGTCCACCAACTGTAGCTTTTAATCTTGTAGGGGCATCTAGATACCGTCTCGTGAAATAGTGTGCTACAACCAGGTAAATAATGACTGTGATGAAATAAACTGTCTCTCCTGTGTTACAAGATTGTCTGTAGTGAAGTTGACCAACCATCTTCACTTGATAGCGGCTGAAACATATTACCGTCAATATAAACAGGTAGTGAAATTTACAGTTCATGGTATACAACTGGAAACATCTTCTGCATAATCCTATAATGACTTCAATCTTGTTTTCGACATTCGCTAGTCTAATTAAGTACCCACACACATCCGTGATCAACAAACGGCTTCGCGTTTTAAAAACAGACCCTTCTTATGGAATGTTCCACTTGGTAAGCGTAACATATGAGGGTTCCAAAATACACTCCCGCAGCAGGAAGAAACTAATTAATCCCAGAATTAAAGAAGACAGGTGGTTAAAAGCGTGCGTATTACTCAACCATACGATTAATTAGTCATGAATGCATAATACGAACACGAATTATCTACAGAATCATGGAATGACTAGTAAAAGTCAATCTGTGGTTCTGGAGGAATTTAGGAATATTCGAGACAAAGCCGGCCGGTGTGGCAGAGCTGTTCTAGGCGCTTCACTCTGGAACCGCGCGACCGCTACGGTCGCAGGTTCGAATCCTCCCTCGGGCATGGATGTGTGTGATATTCTTAGGTTAGTTAGGTACAAATAGTTCTGAGTTCTAGGGACTGATGACCTTAGAATTTAAGTCCCATAGTGCTCAGAGCCATTTGAACCATTCGAGACAATACTGACCTACGACATATCTTAGTGATTACATTCAAGAAGCAAAAACCTTCATTTCTATATCGATGAAAAAGTTTCGAAATAGCTAAATGGCTATCCGCACATAAAACAGGGAGCAGTAGGTCGTATGCAACATATACAGAAACTAGCTTTCAGTCGAAGAATATGAAAGCGAGATAGTAGTTGAGAAGGACGGGAAAGGGCTGCATCCTGTCTCCCGTCTCATTCACTCTGTAGACAGAAGAAAATTCGAAATGTAGTTAACGTGAGGGGAAATAAAAAATAAAATAAAAACCTAAAGTTTTGGCGATAAGACTGTTTATTCTGTCGTAGCGTTGTGTAAAACATAGCATTGTGATATACACATACATTACTGGATAACCGCCCGAAAAGACGATGTGAACTTTCAAATTTATCGGGCCTGTTTTGGTAGGGAACTGAAAGATGAAAAATTTGAAGTAAAACCTTCATAGAGATATAATGTGACGTGAGTGAATCTAAAGGAAAGTCAAAATGACGAAATTAAAGTAATAAATATTTTTAAAATTTAATATTACCGTCACATTCTCTCCTTGTCAGACTAGAATACATGTAGATCTGCTGCAATATAAATACCGCGATGCTCCATGATGATACGAGAATAAACAAAATCCTAGGTCAGTAGACAACTATTACCGTGGCAGTAATCACGTTACGTTTTGTGGAAACCTAATACGAACTCTAAGACACACGCGCACTCACGAGATTGATTACCGCCGTCGATGCTGAATAGGGCACTCGAAGAGCAAGTGTGTGTAGCAGCGGGCCCGGGCGCCGGAAGTGCTGGCTGCTTCCGGCTGCCCGGAGCCCTCGACTCCAGCGCTGGAGCAGCAGCCGCCACTTCCGGCGGACAACGGAGCTTCACCTGAGGGCCGACACTCGTAGGGCGCCGCTCATAACACACAGGTCCGCTCTGATAAACCGCCCTCCACGGGGCTTCGGTCGGCCGCCAGCTTGTACTGCTTCAGGAAATTGGCCACCGGCGAAACTTCCCCTGCGCTCCAGATCTCGATGACTGACTACCTAAAACACGAGCGCACCTCCACCTACAAGGTTACGCCGGGGGATCATGCATATTTTCACAGTATACCGTGGCTCGTTACGCAGAAAATGCATGTACACACATCAAAAAAATTTTGCACCACCTCAGTTCCGGACCTTTACAGAAAATTGGAATAGAGATCAACATAAACATCACTTCCGCCTTTTTTATTGCTCATGAAAACCACACATTGCATGTTGTACCACCATACAACGAGACCGTCAGAAATGGTAGTAAAGATTGCTGTACACACCGGTACGTCTTATAACCAGTACCACGTCCTCTTGCATTGATGCATGCCTATATTCGTCGTGGCATACTATCCACAAGTTCATCAAGGCACATGGTCCTCATTGTCCCACTTCTCAACGGCGATTCGGCGTAGATCCCTCAGAATGGTTAAATGGTCACGTCGCCCATAAAGAGCCATTTTCAATCACAGCGTTTGGTGGGTCACGTCGTCTATAAACTCCCTTTTCAATCAATCCCAGGCATTTTCGATAGGGTTCATGTCTGGAGAATATGTTGGCCACTCTAGTCGGGCGATGTCGTTATCCTGAAGGAAGTCATTCACAAGATGTGCACAATAGGGTCGCGATTTGTCGTCCATAAAGACGAATGACTCGCCAATATGCTGCCGATATGGTTGCATTATCGGTCGGAGGATGGCATTCACGTATCGCACAGCCGTTACGACGCCTTCAGTGACGACCAACGGCGTACGTCGGCCCTACATAATGCGACCCGAAAACATCAGTGAACCACCAGATTCCTGCTCTCGCTGGGCAGTGTGTCTGAGGCGCTAAGCCTGACTGGGCTGCCTCTAAACACGTCTCCGACGATTGTCTAATTGAAGGCAAATGCGACACTCATGGGTGAAGAGAACGTGATGCCAATATCGAGCGGTCCATTCGGCATGTTGTTGGGCCCATCGTTATCGCGCTGCATGGCGTCGTGGTTGGAAAGATAGACCTCGCCATGCCGTCGGGAGTGAAGTCGCGCATCATGCAGCCTATTGCGCACAGTTTGAGTTGTAACACGACGTCCTGTGGCTACACGAAAAGCATTATTCAACATGGCGTTGCTGTCAGGGTTCCTCCGAGCCATAATCCGTGGGTAGCGGTCTTCCACTGCAGTAGTAGCACTTGGGCGGCCTGAGCGAGGCGTGTCATCGACAGTTCATGTCTCTCTGTATCTCCTCCATGTCTGAACAACATCGCTTTGGTTTTCTCCGAGAGGCCTCGGCAATTTCCTTGTAGAGAGCCCTTCCTGGCACAAAGTAACAATGTGGACGCGGTCGAACCGCGGTATTGACCGTCCAGGCATGGTTGAACTACAGACAACACGAGCCGTGTTCCTCCTTCCTGGTTGAACGACTGGAACTGATCGGCTGTCGGACCCCCTCTTTCTAATAGGCGCTGCTCATCCATGGTTGTTTCATCTTTAGGCGGGTTTAGTGACATATCTGAACATTCAAAGGGACTGTATCTGTGATACAATATCCACAGTCAACGTCTGTCTTCAGGAGTTCTGGGAACCGGGGTGATGCAAAACTTTTTTGACGTGTGCGGCTAGATTTATTACCCACTATTTGCCTTCGAATCTGTATCGCACTACTGATGTGTGTGTGAAATCTTATGGGACTTAACTGCTAACGTCATCAGTCCCTAAGCTTGCACACTACTTAACCTAAATTATCCTAAGGCCAAACACACACACCTATGCCAGAGGGAGGACTCGAACCTCCGCCGGGATCAGCCGCACAGTCCGTGATTGCAGCGCCTGAGACCGCTCGGCTAATCCCGCGCGGCGCACTACAGATACAGACAGGGGTTAGAATAAAATATGGAAACACCGCCGTAAATGCATGCTTGAACATAAATGCGGATGGCAGCCAGGTCTGCACGTAGCGCAGTTGTATTTGATCACGAACTACACCTAAAAATACATTTCCAGTAGCCGGCCGGGGTGGCCGAGCGGTTCTAGGCGCTACAGTCTGGAACCGCGTGACCGCTACGGTCGCAGGTTCGAATTCTGCCTCGGGCATGGATGTGTGTAATGTCCTTAGGTTAGTTAGTTTTAAGTAGTTCTAAGTTCTAGGGGACTGATGACCTCAGAAGTTAAGTCCCATAGTGCTCAGAGCCATTTGAACAATTTTAGAACATTTCAAGTATAAACCGTGCACAGAATAGTGCTGTGAGCAATTGTGAGTGCATTATGTCACAGCAATGTGAATTCGTACGTGGACAACATGCAGAAGCTCATATGGTGGATATTGCTGTAACGAAGGTAGACGAAGTGTTTGGTGTTGTAAAAGGGAACGTTACGGCTTATACGGCATACAGGAAAAGCGGAAAAACATCTTCCGCTAAGCCACAACACGGGCGAAATTGTTTGTTGAGTGATGGTGACAGACGCTAATTGAAGAGGACTTTCACAAAAAGTAAGACTACAGGAGCCGCAAAAGTCACTGGAGAACTGAATGTCACACTTGTGAATCATTTACCATCAAAATAGCACGAAGGGAGTTCCTTAATCAGGATGTTGCGTAGCGAGTAGGAATTCCAAAACCACTCATCAGTGATGCAAATCACTATAGAGTAACGGAAGAAAGTCATTTGGTCGGATGAGCCTTGTTACGCATTGTTTACATCTTCTGCTCGAGTTTATCTCCGAACAGTGAAACATGGAGGGGGTTCGGTGATAATGCGGGCAACCATATCATGATGATCTATGTGAATGGTGATGCTGTGTTTAGACGACAGCTCGCATCGTCCAATGAATTTTCGCATCTTCCTTGACCACCAAAGTCACTAGATCTCAAAATTATGGAGCCTTTGTTGTCTAATTTGGAGAGAAGCGTGCTTCATCGCTATCCACATCGTTCTTCGTTACCTGGAATGGACACTGTTTTGCCGGCAGCATGGCATAAGATTCCCTTGAAAACCGTACATAACCTTTATTAATCCACTCCAAGGGGACTGTAACCTGTTTCGAATGCCAACTGTCTTCCTGCATCGTATTATGCGTCGTAATTTGTTGGGGTTTTGGTGTTTCCACAGTTTTTTTCCATCCCCTGTATCTCCACAGCGATATGATCCGAGTGTGTTGTTGGAAACTTCATTCCCACTTTACGCTGCGCCCTCCAGCGTCAGTTCAGCTCAGTTCTGTCTCTGCTTTTCAGTTCCGGGAGTCGCAAAGTTTTGTACATGGCTGCACGTTCGGAGACCGTGAATAGTTACAATTGAAAGAAGACAGCACTCGGTCACTATTTTTAACGAATTAACCGGGTTTCAACACTGCTAGGAGTGTCTTCCTCAGAATTTAAATCAAAGAATGGTCTATAACATGGTCACTCAATTATGACTAAAAACGTATGATACAGAGTATAAGTACAGAATCATCGTGAAAGGCTGGCAGTACTTATATGTCATTTATAAAATAATAAATATGCCAAAAGGGCAATAGTCACAAAGATATTTAAGATAAAAAATTGGGATGGCGAGCCACTAAGGGCTGCTCGTTACTTACGCGGTTACAGGTTGCAAACGGACTGAGGTGCCCGCGTTAACAAATGCGGCCAGGTGAACATGGCACATGAAAACATCATTATGAAAATGTAGATAGGACTGAATGACAACTTGTAGAACGCAATATTGACGTGAATACAGCCAAGAGACATTTGATTATTAGAAAACATAGGACTGCCTTAGAAGGAAAAGAACATTTCGGCAACCTGCACAAGGAGACCCGAAGTCAGATATCGAGTAACGGCTTTATACCGTTGAAAAATTTTTTGTTACGTAGCTGTAGCTGTTTGTTAAAGATGAGGCTATCTTTTCGAGCAAGATGTTTGAAAATCTCTAATTCTTCAAGAATATCTAGTCTACGCCCTTTCTTTTCGGTCTGCAAAATGTTGCTATCGCAGTTGGCTTTAGGTGAATGAACTGTAATTAGAAGATGGTAGGCAAAAGACGAATTTTGGAGGGTAGTGCCATTTTTTCTTAGCAAGTGTTCTTTATATCTGGTAGTGAAGGCACGTCCAGTTTGTCCTATATAGTGAGAGGAGGAAGTATTGCAGACAATTTTGTATACACCAGAATTTTCTAAAGGGGAACGAATAGAATTTAAATTATGAATGAAATTTTTTTTCAAATTGTTATTAGTTGAAAAAGCAACGTTGCAATCGTGTTTCTTTCCAAGAATGCGTTGGATCTGATAAGATATAGGCCCCACGAAAGGAATAGAGAAATATTCTTTTGAGTTAGACTCGATAATAGAAGTACATAGCGTAGCAACTCTTTTAGCAGTTTTCGTTTTAAGGACGTCATCTACTATGTTAGATTCAAATGGCTCTGAGCACTATGGGACTTAACATCTGTGGTCATCATTCCCCTAGAACTTAGAACTACTTAAACCTAACTAACCTAAGGACATCACACAACACTCAGCCATCACGAGGCAGAGAAAATCCCTGACCCCGCCGGGAATCGAACCCGGGAACCCGGGCGTGGGAAGCGAGAACGCTACCACATGACCACGAGCTGCGGGCTTACTATGTTAGGTTTATACTCTTTGTTAACTGCTACTGTTTTAAGTAAATCGATTTCGTCGTTGAACTTTTCTTTAGAAAGTGGGATGGAAATGGCTCGGTGAACAGCAGAATGAAAGAAGGCTTTTTTATGCGAGTGTGGATGAGTAGAACATGCAGGAACGGTCTGGTCGATATATGTTACTTTACGAGAAATAATGAAAGAAATTTTATTTGTTTCTATGGTAAGCGTCAAGTCAAGAAAGTTTAATTGAAGGGCCTCATTTTCAAATTCGATAGTGAAAGAAATTTTCTTAACATCTGAGGTCATCAGTCCCCTAGAACTTAGAACTACTTAAACCTAACTAACCTAAGGACATCACACACATCCATGCACGAGGCAGGATTCGAACCTGCGGCCGTAGCGGTCGCGCGGTTCCAGACTGTAACGCCTAGAACCGCTCGACCACTCCAGCCGGATGAATAGGTTAAAAATACGATCAACACCGTCAGCGGGTCCTTTGTAGATGATAAGAATATCGTCAACGTATCTGGAATAAGAAAGAATGCCTAGTGATGCAGCTGGAAAACAATTAAAAACATTTTCTTCTTGGGAGTTGATGAAAATATCAGGAAGGATACCAGCTAACGGATTTCCCATAGCGAGACCGCCGGATTGCTGGTACAGATGTCCATTAAATTCGAAATAGTTGTACTTGACTACGACTGAGATGAGATTCATTAAGTCTGTGATTTGTTCATCTGAAATATCTTTTTTGAACCGACGTAAATTTATTTCTACAATCATAAGCGTTTCCTGTACGGGGACGTTAGTATAAAGATTTTTGATAGCGAAAGAAACTAACTTGGTGTCTGAACTGCATTCTAAATCTATTTGGGACGGAAAAATTGTTCACAAAATCGAATGATTTTCTCAGAGTTTCATGTAGACGTTTGGCCTCATTATGGGATGCACTATTCATACTATTAGATATCAAGCGTATCGGATGATTAGGTTCGAGGATTTTAAATTGAGACCGAAGTTTTGGGGGCTGAGGGTTCGTGCTAATGAGCATTTTCTTCTGAAACGGTTTCAGTAGGAAATTTGCGCTGTTGATGGCTGTCCGGACCTCTTTTTGTAAAACTGGAGTTGAAACCTGGTTAAATCGTTAAAAATAGTGACCGAGGGCTGTTTTCTTTCAATTATTTCCGCGAGTGTTACTTTCTTGTATGTTACCAGTGGTACACAGCAGTGTGGACAGGTTTGCAGATGAAAAACTCAACGATGCTCACCCCATACGTAATTACTCTGATTGCAATGAAAAAGCAGCACGATGACGCTGTACTGCAGTGTTACCACAGCGATAGCAATTACACTGAAGCGTCAATGAAACTGGTATTGACACACCTGGTATTCATATGCAGACATACACAAACAGACAGAATACTGTGCAGCTGTCGGCAACGCCTATAAAAGACAAGATGTGTCTGACGCAGTTGTCTGATCGATTACTACTACTACAATGGCAGATTATCAAGCTTTAAGTGAGCTTCCGCGTGGTGTTATAGTCGTCGCACGAGCGATGGGACGCAGCATCTCCGAGGTAGCGATGGTGTGGGAACTTTCTCATAAGACCATTTCACGAGTGAACAGTGAATATCAGCAATTCGGTAAAACATCAAATCTCCAACATCGGTGCTGCCGGAAAAAGATCCTGCAAGAACCGGACCAACGACGACTGAAGAGAATCGTTCAACTTGACAGAAGTGCAATCCTTACGCAGATTGCTGCAGATTTCAATGCTGGGCCATCAACAAGCGTCAGCTTGCGAACCATTCAAGTAAACATGATCGCTATTGGTTTTCGGAGCCGAATGCCCATTTGTGTAACCTTGATGACTGCACGACACAAGGCTTTACGCCTCGTCTGGGCCCGTCAACACTGACATTCGACTGTTGATGACTGTAAACATGTTTCCTGGTCGGACGAGTCTCGTTTCAAACTGTATCGACTGGATGGACGTGTACGGGTATGGAGACAATCTCGTGAATCCATGAACCCTGCATGTCAGCAGGGGGACTGTTCGAGCTGGTGGAGGCTCTGTAATGGTTTGGGCGTGTGCAGCTGGAGTGATGCGAGACCCCTGATACGTCTAGATACGACTCTGACAGGTGACACGTATGTAAGCGGCCTGTCTCATCACCTGCATCCGTTCATGTCGATTGTGCATTCCGACAGACTTCGGCAATTCCAACAGGACAATGGGATGCCCCACACGTCCAGAATTGCTACAGAGTGGCTCCAGGAACACTCTTCTGAGTTTAAACGCTTCTGCTCGTCACCAAACTCCCCAGAAATGAGCATTATTGAGCATATCTGGGATGCATTGCAATGTGCCATTCAGGAGATATCTCCACCTCCTTGTACTCTTATGGATTTATTGACAGCCCTGCAAGATTCATGGTGTCAATTCCCTCCAGCGCTACTTTAGACATTAGTCGAGTCCATGCTACGTCGTGTGGCTGAACTTCTGCTTGCTCACAGGGCCCTACACGATACTAGGCAGGTGTATCGGTTTCTTTGGCTCTTCAGTGTATATCGCTGTTGTTTTGTACCTGCCTGAGACTTGTCGCGCTACTCTGTGGTTGGCATTGAACATCTTGGTGACTGAATATTGCAGACTTTGTTCAAAGTGGTGACAAATTGCATAAACTATGATTAAGTTATTACTCTCTAACCGAATTCCATCATTACCTGATACCAAAATACCGGGAAAATATCCCTCAACAATATCCGAAATGGCATAGGCGGAGTCTGATTTCGTCTTGCAATTGATACGCAGTCACAAATGATGTTCTGTTAGCGATTATCAGTATCTAACAAACAAGAAATAGAATATTAGTGAAAACTGGGTGTCTTATCAAAGGGAAAACCGACACATTAGTACATATTGAGACGAAATAGTAGTAACCAACAACTTGGTTCGAACTGAAAGGACTTCGTGGTAAACCACCAAGAGCTGCTAGTAGTTTCAATAATCTTTGGAAGACAAACTGTCATTGGAGTATAACAGCCATAGGTAATGAAATACCATTACGAAACTTGGGCGATGGGTACCATTACATGTTACGCTTATTTTTATCGTCACATGAAGGAATATATGTCCCATTGATTTACAGAGGTAAAGTTCCACCAAACGTCCTGACGGTGTAGTTGTTCAGGGTGCTTGAAAAGGACGGGAAATTTGGCAACAGAGATAAATGGAAAACTACAATTACTTTACACTTATTTATTTATGTCAATGTTTAGTACAGATTATGCCATTACTGAATATCACACGCATTTTTGTTTCTTGAATATCACACCCATAAGAGAGCTCTCCCTCGGAGGGCACGTTAATGGAGCTAGAAACGTTACGCGTTGCTGGGCCCAACATTCTAAAAGGATTCCGGATATTTCCTCTCGTATTCTTGCTTTACGTTCTTCGGCAGTAGGAGGTCGAGTATGTTAAACGCCGCTCTTGAGGTGGCTACACAAGCAAAAAGTCACGCTCTCTCAGCTCAGGCGATCTTGGGGGCCATGCAGTGTCATCGTGCCTTAAACTGACACGGTTACAAAACAGTCGTCGCACAGCTCCCAACGACATCGGCGCCGCACTTGCCGTTGCTCCGTCATGTTGAGTCCAGCTGTTAGTAGGAAAATGGGGCAGATCAAGTGCAACAAATCTTTCCTGAATGGCAACACACCGAGATGCGGTGCAGTGGTGGCGTACCCATCGTCACCTTCAAAACAGTAGAGGATTATAACGCCACTGCATGACATGGCGCACCATACAGTAACCTTACTGCTGTGCAGCGGAGTCTGTTGTTGCAGATGTGGATTTTGCTGAGGCCACTAGCGCAAATTCTGTCTAGTGAAATATCCGCTGAGGTGGAAGTGAGCTTCGTCCGACATCCACAGATTGTTCATTAAATCGTTGTCGTCGTCGTGTACTTTTGTTAAATGCGTTCAGCATTTTGTCTACGCGTTAGCAGATCGTTAGATTCAAGTTGCTGAAACATCTGCAGATCGTACGGATGGAACATTAAATCCACTTTCAGTATTCGATGAACACACTGCGAGACTGTGCGTGACCTCGAATAGGGCACTATGGGCTTCTTCCAAAAACAGCTTACACAGCCCTTGAATTGTATCCCGTACGAACGGTTCGGTGTCTCCCTGCAGATTGCTTCTTCATTGCAAAACCCGTTGTTTCAAAATAGCGGACGCCCATGTTGACTGCAGCCACTAAAAGGACACGATAGTGCCGTCCGATGTTGAAATGACACCGAAATTCTCGACGCACGGACTCTACATTTCCATTCTTGTAACAGGCTCTTACCGCAAAAGTGCGCTACACACCGTTCCATTGCTCCACGTTTACTGTTTACTACGTGGCAAGACAGTGCCAGTAGCATTCGGTATGTCGTTCGACGCCAACTGCCCCGCAGTTTTGCCACAATAACTTCCAAAATTTCCCATTATTTTGAGTCACACCGTAGTTGTTCTAGTCTGTCCTACGAGCGATTTTATGGTCTGATACGCCATTGTATCTTGTGAGAGACTTCTCCGCATCCTACTGCACCCTACTTCCAATTGTTCTGCTTAATGTGTTGAAATCTTAGTCTCCCTCTACTGATTTTGTCTCCCAATCCCTACCCCACTCCCCATTTACAACCATTACCAAATTAACTATTTCTTAATGGTCAGTATGTATTCTATCAACTTATCCCCTGATTTTGTATCATAAAGTGTGTTCTTCTTGATGCGGCACCTCTTCCCTAGTTATTCGGTCAGTTCAGGTAATCTTCAAAATGCTTCTTTGGCAACTATTCAAACCATTTTCGATTCATGTCAACATATGTTCCAACTTGTTACTGACACAGTTACGATGCCATTTGGAAACCTTTAAATTTTATTTCTTCCTACGAAATTCAATTCGTTACCCAAATTTCTCCATTGTTTCCTTTACTATTTGCTCCATGTACATAGTCAATAACTGGGGAGTATGCTATAACTCCGTCTTACTCTATTCTCAGTTACAGATTCATTTTCAAGTTCTTAGACAGAACTTACTATGGTTCCAACGTTTCCTATCCTTTTGTTTGTGACACTGACAAATACACGTATAGCGAAAACAGACGTGGAGCGGTCGGGGATAGTGCAAAAGTAACACAAACGTGAGACACCATTAAGTTCGGCAGCACAAGGGAGAAAATATCAGTGCTCAGCTTTGCAGGTTGTGTGATGCACAATTAGAGGCTCTCTCTGTTGTCTGGATGCTATATGATAAATATTCATGCATTGCACTGCATAACCGAAACTGACCAATGTTTAAAGAGAGCCCCGTCGAGAATAATATCGAATATACCTCGGATGTAGTGTGTTGTTGTCTGTGATGCTGTTTTCCTCCCACGACTATATTCATTCAGCAAAAAAAAAAAAAAAAAACCTTTCAGTCACGAATCGTGATCGTTATTTCAATAAACGAGGCATTTCGTCGAACCCTGGGAGGCCATCTTCAGATGTTTGATCACTTTATATACAAAGACAAAACCGAAAAATTAAATACTGTTTCCAATAGTGGCGACATATTAGGAGTTTTTGAGAATGGTATGAGAATCCGTATTTATTTTCATACACACACTTTTCGTCTCACGAAACGTTTGGAAACAACATTCTAACAATTTAGATAATAGCCAAATGTTAAAGATGTTACATTTCCATATAAACACAGGTGTTGCTATTCCTAAGATGAGAGAAAGTGGTTACAATATCATTTATACATGGATTTCATTTGGAAAAAAAACATTTATGCAGACGTGAGAGGACATTATTTTATGAAACGATTTCATCTACTAAATACTTGTATCTTAAGAAAAAATAAAATTCCGAAAGTGGTGAAAAAAATTCTATTTGTACACATAAAATACTTTTATAAAAAGTTCTCTGTGTAACATTATTTGTAATTGTTCTAGCAGATGAAATTCTTTTTCTATTACTTTCTAGATAACGACCTAACTGTAGTCTGCACAGAAAATAATGCAGGAATATTGGAATACTATGGGATGAAAGAAGTATAGGTGGTAGAGTGTGTTGCAGTAGGTTTCTGTTAAATTTCTAATTGGCATCTGGTACTCATTATTGTAATGGCCAGGTCTAGAAAGTTTATGCCATACCTACTTGTTACCTAGTTATGAACATTATGTTTTCATGGAAGTAATTAAACAAATGGGTTAACTCACTAATATCTTCTTTTGTTTAATTGGTTAAAGTATCATCTCATATCTGCTGTAAGGCAGTAAATGATGTTTTGCGTGTATGGTAGTTGGAATTGAGAGTATTGGCTTCAAAGTTGTTTATAAATATTACAGCTAGGTACCCACATAGGTGTGATGTACCATGGCCATCACATTGCTTGTAGAGTTTATTGTTGATACACAACTAACAACTAATTATTTGTATTTAATTTCACGATGTGTTTCAGAGATGTGATTGGTAACAGTAAAATTATTGTTTTGATCGATGTCAATAACAGTCATGGTGAAACCTAACATGCATGAAACAAAACACCATGTTAATTAGTATCAGCATTCTATAGATCCATAAATCCTTGCTAAAGGCAAACAACTAGACATCCATGTACACACTCCATATGTACAGACACCAAAGAAAATGAAAACACACACACACACACACACACACACACACACACACACACACACACACACACACACAAACACATACACATACACACACACACACACACAAACACACACACACACACACACACGCACACACGCACACACGCACACTGCCCTCTCCTCCCCTTTGTATTTACCAAGAATTAATTATTTGCAGATTTCTATGACAGTACTTAAGTGAACAGATTGACTAGCTTGATGCACAAAACTCAAGAGATCCACCCAGAAAACAAAAACTTGTACCCACTCTCAGCTTGAGAGTGTCTGTGTCTGTTTACTTTAATAAGAGTATATGTATCTGCATTTAAATCATAGTAAGTGTGTTACTTCATCCACTGCTTTGATATAGCATGTTACAAATATAACCTTAACAAATCACAGCTGTGTAATAATCTTGGATACCCACATCTCTATCATAACCATAACTTTGCTCTCTGTCCATCTTTAACTAAGATCTATGCCTCTAAATTTCACCACTCCCCAATCTATCTCACACACACACACACATCACTACCGAAGTAGCACATTAATAAATAAGTAAATTCTTATATACACAATTTTCAATACCACTGTAAAAATAATTATTTCATAGGTTCTTTCCACTTTACATTTATGACAAGCCATTCAGATTATTAAAGGTATGCAATGTATTGAGTTATGTAAACTTGACAGAAATAATGTGTGACCACTAGAAATATTTACAGTTATATTTCTGACCATCTAAGCAACATATATTACCACTGTGCTATGTGACTTGTGCAAAATAGTGTCTGGTTTTATTAAATCTTCTTTGCACTTACTACATTCTATAAGCCATCAGTCCCTATTCGTAGCTAAGTGGTCAGCATGGTGGAATGCCATGCAGGAGGCCCCGGTTCGATTTCCGGCTATGTCAGAGATTTTCTCCACTTAGGGATTGGGTGTTTTCCTGTATCCATCATCATGATCGTGTCATCCTCATCGACATGCAAGTCACTGAAGTGGCGTCAACAAAAAAGACTTGCATCAGGCGACAGGTCAACCTACTGGGAGACTCTATCCACACGTCATTCCATTTCATTCGCCATCTGTAATCCATTCAGTGATTACAAAGTGTATGATGGTGAAAGTGGTGTAGCATCACTGTCTATGTAGCTTGTGACCATTGGGGGTATTTATAATTTTACATAGTTTCGTCCATGTTTTCTATTAGAATCCACAACAGAAGTATGAGACCTGTATAGAAATAGTGTTTTATTTTTATCTCCCAGTAGACAATGCCACAACTTACCCCAAAGACGAGGCCAACACGCACGTGTCATATTGATGCACGGAAATCAACCTGAAGAGGGATGTTTGAAACCTTAATTTGCGTCGTGGAAGCATATAAATTGTGACTGATGACAATGAATTTGTTCTTTCATTCAGTATCAATAGCAGTCATTTTAAAGCCATATCAAGAATGTTCACATTTAAAGTTCATGTGATCATAGCTAAGTATGTGGAACTAATGGCGATTCGACACACTCTCAGGAAAAGGAGTAAGCAATGTTCGTCATTATAGATTTGTGTCATTATTTCATTAAAGTGATTGCAGCTGCTAGCCCAAAAGAGTGCTACTTATTAATCAATGTATCACATGCTGATGACAGCGTCAGACTAGCTGCATACTTCATTTTACACTACCTAGCTATTAACGCCCCGGGTGTCACTGTATGTAAGTTTGCCATGCCTAAGAGACCAAACAAACAAAATAGAAGGTTTGAGGCTGTGCAACATTATACAAGCCAACAGAGCTTTATTTTGTTCATTTTTTTGGGAATATCTGCTTTAGAGAATCGTCTACTATGTAATTTGAATGTTAATCTGTCCTGTTTTGAGGAAATATAAGCAGAAAAAGTGATGTTAATTATCTGTCCAATGATTTTATTTCAAAGAAAAAGAAATGAATTATTTTTGCCATTGCTGAGTTTACTAATGATATGCTCTGCTAGCCATTAAAGTTGCTACACCACGAAGATGACGTGCTACAGACGCGAAGTTTAACCGACAGAAGGAAGATGCTGTGATATGCAAATAATTAGCATTTTAGAGCATTCACACAAGGTTGGCGCCGGTGGCGACACCTACAACGTGCAGACATGATGAAAGTTTCCAACCGATTTCTCATACACAAACAGCAATTGACCGGCGTTGCCTGGTGAAACGTTGTTGTAATGCCTCGTTTAAGGAGGAGAAATGGGTACCATCACCTTTCCGACTTTGATAAAGGTCGGATTGTAGCCTAACGCGATTGCGGTTTATCGTGTCGCGACATTGCTGCTCGCATTGCTCGAGATCCAATGACTGTTAGAGGAATATGAAATCGGTGGGTTCAGGAGGGTGATACGGAACGCCGTGTTGGATCGCAACGGCATCGTATCACTAGCAGTCGAGATGACAGGCATCTTATCTGCAGCCATGTCTCGATCCCTGAGTCAACAGATGGGTACGTTTGCAAGACAACAACCATCTGCATGAACAGTTCGATGACGTTTACAGCATCATGGACTATCAGCTCAGAGACCATGGCTGCGGTTACCCTTGACGCTGCATGACTGAAAGGAGCGCCTGCGATGGTGTAGTCAACGACGAACCTAGGTGCACGAAAGGCAAAACGTCATTTTTTCGGATGAATCCAGTTTCTGTTTACAGCGTCATGATGGTCGCACCCGTGTTTGGTGACATCGCGGTGAACTCACATTGGAAGCGTGTATTCGTCATCGCCGTACTGGCGTATCACCCTGCGTGATGATATGGGGAGCCATTGGTTACACGTCTCGGTCACCTCTTGTTCGCATTGACGGCACTTTGAACAGTGGACGTTATATTTCAGACGTGTGACGACCTGTGACTCTACCCTTCATTCGATCCCTGCCAAACCCTTCACTTCAGCAGGATAATGCACGACCACATCTTGCAGGTTCTGTACGGGCCTTTCTGGATACAGAAAATGTTCGACTGCTGCCCGGGCCAGCACATTCTCCTGATCTCTCACCAATTGAAAACGTCTGGTCAATGGTGGCCGAGCAAATGGCTCATCACAATTCCACAGTCACTACCCTTGATGAACTGTGGTATCGTGTTTAAGTTGCATGGGCAGCTGTACCTGTACCTGACATCCAAGCTCTGTTTGACTCAATGCCCAGGCGTCTCAAGGCCGTTATTACGGCCAGAGGTGGTTGTTCTGGGTACTGATTTCTCAGGATCTAACCATCCAAATTGCGTGAAAATGTAATCACATGTCAGTTCCAGTATAATATATTTGTCCAATGAATACCTGTTTATCATCTGCATTTCTTCCTGGTGTAGCAATTTTAATGGCAATTAGTGTACAATAACTTCTCTTAATTAATTTTCATCATATGCTTCAGAGGTGTGACTGGTAACAGTAAACTTGTTCCTTCTTTCGATGCCAATAGCAGCTATGGTAAAGCCTAAGCTGCATGAAACTAATTGTTTTCTTGTGTGCCATTGCAGGAGAGCACCCAGCAGCAATGCAGCACGGCGAGCTCGGAGGGGCAGCGACGAGGAGCGCGTCGTTGCTTCTTGCGGCATCGTTGACGGTTCTTCATGCGTTGGCCGCCGGCAGGTGATGCGGCCGCCGTTAACTGGGCAGTAGCGTCCTCGTACTGCGCATGCGCTGACAGTAGCTGGTGACGCGTTCACACACTGCGCACGCGCTAGCTGCCGACTGGTGACGTTCTCACCGGCGGCGCATGCGCCGGTCGCCAGCTGGTGACACTTTATTACCGCCGCACATATTCTGCGTGCCGACAGGTGATGCGTCAACCGACTGCGCATGCGTCCTGGGAGCGGAGCGTAGCATCGCCTCTGGGATATTCCACTTCTGTGACGCTACACGTATTTTACATTCCTTTTTGGGGTTCACACCTCGTGCGATGAGTAGAGCTTCACCCCTTTACATTTCCAGGGTGAGGATACACCAAAACACTGTACACATAGTGTGCTGGTCCATCACGATTGGACTGTTCAACACAAAATCAGAAACTTAAACAAAAATATAATCACCAGACATTATTTTAAAATTGTTTCACTTGGAAGTGTTGACTGCCATATATGGCGACACCATTACCGCAGGGAACTCCTATGGATTTAGAGAGACTGCTGTGGAGGGGTGACCTCTTCACTTCTCACATAAACGTTATGGGAAAACGTGCACCTCAAGTTGTGTCCCTATAATGTGGAGTGATGAGTGTTGTTATTTCAGTTACGATCTAGAATTTCATACTTGGCAGTCAGACATCAAAAGAGAATCATTAAGGCGTTGTGGTATATTGTTCTTGCGACTGTACGCTTGAGAATCTGTGATGTCGGTACCTGCGTAACGTCGTAAAGGAAGAAGACAAACCTAAAGTGCTCTCAGAGATTTAGCATGTTATGTCAAGAAGCGCCAGGGCGCCCCAGTAATTCATAATTCGCATGTTGCATCTACAATAGTGATTAGTTTTCTTTGGAAGTTATTCCTTAGCTGTAATGTCTAAGAGAGAGTATGATTTTGCAGAGTCTTGTTTTGTTACAATGGGAAAAATAGGTGAAGGCGTATAGCAAACAACCTAGTCTGGGTCTGTTGACAGAGAGACTGATTTGTACAACGTAATGGCGTAAAAATAAACGTATTTCTCCTTGGTTTGATGTTCAGATAACCTTTGGTTGTACACAAGATGTAATTAAACTCACTGTATTCTCTGTAAATTGTGAGAGGTATTAATAAATGTTTATATTATATGCTATGTTTCAACACACCATTATTTCAGACATGCCACCCCCCCCTCCCACCAAAAAAAAAAATAGTGTAATACTGCAATATACCTACATGCCCAAATTACATAGCATCCTGATTTCAAGCTATTGTTCAGTGTTCAGTGCAATTTACTCCTACAATATGTAGCAGTAAAGCAATCCATTCAAGATTAGTTCATGAAGCAGCTATTGGTTTTATTAGATTCAAACACAAATTCGTTCATATATACAGATCCATACACATAAATACAAGTGTAATGTGTACCAAAATTACTTAAAACACATAAACTCTCTCTCTCTCACACACACAGATAAGTGCGACAGAAAATAGCTGCAGATTACGGCAGCAGTACTTTGACAGAATGAATGGAGAAAAAACTACTGCCAATAATAATAACATTAGAATGAAATTATACTGTCATGTTACACAGTCAGTACAAGAAAATTACATAAAGACAGCTACTGCGGTGTAGTGGAAGCTATGAATTCGTAACAAGAAAATGGATGTAATAGACGATGAACAGCTACTACGGGAAGTACATTTCATGACAAAATATTTCATTAATATGCAGTATGACTTATCTGAGATAGAAGTATATGCAGCTATTATAAAATTACTGTACTGCATCTTAACTACTTTGATGTTAATTGCCCAATAAGCATCGGACGTATATCGCAGTGATTTTATGGAAAACCGTGCTAAAGGAGGAAACAATGTGGACGGAATAGTACAGGGCAAGATTTATTTCGACTGTTCACCACTCTGGGCATCATGCATATCAAAATGCTGATACATCATGTAAGAAGACAACAATATAACAATAACAAAAGTAAGTAACAATAACAAAAGTAAGTGTATGAAGTCTGGGTTGAATACGAAAAATAGATATTCTAATATAATAAAGATTTGTTCACCAAGGAAGGTATTTAGAATCCTGACATCTGTTCATCCATTAATGCAGTTATTCAGAAATTCCCGTTACAAACTTCAAGGACTTGTAGAGAGGAGTGAATACATAATATTTTGAATAGGATCCCACTGTTTCAATTCAGAGATTTAGGTCTTCTACTCCTGCTTGAGGAGTTGAATTAGGCGTGGCGCAGTACAGTTATCGAAAGGAAACATAACGAAACATCTGTTTATCACATAAGCACATTGGTTTGTACTAACACTTAAACATTATGTGTTAAAATTATTCAGAAACAAGAAAGAACGCAGCATATTGTACGAACATACTGTAATATTAAGTGTTAATACAAGAAAAATGTGCTTAAATGAAAATGGATGCTTCGTTATGTTTAATTTCGAATTGTTACCCGATTATTGTACTACGTCACCCCTTGTTCAATTGCTCAAGCAGAAGTGGATGAATTAAAAATATGAATTGAAACAGTCGTAAAACGGAAACGGTGCGTTGCCAGACATGGGTCCCTATTAGAATTATTATGTACTCACTCCCCTCAGCAAGCCCTAGAAGTCTGCATAGTCCTTGAAGTCTGCATAGAGAATTTCTGAACACCCCATATAATTAGTATTAGGTTAATGACAAGTTTACTCAGCTGTAAATGGTCGTGAAAAGACATGTATTCAAAAGTTTACAAACAATTTAAAATTTGTTTCATTTTCTTGTCATTTCTATGCTTGACTGCCGAGATAACAAATAAACAGCAATTCATTTGCATTTTCAAGTCAACTAAGCACGTCAGTAAAACATTTCTAAACGAATAACAACCACAAAACTGAATAAGCAATTTGCAGAATTTAAAAGTACAGGGAAAAATTTTTTCACTGAACGTCTTCCTCACTTCACTGACATCTTCCATTCTCTTCTGACGCCCATAGCACTTCTGTTTCACTAATTCATCGAAGTAATGAGAGTAGATAAAGGGATTGAACAAACAATTTAAAATTTGTTTCATTTTCTTGTCATTTCTATGCTTGACTGCCGAGATAACAAATAAACAGCAATTCATTTGCATTTTCAAGTCAACTAAGCACGTCAGTAAAACATTTCTAAACGAATAACAACCACAAAACTGAATAAGCAATTTGCAGAATTTAAAAGTACAGGGAAAAATTTTTTCACTGAACGTCTTTCTCACTTCACTGACATTTTCCATTCTCTTCTGACGCCCATAGCACTTCTGTTTTACTAATTCATCGAAGTAATGAGAGTAGATAAAGGGATTGAACACGAGACGGATAACAATGGCTTTTCCATATCTGAGGAACCATGCCGGATTTAGCGGAGTTGAGGTTTCAATGAACTTATTAGTAATTTAAAGTCCACTATCATGCTGAGTTTTAGTTGATAGTTTTTTTTTGAGCATTTCGCTCTGAAATCTTCTTCTATGTTATTAAATTATCCTCCATCTTTGATGACATTAATTTACTATTTAGCGGAGTATTAGCTGCTATGAAAACCAGTAATTGATTATAATTGGTTGGCAGTGTGGAGTGACGAAGCTAAAACATTGACTTTCATACAACCATTGATGCACATCTCGTCCGTAGGCCACTCAGAAGATGTGTTGAGTTGTGCATTTAGGAATATTTGCACTCGTTTGAACACGTGGCTTAAATAAACGTTTCGCCACCAGCAGATTTATCTAAAACAGGCAATCACGTACAGCATGTGGCTTCGCCCCTAAAACTGTCAGCGTTTCTAGCTCCAAAACTTATGTTGATAAAATTTCATTAAACTGTTTTGCACGTAGTTCGTTTAAATACCTCAGCTACAAGATAGAAAAAATGATGTCCTATTTAAAAACTCATAGCCTGTTGTTGCAGCTCTCAGGATAATCATTAAATATTCTATATTTATAAATATCGTTTACATCCCTTCAAAGACCAAAAAACGTTTGGTCCTTAGACTACCGGTTTCGGTTAGCAGTGATCATCTTCAGCTCTGCATCAAAAGATGGGAAATGTAATGCAACTAGTAGACTGATTACGTCTCACTTTCTAGAACAATAAAAATATGCCAGAACGAGAAATTATTATTTTCATGGATGTGAAAACATGATTGCGCTTAAAATATGACGAGGCATACCTGTATTCTAAAATGTCCTGACATAATAGAGCCTTAGTGGCATCTTCACAAAATACACACAAAAATCAGTTTAGCATTGTTGCACATGTTTAATATCTGGTACATTGTAGGCCACGGTGCCAGCAGAGTCATACTGTCAACAGCGCTAGTGTTCATAAGAAACTGCAGGACGGTGGCCACGACGAATGTTAGCGCTATAAGCTCATTAGATGTCGCTGAAATAACTCTATATATATTCGCCGATTATAAACTATAAAGAGTTCAATAAATGAAGAGTACGACACGTAAAATCTACAGTGGGTTTACCAAGTGTATTACTTGTCACACTGATAAAATGTAATAATTAAATACTATAATAAAGTTAAATTGAAAATTCTTAAAATGAAATTGTTAAGTGATAATATATAACTCTGAAACGATCTTGTGGTCAGTTTAGATAAAAATAATGACATATACAAGGATAAGGTAATGGAGCCAATAAAATAATATGAATTGGATAGAATAACTAGGAAAAGAAGCGAAAAGGATGAAAAGAAAGACTAAAGTAAGTAATCAGCGACTTCGCGTAGCCGCCATGATGCTGCATAGGAGAGAAGTCAGAGGTATTTAGCAGACAGAAGGACTAACGTACCCTGCGACATGTTGTTCCAAGCAGAGTATTACAAAATATTGTATCAGTCACTTAATATACAGACAGCAGTAACAGTTTCAAAAATTAATTGAAATCGTATCGCCTTGACAACTCCTTCCATACCATAGATGAATTCTTGAATAAGAATAAATAAATCTTTAGGTATAATACATGCGTTTTGTGCCATTTAAGGGAATGGGGTAGGTAATAAAAATTTTAAGCTAAAAAAAGCCTTCATTCCAGTAGCGCAGCCATTCTACACTATTGTTGTTGTTGTGGTCTTCAGTACTGAGACAGGTTTGATGCAGCTATCCATGCTACTCTATCCTGTGCAGGCCTCTTCATCTCCCAGTACCTACTGCAGCCTTCATCCTTCTGAATCTGCTTAGTGTATTCATCTCTTGGTCTCCCTCTACGACTTTTACCCTCCATGTTGCCCTCCAGTACTAAATTGGTGATCCCTTGATGCCTCAGAACATGTCTTACCAACCGATCCCTTCTTATAGTCAAGTTGTGCCACAAACTTCTCTTCTCCCCAATTCTATTCAATACCTCCTCATTAGTTATGTGATGTACCCATCTAATCTTCAGCATTCTTCTGTAGCACCACATTTCGAAAGCTTCTATTCTCTTCTTGTCCAAACTATTTATCCTCCATGTTTCACTTCCATACATGGCTACACTCCATACAAATACCTTCAGAAACGACTTTCTGACACTTAAATCTATACTCGATGTTAACAAATTTCTCTTCTTCAGAAACGCTTTCCTTCCCATTGCCAGTCTACATTTTATATACTCTCTACTTCGACCATAATCAATTATTTTTCTCCCTAAATAGCAAAACTCCTTTACTACTTTAAGTGTCTCATTTCCTAATCTAATTCCCTCAGCATCACCCGACTTAATTCGACTACATTCCATTATCCTCGTTATGCTCTTGTTGATGTTCATCTTATATCCTCCTTTCAATACACTGTCCATTCAGTTCAACTGCTCTTCCAAGTCCTTTGCGGTCTCTGACAGAATTACAATGTCATCGGCGAAACTCAAAGTTTTTATTTCTTCTCCATGGATTTTAATTCCTACTCCGAATTTTTCTTTCGTTTCCTTTACTGCTTGCTCAACATACAGATTGAATAGCATCGGGGAGAGGCTAGAACACTGTCTCACTCCCTTCCCAACCACTGTTTCCCTTTCATGTCCCTCGACTCTTATAACTGCCATCTGCTTTCTATACAAATTGTAAATAGCCTTTCGCTCCCTGTATTTTACCCATGTCACCTTCAGAATTTGAAAGAGAGTATTCCAGTCAACACTGTCAAAGGTTTTCTCTAAGTCTACAAATGATGGAAACGTAGGTTTGCCTTTCCTTAATCTTTCCATTAACATAAGTCGTAAGGTCAGTATTGCCTCACATGTTCCAACATTTCTACGGAATCCAAACTTATCTTCCCCGAGGTCGGCTTCTTACAGTTTCCCCATGCGTCTGTAAGGAATTCGCGTTGGTATTTTGCAGCTGTGACTTATTAAACTGATAGTTCTGTAATTTTCACATCTGTCAACATCTGCTTTCTTTGGGATTGGTATTATTATATTCTTCTTGAAGTCTGAGGGAATTTCGCCTGTCTCATACATCTTTTTCACCAGATGGTAGAGTTTTGTCAGGACTGGCTCTCCCAAGGCTGTCAGTAGTTCTAATGGAATGTTGTCTACTCCCAGGGCCTTGTTTCGACTCAGGTCTTTCAGTGCTCTGTCAAACTCTTCACGCAGTATCATATCTCCCATTTCATCTTCATCTACCTCCTCTTCCATTTCCATAATATTCTCCTCAAGAACATCGCCCCTGTATAGAACCTCTATATACTCCTTCCACCTTTCTGCTTTCTCTTCTTTGCTTAGAACTGGGTTTCCATCTGAGCGCTTGATATTCATGCAAGTGGTTCTCTGTTCTCCAAAGGTCTCTTTAGTTTTCCTGTAGGCGGTATCTATCTTACCCCTCATGAGATAAGCCTCTACATCCTTGGATTTGTCCTCTAGCCATCCCTGCTTAGCCTTTCTACACTTCCTGTCGATCTCATTTTTGAGACGTTTGTGTTCCTGTTTGCCTGCTTCACTTGCTGCATTTTTGTATTTTCTCCCTTCACCAATTAAATTCAGTTCTGTTACCCAAGGATTTCTACTAGCCCTCGTCTTTTTACCTACTTGATCCTCTGCTGCCTTCACTATTTCATTCCTCAAAGCTACCCACTCTTCTTCTACTGTAATTCTTTCCCCCATTCCAGTCAATTGTTCCCTTATGCTCTCCCTGAAACTCTCTACAACCTCTGGTTTTTTCAGTTTATCCAGGCCCCAGCTCCTTAAATTCTCACCTTTTTGCAGTTTCTTCAGTTTTAATCTACAGTTCATAACCAATAGAATGTGGTCAGATCTGCCCCTGGAAATGTCTTTCAATTTAATGCCTGGTTCCTAAATCTCTGTCTTACTCTTATATAATCTATCTGAAACCTTTTAGTATATCCAGGGTTCTTCCATGTATACAACCTTCTTTCATGATTCTTGAACCAAGTGTTAGCTATGATTAAGTTATGCTCTGTGCAAAATTCAACCAGGCGGGTTCATTTCTTAGCCCCAATCCATATTCACTCACTACGTTTCCTTCCGTTCCTTTCCCTACTGTCGAATTCCAGTCACCCATGACTATTAAATTTTCATCTCCCTACACTACCTGAATAATTCGTTTTATCTCATCATACATTTCATCAACTTCTTCATCATCTGCAGAGCTAGTTGGCATATAAACGTGTACTACTGTAGTAGGCGTCGGCTTCGTGTCTATCTTGGCCACAATAGTGCGTTCACTATGCTGTTTGAAGTAGCTTACACGCACTCCGTTTTTGCATTCATTATTAAACCTATTCCTGCATTACCCCTATTTGATTTTGTATTTATAACCCTGTATTCACCTGACCAAACGTCTTGTTCCTCCTGGCACCGAACTTCACTAATTCCACTATATCTAACTTTAACCTATCCATTTCCCTTTTTAAGTTTTCTAACCTACCTGCCAGTTTAAGGGATCTGACATTCCACCCTAGAATGACAGTTTTCCTTCTCCTGATAACGATGTCCTCTTGAGTAGTCCCCGCCTAGAGATCCGACTGGGGGACTATTTTACCTCTGGAATATTTTACCCAAGAGGACGCCATCATCATTTAATCATACAGTAAAGCTCCATTCCCTCGGGAAAAATTACGGCTGTAGTTTCCCCTTGCTTTCAGCCGTTCGTAGTACCAACACAGCAAGGCCGTTTTGAGTTAGTGTTACAGGGCCAGGTCAGTCAATCATCCAGACTGTTGCCCCTGCAACTACTGAAAAGGTTTCCGTCCCTCTTCAGGAACCACACGTTTGTCTGTGCTCTCAACAGCTACCCCTCCGTTTTGGTTGCACCTACGGTACGGCCATCTGTATCGCTGAGGCACGCAAGCCTCCCCACCAACGACAAGGTCCATGGTTCATGGGGGGAGGCATTCTACGCTATGCGGATGAAATGTATATGTTTTTCTCAATCTTTCATATAGTGTGGCCTGTTTCTGTTAAGTATATCATACCGACAGTTTTATTACTTAGCTGTGAATCCTCTTTAAAACTTGCATTAAAAGAGTGATATAGGTTTGGTCGACATATTACTTGTTGCAATTATTACACTTCATACTGTGTTCACCATAGTTGTCATGTGCACTTCTCAAGTTACGTTTACCACCTCTAACTTTAAATTTTCTGAAACATTGCTCTATTTGCTGTGACATATCGTCGTGAAATTGCATTCGTAGCTCCACAGGAAGAGTAACGTTACTTGTGTTTATCTATCTAAATAAATATTCCTTCCGTTTATTATCTAGTAATTATAGAGAAAAACACCATATCTAAAACACATGGTATGTGTACGTTGAGGCGCCTAGGCTGAAATCGTTTTTGACCCTCTGAAATCATTTGTAATTTGTTTTCACCTAGGAGAAAATTGACTAGGTGCTGATGAATGAAACTGCCATGCTTTCTCGTAACTTCATTAATAACCCAAATTCAAATATCAACTTCATTTTTTATTACCTATGCTGTTGATACCAGTTTAGCTGCCCTTCACGAGATAAATTCGGTAAAATAACTCTTTTGTAGATCTAAAGAGAAATAAGGAAGTAAAAGAAACTGAACATACCGGTTTTGTGCTGTTGTTGCTGCCGTTGAATGGTGCACCGCGCAGAACTTTACGCCACTCTCCAAGGAAGCCTGCGCCGTGAGGCAGTAGATAAGTTACGCTACACGTAACGAAGGCCCGTGCTATCGAGACAAGGAATACGGGGCAGTTCCCTGTTGCCCTTCGGAGGAGCTCACTGTCGTATAATGGAACCACTGGATACGTTTGTTAGGTTTGCTGCCATTATTTTACTGGATGCTGCTTGTAAAACATTCACATGGACTTGAATAATTCATCAACCATTTTATTCAGTGACATTTATTAAATTGGTCTATATGTACCTAATTTATAGTGATGGCTACCAAAAGTATGAATAGCATTGGAACTGTATGCAGAACTGTTCCGAGGCAACCGCTGTCCAACTCTTCCCAATTTCGTTAATGCCATCAAAATATCCGCGAGACAGGAATTTTTGTCTCAAGAACAAGAACTCGATCCATGGCTATTATTAGCGAAGCCGTGGAATTAGTTGTGACTTGCAACTGCTGCAGTAAATCCGCAACAGAGGTTTCGTTTAATACTAAGGGAGTTCTGTGAGTTCTTTTTAGACGTAAGTGTCAACCATTCCATATTTTCCTACATCAGGAGCTACATGGTTGTTATTTTTAGCATCGTTTTGAATACTTTCAATAGGCGCTTCAGCAAGACAATTATTTTTCGACGAAAATATTGTTTACTGACGGGGCCACGTTCATAAATCATAGGAATTTAAGTCTGAGAATCTTGCGCTATAGGTCAAACGAAAACCCGCATTGGCTTCGTAATGTGTTTAGCCAGTGAATGTGTGGTGAGGCACAATCGGACAGCTCGTGGAAAGCCTGTATATCGTTGAGTGTACTATGAACGAGAAAAAATAGACGCATTTTTTTGTAAATGCGTTACCCTTGTTGTTAGAAGATATACTCTTCAGAACTCATAAAATGCAAGTTTCTAATTTGATGGATTTCCGGCCCATAACTCTTAAGTAGCAAGAGATGCATTAAATTGATGATTTACAAATCGGTGGGTGGACAGTGACAGTCCCAGTCAGAGATATCCAGCACGATCGCTTAATCTGATGCTGTTAAGCTTCTATCTATGCGATCACATAAAGTGGTGATGTACAAGGTGGCTGCAACGGCTGTGGAGGGGAGAGAGAGCAAATTACAGCTGCGGGTAAAGCCATTAATCCAGATATGTTGACAACATCGAGTTCATAAGTGATGCAGTTAGAATGCAAAATATCGTGATCCACATAGTTCTCAAGCTGAAAACAGTCCTAATTAATTTCACCAAAAAAAATGCGAGAGCATATAATAAAGTCGCCATTGCTTTTCGCACATGCTTTGGTTTCGTTTATTTCATGTAATATTTTAACGTACTTTTTTTCGTTGTGTAAATGTTTCAGCGTATGTAAAGAGCAGAAAAAATTATTTTATTTTTATTTAAAATAACAAATTTTGTCCTGATTCTAATACATTTGTCACTAGCAAACATTTATTTACGAACGTCGAATTTTCTTACGGGCTTGTGATCATTTACTGGACAAAAAAATGGTTCAAATGGCTCTGAGAACTATGGGACTTAACTACTTTGGTCATCAGTCCCCTAGAACTTAGAACTAATTAAACCTAACTAACCTAAGGACATCATACACATCCATGCCCGAGGCAGGATTCGAACCTGCGACCGTAGCGGTCGCTTGGTTCCAGACTGTAGCGCCTAGAACCGCTCGGCCGCTCCGGCCGGCTTTACTGGACACTGTTGGAATGAAAAAGTTTCTCATCTCAACGATGGCTACGTGACTTTTGAGCGATATATCATTTTCATTGATACGAAATATATTTAAACCTTAGTAAGGCCTAATGCATCTCAACATGGAGGCAGAAACGTCATTTGACAGTGCCGTCAGCTTCTGGGCGGCGGTCTATTCAACGGGGGCAACAACAGAACTAAAATCCCTGTATTTAATGTATCTGCATCCACTTCTATATGATTACTGTGCAATTGTGAATTAAGTACCTGGCAGAGGGTTTGTCGAACTACCTTTGCGCTATTTCTCTACCGTTTCACTCTCAAACAACGTGCCAGAGAAACGAACACGCTCTGATTGCCAATATTTTATTATGATGGTCATTTCTTCCTATGTAGGTAAGCTCCAACAAAATATTTTCACACGCTGAGGAGAAAATTGGTGAATGAAATTCCATGTGAAGGATCCTGCAGCACAGAAAAATGCCTTTGTTTTAATGACTGCCACCCCAAGTCATTTATCATATTCGTCACAATATCTTCCCTGTTTCGCGATAATACAAACCGAGCTGCCTTTCTTTTGACTTTTTCGATGTCCTCCGTCAATCCTGTTTAATGCAGGTCCCACACCGCTCAGAGAGCGGATCAGAGTAGTGGAAACGATCTCTTTAGTAGTTCTGTTACATTTTCTAAATGTTATAACATTAAATTTCAGTCTTTGGTTTGCTTTCCCACAAAATTATCAACGTGATCATTTCAATTTAAGATATTCGTAACTGAAGTCCATAAGTATTTAGTTGACTTCACAGCGTTTAGATTTTTGTGATGTATCATGTAGCCAAAATTTCTGTGAACTTCTTTTAGTATTTGTGTGGATGACTTCACACTTTTCATTATTTACAGTTAATTTCCACTTTTGGCACCATATAGATATCTAAGTCATTTTTAAATTAGTTTTGATCATCTGATGACTTTCCAAGACAGTTAATGACAGCATCATCTGCAAACAATCTAAGAGGGCTGCTCAGATTGTCTCCTAAATCGTTCATGTAGATCAGGAACAGCAGAAGGCCTTTAGCACTTCCTTGGGAAACGCCAGGTATTACTTTTGTTCCCTTCTGACAGGAAATCACGAGTCCAATCTCCCATCCGCGTATTTACTGGATGTTTTCTTCTTAGATCTTCTTAAGTTATGCCACTAAATTTCTTCTCTGCAAGCTCTGTTATTCGGGCGGCCCGAAGTAACACAGTTCTATTCGAAAAAAAGTTATTTGCTATATCGAAGTTGTCAACGTAATTCTGTTCGGTTCATGGGCCTTATCACTGTTCGTCTTGTTAAAAAAACGTATTGCAAATGTCAAAAGGGGTCAGAAGTTATTTCAAGTTAATAAGCATCGTTCACAAAATGAAACGGTGTTACGTGCTCTTCGACTACCCAACATGTATAATAATAAATTTCAGTTAGCGATGTCATTTTAATGTGAGTGTCAAAACAGAACGAAGCAAATTGCAAATATTGTATTTCTTAGGCATACAGCAGTTAAATTATTACAAATGTGATATTGTACTTTACAGAAATAAAAATTTGACCTATAGAAGATGACACATTGGTGTCGAAACATGTCTGGGTAAATATAAAATTAAAGTAATTGTGTTTGCATGAAGCTGTTCTCCAAAATCACCCTGTTTTTAAATCTCAAACACAGAAGAAAGGAAAGAGGAGCCTCAAACTTTATTAAAATAAGTAACCCATATATGTTTCACTCTACTGTCATTTGTTGAACAATTTGTGACTAGCTGAACCGTTTGATTTTGATGTGTTTGTTTACTGAAAACATCAAAATGGCGAGCCGGCCGCGGTGGTCTAGCGGTTCTAGGCGCGCAGTCCGGAACCGCGCGACTGCTACGGTCGCAGGTTCGAATCCTGCCTCGGGCATGGATGTGTGTGATGTCCTTAGATTAGTTAGGTTTAAGTAGTTCTAAGTTCTAGGGGACTGATGACCACAGTAGTTAAGTCCCATAGTGCTCAGAGCCATTTGAACCATTTTGAAACAAAATGGCGCGTCGACAGAGTGCTCCAATCAACGACAATAGTTAATACGTTTGTATTAATATGTATACAGTCCTGCGTAGTTTTAAATTTCTTGTACCAACAACGACGAAGGATATGGATCCCAAGTTTCCTGTCGCTTCTCGCCAGCGTGTAGCCCGCCTCCGATGACGTTACAAATGAGCAATTGAAACGAAGTACGGCGCAAATTTCAGTTAAAGAGGTATTAGTAGATCTCCAGACCCTGGCTCAGAACCAGTGGCATTCCGCGAATGCGACGTTGCTCGTATAAGCGGATACTACCTGGGTGTTTACGGACAGCCTGACACGACAGCCTCCGCTTAAAATGTTCTTTTTTTTACCACAGTCTATGGTCATCACATGTTACCACCGTTCTGTGTATCTCTTGAACATTACTCACTCAGCTCTTTTGCCATTATATCTTTTGCAGGCTTTGCAACAAAGCTAATAAACATTTAACGATTGTCATTTTCACATAATCCCATGAGCTGCTAAAAATCAAACCTTCATTTGTTCCTCAGTTTATCTTTCCACTCTCACGCAATACGCATAGATGAATCAGCACTGCCTTGGCCTTAAAAAACTAAGTGTTTATTCATCAGAACCTCGTGATTATTAAACACAAAAGACTTTTTAGGACCGAGCGAGGTGGCGCAGTGGTTAGCACACTGGACTCGCATTCGGGAGGCGACGGTTCAATCCCGTCTCCAGCCATCCTGATTTAGGTTTTCCGTTATTTCCCTAAATCGTTTCAGGCAAATGCTGGGATGGTTCCTTTCAAAGGGCACGGCCGATTTCCTTCCCCATCCTTCCCTAACCCGAGCTAGCGCTCCGTCTCTAATGACCTTGTTGTCGACGGGACGTTAAACAACACTAACCTAACCTAACCTGACTTTTTAGGAACATTATGTAATCACTTGTATAATGGCAGGAAAATCTGTACTTCATGTTGCACAGTGACTGAATACACACTTCGTATTATGCAGCGCGTCCTCGTAGCGTTTTATCAGTTCCTGTGGCCTTATGACTACCAAACTACAACTGAAAACTTGTTGGGTATGGTAGAATGCTGTCTTGTCTGTTCTGCATGATCGTAAATCCACTGAACAGATTGAAATAAAACTTTCAAAAGTTAGCTAAAAAGG
The DNA here is from genome assembly GCF_023864345.2 of Schistocerca serialis cubense. Taxonomy (NCBI): domain Eukaryota; kingdom Metazoa; phylum Arthropoda; class Insecta; order Orthoptera; family Acrididae; genus Schistocerca; species Schistocerca serialis. The sequence goes on along the minus strand of NC_064644.1, from coordinate 462,762,652 downwards.
AATCCGATAAAAGTTATCTGAAAAAATGAATTATATGGAAGATATCAAATGCAATGATCTCATCATCTGAAACGTTTAAACTGTTATACGCATGTAGTCTGTGAAGTTATGTATGTTCTGATCTGCACTGGAATGCTTGGCGACTAAGTTATGCTCTGAAACGTATTTCAGTAAAACCAGAACCTTCCCCTGCAGCCCTGTGAACTGTTTTGTGCATCGTAAATTCTGCCTCATGTGCTCTGAAACTCGTCGTCTCGATTTGCATCTAACTTGTACGCTGAAAAAAAAAAAAGAACATGTGGGCCAAACTTACTGTGAACTCAGCTTAGTATGGTACGAAAGGGTGTGATTGCCAGCTTGGGGATTTCGGAGAGAGAATGTAGGAAACTACAATCGCGTTGAGGAGACTGGTCAGTAACAACCTCATTGGACCTGTTGTATTTTAAAACAGCCAACAGCGAGGAACGCATTGATTTAACTAGTATTTGAGGCGAACGAACATCTAAATAGTATTGAAAAGGAAAGTGAGAAGCAGGATCTGTACGGGATTGCATTCAAATGACGCTACAGATCAATAATTCCGCATACTAAAATAGTAAAACAACGTACATATAACCATTATCGGTGCCATCAAACACAGAAAGAGATTCACACACATTCCAATTGTCTCTGAGATGTGGCGTTTATATTTCAATCTCTTCACTCGACAAATAGGCTGAAGTCTGTTTCACATTGCACATAACAGTACCGAAATTTAGTTAGTCATTCCAATGCATACAGCTCATTCGATGTCCGACGGACACGGGCGGGCTTTCCATCGGCGAATGCGGAAGGCAGAGTGCTTACTTCACACATAATTTGCCGGCGAAGGGGTCCTCTCCTGCAAACTTGGACACGAACAACGTCCCGGTTAATGACCTGCCTTACGAGGTGTGGCTAGAAAAAAACCGGACTAGTACTGGTGAAACAATAAAACGAATGTAATAAGGCTGAAAGTCGCGTGACCTGTCACGTGACTCTCGCTCCGCCTACTGCTCGAGTTTCATCTGCCTCCTGCACTCAGTCTGCCCGTGGCGTCTGTTTTAAGTAGTTGACGTTTTGTCTGTGCGTCGGAAAATATTGAGTGTACAGAAAGAACAGCGTGTTAACATCAAATTTTGTTTCAAACTAGGAAAATCTGCAAGTGAAACGTTTGTAATATTACAACAAGTGTACGGCGATGATTGTTTATCGCGGTTTATCGTGGTTTAAACGATTTAAAGATGGCCGCGAAGACACCAGTGATGACACTCGCACTGGCAGACCATTGTCAGCAAAAACTGATGCAAACATTGAAAAAATCGGTAAACTTGTTCGACAAGATCGCCGTTTAACAATCAGAGCAGTGTCTGAGTTAACAGGAGTTGACAAGGAAAGTGTTAGGCAGATTCTTCATGAAAGTTTCAACATGAACAAAGTGTGTTCAAAAATGGTTCCAAAGTGTCTCACAATTGAACAGAAGGAACGCCGAAGAATGATTTGTTCTGACATCCTGGAAAACACTGAAAGTGATCCCACCTTCTTACAAAATGTTATTACTTGCGATGAATCGCGGTTTTTTACTTACGATCCCGAAACTAAACGCCAATCGATACATTGGAAAACTCCTGGTTCTCCACGACAAAAAAAAGCACGAATGTCAAAATCGAAATTCAAGGCAATGATGATTGTTTTTTTTGACATCAAAGGGATTGTGCACATTGATTGGGTACCAGAGAGACAAACAGTGAATCAGCATTACTACATTAGCGTCCTGGCTACCCTACGTGAGCGAGTACGGAGAAAACGGAACGATTTGTGGAGAAAAAAGTCATGGATCCTTCACCAAGACAATGCCCCAGCTCACAGTGCGTTGTCAGTGAAGACGTTTTTGGCACAACACAACATTCCCATCTTAGATCATCCACCCTACTCACCTGATTTGGCCCCCTGTGACTTTTTTTCTTTTCCCTAAAGTCAAGTCAGCTTTGAAAGGAACTAGCAGTAAAAGAAAAAGCGACGGAAGTAATGTATGGACTTACCGAAAATGATCTGCAGCATTGCTATGAACAGTGGAAAATTCGTATGGAGCGGTGTAGAGACCGAGGAGGTGAGTACATTGAAGGAGATAACATGAAATTGTAAATAACTGTAAATAAATGTTTTTTCCAGCATCAGTCCGGTTTTTTTCTAGCCGCACCTCGTATTCAGCTGTATCGATGTTTTATATATTAGCACATCTTTTAATAGAGCAGTAAGAGCAGTGATTATTATATATATTCATTGAGTGATGTAAGTTTATTGTTGTTTAAGCAGTATATACAGCTGCCTTTCTGATGTTGTAATGGTTGACGTGTCCAAAAGAGGAACCCCAAGAAGGCATCGTACGAATGTAGACACTGAAGAAGGCGAGGCTATTAAGTTACGGGACTACTGGTGTATAACATTTTATTTCGAAAACATACCTATTTAGTTATTGTCTGCTCCCTCTCCCTTATCCTTACAAAGCTCCATGCGAGTTCTACATTGATCAAAACAGTGCTAGAAGTTTTCCCCTGTGAGCTCCTCGAAGACGGGTGCCGCTTTTTCTTTCGCTGCCTCAACGGACTGAAATCTTGTTCCTTTTAATGCAGATTTGTCCTTGGGAAATGATATCACATGGTGATAGGTGAGGCGAATAAGTTGGGGTGGTCTAACACTGGGATACCGTACTCCATTATAAATCCATTAAGAGACAATGAGGTCTGAGCCGGTGCGTTGTCTTGATGCAGAAAACGTAACTTGTTATTCCACAATAGGGTGTTTTTTTTTCTCTTATTTTCCTACGGAGTTGAGCAAGAACCGCAAGATACTAATGTTGAGTAATAGTATGATATTCAAGAACCCATTAAAGATACACAGTTTCATCAGTATCGAAAAACAATCATCACGTTGAATCTTGATTTGCTCGTTGGAGCTTTTTAAACTCTCGGTGAAGTTGGGCTCTCCCAATGCGCTTAGTTTCTGGGTCATAAATGAATACCAAAATTCGTCAAACGTTATCATTCTTTCCAAGAAATTAGGACCATCTTCAGTGGTATTCAAAGGTCCAGTAAAAACATTTTTTCGAGCTTCTTTTAGTTCGAGCATAAGAATTTTCAGCATCACTTCCGCACACACTTTTCTGGCGGGAAATAGGTGCGTTCTTTCTCGATTCCTGCAGTTTCAGCAATGGATCAAATAATCAACCGGTGGTCAAGTAGAATCAGATTACCTACTTTACAATTTTTTCATCCATTTTTTATGTTGAAGGGTGTCCCGGACGCGAGTAATCTTCCATGTCTTCTCTGCCATCATGGAAACGGTTGCACGAACCAAAACCTCGCGTACGTCATAAAGAGCCTTTTATGCTAGTAAAAGATAGGTTTTGGCAGCAGTTCCTTCAAACTCCATGTGGAAGTTCACAAAAATTCGTTGTTCTAATATTACATCTATTATTTTTCCTGGAAAAGAGCACTTACAGAAACGAAGGCCACGGCCACAGTGATTTGTCTACACACACCAGAGATGCCGCTTGACAGCTATTGGTCGTTCATCTTTGGCGCATGCGTACGTAGTCTGTGATAGCATCAGCCCCGTTATTTTATAATCACACCTGGTATTCGCTCTAATATACAAGGGTGAATCACGTACTCAACTGGCTCACTGAGTGGTCAATGCCAATCAGCTGCATATCGCGTTCAAAACATTAGGAAGCGCCCATATTCGACTAGAGAATTGAAATACAATGCCTGACAAAGGACGTGAAGCATACGAAAGGGAAGTGGATAGTGAAATACAACTCCGTGGATTGAAACGGTATTGCGGTGATTACAAATTGGATCAAAGTTTCAAAGAAACTGGGAGATGAACCCATTTATGTCGTTGCACCCGCTCTGACCTGGACGTATGCAGTAACTCTATGGGAAAGAGTGTCATAAATCCTTTGTATCATCTCCTAAGGTAAGCTAGCTCACTAAAGCTGTTTTTTTATGTCCTGGTTACTCTCACTGCGACGGAGTCGACGTCTGAGACTGTTCTTTCGGCGACAGATCTGTAGACCTTTCTGTCCACAGATATACCTCTACATTACGCAGATAGTTAATAGAGACACACGTAAGGTGTGAGAAAGCGTTACCGTATAGAAGAATGGCACCACGGTTCTTTCGCATAAGAGGTAACACACGAAGACATTGGACCTGAAATGACATGCAATCGTACCCGATGGCTCTCCACACCACGACACAACGAGTGACACTGCCGTGCCTCTCCACAACAATGGAATAATGGGAGCTCTTCCCAGTTCACCGCCATACTCGACGATGATGATCATTCTGCGTAGTGCAGAACACATCACGACACCATTCATCAACATGCCTCGCTTCCCAATCACGGCACCACTGCAAAAGCGGAACGTAGCCGTTTCTGCTGCGGTGTTAACGACAGCCTGTGCATCGGTCGGTAATTCCCTATATCGGTTGCTGCCAGTCTCCGGCCAATGGTGCGGGATGACACAGAACAGAATCTTAAAAAGCGTCCATTACTTCTTTTTGGACAACTAATACAGATGTAAAGGGGTTATCATGTGTTTGATGTGCAATATGGTGATTCTCCCTCGTTGTGGCCTGGGATGGTCGACTGAACCTTGACAAGTATGCTTGACCCTACCTTCCCACGCTGTCTAACATCAGGCCTCTGCCACATCTGAATGCCCAACTAATCTGGACATTGTGCGAATCGAATAGCCGGAGAAATAGAGAGACAGCGTGATGCCCCGTTCAAATTCTGTGAAGCGCTGATAACGATGTCTCACACGAGTATGTGAAATCTCAACATTTGAAGCTGTTCACGCCTCTTGTAGGTCTCTCCAGGTTTTGTAACAACATTCAACACGAACAGTAGTAATTCAATCTGTTGACTGAGAATTGCAACTCTTATCACCTACACACTTGACGCTGGTGTGTTTGTATACAAAGTTACATTGACATCCGACCACGTCTTCTGAGTTCTTTAATTTTTTCGTCAGATGGTGTATACTGCGCACTAAAGATTCACATTTGCGCAACCGAACATTTTGTACTGAAGTGGTAGGGAAATAGTTCGCCAGTATAGTTCATTAGGTTTCACTGCTTACCAAAGACATTACTTAAAAAGGAAAACAACGTTATAAAACATGTCCCTTCCGATATTCATGTGGACATTATCGGTTTGAGACAAATGGAAGAGAGAGATGCGATCAACTGGATGCAACAGTGAAACATAAAGGAGTAAAGGATCTTTAACCAACCTGTAGACAACAGCTCCTCCACTGGTAGCGGCAATCTGCAGTGTCTCGGTTATCTTTCGAAGGTAATGTGCTCCTCGCAATTGATAAACGTCGAGATATGCACACCTGTCTATCTACGAATATGTAAGGCTTAAGATTCAAGGGGAGCAAAGAACGATAACTTCAGACAGATGAAACTAAAAGTGTAAATTTTCTTTGAAAGAAAAAAAAACAGTATCTAACACAAAGGCAGTTTCATTGAAATGGTTCAAATGGCTCTCAGCACTATGGGACTTAACATTTGAGTTCTTCAGTCCCCTAGACTTATAACTACTTAAACCAAACTAACCTAAGGACAGCACACAGATCTATTCCCGAGCCAGGATTCGAAGCTGCGACCGTAGCAGCAACGCGGCTCCGGACTGACGCGCCTAGAACTGCTCGGCCACAAAGGTCGGCTAGTTTCATTGGAAGTGGAATTCTTGCACATCTGTGAAATCAAAATCTGCTGTTGGACAGCATGTAGTACCGAGATGCTCTACTCCACTTAGTGTAACATGCTTGAATCTTCCTTGGCCTATTATCCACAAGGTGGTAGAAACCTTGCTGGCGAAGGCTGTACGCACCTTCTGATATTATCCTGTGTCTGAGGAATCGCCTGCGTGTTTCTACTACACCTAAATGTAAATTACGTTAAACAGCAATTAGAGGCTTCCGACATCCATACATTAAACCACCTACAACATTAAATAACACGGTTTTGCAGTAACATATAACGAGATGTTTTTTGAGGCTTGATTGTATGCCCTAGGAAAGACCCACAAGGACGGTATGCTGTCGATAATGAGCAACACTGGGGCACTGACATGTCTCTGGGCGAAGCGTCTGACTTATCTGTTGGGCCCTCAAATTGGCAAGTGTGCACATCTCATACGAAACTCGGGTGATATCACCGGTAAGCTGAAGGAGCTAAGTCTGCAGGAGTCCGATTTTACGGCCAGTTTTGACATCGTCTCACTTTTCACTCGAGTCCTCTTGAAAGACATCCTAAAAATGGTCAGTGAGAAGCTAAGCCCGTAGCTGACAAAGCTTGAGACACATTCTGACATCGATGTATTATATTTTCAACGGACACTTCTATGAGCAAACTGATGGCGTGTAATTGGGCAGCCCCCTATCGCCAGTTATAGTAAATTTGTTCACGGAGCAATTCGAGGATAGGGCACTGGAAAACGCTGAACTAAAACCTGTTTGTTGACGATACGTTTGGCATCCGGTCACATGGACTCGAAAAGCTACAAAATTCTTAGGATTAATTTGCCATGTAAATAGACAGCTTAGTACAGCGCAGACTTGTTGACTCGCTTGCTCACAGAGCATGCCGTAAGCCAAAGCAGACAGTTTCCTATCTGTATGTCTCCAGCTGACACCATCCTCACAGAAAAACACCGTGCTCACCACTCTAGTAATCCATTTCAGACGAAGAAACTCTGACACCAGAGCTGCGGCACCAGGAATCTGTCTTCCGACAGATCCGAACGACCCTGCGGCGCAAGAGCCCAAAGAAGACACGCTAGAGATGTATCGCCAAAAATTCTTCTGCGAAAAAACGACTAAACGCCAGTTTTCTACCCGCCAGTCAAGACACGAGCTTTGTTGCGGACAGAGAGAGACGACCTGGATATCAAAAAAAGCTGGGGTATACCAATGCTGAAAAACTGATATTGGACAAACGTTCCGCGCAATTGAAGGTCGATGTACAGAACATGACCGTCACATCATCTAATTGGAGCCCAGACTGCAATAGCAATACCGGGCATTGGAAATGGACCTAAAATGAGTTGTCAACAATTTTTAATCAACTTGGACTTCCGACTGAGCTGGGCATGGGAGCTGCTACTCAGATCATTCAAAGCTGAACGTGACATGCTGACATGTGATGCGACACAGACGGCGAAGGGAAGGCCACTGGCTCTCCTCCTCCTCCTCCTCCTCCTCCTCCTCTTCCACCCCCATCACTGCCGCAACCCCCCCCCCCCCCGCCCTCCCTCTTCACCGCCACCGAGCAAAGTGAGTACCCGTCGAAGCCCGAACTCTTGACTGGCAGGGTATAATACCGCCAGCACGTAACAGACACTTCATTCCATCAGCACCACGTGACGATTTCAGAACGGTTGTTCCCAGAAATACCATGAAATTTCAACGACTGTGTCCGGCAGTTCATCCAAGAATTTTGGAAGGAAGTTATAAGATGGTGATAACAATATTAATACTATGATTAGTGTTGTTGGGACCAAGGACATGGAAAAAGCCCCACTAAGTGGCACTGAATTTCATTAAAATTACCACTTGCTCTCTCTGTCATTATGAATATCAAGTAAAACTATGTTTGTCGAAACATATTGAACTACTGCTATTCTACACTCCGATACCTCAGATCTATTCCAGAAGGACCGCCGGCTGTCACTGTCGGGAGATATCCCTCGAAACGCGCCATCCTTCAATGCTACAGTTTTACCAAAGTAATTCAACGCTAGGAGCTTCAGTTGAACCTGTACACCACTAGCCTCGCTCTTCTGGCTGTGACACTCTGTCGACATTAGACACATACATGCGCACATTCACACTTACATGAGAACAGGTTCGTATATGAAATCGCGATGACAATTGTAATTATAACTACCTGGATAAATAAACTGTTTCTTTGGATTCTGCTGTGTAGTTGCATATTAATATATTTATCACGCTGCTTACTGTGTGTCACTAAGAATGTCTAAACCAAAGTGAATTATAAATAATCTATGAGGAATTATATTTTAATGTAAAATGTAATCAGCAGCATTGACTGACTGTCGAGATATTAGTAGTGTGGTTGTGTATATATCAGTCGAGATCTTTTTTCATTTTTTCTTTTTTTTGTAATTTATTTGTGTACTTGAACCTTTGGAAATGAATTTATATGAAAATTATTTCAAATTTCAATCTTCTGTTTTATATTTCGCAATCAAGTAAGTATGATTCCACTGTCAGCTTAGGACTACTGCGTGACAACGACATTTAACGGCGAGGGACTTTAAGTCGGAATGAAACCAAATATAAGCCTAGCTATAATTCTCCGGAAAACTTGCTCTACAATACACAGCCCTTTGCATTCCTCTAACTTTATTTATTGTTCACACAGAGAGCATGCTACGAGATAAATGTTTACTGGGATGTAAACTGGCTGTTCGGTGCCAGATTCGAAAAACTGCAAAGTTTCACTCGCTTATCTCGAGTGCTGCTTCTGTAGCTGACAGTTGCTGGCGGTCATCGCGAAAAGGACAAGAAGGCAGGTGCTTCCTTGTCAATGAAAAATTAATTTTCAATAATACCAAATAATTTCCACCACTGATCCAATGCGGTTTTCCTCTATGGAAGACACTATTGAAATTTTTGACAATTTTTTGAATAGAGTACGTGACTGGAATGTGCTAGGTTTGAGGCGAAATCACTGTTTCATGCACATACGCACGTAATGACTTGATTTAGTAGAAGTGCGACAGCTTTATTACCACTTTAACTGTCAAAGTTGGTGCACACACTTGTCCTCACAATAAATAAAATAACGGTTAGGTAATCTGTTCACATTTCACTTCGTTAAATAGGAAATACCTATAATTGGACTTTTTGTACACAGCCCGTATTACAGCTGTAGTTCACAGTTCACTTAACTAAAATAAAACAGATAACCCTTCATTGTACTGTCTCATCGACTTCACCATTATTCGCGTTTTGCGATGAAGACTCTTTCTTCCTAGTACTTTTGGCGTCTTGATCCTTGTATCCATTTAGCTGGAAGCTGTTTTAGAAACGGGGCACTTCGAGACTTGCAACGAAATTTAAACATAACTTCAAGACTTTACGAAACATTTTCCCGTTGGCATCCTCGACACAACGATGAAAGGAAAAACGTTGGTCGCTTACTACATTTTCGTTATTCATGCAGTAAAACTGCACTTGAAGAATGACGGCCCAATTTATTATTTCCTTACTACTAACTGTATTCGTTACACATTTTGCACACATTGTTGACATATATCGCTGAACGTAAGACATGCGTGAAAAACTACAGCAGCATGTAGTGGGTTTAAAGTTCTTACTTCGTTGCTACTAATTCTGTTCTCAACACATTTTGCTGACGGTATCCACATTTGCCACTGGATGTACTACAAAAATATATCATTGTGTGACACATAGATCAGGAGGTATGACGTCAAATACTGAGATGCGAGAGAAAACTCCGACATCACGCATAGCGCTTTAATTTATTACTTCTTTGCAATTAAGTCCATTCGCAACAAATTTCACAGCCAGCATCTACATACGCTGCTGCATGTAGTTCGACAAATATGTCGTTGTACGATACATGGTTCAGGATTTATGGCGTCATAAACACCGAGAAGCGTGAAAAACTCTCGCATCATGCATGAGTTTTTAATTTGTCATTTATTTACTATTAACTATATCCATAGCACTTTTCGCTGACACAAGGAACATACAGGTCCTAAGGAAATTCGCATTACAAACTTCTAGGGCTTGTAGAGGGGAGTGACTACATATTATTTTGAACAGGAACGCATGTGCGAAAATGTACCGTTTCCGTTCTACGACGGTTTGAATTCAGGTATTTAATAGACCCATTTCTGCTCGAGGAACTGATTTCGGCGTGGCGAAGTACAATTATTAGGTAACAGCTAGTAATGAAACATAAAGAAACATCCATTTATCACCTAAGCACAATTGTTTGTATTAACACTTAAACAGTACCTGCTTACGTTATTCCAAAACAAAACAAAAATTCCTAGCAGACTGTACGTACAGAACGTAGTTTACATGTTAATACAAACAAATTGTTTGTCGGTGATAAAGCTAAAACTATCTTGCAGGAATATCCAAAGATCAAGAACACTCTTATATAGTTCATGAAACACATATGAGATCTATAATACATTTTCCGGCCGAGCGGTTCTAGGCGCTTCAGTTCGGAACTGCGCTGCAGTTACGGTGGCAGGTTCGAATCCTGCCTCGGGCATGGATGTGTGTGAAGTCCTTAGGTAAGTTAGGTTTAAGTAGTTCTAAGTTCTAGGGGACTTATGACCTGAGAAGTTAAGTCGCACAGTGGTCAGAGCCATTTAAAACATTCTTTTCTATAATACATTTATCCAGTTCACTGCGTTGGTCTCTGTAAGTGTGAAATAAGTCTCATCCAGGAACAGAAGTTACTTCAGTGCAGTGGCATGGGGAGCCAGTCGTAGAAGAAAGAAAAGTACTTTCCGAAGCAGCTGCCACACATCCACAGATGATCCACAACTCAGTCCATGTTCATCCACGTCAAGTGTGTGCCGCTGGCGGTAAAGCGTTCAATTTCTCATCTTAATGGCATGTAGGCCATGTTGTCTCATGTATTTTCTATTAACAACCAGATACCAGGTCGCACTAGCGTTCCTGTCGAGGAGGATATGGTGCACAGAATGCCAGACCACAAACCATGCGACCATAGGATATTATCTTTCCACCACAGTACGGGTATCATCTCTCGTCAGTAGACGATGAACGTCATATCCTGTATGGTTCCTGGTGCGAGGCATGTCTACACGGACATAACTGTATTTGATGAAGAAGGTTTCAATGGGGAGAGGGAGGCAGACATATGCACTACTGCAATGGGCGGAACTCAGGAGAGAAAGGCCAGTTCGTCAATGAGGGTTCCCAATAATCCGGTCCAGTGGCGGGTCCACGATTTAATAGTCTCTGTTACATAAAGGGCAGCTTCTCTTGTACAGACATAGACGCGATCAAGGAAGGAGAAGGAAGAGTTAGTGCCACAGTGGACTTTGATGATAAGACCCAGGCTCACAGAGTAGTCAAACGTAATCAGCAGTATATGTGCCATTGCCTTAGGCATTGGTAAAATCTGTGCCAAATGGATTAGTCCTGACGCCAGACGAGTGTTGATAAATATTAGCACGTTGTATCGTGCCTGATGCTGTCACGATGTTGCTACGAACATTCATGTGGATCACTTTAAGGAGGCGTTTATAGACAATTAAGGCCATTTGCTGTATCTTGCGTGTGAAGGTGATCCTCAAACATATGAGCTTGTGTAGTAAGGCAATGAGACCACCCTCTCTGCAGACGGCCTCTATCAAGGAGCAGAGCTCCAGAATTAATCAGATTCACACGGCTGCCCTTGGCAATCCCATATTGGGTGATCCATTTCAACGCCACTCACAATTCATCACCCAATCGAACCAAGAACACCATATCATTCATGCACGCATGACAGATGAAAGAATCACCCAGTCGAACCAAGGACATCAAATCATCCATGCACGCATGACAGATGAAAGCATACACCATAATTGTAAGCACAAAGAAGCATCAACAGCAGACATCCCTGGCGGAAGGGACGACATGCTAGTTACCGAGCCGCCACACGGCCGTTGACCAGAAACTGTGACGCTGCACCTCAGATGAGCCGCAAGGCAAATGTGTATAAATATGCTGGGGAAAGCCGTCTGTTGCAGCACTGTCTCAAGGAAGTCCTGACACAGTCTATCCACCATCACTAAGGCACCACGAATGCGTCACATCGTTGCCAGGGTTGTGATGTCACGATAATTACTGAGTGCCATCTCAATGTTGCTTTCGCCACCCAAACACGTTTGGTACATAGAGATGAGGTGAGGGATGACATACCAACAGTGAGCGGCAGGAATGTAAAAATCTTGAAGTCATAATTTAACATTATCAACGGCCGATAATGTCCAAGTCTCCGATCCCCAGACCTAGATAAGCAGACCTTCTACGAGTTCAGACAGGAGGAGAATGTCAGGTGTCATCAGTTCTTGATACATCTCAGTCCTGCTTCCCACAGAGAACATGACGCGTGGAGAGGGCTCTCCTCATACCTGGTCTTGACATCTCGCATTTACCTTCGTTCCCTGAAGGCAGTGATGCGTAATTATCTCCACCTTAATCTATTGAATTTTAACTTGTCACTGAGTAGGAGGGGAATGGTCCGGTAGTTTGTGGCGCATTGCGAAATAGTATTCCATAATATTTCTATGACACTACAATTTGTAGCAGTTATAATTTCTTATCAATTGACATAAGGCAGGATTGGCGCAGTCCAGCCATCGTTGGAGCTTCGTAGGATATTCTGGAAGGCGTCTCTCGCAAATGTGTCAAGTCTCTACGAGCTCCCTGCATTCCAGATGCTGAAGATGTGTGACATTGAGCTTTAATGTGCCTCAACCGCTCCTCTGCCACTCAAGGAAAACAGTGGAAATGTAGGCTACGTGATCGGAGAACGTTGTAGACCATAACCCAGTGTCAAGTGTGATTAAAATTTAAAAGTTAAAAATATTTATAAACTTCCCCTCAACCTTGTGACACAAGGTCCGGCATCAGTACTAAAAACCTGTACCTACTTGGGACCTCAACTAGCGACTTGGCTCCCAAAATCTGATGAGTCCAATTCTATGAGCGTGCAACTATATTTGTTTAAATCATGTTTTTCTTATATCATTAATTGCTTCTGAAAGATTGAAATTTAAGGATTGTCTTTTTTTATAAGTATGTATGGGAAGAAAAGAAGAAAGAAAAATATAATCAATAAAACTTGAAGACAATGTCCCACGCACTAGCACCGCGTGGAGACTAGAGGTACAGATTTGTATAATTTTGGGAAACAAGTTGTAGGTATAGGTTTTTAATATTGGCGTTGAATCCTGCTTTCAAACTTCTAAGTTTCTGATGAATGAACTTCTTTAAATATTTTTAATATTAACTTTTAATCTTTTATAGTTTGATGTCATATAACGAACTTCCGCAGATTTGGATGTTACTTTAATCTTAACTGCTGATATCTGATTATGACAGTAGCAAAAACAGCGAAATAGAGATATTTATTAAGCGATCTAGAGGGTCTTATTCAGAATGGCTACTAGAAAGTCCACTCAGTTCGTAGTGAAAATAGATGGTTAGCAGTTGTGAGGAGTTTCATCAGAATTAGTAACCATGTCAGCAAACAATGTGAAATAGTTTTCGACTCTCTACCACGTTAAATGTTCTTGAATATTTGCAGTATATTCATATTAAAAATGTCAGCCCATTTTTGGTATTGCACTACGTGAAACAGCATCTCCCAAGGTGCCACTGGCATAAATGTCTCTTATACTGCTACGGGGTTGCATTACAGATAAAGGAGGATATCTATTTGCAGTAAGAATCACAAGCTAAACGGAAATTACATGAGATGAGAGGCAAAGCGTAAAAACAAGCGCTGTTTCATTACAGTTCATTTATTTCGTTCCTACACCCAAAACTTCGATTACACAGTATGTAATTTATTCCTTGAAACCTTACAATGCGTGGTTTTCTCCAGTTTTCTTCTAGCATCTGTTCTACTCCGAAATTGTTCCATATACCTGCTCTTCCACAGCATGAAGCTACTGTCCCTACGGCTGCCAAAGATAGTGAAATCAAATATTTTATTTTATGAGATAGAGACAAGTATCTCAGTTTAACGTTTTGCGATGTAGTCCTCAATACTACCACCAGAAGCGGGTATCTTTATTGAGGTTACGGCGTTACATAGTACCCCCTGACGATCAAAGCCGTTTAGCAGGTGCGCAATGGAATTTTTTGACCGTACTGGGCACAGTATACACATTTGGTAAAAGCTCGTGGATAGCGTAAAACCACGTATAGAATTCGCCAGAAATAGTGGATGACGGGGCACTGCCGTTTTTAGACGGTTTCCTCGAGCGTACAGTCGACAGAGTGATGACATGTGGCCAAAAGATGACAAAGGCACTGGTATATTTAAAGTGAGAACGGTTCCATCATCGAGATCATAAGAACTTATTTACAGGACTGAGCTTACCTCGTACAAAAATAATGTACAGGACTAAGAATTCAGATGCTACAAGGAAATAAAATCTCCTACAAGTTCTTCGAATGCATCTCAGCCTTGCTCACAGAACCCAACCAGGGACATAAAGGAACTGAAGACAACGAGTGGATGTGGTTCTCTCTTTTGTTTGCATCGATACTTAAGGTTCTTTGGACTTTTCACCTCAGAGACACTATCATGCGTCACAGACCGTCACACTGATACAGTGCAGTGACTACTGGTCAATTAAGCGTAGGACGTCATCACATAATAGCAGGCATGACTTTTTCTATTAGTAGAATTCATTATTTAAATGGGGTCCACTTACGGATGATAAACTCAGCAACAACTATCAGAAATAAATTCGTGGGTCCTAATTCATTCTCAGAAGATACGTATATCGTCATCGTAGTGAGACATTTACGTTCACAACACAGATTGAGTAAGCAGTGAAATGACGGCATTGTTGTTGTTGTGGTCTTCAGTCCTGAGACTGGTTTGATGCAGCTCTCCATGCTACTCTATCCTGTGCAAGCTTCTTCATCTCCCAGTACATCCTTCTGAATCTGCTTAGTGTATTCATCTCTTGGTCTCCCTCTACGATTTTTACCCTCCACGCTGCCCTCCAATACTAAATTGGTGATCCCTTGATGCCTCAGAACATGTCCTACCAACCGATCCCTTCTTCTGGTCAAGTTGTGCCACAAACTTCTCTTCTCCCCAATCCTATTCAATACTTCCTCATTAGTTATGTGATCTACCCATCTAATCTTAAGCATTCTTCTGTAGCACCACATTTCGAAAGCTTCTATTCTCTTCTTGTCCAAACTATTTATCGTCCATGTTTCACTTCCATACATGGCTACACTCCATACAAATACTTTCAGAAATGACTTCCTGACACTTAAATCTATACTCGATGTTAACAAATTTCTCTTCTTCAGAAACGCTTTCCTTGCCATTGCCAGTCTACATTTTATATCCTCTCTACTTCGACCATCATCATTTATTTTGCTCCCCAAATAGCAAAACTCCTTTACTACTTTAAGTGTCTCATTTCCTAATCTAATTCCCTCAGCATCACCCGACTTAATTCGGCTACATTCCATTATCCTCGTTTTGCTTTTGTTGATGTTCATCTTATATCCTCCTTTCAAGACGCTATCCATTCCATTCAACTGCTCTTCCAAGTCCTTTGCTGTCTCTGACAGAATTACAATGTCATCGGCGAACCTCAAAGTTTTTATTTCTTCTCCATGGATTTTAATACCTATTCCGAACTTTTCTTTTGATTCCTTTACTGCTTGCTCAATATACAGATTGAATAACATCGGGGAGAGGCTAGAACCCTGTCTTACTCCCTTCCCAACAACTGCTTCCCTTTCATGTCCCCCGACTCTTATAACTGCCATCTGGTTTTTGTACAAATTGTAAATAGCCTTTCGCTCCCAGTATTTTACCCCTGCCACCTTCAGAATTTGAAAGAGATTATTCCAGTCAACATTGTCAAAAGCTTTCTCTAAGTCTACAAATGCTAGAAACGTAGGTTTGCCTTTCCTTAATCTTTCTTCTAAGATAAGTCGTAAGAGAGACCCATTTAATCAGTCAAGAAGATTACGCTTTCGGAACTCATGCCTTTTTTAGCTTTACGGCTCATAAAAGTGTTGCCACAACCAACTTAGCTGTATAGTCAGTAGGATGAGTTACTTTTAAGTAAGATTAATTAGTTATATCAATATAGGAAATGTGAGTGAAAGAGGCATTTCGTGATTTTGATAACTCTATAATACTTAGAATTGTCTCCATCAATGTGAAAGATGGGAAAAGCATGCTGCAACAATGCATTTCTAATTCCATGCTAGCGTATGCCTTTCTCAAAATGCTTCTTCACTTCACTCTTAACCAAACTGCTATGAGTTAACCACTACATGCCACGGTCAGCTCACCATTAGAAGTCTAAGATGCCACCGATTCATGCAACATTGAGGTTTGGTGTTTAATTAGTGAAGCTGACTAAAGAAATGGTGGTACATAATGGTACACTACCATGTCGCAGAAAAAATACAGGTTACTCATTTTGTGCCCTAGAAACGCAAAGGCAGAATGATTGCTGAGCTGTATTCTGATCTTCTCGTGGTATTCAGTGTCAGCTACAAGTAAAGTGGCCAAAAATGCTCAACTGAGAACAAAAGTTTCTGTTTCATCTCAAATTGGGTTCCACTTAGAAAATTCGTATATATATATATATATATATATATATATTAGAAGGTATTATCTTACGCTAAAGGTTTAACATAATATGTCATGCAGTAAAAGTAGAAACTGTGTGTACGTCTTGCGGCAGTGTAGTTAAAATGTTTAACACATCAAATTACTGGTAAAGCAATCAGATGTTTGTAGTTTTTATACATGGGAATTAGATTATTTGCAGAACCGTGGGTGAGGATATTGCTAGCGTTTTAAAGAAATAATGCAGGTTTGCTCAGAAAATGCAGACTGTTTTCTAGAATAATTTATATTGCACAAGACATCTAAATGATCTGAAATTCAATATTTTATCCATATGATCAATATTTTTCTCCTTTTGCACCATTAATCTTCCGGCTAGTTTGATGTGTCCCGCCGCAAATTCCTCTCTTGTGACAGCTTCTGTATCTCATAAACACCAGACATCCTCAACTATTTCTTGCATGTATTCCTACCCAAGTCTGCAACTAGGCCTACAATTTTTACCTTTCACTGCTCCCTCTAGTATCATAGAAGTTATTGCACAATATTTCACCACATGTTCTATCATCCTATCCTTTCTTCTTGTCAGTGTTTACCATATGTTCCTGTCTTCGCCGATTCTTCGAAGAACTTTCTAATTCCTTATCTTATGATCCCACCTCATTTTCAACATTCTTGTATAGCACAACTTCCCAAATGTTTAGTTTCGCATCTTTCCCGGGTTCCTACTGTTTACGATTAGCTTCCCTTCAATTCTAGATTCTAAACGCACATTCTCTGAAATTTATAGCTCAAACTAAGGCCTGTGTTTGATACCCGCAGATTTGTGACTGCATGTTGTACAGTACCCGTGTCTCTCTTTAGAATCTACCTATTGTTCTGATTTCAAAGGTTTTGCACGAACTTATGTCGTCCAACTTTTCTCTAGGTTAACGAATCCTGTGAAGATGTTCTGATTTTTCTTAATTCTTGCTTCCGTTACTAAGAGCAACGTTACAACTGTTTTCTGGTACGTTAATATTTCCTAAAGCCAAACTAATCACCTAACAGATCCATAACTTCCTTTTCTATGCTTTGGTATATTATTCTCTCAGCAACTTGGAGGTATGTCTCGTGGTATGGCTCCAGATTCTGCAGACCAACATGAATAGCCGTTTAGCGGCCTCAGCACCCAATGGCTTTAGGAACTCCGAGATAACGTTTTCCATCCGTTCTGCGCAACTTTATCGCAAATCCTCCAAATTTCTGTTGAATTTTTACTCATCCTGTATCTTCCAAATGCTCTACCACGTCAGCAGATAGTTTCTCCCCTAGTAGAGGACTTTAACATAATCTTTCTACCTATCCGCTGCCTCCTGCGGATAGTGCAATTCCTTTAGCACAGCAACAGTGCAGTTCCTTTAGCACATTTAGTGTTGACGACGTTGCCTTTAATTTCACCGAAGATATTTTCACTTTTCTCTGAGCTGAAAGTGTCCTTCCGATGGACATTTCCTTCTTCACGTTTTTTTTACACTATTCTCGCTTTAAATTTCGTGCACTTCCTATTTATTTCATTACTAAATGACTTACGTTCCTGTATTTCTGTGTTTCACTGACTGTATTCGTGCTGGATAGCTATAATTAAACTAACCACAGAGGGCCAGTGTGGGCTATAGTTGTCGTATGGCAGCGAGACGGTAAATGTGCTAATACGTTAATGCGAAACTGGCTTACACTGGGAAAAAATTAGTTCCAATTTTGGCCACTAGGTATCTGGAGCTGTATATCGGCGACTGAAAGACCCGAGAAGACGTCCTATGTCATTAAATGGTTTTAATAAGTTGATAATTAAATTCGAAAACGCGATTGAGTTTGGTGTGGCACCTGGAAAGGGTGAAAGTTACTGACGACGGGGCAGTTTCTGTAACTGACCATGCAGCAGGAGCACCAGGCAGAGCTAGCGCTCGTGCAGTGCAAAGGGAATTGTCCATTCCGTGGTCAACAGCACGGAAAGTTTTGCGCTCTATATTCCAGACGGTGCAGCAACTGAAACCTCATAACCGGCAATAACGATGTGAACTGGCTTTTCGATTTCTGGCACAGATCGAAGTTGACGACGTGTGGCAATATTCTGTGCAGTGACGAAGCACATTTTACACTACAGGGTGCAGTGAATTCACAGAACTGCTGAATCTTGGGTACTGCTGAACCGCGCGTTGTGCACGATGTGCCTTTTCACTCATCGTACGTGACTGTGTGGTGTGGATTCATAAGTACATTTACTCTTGATCCGTTGTGCATTGAAGGGAATTCACCCAGAGGGTCTGTCAGGTGTACCGTGACATCTGCATGTTATTGAGGCTCCCTGGTACAGCATGTGATTCCTGCTTTGGAAGAGCGCTGCTGTGTGGAAACCATTGCTTTCATGAAAGATCAGGCAACACTTCATATCGCTCACCGAGTCAAATATCTGCTTAAAGCAACCTCCCACGAACGTGTTATCTCCAGAGGTATTCCAACTGCTTCGCCTGAAATATCCCCTGATCTGAATCCATGTGAATTTTAGCTCTGGAGGAATATAAAAGAACTCGTTTACGAGTGATGCTTTGGGTGTCTACCTGGTGTGAAGACCGGTATACAGGAACACATTGCTTAGGTTCCACCAGAACTGCGGCGAACAACGGATGATTACGTCGTTTTACGGCTGCAGCATCTCGTTGACGTCTCTGGTGCTCATACTGAACAGACAGTGTAAGCGGCAGTTTCTAATAAGATCACCATCACACCTTTCTCATTTGTTTGGCGTTGTCCCGTTTCTAATCCATTACACGTGGAAACATTTCTATACTGCTTGTATTCACAGCGCTAGATCTGAACCTGGTGGCCTGAATTTTCACTGATTTATTCACAGTCCGTTCTTTTTTGAAGTCGGTTACGCATTAAGGGATTGCCATATCTACCAAGTTTCACTGTCATACGATAATTAAACCCTACACTGGACTTCTGCACTTTAATTAGTACGGTATAACCAACTAGTTTTTCCTGCTTTCGTCGACCAGTTGAACTATTTCTTCTCTTACCAAAAGGGTATCAGTAGTTGGGATCGTTGAATGTTTATTGTTACGTGGAATTTCTATTATTATCCTTTTCCATTCCTGTTCAACTGAACTGCCTACCGTGGTATTAGTAATATTATGATATTATAACTTCTCTGAATAGATACGGTCATCAGATCATTATATAATTGATATTACTGAATGATCCAGGAGCCTGCTAGCGCTCCTCTCTGTGGTGCATAACGTACAACAATAGTTTCGGCTGAATGTAATAACCAACACACGCACATACAAAGTTAAGATGGTAATGAATATCATCTCTCCGAGAATAATTAGCGGGTGTGTTTGGCATGTCTGCTGAGTGACCACTGCTCTCTACTAGAACTAAGAAATGGGAAAACAGTTACAACAGATACAGTGTCCTGTTCATTGAGAGCGAGAAACGGATCTACGCATACGTGACAGCCTGTACAGAGTTGGAGTGGGAAGGCAATTGACAAAGCAGCACCACAGTGTTCTGATAAAGGAAAAAAGATTACTTATAAACTAATCCAAGCTTCTTCATAATCATTTCAACATTTCCATCATCAGTTATATCCAACATTAGTAATATTGTCATTTCAACATTTCCATCATCAGTTATATCCAACATTAGTAATATTAAGTCCAGATGTAAATATTTTCATCATTTTCAAGTTGTTTGAATCTGGTAGTAGCAGACAGAAGTACCGCGTCTATAATACCAACGGACGTGGTTCTATGATATACATGGATAACTTAATCATCTCCAGATCAGCCATTTTCCGTGCAAGCGTCGATAAAGCAGAAGTGTACGTCGATTACATTGCTTGCCAAAAGGCGCGTGACATCTCTTTACTGTCACTGAAATTACAGTAACAATTTCGATATTTTATGCGCCTAGGAGAGACGGAAATATATATCGCGCTAGTATAGCGTTTCCTTTGATTACTTTCCGTTTATGTGGGTAAGTGTGCTGACAGTGTTATCACCACCACGCTATACCGTGATATTATGGGTTATGTGGCATGAACAGTATTGAATATCAATAAAATGGAGCGAATGAGACAGCGGATTAACGGCGTCCCCAATTAACGACCACACCAAACATCATTATATTTATACGGTAATAAATGTACGTAATAGCTATGGCGAACCCAACGCACACCGACAGCCTCTCGTCCAGGGGTGCTGATACGACCGCTAAGAAAGATGGCCGCTATTGGAAAATATATTTTGCCCGCCGCAGTTTCACGCCGTACCGCGACACATTAAAAATACAATTTCTCCCGCAAAAAGTTACATGTATTATGCAGATAAAAGTGCCACTAGCCAGCTTTGAAGCGGTCAGCGAAATTACATGCCAGCCAGCGGTGTGTTTTGAACTCCAGAGGGAGGGGTGTGGCGGAGATGGATGGGGGCGTGGAGGGGGGGGGGGGGGTAGCGGAAGGGGGCGTGAGGGGGGAAAGGTCACAGTGGCGGACGCTGATGGTCGCAAATGACCGCCACACGCAGTTTTTTGACAGCATTTGGCCCCCCACCGCTCCATTTTCGGGCCGTGACGGCGCAGTCACGCAAAGCGGCTCGTCACGCAAAAGTTGCGGCTTTTGTGTCTCTGCTGCCACGAGGACAAATATGTTCACCGTCAGCAGTTTTATACTTTATTAAGGCTGTCGCGCAGGAGAATTAAAAGGTCATTGACACGCAGACGGAGCCAGCAGTTACCGCACAAGGCCGTCAGCTAATTTCTGTGTGGCGCGCTGAAATGCGCAGCGATCCTCAGTCCTGCATGCTTGGAGTACATCTTTACCTAAATGGATTTAATTACTTGGCTTTACAGTGTAGCAAGTGAGACCAAAGTTCTTGTCTTGGCTGCGGCGTATGCTGTCGGTTAGGGCGTGATTTGTTCCAACGCAGCCGGTTATCACATTGGGAGCAATTACAAGAGCGGTGATCTGGGTGGACAGATTTGTGTTATCAAAAGTAAAGAATGGGTCGCCACTAAACATGCATGTTTAGGATTCTTCAGTTTGTCCCGGCGTATTTGTTGCTCGAACAGTCCACGGGTATACTGCCGGTTCATAGTGTCCAATAAGGGTTTACCATATCTACCAGGTTTCACTGTCACACGATAATTAAACTCTACACTTTACTTGTGAGAGTAGCTGTACTTTAATAAGTATTTCCTGCTTTCGTCGACCAGTTGAATTATTTCTTCTCTTCCCAAAAAGGTATTAGCTGTCGGCATCGTTGAATGTATATTGTTATGTGCAATTTCTGTTATTAGTCTTTTCCATTCCTGTCCAACTGAACTGCTTACCGTGCTATTAATAATATTATGATATTATAACTTCTCTGGATAGATACAGTCATCTGATTATTATATAATTATTATTACTGAATGATCCAAGAGCCTGCTAGCGCTTCTGTCTGTGATGGAGAACCTACAACAATAGCTTCGACTGCATGTAATAACCAACACACGCATACAAAGTTAACGACGGTGACGAATATCATCTCTCCGAGGATGACTAGTGCCTGTGTCTGGCAGATCTGCTGAGCTACCACTGCTCTCCACTAGGACTAAGAAATGGGAGCACAGTAACAACAGATACAGTGTCCTTTTCATTGAAAGCAAGAAACGGATTTACGCATACGTGACAGCCTGTACAGAGCTGGAGTGGGAAGGACATTGGCAAAGCAGCACGATAATGTTGGACACTACGAACCGGCAGTATACCCGTGGACTGTTCGAGCATGGATGTTTGGAATTATGACTTAACCGGCCTTTCCGGTTTTTAGATTAAAACTAGTTCATAAGAAGTAGCCAACTACATGCTGTCAAGTAAAGCTATTAAATCAAATGACCTTGACTAGCATTTAATTACTCAATACAAATCATAATATAAAAACGTGAGAAAGTGTGAGATAATTAGGTAATCATCAAGTACACTCTAAGAGAAACAAAAAGACTCACCAAGAAGGAACTATGCAAATTAGGCACTATTTAATATACTTATATATAGTTGTTGTTGTGGTCTTCAATCCAGAGACTGGTTTGATGCAGCTCTCCATGCTACTCTAACCTGTGCAAGCTTCTTCATCTCCCAGTACTTACTGCAACATAAATCCTTCTGAATCTGTTTAGTGTTTTCATCTCTTGGTCTTCCTCTACGATTTTTACCCTCCACGCTGTCCTCCAATGCTAAATTGGTGATCCCTTCATGCCTCAGAATATGGCCTGCCAACCGATCCCTTCTTCTAGTCAAGTTGTGCCACAAATTTCTCTTCTCTCAAATTCTATTCAATACTTCCTCATTAGTTATGTGATCTACCCACCTAAACTTCAGCATTCTTCTGTAGTACCACATCTCGAAAGCTTCTATTCACTTCTTGTCTAAACTATTTAAGGCCCAAGTTTCACTTCCATACATGGCTAGACTCCATACAAATACTTTCAGAAACGACTTCCTGACACTTAAATCTATACTCGATGTTAACAAATTTCTCTTCTTCAGAAACGCTTTCCTTGCCATTGCCAGTCTACATTTTATATCCTCTCTACTTCGACCATCATCAGTTATTTTGCTCAACAAATAGCAAAACTCATTTACTACTTTAAGCGTCTCATTTCCTAATCTAATTCCCGCTGCATCACCCGATTTATTTCGACCACATTCCATTATCCTCGTTTTGCTTTTGTTGATGTTCATCTTACATCCTCCCTTCAAGACAATGTCCATTCCGTTCAGCTGCTCTTCCAGGTCGTTTGCTGTCTCTGACAGATTTACAATGTCATCGGTGAGCTCCAAAGGTTTTACTTGTTCTCCATTGATTTTAATTCCTACTCCGATACAGATTGAATAACATCGGTGATAGGCTACAACCCTGTCTCACTCCCTTGCCAACCGCTGCTTCCCTTTCATGCCCCTCGACATTTATAACCGCCATCTGGTTTCTGTACAAATTGTAAATAGCTTTTCGCTCCCTGTATTTTACCCCTGCCACCTTCAGAATTTGAAAGTGAGTATTCCAGTCAACATTGTCAGAAGCTTTCTGTAACTCTACAAATGCTAGAAACGTAGGTTTGGCTTTCATTGATCTATTTTCTAAGATAAGTCGTAGGGTAATGTCTCATGTATCAACGAAAAATGTAAAGTTGCAAACTTTGGCGGCCGATGAGTAAATGTGTGACGCTGCAGCGCAATTTCATCGCGCAACTGGCAAGGATAGTGAACAGGAGATATGTCGATATTAGGACATAAGGCCTTACGAATTTCATTTCGTGTGCTCAGTTGGGCAGTAAGTATGACTCACAGACAAACGCATAAACAATAAACATCGATATCAGAATTTGAGCCAGGATGTGCAGTTGGTCTCCCGCTTGGAATAATCGGCGAATCGCTCAACTGGATAGGAGCGACGCCACTGTTTGATGATGTTGGCAGGAATGGATGAATCATGACCAAAGACATTGTCGAGAAGGAAGTGACAGCTGAAAGTGAGAACCTGGCACTCGTCAGAGAGGCACTCAGAGCCAAGAATTCGTCATTATCGTCGATCTGATTTGCTTCAGTGACTACAAGGACCATCGATAGGTGACTCATAAAAAGGGGGCTGAATCCACGGCATACCTGGCGCCGACTACCATTGACCACTGTACACCAACAAGCCCGTTAGCAGTGGAGTCGTGTGCATCCGGCCTGGAATCTCATTGAATGGAGTAGAATGGTATATAGTGACGGGTTCGGCTTCGAACTGAGCCCCGAAGATCAACGAAGACGCGTCTGGACACGCCCAAGGCAGTGGTGGGATGCCAGCCTGGCTGCCACTCAGCAATAAGGCCCTACAACCAGAAGTGATGGTCTGGGGTGGGATTTCATTTCGTAACAGGACTCCTTTGGTTCTTGTCCGGGACAACCTTACAGCACAAAGATACCTCGCCGATATTCTACGTCTCGTTTTGCCGCCCTTCGTGGCAAGCCACCTTGGGCTTATATTTCAGAAAAATAATGTCTGCCCGCACTCTGCGAAAGTTTCTGCTCTTTGTTTTCGAGCTTGCCAAACCCTACAATAACCAGAAAGTTGGCTGGATCTCTCTCTTACATTAAGAACATTCGGAGCGTTATGGGCAGAGCCCTGCAAGCATCTCTGGGTTTTGAGAAACTAACGCGCCAAATGGACAGAATTTGCTGCAGTATCTCTCAGGAGGACATCCAACAACCCTGTCAGTCAATGCCTGGCCTAATAACTGCTTGAATAAGGGCCAGAGGCGGACCTTCACGTTATACGTTATTAACTTGTTCAATTTGTGTAGCTCCTGTTCTTGAATAAATCATATAATTGTTCTGAAATTGTATTCATTTGTTTGTCTTTACATGTACATCACGTCTACCGTTTTCCTTCCAATTCGGATGATTCCTTCGTGGTGCGTCGGCTTTATTTTTATTTTTTATTTTATTTTTGGTCTTAGAGTGAATTAAAAGCTCCTTTGTTAGTTACTTTTGAATACGTTATGGGAGTGGCAGTAATGATTGTGTTACAAGTATTTACTCTTAAAAACAGTCTTGATCACAATTTATTTATCAAGGAGAGCGGTTTCGACCGCTGCTGTGGTCATCTTCAGGCCATTGAGTAGGAACCTCTTTCTGTTGGAGAATCACTACTAGTAGTTGGAAGCGTTAAAGTCTTTGAACCCCCACTCTTCCACTACTTCTCGCATGCCTAGTTTTCAATGATACTTATTAAAATACAAATTTTCAGCATTTTATCATTTTCGTGGACTGGCTGTTCTGTCTGTTCTTGGTAGCAAATATTATACACTATGAATGAAAACATAGACAGCACTGGCCTCATATCCCGCAATATATTATAGAATATTGCACTAGTGTTGTGTATATTTTCATTCATAATTGTGTCATTCCATTCCACCCCATTTCACAGAGACGCAGTTTGATACTTCTATTAAAAGCCATATTGGTTGCTATTCGACAGCGACTCTTTGTTAAAATTTAATGACGAGTTTTTCGGACACCACTACCAGTCACACTTTTATGTCAAATTGCTTAAAATGTTTAATACTGGAGCATATTTCGAGATATGACCTCTTCATCAGACAAGAAAGGCAACAGAAAAATATTTAACACGATTGCACATTCACCTTAATGTAATAGGTTTCTGTCGTATCGTGTTCTTTGGCGTGACTGAGGAGAGAGAGAGAAGAGTAATTCACATGAAAGACTGCTTGCTCCGTTATCCGCTCTGTTTCAAACACAAAGGTAAATTCTGACTCACTCTATTCATCAGAGGAGGCTGTCTTTTTGTGGCGTTTTCATTTTTCTCCACTGATATAAATATTTCTCTTGTCTACTTTTTCAAATTTGTGAAGAGAACTTTCAGTGCGTTGTTTATTATAATGTACACCATTGTGCAGTAGAATCAAAATGCCTGTGAATATAACGTTTAGTACACTAAGTCCACGTTACTGTTATCAGTCACTTCGTAATGTCACTTGAGGGAAACATGTTTGGAGTTAGTAGACGAAATGTCTAATTATAACTGATAATATATGTTATGTGATATTACAAATGATAACATATAATTACATTAAGAATTTTAAAGTTAAGTTATCCTATTTCACATTACTGAAAACTGCGGATTTTGAAATTTACCAATTCTGCGTTATAGTTGCTGAAGTCTGTGAGTTCTTGACATCCCTAATTTTATTCAGGATTTCTGTTTCACGTTGTTCGTCAATAATGAATATTTCCATTTTGTCTTGTATCTGTGTTTTAAACAACTTATCTAGTTCTATTACCGTTACATATTTCGTATAGTAAAACCAAACATTCTTCGCCCAAGTGACATTACAGAGTGACAGACAACATTAGGATCAACAAATCGATAGTGAATTCGAAATGGATTTTGTTTTGACAGCCATCTTGTTTCTACTGCTCAGAAAGGTTGACAGTGATAACCTCTTTTGTAAATCCTTCACGAGTTTGTAAACGATGGACAACTAAAATACAGATGGACACAGCAATGACAGAAGTGAATCCGCCACAAGAAGACACCCTTTTCTGATAAACGGAGTGAGTGATGATTTACAATTTTTATACTAACAACGGACAAGGAAAGGAAACAACGGCCTCTCGAATGGACTATACTTCTCTTTCTCCACAGGCGGTTCACAAAATGTAGCAAGAAAAAATAAGTTTCCTATAACATCTATGTGTATAAAGTTATTTGCTTCTTTTATTACGGTTTCAGCCGGATGATGTGGTCATACACCGAAGTATGTTGCTAGTTAAACAGTTAATGAAAATTAATAAATTATTGTGACAGGTGGCAGTTTATGAAAAATTCGGTTATGTACTTTATACCAAATTCGTATGCCATCTCTATCTCTAAGGGCAAATAAAACTGGCACGAATTTTGCCACTTAATTTTTCCCTTACAGAAGTCAGTACCTGCTTTTAGATCGCAGTATTTGATTTATAATAACAGACAATAGGATAACGGGTGGGAATAAAACTTTTACCAACCTTCCCTTTCACAAAGAAATGACCTTTACAAATCGGTTCCCTTTGCTGAAGGAATCCAGTAGGCACACATGACTCTGTCACGGAAATGAGTTGAAAAGGAGACTATATTTTTCTTGCGTAAGTGCCTCGGGTCTGCTTGATCGTTTCATGTTAATTAGCAGATCGCGGAATAAAATAAAAGATAAGAAAAATTAAAGATTATACGGAAAGAAAGGGTTAATTAAGATTTATAAATTTTTCAGGAGAGCAGTTTTGAAGTTAGAAATGTCACTTTTTTCTCCCACTTGTTATCCGTCTGTTCAAAATGGCTCTAGACACTATTGGACTTAACATCTGAGGTCATAAGTCCCCTAGAGTTAGAGCTACTTAAAGCTAACTAATCTAAGGACGTCACACACATCCATGCCCGAGGCAGGATTTGAACCTGCGACCGTAGCAGCAGCGCGGCTCCGGACTGAAGCGCCTAAAACCGTTCGGTCACAGCAGCAAGCTATCCGTCTTTCAATCTGACTGTCCGTCTATTTTCCCAGAAACGAGTAGATATATCAAGTTGAAATTTCTGTCAAATACTAAGGTCTGTTCATTTGGAGCATCACAAATTTCAGACTGTAAGCCAGTGCAATCAAAACATACGGCCATTTATGACATATATTTTGATACGCGCAAACTCACTCATAAAAACCCAAAATCTGTACGGCATTCACAGCAGAAATAAAGGAAAATATCCTAAAATTGTTAATATATTAATATAGGTCTTGTGATTACATTGACTTAGAAGCTTAAATATTTTACACCGCCAACGGACGGCATAAAGAATGTAATCAGATGATCTACATATACATCTACATTCACACGGATACTCTGCAAAGCACATTTAAGTGCTTGGTGGAGGGTTCATTGAACCACCTTCACAGTTCTCTATTATTCCAATCTCGTATAGCGCGCAGAAAGAACGAACACCTATATCTTTCCGTACGAGCTCTGGTTTCCATTATTTTATCATGGTGATCGTTTCTCCATATGTAGGTCGGTGTTAACAAAATATTTTCGCAATCGGAGGAGAAAGCTGGTGATTGGAATTTCATGGGATGATTCCGTCGCAACGAAAAACGTCTTTCTTTTAATGATGTCCAGCCCAAATTATTTCTGTGACACTTTCTACCATATTTCGCGATAATACAAAAAGTGCTACTTTTTTCTGGACTTTTACGATGTACTCCGTCAGCCCTATCTGGTAAGGATCCCACACCGCGCAGCAGTATTCTAAAAGACGACGGTCAAGCGTAGCGTAGGCAGTCTCCTTAGTAGATCTGTTACATTTTCCAAGTGTCCTGCCAACAAAACGCAGTCTTCGGTTATTCTTCCACACAACATTTTCTGTGTTTCTTCCAATTTAAGTTGTTCGTAATTGTAATACCTAGGTATTTAGTTGAATTTACGGATTTTAGATTAGACTGATTTGCCGTGTAACCGAAGTTTAACGAATGTTTTTAGAGCTCATGGGGATGACCTTACGCTTTTCGCTATTTAGGGACAACTGCCACTTTTCGCAGCATTGCGATATTTCCTCGAAATCGTTTTGTAGTTTCGTTTGATCTTCTGATGACTTTATTAGTCGATAAACGACAGCTTCATCTGCAAACAACCGAAGACGGCTGCTCAAATTGTCTCCCAAATCGTTTATATAGATAAGGAACAGCAAAGGGCCTATAACACTTCCTAGGGGAATACCAGAAATCACTTCTGTTTTACTCGATGACTTCCGTCAATTACAACGAACTGTGACCTCTCTGACAGGAAATCACTGATCCAGTCACATAACTGAGACGATATTACATAAGCACGCAATTTCACTACGAGCCGCTTGTGTGGTACAGTGTCAAAAGCCTTCCGGAAATCCAGAAGTACGGAATCGATCTGAAATCCCTTGTCAATAGCACTCAGCACTTCAGGTTTCGTTTTAACATAGTTTTCACCTCTCAACAATGTGAGGAGTCGCCAGAAACAACACGTGGTTTGGCTGCCTCGTTAAACTGTAGGATAACGGGGTAGGTAGGGAACACCGAAGTCGTCAAAGTGGCGTACAATAGAGGGACTTGCACCAGACCATTGAGCTGCAAGACATTATTTTATATTTTTCTTACTACTATCGCTTCTTGACTCAAACTGAACCAGACTATATCGTGGCAACTTCAATGGATACGTGTGGGGAAAGGGGACGGGTAGATAGCTGCGATAACCGAAACGGAGGCGACGGTTTGTTGTTTTGGGAATGGAGTGGAGTCAATGTAGGCATGTAGGAAAGGTGAAAGAGCCCCACATCATGTACTCGGCCCGGGACCTCGATGACTGTACTTGCACCCATGAATGAAGCCGCGTTCTGTAGGAAGAGCAGATGTGGGTGGAGATGACGGTGTATGCACCCCATTCTGAGGACATCATTGTTCAGGTATATCAGAACAACAAAAGGCGCCACCTGCAAGAATTAGAGAGAGATTTGGTGTTACAAGAATCGCAACTGGAACCGGGTGTTAATGTAGAATATTTTTCACATCTATTCATACATTTTGCATGCATTGTAGATAGTCCCACAGACATAATAATTTGAAATAATGATAGAAAATGCAGAAGGCAACGGAAACCACTGCATTAAAGACACATAATGTATATTCATAGGATATATGGCGAGTAGCTGAAAAAGTGTCATTATGATCTCTCCACTGGGAAAAAGTGTTGGACTAGTCCCCCATTTGGATATCCGAGAGAGGAATTCCAATGGAAAGACGACCATAAGGAAATAACCAAAAACCAACGAAAGGATAACGTTCTACGTGTCGGTGCATTGGTTGTCAGTAGCCCGAACTTGGTAGGGAAGGTAGAAAATCTGTGAATGGAAATACAAAAGCTCAATCTAGATATGGTGGGGATCAGTCACTTGAAATGGAACGAAGACAAGGATTTCTGGTCATATGAGTATAGGGTAATATCAACAGCAGCAGAAAATGGTATAACGTGAGTAGGATTCGTTACGAATAGGAAGGTAGGGCAGAGAGTGTGTTTCTGTGAACAGTTCAGTGACAGAGTCGTTCATATCAGAATCGACAGCAAACCAACACCGGCAACGACAGTTCAGGTATACATACCGACGTCGCAAACTGCAGATGAAGAGATAGAGAAAGTGTATGAGGATATTAAACGGGTAATTCAGTACGTAAAAGGAGATGAAAATCTAATAGTCATAGGAAACGGAATGTGGTTGTAGGGGAAGGAGAAGGATAAAGGGTTACGGGAGAATATGGACTTGGTTGTAGGAATGAGAGAGAAGAAAGTCTAATTGAGTTCTGCAATAAGTTTCAGCCAGTAATAGTGAATATTACGTTCAATAATTACAAGATGTATACTTGGAAAAGGTCAGGGGATACGGGAATATTTCAGTTAGATTACGCCATGATCAGGTAGAGATACGGAAATCAGATACTGTATTGTAAGACATACCGAGGAGCAGATTAGACTCAGATCGTAATTTAGTAGTCATGAACAGTAGGCTGAAGTTCAAGAGACTAGTCAGGAACAATCAATGTGCAAAGAAGTTGGATACAGAAGCACTAAGAAATGATGAGATAGGCTTGAAGTTCTCTGAGGCTATAGGAATTGCGATAAAGAACAGATCATTAGGCAGTTCAGTTGAAGAGTAATGGACGTCCCTAAAAAGAGCATTCACAGAATTTAAAAAAAAAAGTTGATTGAAAAAAGCTAACTGCGAAGAACCCGTGCGTAACAAAAGGAAAACTTCAACTGATCTATAAATGATGGAGGTACAAGAATGTTCAGTGAAATTCAGAAAAGCAGAAATACAAGTCCCTGAATAATGAAGTAAATGGTACAGGGAAGCAGAAACGAAATGGTTCCATGAAAAATGGGAAGAAATCGAAAAAGAAATGATTGTCGGAAAAGTCAAAACAACCTTCGGTTAAATTAAAAGCACGGATGTTAACATTAAGAGTGCAGTGAGAGTTTCATTGTTAAATGCACTGGAGAGAGCGGATAGTGGAAAGAGTGTATTGAAGGCTTGTAGAAGAGGAAAATTGCTCGGATATTATAGAAGAAACAGGAGTCGATGCAGAAGAGGTAGGGAATCCAATGTTAGAGTCAGAAATTGAAAGGGCTTTGGAAGACTAAGTTCAGATAAAGCAGAAGGGATACATAATACCCCACTGGACTCTCTAAAATCACAGGGGAAAGTAGCAACCAAAGACTACACACGTTAGTCTGTAAAATGAATGTGTCTGGCGATACACCACCTGACTTTCGCAGAAATGTCACTTACACAATGCCGAAGAGGGAAAGAGCTGAGAAATAAGAGAATTGTCGTACAATCACCTTAACAGGTCCTGCATCCAAGTTGTTGACAAGTATAATATACAGAAGAAAGTAAAAGAAAATTGAGGATATGTTAGATGACGATCAGTTAGGATTTAGGAAAGGTAAAGGCATCGGAGAGACAGTTCTGACATTGAGGATAATAATGAAAGCAAAAATAAGAAAAGAACACAAGACACGTACCGATCTGGTAAAAGGTAATAGCGTTCGTCAGTGTTACCTGGTGTAAGAGTATCGAAATCCTGAGGAAAAGAGCGGGAAGCTGTAAGGAGTGACAGGTAATATGTAATACACAACATGTACAAGAGCCAATAGGAAATAGTAAGAGTGGAAGACCAAGAGCGAACTACTCAGATTAAAAAGGGTGTAAGACAGGGGTGCAGTATTTCGTCTCTATTGTTCAGTCTATACATTGAAGGAGCAATGAAGGAAATAAAAGGAAGGGTCACGAATGGAATTAAAACACAAGGTGAAAGGATATAAATTATAAGATTCGCTGATGACATTGCTACCCTTAGTGAAAGTGAAGAAGAATTACTGGATTTGTTCAATGGAATGAACAGTATTATGAGTGCAGTGACTGAGAGTAAATCAAAGAAAGACGAAAGTAATGAGAAGTAGCAGAAATGAAAACAGCAAGAGACTTAACATTCGGACTGATGGTCACGAAGTATACTATGTTAAGAAACTGTGCTACCTAGACAGCAAATGACCAATGACAGGTGAAGTAAGGAGGAGAGCAAACAAAATAATACTGACAAAAAAAGACACTCCTGGCCAAGATAATCCCGTTAGTATCAAACATAGGCCCTAATTTGAGAAAGAAATTTCTAAGAATTTACGTTTGGAGCATATCATTGTATGCTAGTGAAACACTCACCGTGGGAGAACCGGTACAGAAGAAAATGGAACCATTTGGGATGCAGTGCTACAGAATAATGTTGAAAATTAGGTAGAACGATAAGGTAAGGTATCAGGAGGATCTGCACGTAATCCTAGAGGAGAGGAATATATGGAAAATACTGACATGAAGAAGGGACAGGATAACAGGACATTTGTTAAGACATCATAAAGTAACTTCTCTGTTGCTATGTTACTAGAGCGATCTGTAGAGCGTAAAAGCTGTGGAGGAGTACAGAGATTCGAATAAATTCATGAAGTAATTGAGAATGTAGATTGTAAGTGCTACTCTCAGATAGAGTCGAAGAGGATTCGTGGTAGGCCACTCCAAGCCAGTCAGAAGACTGATGACTGCAGTAATTGCAATTTCGTGATCGTATACGCAATGTAATGGGTCATTTATGAATACTAACATAAGTTTAGCTTATACTACAATTCAAAATTAATTATTATGTTGTAACATATTCAGCAGCCTGAGACAGATTCAGAATGGTTCAAATAGCTCTAAGCACTATGGAACTTAACATCTGAGGTCATCAGTCCCCCAGACGTAGAACTACTTAAACCTAACTAACCTAAAGACATCATACGCATCCATACCTGATGCAGGATTCGAACCTGTGAGCGTAACAGCAGCGCGGTTCTGGACTGAAGCGCCTAGAAGAGCTCGGCCACCATGAGAGAGATAGCTTTTGTTTATTAAATCATTATCGTACGTAACGGTATAGTTCACTCACCTCATTGAGCATAGTTTACATTTACAATCGGTTAAAAATGGTAATAACTGGTTTAATACGATTTGCTATTGCTCTCAAGCAGCAGGTAAAAAGGCAATGTTGATTGTCACAAAATAAAAATGTTGATAAATAAATAAACCTCTATTATGCTACATGAGTCACTGAATTCAGTTCATAAGAAAAGTGGGAACTTGAGGGGTAGATTATCGTTGCAATAGCTGCGCGGGATTAGCCTAGCGGTCTAAGGCGCTGCAGTCATGGACTGGGCGTCTGAT
Source organism: Schistocerca serialis cubense (assembly GCF_023864345.2). Lineage (NCBI taxonomy): Eukaryota > Metazoa > Arthropoda > Insecta > Orthoptera > Acrididae > Schistocerca > Schistocerca serialis. The sequence goes on along the minus strand of NC_064644.1, from coordinate 462,729,291 downwards.
CCCGGCGGAGGTTCGAGTCCTTCCTCGGGCATGGGTGTGTGTGTTTGTCCTTAGGATAATTTAGGTTAGTAGCGTGTAAGCTTAGGGACTGATGACCTTAGCAGTTAAGTCCCATAAGATTTCGCACACACACATTGTTGCAATATGTAACTCTCTGTCAGATTTAAGTCAGATCCCACTTTCCTATACTACACCACAGTTCCCGTTTGTGTATGAATATTAACGTTAATTAAGGTGGTCACTCACATTTTCTCTCCAGTTAATTTCAACTTTTCCCCGATCAGGTTTAATTGGTAAACAGTTGAACGATTTCCTAAACCTATTATTGAACGAGGAACGATCTTGGTTTACATGACTTATGACTTATCGATGACGAGAAGTTTATGCACAACAAAAGATGCTATTGTGAATTAGAAGAGAGTAATTCATGAAATCCGTTATGCGTTAACTACACAAAACAATTTACATTTACAGAAACAAAGGAAATGGTTTCCGTCACGTTTAATAAAGACCTTATTTTAGATAACTAATTACAATATACAGGCAGTACATCTAAAATAGTCACCTGTCCTTTCAAATTCATTACATGTACAATACACGTGAAATAATGGAATAATCGGATAAAAATAGCAAAGCAACGTGGGGGATTGTTAGCGCAAGCAGAGTTAAAGGTATTTTGCTTTGGGGTGTGCAGCTCAGAGCAAGCTGGGAAAAAATATCCAAGTACTGTGGCAGTGCAGTAAAAGTTTTTTACGATACCTCTGCGCTCTAAACTAACGCACACTTCCCATAATTTAAATTAAGCTTAAATTTAATTATCCCTGCGGCTGTGCGCGACCTATATACAGCCCTGCCATCGGTGACGCTAAATGTCTGCAAACAAGTTGAGCACCGCAATCACGGCGAACATTTTATATCCCTACGCACTATTAATAAAAGCAGTTTTACAGCGTTTCCAGCGGAAAAAAATCTCTTAAAATGTAATTAGCAAATATGAATATAGGAACGAAGAGAACAAATCGGACGTGCGGGCTGTATTCACATCGACTTTTGCGTTGATTTTGTACATGCGACACATATTCATCTGTGTAATGATGACGGTGGAAATTGAAGTCTAGTCTTCAGCTGAAAACCAAAACACAGATATATAAATCGTTCCAGATCCGTAATAACCCGTACAAGCGCAAATCGTAACTTGTTCACACGTGATACCCCAAGAACAAAATATGAGATGCACTTTATGACACATGTTGCAGCCAGAGGTATCACAGATAAGTTGGTTGACATCTTGTTATGCTCTTCATATTCTACAGTGTAAGCTTTCAAGCTTTGTCACTTCATATTCTTTCTATGGTTAATAGTTTACTTATTTGTTTTCGTTATCCGTTTATATGGATATATTGTGTGTCTTAAAGGTAGTATCACAAGCTGCCCCTAGCTTTAATCATAAATATATCTGATTGATGTTAAATGTTATTGTATTCACATAAAGAAAAGTATTATCTTCTCAATATCCTTCAAATCGTAAGCTTCGTCCTTAATTTCTTTGTTTATCAAGTTGGCGTATTTACTCATGGCATTTTTGTTACATATTTCTGTGGTCACATTCGGAATTCAAATTAATAATCAGCTTAACTAAGGTAAATGACTGAACCTTGAATTGCTGGTGTACCTATGTATCACCACAATAAAATAAAAACTGTGAATAGTTGAGGGAATATGAATGAGAACAGTGGCGTATTTAAATTTACAAAGATAATGACATGTTTTCATTCATAACTACAACGAAGTGATAAACCTTAGAATAAAAAGACACACACAGATCAGAAGAGGGATGGTGCTTGATTGGCAGAGTATTCATTGGGGTGGAAACGATACAAACTCCCTCTGAATTAATCCCTCCCACAATGCAATCTGACATTGTTCACATCAATCCACTGCGAGGCCCAGTTCTAGTCAAATGCAATCAACTACAACCAAATAAACCACAAAGTGTGGTTCGCAGGACAACATGGAGCTGTAAATATCATTTAAAGTCCCTACGGTGGTACAGCGATACTTTACCGTTGCACCTTTATACAGGCCACAGCAAGAAACGACGGGGAACTGCGTGCTGTAGGAGCTGTAATGCTAACGCGTCCACGAAAACTATCAAACTACACGGACTGGTGTTCTGATTATTAGAACACGCGAAACTTCCCTATCAGAGCCCTGAAATCCTGCCAGATTTCAGTATGACATGCACTCGTTCACTGATTCAAATGACCGAGACGATATGCAGTTCCACAGTCAGTGCAGTTGGAAACCGCCACTGGCTCTCAGTCCACCATAAGTAGCAGACCACATGTATCACCCACTAGGGAAAGACTTGAAGTTCTCCACTACGGGAGGACCTGAAGACGAAGTAATCAAATCACAAATACATTCGATCAAGCCTTGGTACGGGAATCGAATGTGCAAGCCATGTTTCGGCAAAAAAAGGCCAACTACACGGGACCACAGTCCCTCATTTCCGAAGGGATCTGATCTTTCTAGGCCGTCCATTTACAATTTCTGAAAGAAGGCTGTTAAAATTCCCAGACAGTCGTGCCGTGAAATATATGTTTTTGTCCCTCGCTAAAAGAACCTGGTGATAGTCTGGCATCAGCTAGAGTTACGGTCTTCCATCCACTAAACATATGCACCGTTCCCTCTGTCTGTATCGTCCTAGCTTCCAACAAGAGAATGCTTAGAGTTTTATGACCACCCAACATTTAAACAAAATCTCAGATTGCAGCGGTCTCTCTTAAATGGATTCCTCCATCCATTTACCACCAACTGGCCATCTTCGCGACTGTCTGTCGTCTAGCCCAGGTAAAATATTTTGCGAACTGGCACCCTCCTGCCCCTATCATAAGTGGGATGAGGGGAGAGCTACAGCCTGAAGTCCCTCTGCAGTTACAATCCACAGAACACTGCTTCCCAGAATCACTCACACAGCCAGATTGATGGACACAGCATTTATGGCCCACAATCTATGTACCAGTCATAAACCGCACATACATCATCATCATTTAGTTGAGTCCTTATCCCACTACATCGCGGGTTTAGCGGGTGGCACATAAACCACACATACTAAATGTAGTCCGGAGGGAACACTGAGATCATGACCAAAAAAATGAATATTAATCTGACTGACTGCGCTGTTAAAGTGAGAGAGTAGTGTGCCGCCTCTCACTATCTCCCCGTTATAGAATAATCTCTCCATGGGGAGTAAAGGGGTTAGTGTAATATGGAGCAAAAGAAATTTGTGAGTGCCATGCTAGACCAATGCACCTTTGGCAACCAAAGACAAAAAAAAAGGGTCCACATCCTGTCTTGAGATCATCCGACCAGGGATCATTAACATTCTCACTGCTGCATGCCTGCAAAAGTTTTGTAATTTGCTCGATGTCAGAACTTTTCCTGTGGACCCCAAGGTCATTGACATAGGCTCCTGTCCACAAAAGAAAAAAAAAGGCTGAATGGTTAAAAGTCATGCAGACCTATTGACACCGAAGTCGAGGTCGAAGATGATAGGTTTCTGTAACCACAGTACAATATCGTTGAGCATTGAGCATTCTCTGCCGCACTGCAAATATGTTGTTATCCCTTCCCAAGCATTCACTATGATCTAATCTAACATAGAGACAGTAACACGACAAATTCTATCCTAGCATTCAGCAAAAATAATTATTTATGTACAACACAGTAAATCGTTATTTTAAACATAGCTGCGTAACAGCAACGGTTCCACGTAATTAGATTTAAAACAGCCGACCCGTTGCAAAGGATAAAGTAATCTTTACCTAGGTTTCGATAAGTTTAAACCTATCTTCTTCAGAAGTCGGCCTGAGGAAAATGAACATCGTGATTTATATGAAAGGTATACACATAAGTGAAGTTTTTTTTTTTCTTTATTGTGATTTTAACACCTTATACAAAGGCGGGCTGGCAGCAGCACAACACGCCGCTCTTCAGCCTTGAGTGTTACAACAAGTAGTACATAAAGGTGGCACAGAGTAGACAGTAATAATGGTGGGCAAAAAAAAATGTAGACACTAAAAATCGAAAAAACATGTAGCCGTTCACGCTGGACGAGAAACATCACTAACACTGGGCGACACGATGCACAGAACATGGATGATGGCGACGGCACGTGAACGGTGGTGGCGTGACGGCGAACAACACTACACACAAACGAAGGCACACACACGAAACACTGACGGCGATGATCTCCGGCGCGCGAATGTTCACTGAGCGTGTACGAGTCCGGGGACCTGCCAAGAGAGGAGGTGGAGGAGGAGGAATGGGAAGGGGAATGGGAGAGGGGGGAGCAGAGATGCCATGGGCAAAGGAGAGAGGGGGAGGGAGGAAGGGGGAGGGGAAGCCCGGTGGAGAGGGGAGGAGGGAGGGGGGAAAGGAAAGAGGAGGGAAGGGAAGGGAGGGAGGGAGGGTGCTTAAAGGAGAGGACATAGGAGGTGGGGGGGGAGGATCAAATTTGATAAGAGGGGTAGATGGAGGGGACAAGGACATCATCAGGGAGGGGGAGCTGGCGGAAGCCACCTTGGGAGAATAAGTGAAGATTAGAGTTTAACATATATTAAGAGAAACTTGTGTTACAGAATATGAGAAGAATTTCTTGTACTTACACTATTATATTAACATGGAGTAGTACGTCATTGCCATTTTTACAAACGTCTCCGTAGCTCCATTAGTCAAAATCAAATATAGCCCTAAGAGTAGGGTTTGTCAGATAAATAAAATTAAGTACATGGAAGCTGGAGAGCGCATAAGCAACTGAGTAAAATCGGCCTGCGTGGTAGCACTGCGACCAGGGCAGGTGGCGCTCAGGTCGCGTACTATGTGCCGATTGGGGTACTGAAGCAACATGTAAAATATAAATGTTAATTGCGTCCTTAGATAGAGTGACAGTAAATAAGAGGAAAGCATTTAACATTCCCATTATGACAATGTGGGAGCCTTAGAAACAATAACGTAGGAACATATTTCAAAAAGGTAGGTGGCGCATACGCCATGAGTTACATGCAGTGGCATATAGAGCCAAAATAAAATTATATTACCATATTAGTGAAGCACATAGAACGTATATAAGTCAAAACTTTAAAATAAACAGTAATGGCATCTTAAGACATAAATTATGAAAGCTGGTCCACAATCTAGTTAATATATATTCACTGGGATCCGAGGTTTTAGGATAAGCGAGAATTACATGAGGGCCAGTGTAGTGGCAGCCATACATCATAAGTAAATCACGTTGCATAAAAGGTAGTGAGCTTAGAGATACAAAAATGCATTATAATTTCCTGAGGAAATAGACAACTGAGGTTATCAACATTAATGTTATGAATTAAATAGTACGGGTTTAAAGCCTTCAAAAAATTGTCTACAGGCAAGGTTCAACTGATCATTGAGTATATTACCGTCTTTGAGCACTAGATGTTTAAAAATAAATAACTCTTCCCACAGATCTAGTCTCCGTCCTTTAACTTGTCTGTGTAGGATAACCGTGTCTTCTAACTGTTTAGGCGTATGGCCGGCTATAAAGAGGTGTTCAGCAAAAGTAGAGTTGTGAACATTAGCTCCTTTTTTACCTAATAGATGTTCTGTATATCGTGTTTTAACAGCTCTGCCTGTTTGACCAATATAATATGAGGGGCAGTTATTACAGGTTAGTTTGTATACACCTGAATTACAAAACCAATCGTTAGCAATTTCTAATGAATGTATAAGATTTCTTTTTAAGCTGTTGTCTGTAGAAAAGGAGACGTTACAGTTATATTTTTTATTTAGAAGACGTTTAATCCTATACGAAATGTTACCCAAGAAAGGGATGGAAATAAATTTTTTAGTTTCTGTGGTATCTGTGGGGAGGTTATTACTCAAAGTCGAACAATTTTGGGAAATTTTCTTATTAAGCAATTGATCGATCATATTCTGGTTATATCCATTATTAACAGCAATCGTTTTGATGACATTCAATTCCTTTTGTTGATCCGCAGGTGATAAAGGCGTGGTTACCATTCGGTGAATGGCGGAATGAAAAAACGCCAGTTTGTGCGCTTTAGGATGAGTTGAGTCAGCAGGAATGACATTATCTGAATATGTTTCCTTGCGGAAGATATTGAAATGAAAGGTATTATCTTGTATAGAAATTGTTAAATCTAGAAAATTAAGCTCACGTTTATCATTTTGAAGTCCTTTTGTGAAGGAAATTTTTTCATGTAAACCATTGAAAGTGTTGAAAAGCTGCTCTAACTCATGGTCAGTGCCATCAAAAGCAATGAAAATGTCGTCCACATAACGTGCATAATAGCGGATTTTTTGGTGTAATTCTGAACTAGAATTGAAAAATGCTATTTCCAGGGCGTTAATGAAAACCTCTGCTAGAATACCGGCGAGGGGGCTACCCATTGCTAGACCATCTGGCTGTATATACATTTTCCCATTAAATGTGAAATAATTGTATTTTAATATGACCTTAAGCAAACCAATAAGTTCAGCAATCTGAGTTTCATTTAGTTTTTTATGCTTAAAAAGATTTTCTTTTACAAGGTCTATGGTTTCATCAACCGGGACATTTGTATAGAGGCTGACGATGTCGAAGGACACCAGTCTAGTGTCAGGTGTACATTTTACAGATTGAATATTGTTAATTAATTCCTTACTATTTTTTATAGAAAAGTTATTTTCAAATATGAAAGCATCTTTAATTTTAAAATGGAGGCGCCTAACAAGAGTGTGAATGGTATAGGCAGTCCACATCACACTCTTGCTAGCCAACTCTTGTTGGCCGTCGAATGGCGCTAGCTGCGCAGCATTTGTGCACCGCCGCCGTCAATGTCAGCCAGTTTACCGTGGCATACGGAGCTCCATCGCAGTCTTTAACACTGGTAGCATGCCGCGACAGCGTGGACGTGAACCGTATGTGCAGTTGACGGACTTTGAGCGAGGGCGTATAGTGGGCATGCGGGAGGCCGGGTGGACGTACCACCGAATTGCTCAACACATGGGGCGTGAGGTCTCCACAGTACATCGATGTTGTCGCCAGTGGTCGGCGGAAGGTGCACGTGCCCGTCGACCCGGGACCGGACCGCAGCGACGCACGGATGCACGCCAAGACCGTAGGATCCTACGCAGTGCCGTAGGGGACCGCACCGCCACTTCCCAGCAAATTAGGGACACTGTTGCTCCTGGGGTATCGGCGAGGACCATTCGCAACCGTCTCCATGAAGCTGGGCTACGGTCCCGCACACCGTTAGGCCGTCTTCCGCTCACGCCCCAACATCGTGCAGCCCGCCTACAGTGGTGTCGCGACAGGCGTGAATGGAGGGACGAATGGAGACGTGTCGTCTTCAGCGATGAGAGTCGCTTCTGCCTTGGTGCCAATGATGGTCGTATGCGTGTTTGGCGCCGTGCAGGTGAGCGCCACAATCAGGACTGCATACGACCGAGGCACACAGGGCCAACACCCGGCATCATGGTGTGGGGAGCGATCTTCTACACTGGCCGTACACCACTGGTGATCGTCGAGGGGACACTGAATAGTGCACGGTACATCCAAACCGTCATCGAACCCATCGTTCTACCATTCCTAGACCGGCAAGGGAACTTGCTGTTCCAACAGGACAATGCACGTCCGCATGTATCCCGTGCCACCCAACGTGCTCTAGAAGGTGTAAGTCAACTACCCTGGCCAGCAAGATCTCCCGATCTGTCCCCCATTGAGCATGTTTGGGACTGGATGAAGCGTCGTCTCACGCAGTCTGCACGTCCAGCACGAACGCTGGTCCAACTGAGGCGCCAGGTGGAAATGGCATGGCAAGCCGTTCCACAGGACTACATCCAGCATCTCTACGATCGTCTCCATGGGAGAATAGCAGCCTGCATTGCTGCGAAAGGTGGATATACACTGTACTAGTGCCGACATTGTGCATGCTCTGTTGCCTGTGTCTATGTGCCTGTGGTTCTGTCAGTGTGATCATGTGATGTATCTGACCCCAGGAATGTGTCAATAAAGTTTCCCCTTCCTGGGACAATGAATTCACGGTGTTCTTATTTCAATTTCCAGGAGTGTATATTAACTAGATTGTGGACCAGCTGTCATAATTTATGTCTTAAGATGCCATTACTGTTTATTTTAAAGTTTTGACTTATATACGTTCTATGTGCTTCACTAATATGGTAATATAATTTTATTTTGGCTCTATATGCCACTGCATGTAACTCATGGCGTATGCGCCACCTACCTTTTTGAAATATGTTCCTACGTTATTGTTTCTAAGGCTCCCACATTGTCATAATGGGAATGTTAAATGCTTTCCTCTTATTTACTGTCACTCTATCTAAGGACGCAATTAACATTTATATTTTACATGTTGCTTCAGTACCCCAATCGGCACATAGTACGCGACCTGAGCGCCACCTGCCCTGCTCGCAGTGCTACCACGCAGGCCGATTTTACTCAGTTGCTTATGCGCTCTCCAGCTTCCATGTACTTAATTTTATTTATCTGACAAACCCTACTCTTAGGGCTATATTTGATTTTGACTAATGGAGCTACGGATACGTTTGTAAAAATGGCAATGAGGTATTACTCCATGTTAATATAATAGTGTAAGTACAAGAAATTCTTCTCATATTCTGTAACACAAGTTTCTCTTAATATATGTTAAACTCTAATCTTCACTTATGACCCCCACCGTCCTACCTTACCCCCACAGGCTGTTCTCCTCCTCCGTGAATCCCGTCGTCTCTACCGTGCCTTCCTCCGCATGCGTGACCCGGACACACTACGACGCCACCGGCAACTCCAGCGACACATTCGTAATTTGCTCGCGGCTAAGAAACGCCGGGACTGGCGACAGACATGCACCCGTTTAAATGCTACCCTGCCACTCAACTCGTCCAAGTTCTGGTCGGCCTTCCGTCGCCTTACCGGAACTAAACCCTCCCCCTATTATCCTCTTCTCCATGATGATCACCCTTTCTCTGACACCCTTAGTAAGGCCAATCACTTTGCCTCCTACCTCTCCGATGTCTTTTCCATCCCCGATGATCCCCAGTTCGATTACTCCCTCTTCCCGGATGTCCGCGATCGAACTGACACCTCCGTCCCTCCCCTCGCCCCGCGTTTCCAGTACTTGGACAACATTGCACACACGGAACTCAATGCCCCTATCACTACACAGGATCTCATTGCTACACTCCGCACAAAACGCAACACCGCTCCTGGTCACGATCATGTCACCTACCGTCACCTTCGTGAAGCTCCTGTCTCTTTCCTCTCCACCCTGGCCAGGCTCTACAATGTAGTCCTGTCCACCGGTTACTACCCCGACCTGTGGAAAACCTCCCGTATCCTCATGTTCCTTAAACCTGGCAAACCGCCGTCCGCCGTCTCCTCCTACCGTCCCATCTGCCTTACCTCGGTCTTCAGCAAGGTCCTGGAATCTATCCTCACCCGCCTCATCCACCAGCATCTCCGCCAGCACCGCCTCCTTCCCGTTACCCAGTGTGGCTTTCGGCCGTCCTTCTCTTCCGACGACCTTCTCCTTCACTTCACTCATCTCCTTTCTGAACAGCTTAATTCCCGTCGCTCCGCAATCTTCCTCTCCCTGGACCTCGAACGTGCATATGACCGCGTATGGCATTCCGGTCTCCTCTTCAAGCTCCAAACCTTCGCCCTTCCTATTAACTACGTCCGTCTGATCGGCTCCTTTCTCTCCCGCCGTCCTTCCTATGTCACCCTCCATAACACGGATTCCTACACCTTTTCCCCTCCGCCGGTGTGCCCCAAGGCTCCGTCCTCTCCCCCCTCCTGTATCTTTTGTACACGGCGGACATGCCGCCGCCGTCACCCCCCGTCCACCTTCTCCAGTTTGCCGATGACACTGCCTTCCTTGCCCTTGCCCCCACCCTGCAACGCTCCCAACGCCTTCTCCAATCCCATCTTGACCGGTTCACCGCTTGGTGCAACCAGTGGTTGCTCAAGGTCAATCCTTCCAAAACCCAGGCGATCATTGTAGGCAAAACCACCCCTTCCTTCCGCCTCCTTGATTTCTATCTCACCGTCTATTGCCGTCCCATCGCCCTCACTCCCACCCTTAAGTACCTTGGCGTCACCCTTGACCGTCGCCTCTCCTGGACTCCCCATCTCCAGACAATCCAAGCCAAGGCACGTTCCCGCCTCCGTCTCCTCAAGCTCCTTTCCGGCTGTACGTGGGGTCTGGACTCCTCCACCATCCTCCACACCTATAAATCCCTCATCCGCCCTATCCTTTGTTATGCCCATCCAGCATGGATCTCCGCTCCCCCTACCTTTTATAAGTCCCTCCAAGTCCTTGAACGCCATGCTCTCCGCCTCGCCTATCGCATCCGTCTCCCCTCCCCCACGCGGATCCTGTATGATCTCATCCCCTTCCCCCACCTCCTCCTTTTCCTTGAAAGGATACGGATCCTGTACACCTCCCGTAAACTCGACCCTCCTCACCCGCTCGTCTCCCAGCTCCTCTCCCACCCCCGCCCGCTGCCGCGCCTGTATTCCCATGTCCCACCCGGTCTCCATCTCTCCACCCTCCTTACCCTCTCCCAAGGTGCCTTCCGCCAGCTCCCTCTCCCTGATGATGTCTTCGTCCCCTCCATCTACCCCTCCTATCAACTTTGACCCTGCCCCGCCCCCCTCTCCCAGTGTCCTTTCCTTTCGGCGCCCTCCCTCCCTTCTCTTCCCTTCCCTTCTCTTCCCTTTTCCCCTGTCCCCTCCCTCCACCCCTCTTCCCCCGGGCTTCCTTTCCCCCTTCCTCCCTCCCCCCTTTCTCCCCTGCCCGTGGCATCTCTGCTCTCCCATCTCGCTCTCCCACTCCCCTTCCTCCTCCTCCTCCTCTCTTGGCAGGTCCCCGGACTCGCACACGCTCAGTGGACATTCGCGCGCCGGAGATCACCGCCGTCAGTGTATCGTGTGTGCTGTCATGTTTAGTGTTCAGTGTTTCACCGTCACACTCCATCGTTCACCAGTGCCGTCGTCTTCTTCAGTGTTTCACCGCCACACTCCATCGTTCACCAGTGCCGTCGTCTTCTTCAGTGTTTGTGCATCGTGTCAACCGTTCGTCGTGTGGATTGTCATCGAGTGTGAACGGCTTCTTGTGTTTTTATGTTCATGTGTCTACTGTTTTTTCCCGCCGATTTTTTACGTGATGTCTCTTCTCTGTTTATCTCATTGTACTCTCTTCGGCTGAAGAGCGGCGTATTGTGCTGCTGCCAGCCTACCTGATTGTTCAGGTGTCAAAATAACAATAAAGTAAAAAAAAAAAACTTCACTTATGTGTATACCTTTCATATAAATCACGATGTTCATTTTCCTCAGGCCGACCTCTGAAGAAGATAGGTTTAAACTTATCGAAACCTAGGTAAAGATTACTTTATCCTTTGCAACGGGTCAGCTGTTTTAAATCTAATTACAGTAAATCGTGTTAACACAAAATAAACGTAATTTAAATGACATGTGTAACGGAGGGAAACTTCACACAAATGGCAAAGAAAAAATAAATACATTAGTCAGTTTCGAAAGGTGGTTTGATTATTAGTGTATTTGTCGCACGTGACCTTTAGTCCGTCTTACATCTTAGATAAGAGTGACCTTGTAGCCCAGTACATATCTAAAACTGTTGTTGTCCCTTAAAAGATTACCTTTAACGTAATGAAATAAATCAGTAAGGCACACAAAAACAAGAATTAGGAAAAAAAACACATTTTTATTCTCCTACTGCTTCCTTCGGAAGGCTCTTTAAGGAGTCCAAAAATTAGATGAACAAATAAACACAACACTACACTCAAGAGGAGTGTAACGGGTTGGATGTACAGGTGTAGTGGGTGAGCTGTTACTAAGAGAAGAGTTAATTCATTACCTAACATCATCAATGGTGGCTGTGGTGTTGGGGCCAGGACCTAGCTCCAGTCTATGGTCGCAACAGGTAGGCATCTTTGACAGACCAGAGATGGGGCAGCAGATGACAAACGGTTGCTCTTGGTGAAGACGGTCCTCCATCAGCAATTGTCAGTGTCGTGGCAAGTGCCCAAAGACAGCAATCGCGTGGTCGACCATTCTCCAGTCGCTCATTTTTGGTCCACAGCAGCGTTAAATTCAGTTCAGGTTCCTCGAGACTCTGGCGTCAGAGAGCGGTGGTCCCAGATGGTCGTGTGATATCAGGGGCGAGCCTGCGTTACTTGCTGGCTGCAGGTGGGGCACATCTGTCCTCTAGAACTTACAGCTACTTATACCTAACTATCCTAAGGACGTCACACACATCCATGCCCGAGGCAGGATTCGAACCTGTGACGGTAGCGGTCGCGCGGTTCCAGACTGTAGCTCCTAGAACAGCTCGGCCACCCCGGCCGGCTTCTGCAGGTGCTGCCACTCTCCATTGGCATGAGCGAAAGGGATGAGCAGGATTCCGTCTGTGCCTCCGTCACCACTGACCTGGCCCAGTGTCACACAACCACCGTATAACTGCCCTGTCGCCTCAGGGTGGGCGGACCGTTCGCCTGCAGCTCACAGTTGCCAATGTGGCCGTGTGGTGGTCAGCTGGTCTCTCGCCTGGGGACGTCACTCCTGCTGCAACATCACGCTGGCAGCCGTGCCCAAGGTCTCACTGTGACACCGGAGCTCCACCAGCTGAGTCGTGATACGGGCGCCTGCGTTGCGCCAAGCCCCATCCAGCCACAATCTCCTACTCAGTAGTCATTCGAAACGCCGTAGTCCTGTGCACAATCCTTAGCACATGTTGTAGTGCCGTATTTTTGCAATGAATGTTTACAAAAACACATACATAAAAAATCACAAAAAACATATGAACTGAAAGTAAACGAAAATTTCGATATTATTAATGGAAAAAATGCCTTACTTATTTCTTTCATTTAAATAATTTGCCAAAACTCTATCGTTAACATCTTATCAAGAAAACATAAACTAATCATTTTGTAGTTGTAAAGCTGTGTTGCTGTTTATCTCAATGTTATGTTAGTCTCTCAACACCAATCATGCATCCCACTGGGCTAAGCTGAGACAGTCTGCACAATCATACTTCAAGTACTGTCACACCATGCAACACTTACTTGTAGTTATACTGCCCATTACCAAGTTTGACTACTTCTAACTCTTGCTACTATACGCTGCTCAGGACTTTGATATATCTCCTGACGCAAACTTCTTGAATACCAATGCTGATGCATATACCTGGCGCAGAAACTGTGTCGGACATTGCTGACCGCCATCTGTACACTCCTCTCTACGCTGTCAGCATAGATCAGACATCGGTACCAATTCACCTTGCCCTCTGAACCTGACTAATAACTCTCAAAAATCCTCATACAGATACCATCAATTAACAGTTGCTGCAGTGACATAAAAACATCAGGTCTTTTTAATATTTTTTCAGTGCAGAAGGATTTGTATCTTCTGTTTTCATCTGGTCCCATTCGCCATTTCCTGCCTATCCATCTAAAAACATATTATTGTGACTTGCTTTCCAAGTGCTCATGCCACATAATACAATACTTTGCCGATGATGCACTTGTGGCGCTGGCGATCCACAATCGAAATACCTCAAGACAAACGTCATCGCTCTACTGGTGACAATCGATAACCGATAACCGCAGACGAAAAAGTACCACCAGCGAAAAATATTGTACCATAGCCAATTATCCATAAGTGTAACCACACTCGAAAACCACCAGCGAGAACACATCGCTCCACTGACGATAACCCTAGTCGAACCACAGCGAGAGAAATAACCATACACGAACTTCCACACGCTTCTGGCGTGGACAACCCATGTCCATCTCGAAAGATACGCCCACCGGTATAGGTGGCATGATCCAAACAACGCCAAGATCCACTAACGGATCACAAATCAGCTTCTGTGGCACCACTATTGCCTCCTCACTCCAAATGGTGGAACAGACCCACCGGCAATGCACACAACATCCGTGGAAGAAACCAAACCATTACTAAATTCCAAGATGAATTCTGAGAATAACTGTGTCTCCACAACTTGTGCAATTATTTCTGTACCAAAAAATACAATTTTCACGTTGCTCCGCCACATACCTTTGCTGTGACGTGACAAGCTACTAATACAGCAATGTTCAAATATTGAACCAACCAGTTTTCATATGAACCCAAGATGTTACCAACGAAAAATCGGCATATTCCCATCAACGAAATCAATTTCTATTAGTGAAACATGAGGGGACACCAGCACGTCACAAATGTGTGGTAAATTATAGGTGTAAAATTGCTGGACATGGAATTACGAACGTCTTACTCATTGATTAGATGTCACAGGAGAAGATCGTACCTGATAATTAAAATAATAAAGCTTCCAAAAAGATGCAAGTGTCAAAAAAATAACAATGCACTAAATGACCGCATAAATTAATCCGAAACGAATGCTTCGTAACACTAGATTAATTATATAATTGAACAACTTTGCCTATATTGATCTAATGTGCTGCTTTATTGTGGGCTCAGGCCATAGCGGGTATCTGTCAGACCCTACGCCGTCTTCTGCAGAGATTTCTGTTTCAGGGGTTAGGTGGACTGATTTCCACTAAGTTGGGCCGCTGATCACGTTGCATACTTCGACTATCAATTCCTCCATTCTTGTTTGTTTACCTGTAGTTCCACGCCGTTTGCATGAACTGGTTAGAATTTAGGATTTCCCTGCTGTTGATACTTCCGTTTCCATGAAAGTTATCGCCATACGATCCCCGCCTGCTTCCATCATCCCACTGAGACTCATTATTAAATCTTTGACCTCGATACTGATTTCTTATTGACCTGTTTCTGTCTGTATTTTGCCCGTCATTATTTCCTCCATATGCACCTTGCTAATTTGGCTTAATGTACCACATTCGGTCCCTCACTTTTTGTCCTCCTTGACGAAGTCTAACTCTTGCAGAGAACTTTTGAATAACTCTGTTGCGTCATTACGTCTGATAATGAGCAGTTCCTGGTATCTCAATGGCAGTTTGGTGTACCAGTGTCGCAAAAAAATGGTTCAAATGGGTCTGAGCACTACGGGACTTCACTGCAGTGGTCATCAGTCCCCTAGAACTTAGAACTACTTAAACCTAGCTAACCTAAGGACGCCACACACAGCCATGCCCGAGGCAGGATTCGAACCTGCGATCGTAGCGGTCGCGCGGTACCAGACTGTAGCGCCTAGAACCGCTCGGCCTCTGCAGCCGGCACCAGTGTCGCATTACCTCCTAATCACTATATGGTTGGTCCAGGTAACGACTCTTGTTGACAGGAATCTCGAAAAACTTTACCGACGGCGGCACCCCGGTGCTTCGTAATTCTTCCATAACGTAATGTCCTCTTCAAACCTTTCTTGGGTTTCCTGCGACCAGTAGGAATTTAGGAAAGCCTGTCTGAATTCGCCGTAATTGCGGCAGTTGGCTGCGACACTAAGCACAGGCCTGCTATTGAATCTGCCACGTATCCACAGGCAAATTCCAATTTGTATACTGGTGGCCATGACTCGGGTAGTACCCTGTCATACAGAGGAATCGATGACTTGGAGTGTAATGAATTATGGTTCTCCTTGTAAACCTGAAAATGGTAAATTGAGAGAAAATGTTTTAAGTCGAAATATTCGTAATTTTCCGCACCTCGACTTTCTTTAAATTCTGGAGAATGTGCGCCCAAGATTTCATGGCCGAGCGATCCCTGAATGCTGTTTCACCCTCGTCTCATGTCATCAGAGTTACGTAGTAATGCTTCGGTACGTCTGGATCGCGCGCAATTGTGGTCCGGCTCGGTACTTCGTGTACTACGCGTCACTGACTGCGCGCTCGGCCGAGCGTTGTACCCCGTTTAGCAGGCGCTCCTGCTGTATATCGGCCGGTGCTGTGGGCGTGGCTCCATGTTGGGTTGCTAAATTTTGTCTTTCGCGTTCCTGGTGACAGGCGAACTCAAGGCAACGTCCACAGAAATATACACATGGGCGTACGAGTGCACGTTTCAGACATACAGATGAAGAGATATGGAAGTTTGGGTCTGGCCGTGAGCAATGGATGGAGAGCCTAATGGTAAGGCGACCGCTTGCGATAACGGAAAATCTGGGTGCGACACCTTGTCCGGCACAAGTTTTCATTGTCCTCACTCTCTTACACAGCTGATGGTTGTCCATATTTGCAACTGCGAATACATTTCATGTATTCCATAACGGCTGCAGTTGTCGCAGGGCTTGTGCCTTCGGACACCCACTGTTGCCTAAAGAAACTTTGCATCGTATTCCTGAACAGCACCGGCACTGCAGTATCGAAACAAGGGAAAACACGGAGAAACTTGGAAAGAGAACTAAAGGTCAGGGAGAACAGATACAACTCTGAAGTTAGTCAACGACAGTTTAATCTCCTCGGAATCTGCAAAGGACTTGGAATACCAACTGAAGGGGAAATCTACTATCTTGTAAAGACTCTATAATTGAACATTAACAAAAGTAATAAAAGGTAATGGAATTAATCGAATTAAATCAGGCGATGTTGAGCAAATTAGATTGTGATCTGAGGTACTAAAATTAGTTTAAAAAATGTCTCTGAGCACTATGGGACTTAACATCAGAGGTCATCAGTCTCCTAGAACTTAGAATTACTTAAACCTAACTAACCTAAGGACATCACACACATCCATGCCCGAGGCAGGATTCGAACCTGCGACCGTAGCAGTCGCGCGGTTCCGGACTGAAGCGCCTAGAACGGCTCGGCAACCGTGTCCGGCATTAAAATTAGTAGATGAGTTTTGCTACTTGAGCAACAGAGTAACATACGACGAGGAACTAAAGAAGATATAAAAAGCAGACTGGAAAACTAGTAATAGCATTTCTGAAAGAGAGTAATTTGTTAAAATCGAATATAGAATAAAGTGTTATGAAGTCCTTCCCGTAAATTATTTTCTGAAGTGTAGCCTAGTATGAGAGGGAAACATGGATAATAAACCAAATGGTTCAAATAGCTTTGCGCATTATGGGACTTAAATTCTAAGGTCATCAGTCCCCTAGAACTTAGAACTACTTAAACGTAACTAACCTAAGGACATCGCACACATCCATGCCCGAGGCAGGATTCGAACCTGCAACCGTAGCGGCCGCGCGGTTCCAGACTGTAGCGCCTTTAACCGCTTGGCCACCCCGGCCGGCGAATAATAAACAGTTCAGACAAGAAGAGAATAGAAGTGTTTCAAATGTGGTACTACAGATTAGACAGGTAGACCGAATAAGTAATCAGGGGTGGGGAGAGGGGTGGGGGGGGGGGGGGGGTTCGTGAAACTATCTGGGGAAAAGAATTATAGTAGAACTTAACCGAGTGAAGTGATCGGTTGGTAAGACACGCTGAAACATCCCCTTTGAAAAATTAATGAATTACTGTGCTGGCGGCTCACCTCCAACTGCGTAACGCTACGCGCTGCTCACATCTAACTGTCCAACACTACAGTAGCGAATATTCCAACAATTCAAACCAGCCACAGACTGCACACAGCACAGTCAGTGATTTTCATACAGAGCGCTACGTGGTATTACCAACATAAAACCCTAAACAGCCTATTTACAACACCCTGAGGCATCAAAGCATTCGTCAGTTTGGTAATAAAAGTGTGGGGCTAAAAACAGAAGAGGGAGACCAAGCCTTGAATACAGTCAGTAGTTTCAGACATATGTAAGCTGCGGTCGTTACTCAGAAATGAAAGACCTTGAGCAGGAGTATGAGAGTTGTATCGAATCAGCTTTCGGACTGAAGAACGCAACAAAAAGAGCAAGAGCCACGTCGCTATGAAAATGACTCTATGTCGTAGCACATAATGTCTCATACTTGATGGATCGTTATGCGAGGACAAACATGGGAAGGCAGCTCACCAGCTGCACGGTGTTGTCACATTACTGTGACCACTACCAGTGCTCAATAGCCACTCACAGACGGGAGGTGGTAGCACTAGCTGCGGAGAGTACTGTATATAAAACGTACCAGGGGAACGTGGGAAACAGGGCAGTCGTTGTAATGCGGAAGCGGATCGATTTATCACACGTCAAAAAGGGAATTATCATTGGCTTTCTGGCCGAGAGTGAAAGAATTTCCGAAACGGCTAAGTTCGTAAGCTGATCGCGTGCCGCCGTATATGAAGCGTGCCGCGCATTGCGAAATGGCGCTATCCAAAACTGGCGGTAAGGTAACTGTGGAGCACCACAGGCCATTGATGATACGGGCGAACGACAACTGCTGAGATGTGTAAAGACGAATAGACGTGTAGGTGTTGAGCAGATGACCTACCAACAGTGTCTTCTCCACGTTGTTGTGCATGGTCCTGTAAGGAAAATGCACTCAAAACAGTACACAAAAGGAAAATGCTTCATAAGGAGCTAATGTGGATATAGACAAACACGAGAACTAACACTCAACTAACATTTGTCACGTGTGTGAGTTTACATAGGTGAAGTACAGAGAAATATTCTTTACTCATTTACCCTCGTACACGAATAGGATGGTCCATTGATAGTGACCGGGCCAAATATCTCACGAAATAAGCGTCAAACGAAGAAAGTACAAAGAACGAAACTCACCTAGCTCGAAGGCGGAAGCCAGATGGCGACATGGTTGGCCCGCTGGATGGAGCGGCCATAGGTCAAACGGATATCTACTGCGTTTTTTAAATAGGAAACCCCATTTTTTATTACATATTCCTGTAGTACATAAGGAAATATGAATGTTTTAGTTGGACCACTTTTTTCGCTTTGTGATAGATGGCGCTGTAATAGTCACAAAGGTATAAGTACGTGGTATCACGCAACATTCCGCCAGTGCGGAAGGGTATTTGCTTCGTGATACATTACCCGTGTTAAAATGGATCGTTTCCCAATTCCGGAAAAGGTCGATATCGTGTTGATGTATGGCTACTGTGATCAAAATGCACAACGGGCGTGTGCTATGTATCCTGCTCGGTATCCTGGACATCCTCCAAGTTACGGGGCCGTTCGCCGCATAGTTACGTTATTTAAGGAAACAGGAAGTGTTCAGCCACATGTGAAACGTCAACCACGGCCTGCAACAAATGATGATGCCCAAGTAGGTGTGTTAGCTGCTGTCGCGGCTAATCCGCACATCAGTAGCAGACAAAATGCGCGAAAATCGGCAATCTCAAAAACGTCGGTGTCGAGAACGCTACATCAACATCGATTGCACCCGTACCATGTTTCTATGCACCGGTAATTGCAGTAATTGTACAGTTGTGCCACTGGGAACAAAAGACATTACGGGACGATGACACATTTTTTGCACGCGTTCTCTTTAGTGACGAAGCGTCATTCACCAACAGCGGTAACGTAAAGCGGCATAATATGCACTATTCAGCAACGGAAAATCCACGATGGCTGCGACAAGTGGAACGTCAGCGACCTTGGTGGGTTAATATATGGTGCGGCATTATGGGAGGAAGGATAATTGGTCGCCATTTTATCGATGGCAATCAAAACGGTGCAATGTATGCTGATTTCCTACGTAATGTTCTACCGATGCTACTACAAGATGTTGAACTGCATGACAGAATGGCGATGTACTTCCAACATGATGGACGTCCGGCACATAGCTCGCGTGCGGTTGAAGCGGTACTGAATAGCATATTTCATGACAGGTGGATTGGTCGTCGAAGCACCATACCATGTCCCGCACGTTCATCTGATCTGACGGCCCGGATTTCTTTCCGTGGGGAAAGTTGAAGGATGAGTAAAAATTTCTCGGTGTACATGCCGCGTCAAATCAGGATAAATCTCCAAGCTTTCGACCACTACCTCCATGGTCGTCGTCAGGGCTAAAACTGACTGTCGTGAGCTAGCGAGGTTCACACTTTTGTATGCAAAGGTCGGCTTCTTATTGGCTGGAATACGTCAGCGATATGGCGCGTAGCGAAGTGGTGCCCTCTACTACCATAGATGTAGTTGCTATCCCGCGTTGCTTGCAGCGCCATCCCTTAAATCAGGAGGTAAAGTGCGAGAAGTTTTTCTCTGCGATTTTTCTTTATCCAGTGCACTCTTCCAAGTGTTGCTAAGTGCATAGCCGTTGTCTCTATTAAAGTTATTATCGCTAAGTCTAATTTCGACTGCTTCCCGGATCACAGAGTCCCAGTAATTCGATGTGTGGGCTATTACTCTGGTTTCTTCAAATAAAATCTTATGCTTGTTAAGCAGGCTATGTTCAGCCACCGCTGATTTTTCCAAATACCTGTATTTCAGGTGGCGTTGGTGCTCGATGCAGCGGTCGGCAACGGTTCTTACAGACTGGCCCACGTAATTCTTGCCGCATTCGCAAGGAATAGTATAAATTCCCGGCACTCTTAAGCCGAGACTATCTTTGACTGGTCTCAACATTTCCTTAATTTTCCTAGGTGGTCGGTAAACTGGTTTTATTCCTTGCCTCTTCAGGACTCTGGCTATCTTGCTCGTTGTAGCACCGCAAAAAGGAAGCCGCGCTATGTGTTGGTCCTCTTCTTGTATGTGGCCGGCATCGTGTCTTACTTTCTTGGACAATACTGATTTAATTTCACCGGCAGAATAACCATTCCTCTTGAAAACAGTCGTTAAATGGTTGATCTCGGGACCGAGGTGGTCCTTGTCGGAAATAGTCCTGGCTCTGTGTACTAAAGTAATCAGCATAGCTCTCTTCTGAGACGGATGATGGAAGCTATGGCTATGCAGATATAAGTCTGTATGGGTTGGCTTCCTGTACACAGAATGGCCCAGTCGTCCATCCGGCTTTCGCTCTACCAACACATCTAAAAAAGGTAACTTCCCTTCCTTCTCTACCTCCAATGTAAATTTTATGTTTGGATGTACACCATTCAGATGTTCGACGAACTGCTGCAGCGTGTCGCTGCCGTGTGGCCAGATTAAAAAAGTATCGTCGACGTATCTGTAGAAGCATGATGGGCGGAGGTGAGCACTGCTCAGGGCTCGTTCTTCAAAGTCCTCCATGAAAAAATTCGCTATTGCTGGTGACAGTGGCGAACCCATGGCTGTTCCATCTGTCATTTCATAATAATTTCCACTGTATAAAAAATAAGTGGTCGTCAAGGTATGCCGGAACAACTTCAAAATTTCTGAGGAGAAATGAGCAGACAACAATTGTAATGTGTCATCGACAGGTACTTTGGTGAACAGAGAAACCACGTCGAGGCTGACCATGATATCACTTGGGCCTATCTTCATCTGTTTTATGATATCAACAAACATTTTTGAATTTTTAATATGATGTGGGCAGTGACCAACTATAGGCGCCAACAATTTAGTTAAGTGCTTTGCAAGCTTGTACGTAGGAGAGCCAATAGCGCTAACAATCGGTCTCAACGGGACGTTCTCCTTATGAACCTTTGGCAAACCGTACAGTCTTGGTGGCCTAGGTGCTCTCGGCCGTAAGTTCTTCACCAGTTCGTCGGAGAGGCCAGAGAGCTATGCTGAATACTTTAGTACACAGAGCCAGGACTATTTCCGACAAGGACCACCTCGGTCCCGAGATCAACCATTTAACGACTGTTTTCAAGAGGAATGGTTATTCTGCCGGTGAAATTAAATCAATATTGTCCAAGAAAGTAAGACACGATGCCGGCCACATACAAGAAGAGGACCAACACATAGCGCGGCTTCCTTTTTGCGGTGCTACAACGAGCAAGATAGCCAGAGTCCTGAAGAGGCAAGGAATAAAACCAGTTTTCCGACCACCTAGGAAAATTAAGGAAATGTTGAGACCAGTCAAAGATAGTCTCGGCTTAAGAGTGCCGGGAATTTATACTATTCCTTGCGAATGCGGCAAGAATTACGTGGGCCAGTCTGTAAGAACCGTTGCCGACCGCTGCATCGAGCACCAACGCCACCTGAAATACAGGTATTTGGAAAAATCAGCGGTGGCTGAACATAGTCTGCTTAACAAGCATAAGATTTTATTTGAAGAAACCAGAGTAATAGCCCACACATCGAATTACTGGGACTCTGTGATCCGGGAAGCAGTCGAAATTAGACTTAGCGATAATAACTTTAATAGAGACAACGGCTAAGCACTTAGCAACACTTGGAAGAGTGCACTGGATAAAGAAAAATCGCAGAGAAAAACTTCTCGCACTTTACCTCCTGATTTAAGGGATGGCGCTGCAAGCAACGCGGGATAGCAACTACATCTATGGTAGTAGAGGGCACCACTTCGCTACGCGCCATATCGCTGACGTATTCCAGCCAATAAGAAGCCGACCTTTGCATACAAAAGTGTGAACCTCGCTAGCTCACGACAGTCAGTTTTAGCCCTGACGACGAGCATGGAGGTAGTGGTCGAAAGCTTGGAGATTTATCCTGATTTGACGCGGCATGTACACCGAGAAATTTTTACTCAGGAAATACGTCGCGAAAGACTTCGTAGCGATATTAGTTTCCTCTACGGGGAGGACATAGCGCGCAGCGTTCGTCACCTGGAGAAGCTGCGCCTGAAACAGTCTCAGTTGCTGAGCAATCTGGCTTTTTTACAACGCTGTCGTGACAAGGAGGTAGTACCGAAGTTTGCAGTCGTCAAACACCACATCAGAAGCGCTGCAGTAAACAGAATTTTACGAAAGACCAGCCATGCTATTGTGAAGGAGAGGATACGTCATACCAGGTATGAACTAGACATGAACGCTCGCCTGTTACTTAGTTGCCATTTATTTCTGGCCGAAGTCCTCTCACCATTGGACTGGGAATGGGTGGACATGACTTTGGCGGCACACCAACGAGCCAATTTAAGCAGGACTACGGCGAAACAGGCCGATAAATTTGAGCGGCTTAACCGTGATCAAGGAACTACTGGGTCCAACTGCATTCACCGCACTGTTATCAACTTCTCTGACAAGGAACTTGATGAAGCTACCATCTCGGCTCTCAGTAAAGGATTGAACTTTGCCCCAGCTCCACGTAAGTTACCGGTGGTTGAGATCATTAGTGGAGTGGAACAAGCAGTTCGTCATCTTCCTCAAGAAACAGCGGATGACGTAAGGCTTCCTACTAGCCGGATTTTAGCGACATCCAAGCCGCCTAAGTCAAACATCAGCAGAGAGGAGAGACAAGGACTGAAATTGTTGCAGATGGATGAAGATCTAGTTGTTTTACCTGCTGACAAGGGGAACGCCACGGTAATCCTCAATGCTACAGATTACCATAAGAACGTTGGATTATTACTGGAGGACAGCACATACCGGGTTCTCAGACGGGATCCCACATCGGTGCTCAGCAGGAAGACAAGGGAGCTACTAAAAAACTCTGGCCTCTCCGACGAACTGGTGAAGAACTTACGGCCGAGAGCACCTAGGCCACCAAGACTGTACGGTTTGCCAAAGGTTCATAAGGAGAACGTCCCGTTGAGACCGATTGTTAACGCTATTGGCTCTCCTACGTACAAGCTTGCAAAGCACTTAACTGAATTGTTGGCGCCTATAGTTGGTCACTGCCCACATCATATTAAAAATTCAAAAATGTTTGTTGATATCATAAAATAGATGAAGATAGGCCCAAGTGATATCATGGTCAGCCTCGACGTGGTTTCTCTGTTCACCAAAGTACCTGTCGATGACACATTACAATTGTTGTCTGCTCATTTCTCCTCAGAAATTTTGAAGTTGTTCCGGCATACCTTGACGACCACTTATTTTTTATACAGTGGAAATTATTATGAAATGACAGATGGAACAGCCATGGGTTCGCCACTGTCACCAGCAATAGCGAATTTTTTCATGGAGGACTTTGAAGAACGAGCCCTGAGCAGTGCTCACCTCCGCCCATCATGCTTCTACAGATACGTCGACGATACTTTTTTAATCTGGCCACACGGCAGCGACACGCTGCAGCAGTTCGTCGAACATCTGAATGGTGTACATCCAAACATAAAATTTACATTGGAGGTAGAGAAGGAAGGGAAGTTACCTTTTTTAGATGTGTTGGTAGAGCGAAAGCCGGATGGACGACTGGGCCATTCTGTGTACAGGAAGCCAACCCATACAGACTTATATCTGCATAGCCATAGCTTCCATCATCCGTCTCAGAAGAGAGCTATGCTGATTACTTTAGTACACAGAGCCAGGACTATTTCCGACAAGGACCACCTCGGTCCCGAGATCAACCATTTAACGACTGTTTTCAAGAGGAATGGTTATTCTGCCGGTGAAATTAAATCAGTATTGTCCAAGAAAGTAAGACACGATGCCGGCCACATACAAGAAGAGGACCAACACATAGCGCGGCTTCCTTTTTGCGGTGCTACAACGAGCAAGATAGCCAGAGTCCTGAAGAGGCAAGGAATAAAACCAGTTTACCGACCACCTAGGAAAATTAAGGAAATGTTGAGACCAGTCAAAGATAGTCTCGGCTTAAGAGTGCCGGGAATTTATACTATTCCTTGCGAATGCGGCAAGAATTACGTGGGCCAGTCTGTAAGAACCGTTGCCGACCGCTGCATCGAGCACCAACGCCACCTGAAATACAGGTATTTGGAAAAATCAGCGGTGGCTGAACATAGCCTGCTTAACAAGCATAAGATTTTATTTGAAGAAACCAGAGTAATAGCCCACACATCGAATTACTGGGACTCTGTGATCCGGGAAGCAGTCGAAATTAGACTTAGCGATAATAACTTTAATAGAGACAACGGCTATGCACTTAGCAACACTTGGAAGAGTGCACTGGATAAAGAAAAATCGCAGAGAAAAACTTCTCGCACTTTACCTCCTGATTTAAGGGATGGCGCTGCAAGCAACGCGGGATAGCAACTACATCTGTGGTAGTAGAGGGCACCACTTCGCTACGCGCCATATCGCTGACGTATTCCAGCCAATAAGAAGCCGACCTTTGCATACAAAAGTGTGAACCTCGCTAGCTCACGACAGTCAGTTTTAGCCCTGACGACGACTATGGAGGTAGTGGTCGAAAGCTTGGAGATTTATCCTGATTTGACGCGGCATGTACACCGAGAAATTTTTACTCAGGAAATACGTCGCGAAAGACTTCGTAGCCATAAAGTTGAAGGATATTTGCTATCGTGATTCACCGACAACGCCTGACAACATGCGTCAGCGCACTGACAATGCATGTGCGAACATTACGGAAGGCGAACTACTCGCTGTTGAGAGGAATGTCGTTACACGTATTTCCAAATGCATTGTGATTGACGGACATCATTTTGAGCATTTATTGCATTAATGTGGTATTTACAGGTAATCACGCTGTAACAGCATGCGTTCTCAGAAATGATAAGTTCACGAAGGTACATGTATCACATTGGAACAACCGAAATAAAATGTTCAAACGTATTTTTTTTTTTCTTTATTGTGATTTTAACACCTTATACAATGGCGGGCTGGCAGCAGCACAATACGCCGCTCTTCAGCCTTGAGTGTTACAACAAGTAGTACATAAAGGTGGCACAGAGTAGACAGTAAAAACGGTGGGCAAAAAATGTAGACACTAAAAATCGATAAAAGACGTAGCCGTTCACGCTAGACGAGAAACATCACTAACACTGGGCGACACGATGCACAGAACATGGATGATGGCGACGGCACGTGAACGGTGGGGGCGTGACGGCGAACAACACTACACACAAACGAAGGCACACACACGAAACACTGACGGCGATGATCCCCGGCGCGCGAATGTTCACTGAGCGTGTACGAGTCCGGGGACCTGCCAAGAGAGGAGGAGGAGGAGGAGGAATGGGAAGGGGAATGGGAGAGGGGGGAGCAGAGATGCCATGGGCGAAGGAGAGAGGGGGAGGGAGGAAGGGGGAGGGAAGCCCGGTGCAGAGGGGAGGAGGGAGGGGGGAAAGGAAAGAGGAGGGAAGGGAAGGGAGGGAGGGAGGGTGCCTAAAGGAGAGGACATAGGAGGTGGGGGGGAGGATCAAAGTTGATAAGAGGGGTAGATGGAGGGGACGAGGACATCATCAGGGAGGGGGAGCTGGCGGAAGCCACCTTGGGAGAGGGTAAGGAGGGTGGAGAGATGGAGACCGGGTGGGATGTGGGAATACAGGCGCGGCAGCGGGCGGGGGTGGGAGAGGATCGGGGAAACGAGTGGGTGAGGAGGATCAAGTTTACGTGAGGTGTACAGGATATGTATCCTTTCAAGGAAAAGGAGGAGGTGGGGGAAGGGGATGAGATCATACAGGATCCGCGTGGGGGAGGGGAGACGGATGCGATAGGCAAGGCGGAGAGCATGGCGTTCAAGGATTTGGAGGGATTTATAGAAGGTAGGGGGGGCGGAGATCCACGCTGGATGGGCGTAACAAAGGATAGGGCGGATGAGGGATTTATAGGTGTGGATGATTGTGGAGGGGTCCAGACCCCACGTGCGGCCGGAAAGGAGCTTGAGGAGACGGAGTCGGGAACGTGCCTTGGCTTGGATCGTCTGGAGATGGGGAGTCCAGGAGAGGCGACGGTCGAGGGTGACGCCAAGGTACTTAAGGGTGGGAGTGAGGGCGATAGGACGGCCATAGACGGTGAGATAGAAATCAAGGAGGCGGAAGGATGGGGTGGTTTTGCCTACAATGATCGCCTGGGTTTTGGAGGGATTGACCTTGAGCAACCACTGGTTGCACCAAGCGGTGAACCGGTCAAGATGGGATTGGAGAAGGCGTTGGGAGCGTTGCAGGGTGGGGGCAAGGGCGAGGAAGGCGGTGTCATCGGCAAACTGGAGGAGGTGGACGGGGGGCGACGGCGGCGGCATGTCCGCCGTGTACAAAAGGTACAGAAAGGGGGAGAGGACGGAGCCTTGGGGCACACCGGCGGAGGGGAAAAAGGTGTAAGAATCGGTGTTATGGATGGTGACATAGGAAGGACGGCGGGAGAGAAAGGAACCGATCAGACGGACGTAGTTAATGGGAAGGGCGAAGGTTTGGAGCTTGAAGAGGAGACCGGAATGCCAGACGCGGTCATAAGCGCGTTCGAGGTCAAGGGAGAGGAAGATGGCGGAGCGACGGGAATTAAGCTGTTCGGAAAGGAGATGAGTGAGGTGAAGGAGAAGATCGTCGGAAGAGAAGGATGGCCGAAAGCCACACTGGGTGACGGGAAGGAGGCGGTGCTGGCGGAGATGCTGGTGGATGCGGCGGGTGAGGATAGATTCCAGGACCTTGCTGAAGACCGAGGTAAGGCTGATGGGACGGTAGGAGGAGACGGCGGACGGCGGTTTGCCAGGTTTAAGGAACATGAGGATACGGGAGGTTTTCCACAGGTCGGGGTAGTAACCGGTGGACAGGACTACATTGTAGAGCCTGGCCAGGGTGGAGAGGAAAGAGACAGGAGCTTCACGAAGGTGACGGTAGGTGGCACGATCATGACCAGGAGCGGTGTTGCGTTTGGTGCGCAGTGTATCAATGAGATCCTGTGTAGTGATAGGGGTATTGAGTTCCGTGTGTGCAATGTTGTCCAAGTACTGGAAACCAGGAGCGAGGGGAGGGACAGAGGTGTCAGTTCGATCGCGGATATCCAGGAAGAGGGAGTAATCGAACTGGGGATCGTCGGGGATGGAGAAAACATCAGAGAGATAGGAGGCAAAGTGATTGGCCTTACTAAGGGTGTCAGGGAAGGGGTGATCATCGTGGAGAAGAGGATAGTAGGGGGAGGGTTTAGTTCCGGTAAGGCGACGGAAGGCGGACCAGAACTTGGACGAGTTGATTGGTAGGGTTGCATTTAAATGGCTGCATGTCTGTCGCCAGTCCCGGCGTTTCTTAGCCGCGAGCAAATTACGAACATGTCGCTGGAGTTGCCGGTGGCGTCGTAGTGTGTCCGGGTCACGCGTGCGGAGGAAGGCACGGTAGAGACGACGGGATTCACAGAGGAGGAGAACGGCCTGTGGGGGTAAGGTAGGACGGTGGGGGTGGATGGCGACAGTAGGAACGTGGGCCTCCACGGCCTCAGACAAGGTCTGCTGGAGAAAGGAGGCGGCATGGGTGACATCGTCCGGGTGGTGGTAGGTGAGAGGGTGGCTATTGACCTGGGTGGAAAGGGTATCCCGGTAGGCATTCCAGTCGGCTCGGGAATAGTCGTGGACATACTTAGGGGGAGGAGCAGTACGAGGGTCGGGGCGAGGGCGACGACCGTCTGAAATGGTGAGGAGGACAGGGAGATGGTCGCTACCAATAGGCTCCAGGACATCCACCGTTATGCGGCCAAGGAGGTTGGGGGAGGACAGGACAACATCAGGAGTGGAGTTGGATTCAGGACGGGTGTGCTGGGGGATGGGAATGAGGTCGCCTTGAAGGGAGGAGAGGAACCGATGCCACCGCCGTAACTGGGCGGCGGAACGACTATGGATGTTGAGGTCGGCGGCGATCACGTAGGAGGAGAAGGTACGGTCAATGTGGGAGAGGAAGTCGAAGGGAAGAGGAGCGTTGGGGCGAACATAGATGGTGGCGCAGGTAATGGTAAGGCCGGGGAAGAAGACACTAAGGATCAGGTGTTCGGTGGGGTCAGGAAGGAGAGGTTGGAGCCAAACGGGGATCTGGCGGTGGTGTCCAATGGCAACTCCGCCACGCGCAATCGGGAGGGGATTATCGGAGCGGTGGAGGAGGTAGGGCGAAGTGTGGACTGTGTGGTGGGGTTGCAGGAAGGTTTCATTGAGGAGGAAGGCATCCACGCGGTGGGTGGCAAGGGTGTGCAGGAACAGGTTTTTGTTGGCGGGAAGGGAGCGTATGTTGTTGAAAAGGATACGTTGCTGTCGCGCCATGACTGGGATTTAAACGAGGGTGTCAAGATGGGAGAAGGTGAAATGGGCCTGGTTGTTGGAGTAGGTGGCGTACATCTTGAGTTGGAAGATGGAACGGGCAGCAAGGGAGATCTGCTGGAGGGTGTGAGGGCGCTGAAAGGGATGAACATTCTGGAGGACGATGGTGAGGAACCTGATGATGTCCTCAGCGGTGGGTGGGGGACGAAGGGAATTGCCAGGAGGGGTGGGGGCGTCCAGAGGACGGACAGGTACGGTGAGTTCAGGAGTGGTTGGAGGGGGTCGGGCTTTACACTTTTGGGAGTAGGTGGGATGAGGGAGATTGCAGGTATTACAGGAGGGAGGGGATTGGAAGTTAGGGCACTGCCGGAGGAAGTGCGCCTGCCGACAATGCGGGCAGATGGGGGCCTCGCGGCACTCAGCTGTGGGGTGCGCATTATAGCGCAGACACCTCTGGCAGCGCAGGGATTGAGGAGGGGAACGGGAAGGGTCGACCTTGTACCGCTGGTGGAAGAGGAGGGCACCCTCCTTCAGGAGACGGTCAATGGAGGGGGCGTCCTCAGAGAAAACCCGCATAAGGCGGGTGGGTCCGGCCGAGTTGAAAATGCGGCGGACCGCCCACACCTCCAGTGTGGGATGGGCCTGGAGCTCCGCCAACACCTCCTCCTCCGTGATCGACGGACTGAGCCACGTGATCACGGCGGTGAGGGTCGGCGGGTGACGCGGGGGTTGGGGTTGGCGGGTAGGAGATGGAGAAGGAGCAGGGGTAAGGGAGGCGTTGGGACCAAAACGGGTGATGGGGAGACGGGAGAGGATGTCAGTATGGAGGGTTGGGCTGGGGGAGGAGATGAGAACAGAATCTCGGCGAGGAGTGAGGAGGGAGATGGGGGCACCAGGACAATGCTGGCGAAGGAAGAGGGTGAGGTTCCGGGCTTCAAGGAGAGAGGGATCAGGACGGGAGAGGAGGTAGCGGTAGGAGGAAGGGGGAGAGGAGGAGGAGGAGGGGGCAGGGACAGGCGGGGAGACTTCCATGGCATCATGGGTGGGGGAAGGAGGACGAGGCGCAGCCTTTTTGGAAGCAGAGGAAGCAGGGGTGCCACCGGGGCTCTTGACGGCAGTGGAGGAGGTGTGGGGGATGGGAACAACGGGAATGTGGCGGGGAGGGGCAGGTCCCGGGGCCGGAGTCGGCGCCGGAGATGGTGACGGTGACGGTGAAGGCGACGGCGACGATGACGATGACGGTGGCAGTGGCGGCGGTGATGGCGAAGGTGACGGGGAGAGCTGGGCATGGGCAGTGGCCCGACGGGCCACCACCCGAGCCGGAGCTGCAGTGACAGGCTGGGGGAGTGAGAGGAAGGGATCAGAACGAGGTTCAAACGTACCTACGTTCTGTATTTTAATTTAAAAAACCTACCTGTTACCAACTGTTCGTCTAAAATTGTGAGCCATATGTTTGCGACTATTACGGCGCCATCTATCACAAAGCGAAAAAAGTGGTCCAACTAAAACATTCATATTTGTTTTCTTACTACACGAATATGTAATAAAAAATGTCGGTTCCTATTTTAAAAAAAACCAGTTGATATCCGTTTGACCTATGGCAGCGCCATCTAGCGGGCCAACCATAGCGCCATCTTGTTTTCCCCTTCAAGCTAGACAAGTTTGATTCTTTGTAATTTTTTCGTTTGGCGCTTATTTCGTGAGATATTTGGCCCGATCACGATCAATGGACCACCCTATATATATATATATATATATATATATATATATATATATATATATATATATATATAGGCAATTTCTGCAACCTACACACAAAACATAAGAAAATTATGTTTACTAAAATAGGATTTACAGTAACTTCTATCGAGTGAATGAGTTTTTCAAATAATTGAAATTTTTATCAGCTTACAGACAAGTATACGTACATTCATGAAATTGAGTATGATAACATTTTCACTATCATTTTCACTATAACTACTGTTTGCGTATTTACATTTGTGCAACTTTGAACTTTGCATTTGCACTTGTTATATTATTCTCTTTACATAGACACAGAAGTGGTTGGCTCTGAGCACTATGAAACTTAACTTATGAGGAACGTGCACAAAACGCTATTATTTCCAAAGGAGACCCCAACCTGTGTCTTGTATTTTATTATTTGTGACTTCTTTCCCAGCGCTCCTATAACTTTGCAGCTCGTAACAGCCAAAATCGACAGTCTTTTTATTTGCGTTACTTTCCTGAAAACTTGGGCGTTCATCACCGATACACTCGCAATTGTGAAGAGGAGGTCAGTGGTTGCTACATTATTGATGGTTCCATTGACACTTTCCTGAACACTTTCCTTTGCTTCCCTATCAGCGACGGTGGATTTTTGATGGAGTTCCTCTTCAATTTTCTTACCACCGTGATAGAGAATCATACTGACGATCTCTTGCATATACCTATTGCCTTCGTTTTTTGTCTCGGTGTTTTGGCGAAGGCCTACGGGGACCGAGATTAGTTTGTTGACTTCCACATACTCCATTTCGGGTTCGGCGGTACCTCCACTATTTTCACATTTTGTGATTCTACAGTCGGAGGTAGTCTACTCGGGTCCCAAACTTATGCATACTGGTTATTGAGCATGGGTATAACCTGTACGTAATTTACTGGCTGACAGGGATTGATAAAATTTTGTTGCGGCTACCAATGACTTGGCACTGGTTGTTGACAAATCCATCCTATTTTCATTCTCACCAGGCATGTTTTTTGGTTTATCTTTGTACAGACTGTTCGATTTATTTTCATTTCCTCTTTTACGATTAGAGTTATTATTGTTGTTGGCATTTTATTTTCTATATTGCCTTTGATTACCATTCGAATGTTGTTAGTCATTGGTTTTCTGATAATTAAATTGTTCAAATGGTCTCTGAGCACTATGCGACTTAAGTTCTGAGGTCATCAGTCGCCTAGAACTTAGAACTAATTAAACCTAACTAACCTAAGGACATCACAAACATTCATGACCGAGGCAGGATTCGAACCTGCGACCGTAGCGGTCGCTGGATCCCAGACTGTAGCGCCTAGAACCGCAAGGCCACTACTGCCGGCTCTGATAATTATTATTATTACTGAGGTGATCAGAGTTTTGGTTGTAATGATTTTTTGTTATTATACTTCTCATTGCCATGGATTTTGTTTTCGTCCCTGTTTCCATTGCTTCCGTTTCAGAAATCTTTTCCATTAGAACAGTTGGCACCGTTTGTTGGGTCAGAATTCATTCTGGCGTCTGCTTGGACTATGTCAAACGAGTCTATCACAGATAAAATTTCCTTAAGATCACTATCTGTGTCGTTAAACAGTTTCCCTCTAATATTTATAGGCAGTCTAGCCTTCAGTACTCGTAACAGACCTCATACGGTTACTGGTTCATCCCACTACCTTATCATATTAATATATTTTTTTAGTACTTTCTCAAACTAATCTTCGGGTTATATAACTCTGCGTCATATACAAACTTCCTTAGTCGTTCTTGAGTCGACGTTGAGCAGAACTGATAGAGAAATGCCGTCTCAAATTCGTTAAAGGTATTGCATGTTTCTGCTGCGTTCAACGCCTGGAGCTATGCGTCATCGGAAATGTGTGAAGCCAGAAACTGGATTTTCTGTTCCTCCGTGCAAGACTTTGGAAGAACACTTCTTAAGTTTCTAATAAAACTACAGGATGGATATTCTTTTTACTCTCCTCGCTGAATACTTGGAATTGACAGTGTTTCATCGAGCTCTCTTCATTCATTAATGTACTTAAGTGCGTGGCGTTCTTGCCATTAGCCGGCGGTGTACTGACTTTATGGCAATTACACAATGCTTCATAATTCAGGTTTCTTGGTGAAATAAATTGCTGGGGTAATACAGATTGATTATCAAAACTTTGTCTATTGTGCACTGTAATAGACATTATCGGCAAATTTTCAATGTTCTTTTACCTATCAGTACCAAGCAAAGAAGGGAAAGCAGAAAGGTGGAAGGAGTATATAGAGGGACTACACAAAGGCGATGTTCTTGAGGACAATTTGATGGAAATGGAAGAGGATGTAGATGAAGATGAAATGGGAGATATGATACTGCGTGAAGAATTTGATAGAGCACTGAAAGACCTAAGTCGAAACAAGGGCCCGGGAGTAGACAACATTCCATTAGAACTACTGACAGCCTTGGGAGAGCCAGTCCTGACAAAACTCTACCATCTGGTGAGCAAAATGTATGAGACAGGCGAAATACCCTCAGACTTCAAGAAGAATATAATAATTCCAATCCCAAAGACAGCAGGCGTTGGCAGATATGAAAATTACCGAACAGTCAGTTTAATAAGTCACGGCTGCAAAATACTAACGCGAATTCTGTGCAGACGAATGCAAAAACTGGTAGAAACCGACCTCGAGGAAGATCAGTTTGGATTCCGTAGAAATATGGGAACACGTGGGGTAATACTGACCCTACGACTTATCTTAGAAGCTAGATCAAGAAAAGGCAAACCTACGTTTCTAGCATTTGTAGATTTGGAGAAAGCTTTTGACAATATTGATTGGAATAATCTCTTTCAAATTCTGAAGGTGGCAGGGGTAAAATACAGGGAGCGAAAGGCTATTTACAATTTGTACAGAAACCATATGCCAATTATAAGAGTCGAGGGACATGAAAGGGAAGCAGTGGTTGGGAAGGGAGTGAGACAGGGTTGTAGCCTCTCCCAGATGTTATTCAATCTGTGTATTGAGCAAGCAGTAAAGGAAACAAAAGAAAAATTCGGAGTAGGAATTAAAATCCATGGAGAAGAAATAAAAGCTTTAAGGTTCACCGATGACATTGTAATTCTGTCAGAGACAGCAAAGGACTTGGAAGAGCAGTTGAACGGAATGGACAGTGTCTTGAAGGGAGGATATAACATGAACATCAACAAAAGCAAAACGAGGATAATGGAATGTAGTCGAAATAAGTCAGGCGATGCTGAGGGAATTAGATTAGGAAATGAGACACTTAAAGTAGTGAAGGAATTTTGCTATTTGGGGAGCGAAGTAACTGATGATGGTCGAAGTAGAGAGGATATAAAATGTAGACTGACAATGGCAAGGAAAGCGTTTCTGAAGAAGAGAAATTTGTTAACATCGAGTATAGATTTAAATGTCAGGAAGTCGTTTCTGAAGGTATTTGTATGGAGTGTAGCCATGTATGGAAGTGAAACATGGACGGTAAATAGTTTGGACAAGAAGAGAATAGAAGCTTTCGAAATGTGGTGCTACAGAAGAATGCTTAAGATTAGATGGGTAGATCACATAACTAATGAGGAAGTATTGAATAGGATTGGGGAGAAGAGGAGTTTGTGGCACAGCTTGACAAGAAGAAGGGATCGGTTGGTAGGACATGTTCTGAGGCATCAAGGGATCACCAATTTAGTATTGGAGGGCAGCGTGGAGGGTAAAAATCGTAGAGGGAGACCAAGAGATGAATACACTAAACAGATTCAGAAGGTTGTAGGCTCCAGTACGTATTGGGAGATGAAGAAGCTTGCACAGGATAGAGTAGCATGGAGAGCTGCATCACCCCAGTCTCAGGACTGAAGACCACAACAACAACAACCAGCATCCTCATTGCTGTGTGCTGACATAGTTTCAAGATTGTCATTTTCAACGTTCAGTGCTTGGGCTACTTCCGTTCGGATTTATTTCTGTACTTCTATGTGGATAACATTCTGTATTGACACCACAGCAGTACTCAAAGCTTTGAAATTCCTTTCTAACTTATATACTTCGGTCTGAAGATTATTCACTTGAGTTGGTATCTGCCTTATCTTTATTGCATTGATTTCTTTGTTGAAATGAGAGTAAGTGATATATCGCGATCGACTAACGTCTGATTAATTCTCTGGACAACTTCCTTGTCTCGTTGGATAATGATACTGTTTATTTGTTCTATGAATTTCCTATCACGCTCTTGTCCTTTTATAGCCATTTCTTGCCTACGCTTTTCTTTATCCTGTTCCATGTTATTAAACTTTCCATATAATAAAGGTAGCAAATTACCATCCGGTAGTGGATACTTATGGCTGCTGTCAGTTTCACTGAACTGATGCTATTTGTAACATCGCACACGCAGGAAATGGTAATGCGCGCGCGCTCGAGTGTGTGTGTGTGTGTGTGTGTGTGTGTGTGTGTGTGTGTGTGTGGTGTGTGTGTGTGTGTGTGTGTGTGTGTGTGTGTGTGAGCAAGCCTGGAATATGAACATCTGTTATTACCTCTGTTCCGGTTGTCGGCGGATAATAAAGCTCCATCGTTCTCGGCAACTGCTTGCAATACTTCAGATTATCTCTCGCGTCAGATTCGCACATAAAAAGAGAATAACATATGCATTAATATTTTATCATGGTCCACTGCACCTGTGAACAACTACAATAAATACAATATTACAATAAATGTTGTGTGTTATGGCCCCAGGTTGCTTGGCGCCAATATGACGTGTGGTGTAATTGCGTGTGTGTTGTGTTGTACAATTTCAGCAAGATTACAATAAAACTAATTATTATTCATGTAACAAGACGTTTTACTCTATCACTGTTTTTCTCGGCTAATGATCGTTATTTTGTTAAAGAAATCTCCACCTGGGAACGTGTAGCAATGCTGTCTGTCAAGCAGTGTAAATGCCACTTATTTCATTCCCAGAAGTAATATTTATAACCAGGAAACCAGCTAACTATATGATAAGGAATCTGAATTAACCAACAGTAACGATTTTTAGTAATTTCAGTGCTGTTGTTTGAAAGACTCTTTGCTATCCCGACAATGTTAAATTTAGTGACTTGGCTTCCCTGTATTTCAGGAAACACTGCAGCCATTGACATGAAACTTTTACAGGACGTTAAACTGTATGTTCTTAGTCTAGTGAACTACAATAATTGCATTCCAGCAACTGCCTTTTTGAAGTACAATCTATTAATTACATGGGTAAAATTTTGTATACTTTTTTGTACGTTATCCTAAATAGTTTTAATTATATATAACATTATGTTCTTCTTTTAGTTCAGTAGTCTCAGCATATGTATATTATTACTCCCTGAAAATATCAGTGCTCTACTCTAAGTGGTTTCTGAGATTTAGAGAAATGCAACAGAAAATGTAAATTTTCAGGAACGCCTTCTATAGTTTCAAAAGACTGGTGCTCAATAAATGTTTATTTTTTTCTTTTTAGTCACTTAGAAGCACCCTGCACCAAATTGTATATCATCCTCTTGATCTTTTTCCAAGTTTTTTCTTCTTTGTGGACTCCTTAGTGGTGAACAGTGCTGTATACTCTGCTTTATCAATGCAAACCTTGTCCATACGTTCAAGTTCTCTCCAGGATTAATTCCCATATGCTGTAGCACTTGCACCCACTTTCACCCACCAATGTTGCCATCATCAAAAGCAATAACAGCATCACTGACCCTCCCACTTTAGTGTCCTCATTCCAACCAAAACCTTTTCTGGTAAGCGTGTCCATGTAAGATTTTTGAACGACTCATTGGGATTTTGAGTCTGACCATGCACACACTTCTTCAGTAATTCAGGATTTGCCAGGTGTCTGTAAATAGATTTTATAATATCCATTACTGCTGCTGGGATGGAATGATTATGGCTGTATGCACTGTTTGAGTACTGGGCATTGCGGTAATTTCACCATGAATCAGGTCGAGGAGGGCAAAGGTGGTGTACTGGTTTTTCATCACTTGGCAGTCTGTGAAAGAAGGTAGCCCACGCTGCCTGCTTCATTTTCAACAAATCCTCAGTATGATTTCTAATGGCAATCCCATAATGGTGCTGTAGTTTATCAGTCATTTTGTCTGTCACCCTGCCTCTTACGGTTCTACCATCAGAAAGTTTCTTGTCTCTCAAACTTCGTTTCAGCTTCCTCAACCCGGTGCCCATCCTCTTCTGGATATGACCAACACTCCAACACTGCTAACTTTCATAACACAGCAATCCACAGCCTTCTATATAAAAATATTAACGATTTTAGTAGATCTTGAAATAATGCAGGCAAAAATTATAACATTATCAACGTTTGTAGATTATATTTAAAAATATAAAATACTTCCCATGTGGGTTTATGAGTGATATATATATATATATATATATATATATATATATATATATATATATATATAACATTTTATTAGGAAAATTCCAAATTTTATAATGAAAAAAAATTTCTCTGTTCCAACTCCCCATAAAACTGCCGCTGCAATATTTCACTAAGACAGCGGCTAATATAAGACAATCATTTATCGATTCTGTCCCTAATAAATAATATATATATATATATTAAATCTTTTTGCATCTTTCCCATAAGCATTAACATTTGAAAATGTTTCTCGATGTTACAAGATTTAATATTCACCATTTACTAATAAACTGAGCTGTAGATCAATAGCGCTAATGGCTGCGCTCTTTTGTAGCTGAGCAGAAAACTTATCATTTATATAGGACGAGAATTACAATTATATAAAACTCCAAACAAAAAAGACTCATTTTAATAACACATAAACTGTATTTTCCAATATTGGTTAGCAACTTAATACAGTTTCTTATAGACCGCTGTGTTATGAGACATCAATCACATCTTATGATTCCTACAGTTCGAACAAGAGGAAGGATTTTCTACAAAAACCATAGATAACAAAAGATTGAGATTTTCATTATCTTTTTACATGGGTATAATCTGAGATATAATTTTTTACAAAATATTTAATTAAGTCGTTGAGAATAATTATTTATTATTTTATTAACAATGAAATACTTTTCATTAGTTTTACGACAATAGAATAAATGTTCAGTCACATTCCACACAAAATGCTGTCGTGAATATTATTTTTAATAAAATATAAGCGTGGATATTACACCTTTTCCCATAAGCGTATTGACTAATCGCTATATGATTGACACAGGATAAATAAAAGCTCAACTTTAGTGTTGCCATCTAAGTAATTTCACTGTGAATAGCTGTGTAAAAGTTTACTTCCATGAAGAAATCATTCTAGTTTCTGCATGTGTTGTAGTTCCAGGTCTTTTGTTGGCCCTGTTGGCTGCAGAAAGGCTGCAAAATCCGACAAAGCGGGTACTTTAAAGAATAATTTCTTGAAGGGACAGTTTGTGTACTTTCAGAACCTTTATCCATATGATATTTACATTTCGAAACAGAGTATCACTGTCAAAAGCTCTTAGAATCACTGCTATCAGCTACTGATTTGTTCGTTGTAGTGACTATTCACAAAGTACATTAGAGCACTGCAACAGTCGAGTAACCTATGTAGCTCTCTGCCAGTGGGATGTAATTTGAGCAATAATGGAAGAGAAGAAAAATATCGAAAATACATTCTTTACTGTCTGAAATTAGCTCCTTGATAATGTACAAGTGTAATGCAGCAGTCAATATCACAAATAGTTAGTCGAAAAAGTAAAACATTTTTTGTCATATTGACCCAAACACTACGTACGTCTTTACCGATCATAAACATTTTCCAGTTACATAAAGTTCTTGGAATTACAGACGAATTTGACAAGTTCAAAAACGTATCTCTATCATAAAAGAAAAAAGATAATGATAAAAGGATTTCGCTTTTGGATACAAACTCAAACAGGACATCAAGATAAAATAATAAATGTGGAACAAAAAAATAAAGCATATAAATACCTGCACTCGCAACATTTTAAACTTAGAAACTCCAGCGACAGAACGTAATTAATTTCCATTTGTAACAACTGATTGGGTGAGCCAGCTGTCACCTGCACAAATGCTGTTGATGTGATGGCCAGGTGACCTTGTGCAGCTGTACCTAACACGTCGTGTGTCTGACAGGTACAACAACGTAACGTCCGTCAGTTGCTACGCGAATTATTATACATTCGAGTGAATTCCACAACAGAGCCATTTATCATACTCAGCTGACAATTATGTAAATCGAAACAGACAGAATCTCCAATGCCAAAATGTCGATCCAGCACAAATTTCATATAAGTGAGCAGGCTGATACTTAAAAAGTTTCTAATCCAGACAAGGTTAGAACTTCGTCTCGATTTGGGTAGCCGCGGTTTAAGATCGGGCGGGCCCTGTAGCACTGATGAAGTGCTGGCCATTTATTCACCAAACTGAACTCATACTTTTTCCGGTATTATTTTACTTCCACGCAACATATGAAGGTAGCAGCTCACAAAATTTTATTCACTAATTTAAGCCCTAACGGATGTCTGAATCTTGATTTTCGAACCGTCATCTGAGCTACATTATCAGCGTTGCGTCGGACAATCAAACTACACTGCACAGGTAAGTCTCATTACCAAGAACAAGTCATAAATTAAATATTTGAAGCATAAGATACATCGGCCGTGCATACACTGAAACTGACCAAGCTATCATGGCGATCTTACACCAGTTTTCAACAAGTATGAAGATTGGCTAACCTCTGTTACCATCGCTCGAACTGCCAACAAGCAGAAGTTGCAGTTGTCTGCCGTCACTGGCGCTGAATTGTGCACGGTATCTCGGGTATATTACAAATCATTACAGCTCAAGTTAAAAAGAAAACTGCGGCGCATTATAAACTTGTAATGTTTAGACTTGTGGACAGAGCAACGGTGCGTCATTTGGCGAGAGGCAAGGAAAACACAGGCGTATTATAGTCGGTCAAAGATCAAAATACTTACGAAAATTTCATGTAAGTATGTTGAAGAGGAAAATACTACAAGGGAGCCTGCAAGTAAAAGTAGGTGATAGTAACATAGAAAGGATCGCAAAATCAACGCTAAGTCTCTTAGATTTCCACTAACTCCAATTCAGACGAACAGCTGTCGGACTTTGGGAGTATTCTGGTGATTCATCTGTTTCCCTGGCCGGCGTACTACAGTTTGGTGGAGGGGTATAACGCGAAACGGCTTTTGGGTGATTTTTGTCAATAATGAAAACATATAATTTATTGTGGTGTACTTAGGGACTATGCACAGTAGATCAGTGAGCAACAAAAGATGTAAAGGAAACTCTTATGCCAGTTTTTAACACGTAAAACTGTGATATAATGAAGCAGAATTACACAGAATGTATTCTTCAAACGTTTGAATAATCACACCATTTTATGTCATTCGTTTCTTTTTTACAGTCCTTTAAAAACTGCTCGATAACGCCTACATGATCTTAAACAGAGTTAATAATTTTACTTCAAAAATTGTTTCAGTTGATTTCTCCTCCCTCTCCTCCCCCCCTCCCCACCGGAAATCAGGCAACGTTGGGCCGTTGTATGTGCTATATGTGACACATGGAAAAGGTACCCTCTGTCGTGGACGGAGCAACAGAGTAACTTCTCGAGAACCAAAGAGCGACCTTCTCTAAAAATTGACATGGCTATCAACCCATGGCCACGGTTCCACATCATGGCCACGATTACACCTCCTTACCCACCCCAGTCCTATTTTCGATTCTCATTTTTTCTCAAATGGCGCTAAGGACTATGGGGCTTAACATCTGATGCCATCTGTCCCGTAGACTTATAAACTACTTAAACATAACTAACCCAAGTACATCACACACATGCACGAGGCAGGATTCGAACCAGCGACCGTAGCAGCAGCGCGGTTCTGGACTGAAGCGCCTAGAACCGCTCGGCCACAACGGCCGGCTCATTTATTCTCAGCTGACATATTCTTGTTCCCTGATGAATGAATCATAGCTCTGTGATCGACTGCCGCCAGTATCGTGTTACACTGACGCAAAAAAACTCACAACACCAAAAAGTAATTAATGTAGGGTAATGACATTTCGGGAATACATTTGTCTAGGTAACATATTTGAGTGATTAACGTTGCTAGATCACAGGTTAATGTAAGTGCGAGATAGGCCATTGCAAATGTGAAGTAGTGGTACATTAATAACCGGTGTAACCGCCAGACTGTTGAATGCAAGCATGCAAACCTGCATTCTTTTTTTGTACAGGTGCAGGATGTTAGTTTATGCGATGGAGTTTCGTGGCTGTTGCAGTCGGTCGGTCAGTACAGGGATGGTTAATGCTACTTGTGAATGACATAGGAGTTGTCATCCGATGTTGTCCTATATGTGCTCGACTGGAGACAATTCTGATGATCGGCAGGCTAAGGCAACATGTCGGCATTCTGTATAGCATGTTCGGTTACAACAGCGGTATATAGGTGAGCGTTATCCTGTTGGAAAACACCCCTGGAATGCTATTCATGAATGGCAGCACATAAACACGTGCTTGACTAACATCAATTTACCAAGTTCAATCTCAAAGATAATTAAAGCTCACGACCGTTGCAGCACGTATTTAAAGCTAACCGGATTTATATTTTCTATAGCCGGCCGCGGTGGCCGTGCGGTTCTGGGCGCTGCAGGCCGGAACCGCGGGACTGCTACGGTCGCCGGCCGCGGTGACCGTGCGGTTCTAGGCGCTCCAGTCCGGAGCTGCGCTGCTGCTACGGTCACAGGTTCGAATCCTGCCTCGGGCATGGGTGTGTGTGATATCCTTAGGTTAGTGAGGTTTAAGTAGTTCTGAGTTCTAGGGGACTAATGACCACAACAGTTGAGTCCCATAGTGCTCAGAGTCATTTGAACCATTTGAACTGCTACGGTCGCAGGTTCGAATCCTGCCTCGGGCATGGATGTGTGTGATGTCCTTAGGTTAGTTAGGTTTAAGTAGTTCTAAGTTCTAGGGGACTGATGACCTAAGATGTTGAGTCCCATAGTGCTCAGAGCCATTTGTATTTTTATAGTGGTGGTACTAAAACTCCTCTTACGCGACTCGCGTGAAATGTGAATACACATCGTCTTTCAGATGTAGAAACACGCCTACTAACTTTAGTTTATAGCGCACAACTCCTTCTTGCTGCTGCGATTTTTTTTCCATCGTTGTGTTTTTCGGATCATTTAATTAGTAAATACTCTCGTAATACCATGTAGGTTGTTTCTGATTCGCTGCTGGGATTAGCGCTCAAATTCTGATGCAAAGAACTAATCAGCTGCTTGGTCTGCTATGATTGATTTAGTCTTCTAATCTCATGCCGATCGCCCTACCGACTGGCACCTCGTACCGTGCTACATGAAATCTGCTTACTGGAAATAACTGTTTTGTAAC
Source organism: Schistocerca serialis cubense (assembly GCF_023864345.2). Taxonomy (NCBI): domain Eukaryota; kingdom Metazoa; phylum Arthropoda; class Insecta; order Orthoptera; family Acrididae; genus Schistocerca; species Schistocerca serialis. The sequence goes on along the minus strand of NC_064644.1, from coordinate 462,687,334 downwards.
TGTATAACAGTCTAACTTACTGAACACACACGGCCATTTGTAAAAGGCACACTTACAGTACTGCTGATTGCCCACTGCATTGATGTTAACAGTCATTGATTTGAGGACTACCGATAGGAAATCTTTGGAATCACGAGCACTCGTCAACAGCAAACTCAGTTAACATTTAATTTATGGATGTAAGAGCATTCTCTGACAAGCCTACTTTGCTCGTAAGTCGTCAGAACTATTAGTCGACAAAGATAACTGAAGATCCTGCGGTGGAGGACATTAACTGGGTCACCTGAGTGCCTAGAGCCGCGGCCGAGTTCACTGTGCAGTGCTATTTTGCAGTGCAAGCGTGAAAGGCGATCGTGGAAAATAACTTCGCGGCCAAGTTCGATGGATTGCTGTTAACATTTAATTTATGGATGTTGACGAGAAGAATGACGTGACAGTGGCGACAGAAAAGAACTTGAAAACTGCTGCGGAAGCAAAGGGAACTTCACAGCAAACATAAACATAGCCAAAGCCTTGCAGACAAACAAAAATTACGCGAAGCGAAATGTAGTGTGAGGAGGGCTATGCGAGAGACGTTCAATGAACTCTAAAGTAAAGTTCTATGTACTGACTTGGTAGAAAATCCTAAGAAATTTTGGTCTTATGTCAAAGCGGTAGGTGGATCAAAACAAAATGTCCTAACACTCTGTGACCAAAAAGGTACTGAAACAGAGGATGACAGGCTAAAGGCCGAAATACTAAACGTCTTTTTCCAAAGCTGTTTCACAGAGGAAGACTGCACTGTAGTTCCTTCTCTAGATTGTAGCACAGATGGCAAAATGGTAGATATCGAAATAGACGACAGAGGGATAGAGAAACAATTAAAATCGCTCAAAAGAGGAAAGGCCGCTGTACCTGATGGGATACCAGTTCGATTTACACAGAGGACGCGAAGGAACTTGCCCCCCTTCTTGCAGCGGTGTACGGTAGGTCTCTAGAATGACGTCAAAGGATTGGAAAAAGGCGCAGGTCATCCCCGTTTTCAAGAAGGGACGTCGAACAGATGTGCAGAACTATAGACCTATATCTCTAACGTCGATCAGTTGTAGAATTTTGGAACACGTATTATGTTCGAGTATAATGACTTTTCTGGAGACTAGAAATCTACTCTGTAGGAATCAGCATGGGTTTCGAAAAAGACGGTCGTGTGAAACCCAGCTCTCGCTATTCGTCCACGAGACTCAGAGGGCCATAGACACGGGTTCACAGGTGGGTGCCGTGTTTCTTGACTTCCGCAATGCTTTCGATACAGTTCCCCACAGTCGTTTAATGAACAAAGTAATAGCATATGGACTATCAGACCAATTGTGTGATTGAATTGAAGAGTTCCTAGATAACAGAACGCTACCTGTCATTCTCAATGTAGAGAAGTCTTCCGAAGTAAGAGTGATTTCAGGTGTGCCGCAGGGGAGTGTCGTAGGACCGTTGCTATTCACAATTTACATAAATGACCTTGTGGATGACATCGGAAGTTCACTGAGGCTTTTTGCGGATGATGCTGTGTGGTATATCGAGAGGTTTCAACAATGAAAAATTGTACTGAAATGCAGGAGGATCTGCAGCGAATTAACGCATGGTGCAGGGAATGGCAATTGAATCTCAATGTAGACAAGTATAATGTGTTGCGAGTACATAGAAAGAAAGATCGCTTATCATTTAGCTACAATATAGCAGTTCAGCAACTGGAAGCAGTTAATGCCATAAATTATCTGGGAGTACGCATTAGGAGTGATTTAAAATGGAATGATCATATAAAGTTGATCGTCGGTAAAGCAGATGCCAGACTGAGATTCATTGGAAGAATCCTAAGGAACTGCAATCCGAAAACAAAGGAAGTAGGTTACGGTGCGCTTGTTCGCCCGCTGCTTGAATACTGCTCAGCAGTGTGGGATCCGTACCAGATAGGGTTGATAGAAGAGATAGAGAAGATCCAACGGAGAGCAGCGTGCTTCGTTACAGGATCATTTAGTAATCGCGAAAGCGTTACGGAGTTGATAGATAAACCCCAGTGGTAGACTCTGCAGGAGAGACGCTCAGTAGCTCGGTACGAACTTTTGTTGAAGTTTCGAGAACATACCTTCACCGATGAGTCAAGCAGTATATTCCTCCCTCCTACGCATATCTCGCGAAGAGACCATGAGGATAAAATCAGAGAGATTAGAGCCCACACAGAGGCATACCGACAATCCTTCTTTCCACGAACATTACGAGACTGGAATAGAAGGGAGAAACGATAGAGGTACTCAACGTACCCTCCGCCACACACCGTCAGGTGGCTTGCGTAGTATAGATGGAGATGTAGATGTAGATGTAGAAAAGCCAAAATTTTCAGGAAGGAGGTTCAGAAAGTCGATGTATGACGGAGATTTTCGTCTTATGTTATTTCTTTGTGTTAATTTGGCAATATTTGGTTAATTGTCTTTGTTTCCAATGCAAGGTTATTATTTGACTTGATTTAAATAATGGAAACTGTACCAGGTACTTATTTTTTGTTGCTTGGCACAACGCGTTTCGAGAATTTATTCTCATTTTCAAGTGAATTTGAGCAATTGTTTACATGAGTATATTTGGTGATGTTTGCATGTGTGATTTTCTGCTTCTCTTGCGTCTTTTTTAAGTTAGATCGTATTGTGCCTCTTCCGTTACACAGATTATATGTGTAAGTGATAATTTGCGTGTTCGTGATAAACTGTTATATGTGTAAGTGACGATTTGCGTGTGTATGATAATCTGTATAATGGAAGAGGCACAATACGTTCTGACTTCAAATACACGCCAGAGAGTCAGAAAATCACACATGCAAACCACACTAAACCCATTCATGTAAATAAATGCAAAAATGCACTTGAAAATAAGAATAAATTCTCGAAACCCGTTGTGTTAAGCATCAAAAAATAAGTAATCGGTGCAGTTTTCATTGTTAAAGTCATGAATGACACTGCTGCAGGCTTTCCTTGAATATCTAATGTGATGAACTAAATTAAGCTATTACGTAAGTACTGACCGATATTTGTTCACATAAACATGAAGTGTTAATGAATGTATCCTCTCACATAATATTTTGTTTGTAAATGCATTGTTTTTTTTTTTTAGAAATTTATGCAATATAAGTTTTACGATATATGTCCTCAAGTACTGTGCCCAAGTCAAAGGTAATACCTGTATTTAGCAATCGCGGTAAGAGACAGTTTATAGTGAGGTGAGCTCATCGACGGGTGAGCAGACCAGCGACACGTAAACCACTTAACATAGGCGGCTGGAAACGATCTACAGCCAGAGCTAGGAGTATGGAGTATTATAAGGGAACTTGTCATGACGTCATAAAATTGAAGCTGACGTCCTCGTCTCAGCTGCTTCAAACATTAGCTTCTGATGGAAGTGTTACGACCAAAATGCCACCTTGCACCCCTACCGGGCCTACCAATGATGCTGCTTATAGTCAAAATAAGTGATAATCAACTTGGTCTCTACTGCCCACCAATGGGTTTCCAGCTTTCATGATGGAAGGTAAGGGCTTAAAAAACAATTCCCTTCTTTATAAATCACCATCACTGTGGAACCAGTTGGCGATTAGAATGTTTTACTTTTAATAGAGATACAAAAGTGGCTGGAAGGTAAAAAAATTGACCCCGCCTGGTCTAAAGAGCAAAGGGAACAATTTAATTCGTAAGTGGATTGTTCAAACGGTATTTTCGTTTATGGACATAATTTTTGGTTGCGCTGATAACTGTTACGGTAATGGTTTCGTTTCTGTCGTTCGCCTTTAGATATCCTACCAGTCTAAAAATCTCTGGGTGAACGATGTGAGATGGAAAATTGGAAACCGAACAATAACAGCAAAATACTGTATATTCTCTGCATTTTTGTTTGAATTTTGTTGCGGGATTTTTCTATTATTTTGGGTTTTTGTCCGTTATTATGAGCCTTGTTTTAATTAATTTGATTTCATTGTCCTGGTTTGTGTCACTCATTGGTATTTCTAAATTGATATTTATGGTTACTGTTGCAAATCTTCAGATCAAGAAAGTTAATGCTTTTATTAGTTTCATGTTCTACTGTGAATTTAATATTTTTGGGCATTTTGCTTAGGTCTGTTGCTGATGTATCAATTTCATTGTTTGTACCATCAAAAAGCAAAATTGTATGATCAACATATCTTCGGTAGTAGATTATTTTGTTTGAGATGGGCTGGTTGGTTGAGAAGAATTATTGTTCTATATGGTTGATACAAAATATCAGCCACTATCCCAGCTAAGCTACTTCCCATTGCCAACCCATCATGTTGATGGTACAGCTTGTTGCTGAAGCTAAAGTAATAAGTGTAATTATTCATATTTGTTCATAGATCTCTGCAATACTAATTTTCTTATAGTTAAGCAGATTGTTTCTTATAATGTTAATAGTCTCTTTGACATGGATGTTCGGTATAGGTTGACTATGCCTAGTGATACTAATGTAGCTGTTGGTGGGATGTGGATGTCTTTAATTAAGCTTATGAGTTCATGTGTGTTATGTATTGTGCAGTTATTTTCAACTGTGCAGTATTTGGTAATGAGGGCTTTCAGTTTATGGTTTATAATGTACGCAGGGCTCTTTCTTGAGTTAAAAATCAGGCCAATGGGACAATTTTCTTTATGAACCTTTGGCTGTGCACTCAGTTTTAGTACTGAGGGATTCATCGTTATACAGTTACGTACTTCATATTTGTTATATTTGTTCAGTAAAAAGGTACAGTTATGTAGTAGCTTACAGAGTTTAGTTTGGAATTTTATTGTAGGATCTTACCTGATTTCTGTAATATTGTGCTATGGAAAAATTGTAGGGTTTTCTCTACGTATTCTCTTTCAGGCATTACGACTAAAGAATTTCCTTTCTCGGCCTTTACTATGAGTGCTTTACTTTCGAACAGTTTGCTGTTAATATTTTAAAAATCTTTACGTTCCATGTTTTGGCGGGTATTATTTGTTTGTAGTTGTTTCATTATCAGTATATTTGCCTTGTATGCAAGTGCATTTTTCTCACATGTGTCTAGTTTTGCTGCGTCACATGCAAGTTTTGTGCAGGCTATGGCACTGTGATTATTGGGAACTGCTGCGACATCTAATAAAGTAAGTTCACAGTTGGTGAGTTGGATGTCAGTTGTATTAATTACTCTGTCAAAAATTTGTGTTGGACTGACTGTTTATATTTATCCCACTCGGATTTGTTCATAGATTTTAAGGATTCTATTTTCTTTCGATAAGATAGTCTTTTGTTCTTTATCTGCTTTATTGTCTACGTGCTGTGGATTTGTGAGGGTGAGAAGCTGTGTCCTAGCTGCTTTTCCAAACATATAGCAACTTTGTAATACTGCGATATATCATATCATCTTTGACACTCACATGTTTGTAAACACTATGTATGTTTCAAACAAGGGTTGCATGCTAGAAGTCTGTTCTGTGACTAAGCTGAAGTACTCAGTGACACAAATTTACGTATGCAACGATAGAAATGTGGTGAAAATGCATTCAGTGACAAATCTGAAGCGCTCAATTATGCAAGCTTCTTTTTGGAATGATGTGAATGCGGCGAAAACTACGAACGTTGTCTGCTGGACGAAAACTATGAAAACAAGTACTCCAAACCGACATTTCACGTGAGTCACATCCCAATGCAAATCTGCAACTCGGTCCTCTTTGTGACATGCTTACAATTATGTACTATTTACATTTTAGGATAACTAATCAGTAAAAAACGCAGCACATGTTGTAATGAAAGCATGAAAGCCGTCTGACGACGAAGCGTAATAATTTGAAACCGGTAATGATACCTTTTGAATAAAGGAACTTAAGATAAATTTGTGGCTGGTTTCTTTCTAACACTATCAACATTTGTCTTCAAATAACAGCCATGGTCTCAAATCATGTCATCATATGGCAAAATCAAATGAAGCTTACCTCGCCAGGTGATGAGAAATACACATGCTTTCAAGAAATATAAAACTAACCAGATAAAAAGTCTCTTAACATTAGATTCAACAGAGAGTGTATGCAACATAAAATACTTTCGAAATATGTCAAAGTTAACTGCTGAACTAGAGCTGCCAGGTTAGCTAAACAAGAATGTAGGAATTTTTGGCTAAAAACAGAGATAGAAATGCAATGTCGTTGCACACGTAAATTTCTATCACTGAGCATTTCAGCTTAGTCACAGAACAGACATCTAACACGCAACACATGCTTATATACACTCCTGGAAATGGAAAAAAGAACACATTGACACCGGTGTGGCAGACCCACCATACTTGCTCCGGACACTGCGAGAGGGCTGTACAAGCAATGATCACACGCACGGCACAGCGGACACACCAGGAACCGCGGTGTTGGCCGTCGAATGGCGCTAGCTGCGCAGCATTTGTGCACCGCCGCCGTCAGTGTCAGCCAGTTTGCCGTGGCATACGGAGCTCCATCGCAGTCTTTAACACTGGTAGCATGCCGCGACAGCGTGGACGTGAACCGTATGTGCAGTTGACGGACTTTGAGCGAGGGCGTATAGTGGGCATGCGGGAGGCCGGGTGGACGTACCGCCGAATTGCTCAACACGTGGGGCGTGAGGTCTGCACGGTACATCGATGTTGTCGCCAGTGGTCGGCGGAAGGTGCACGTGCCCGTCGACCTGGGACCGGACCGCAGCGACGCACGGATGCACGCCAAGACCGTAGGATCCTACGCAGTGCCGTAGGGGACCGCACCGCCACTTCCCAGCAAATTAGGGACACTGTTGCTCCTGGGGTATCGGCGAGGACCATTCGCAACCGTCTCCATGAAGCTGGGCTACGGTCCCGCACACCGTTAGGCCGTCTTCCGCTCACGCCCCAACATCGTGCAGACCGCCTCCAGTGGTGTCGCGACAGGCGTGAATGGAGGGACGAATGGAGACGTGTCGTCTTCAGCGATGAGAGTCGCTTCTGCCTTGGTGCCAATGATGGTCGTATGCGTGTTTGGCGCCGTGCAGGTGCGCGCCACAATCAGGACTGCATACGACCGAGGAACACAGGGCCAACACCCGGCATCATGGTGTGGGGAGCGATCTCCTACACTGGCCGTACACCACTGGTGATCGTCGAGGGGACACTGAATAGTGCACGGTACGTCCAAACCGTCATCGAACCCATCGTTCTACCATTCCTAGACTGGCAAGGGAACTTGCTGTTCCAACAGGACAATGCACGTCCGCATGTATCCCTTGCCACCCAACGTGCTGTAGAAGGTGTAAGTCAACTACCCTGGCCAGCAAGATCTCCGGATTTGTCCCCCATTGAGCATGTTTGGGACTGGATGAAGCGTCGTCTCACGCGGTCTGCACGTCCAGCACGAACGCTGGTCCAACTGAGGCGCCAGGTGGAAATGGCATGGCAAGCCGTTCCACAGGACTACATCCAGCATCTCTACGATCGTCTCCATGGGAGAATATCAGCCTGCATTGCTGCGAAAGGTGGATATACACTGTACTAGTGCCAACATTGTGCATGCTCTGTTGCCTGTGTCTATGTGCCTGCGGTTCTGTCAGTGTGATCATGTGATGTATCTGACCCCAGGAATGTGTCAATAAAGTTTCCCCTTCCTGGGACAATGAATTCACGGTGTTCTTATTTCAATTTCCAGGAGTGTATATACAGTGTTTAAAAACATGTGAGTGTCCAAGATGATATCATATATCGCAATATTACAAAGTTGCTATGTGTTTGGAAAAGCAGCTAGGACACAAACTTCAGCCTTACAAATCTCACACATCCTACAGCACGCAGACGATAAAGTATATACAGAAGAAAAGATTATCTTATCCAAACACAAAAGGCAAATCGAAGCCTTAATATATATATATATATATATATATATATATATATATATATATATATATATATATATATACAGTGTTTAAAAACATGTGAGTGTCCAAGATGATATGATATACCGCAATATTACAAAGTTGCTATGTGTTTGGAAAAGCAGCTAGGACACAAACTTAAGCCTTACAAATCTCACACATCCTACAGCACGCAGACGATAAAGTAGATAAAGAACAAAAGATTATCTTATCCAAACACAAAAGGCAAATCGAAGCCTTAAAATCTATGAACAAATACAAGTGGAAAAAAATTAACAGTTAGGACAGCACAAATATTTTGACAGAGTAATTAACACAACTGACATCCAATTCACCGACAGTGAACTTACTTTATTAAATAAAGGTCTGAAACACAATCTTGTAGCAAATCTCAATAATCACAGTGTTAAAAATGTCATAGCTTGCAGAAAATTTGTATGCAATTCTTAACAGAAAACTGACCGAAAGTAAAGCACTCATAATAAAGTCCGAGAAAGGAAATCCTTTGATCGTAATGCATGAAAGAGAATACACAGGCCAGATCCTACAATAAAATTTCAAACTAAACTCTGTAAGCTACTACAAAACTGTAACTTTTTTACTGAACAAATATAACAAATACGAAGTACGTAACTGTATAACAATGAATCCCTCAGTACCAAAACTTCGTACACATCCTAAGTTTCATAAAGAAAATTTTGCCGGCCGCGGTGGTCTAGCGGTTCTAGGCGCTCAGTCCGGAGCCGCGCGACTGCTACGGTCGCAGGTTCGAATCTTGCCTCGGGCATGGATGTGTGTGATGTCCTTAGGTTAGTTAGGTTTAAGTAGTTCTAAGTTCTAGGGGACTAATGACCACAGATGTTAAGTCCCATAGTGCTGAGAGCCAGAGAGCCATAAAGAAAATTGTCCCATTTGCCTGATTGTTAACTCAAGAAACAGCCCTGCATACTTCATAATCTGAAAGACCTCATTACCAAATACATTTGAAAATAACTGCACCATACATAACAGACATGAACTTATAAGCTTAATTAAAGACATCCACATCCCACGAGCAGAAACATTAGCATCACTAGACATAGTCGACCTATACTCGAACATCTCTGTCAAAGAGACTCTAACATTATAAGAGACAATCTGCTTAAAAACACTACTGGCCATTAAAATTGCTATACCAAGACGAAATGCAGATGATAAACGGGTATTCATTGGACAAATATATTATACTATAACTGACATGTGATTACTTTTCACGCAATTTGGGCGCATAGATACTGAGAAATCAGTACCCAGAACAACAAACTCTGGCCGTAATAACGGCCTTGATACGCCTGGGCATTGAGTCAAACAGAGCTTGGATAGCGTGTACAGATATAGCTGCCCATGGTGCTGCAGCACGATACCACAGTTCATCAAGAGTAGTGACTGGCTTATTGTGATGAGCTAGTTGCTCGGTCACCATTGACCAGAAGTTTTCAGTTGGTGAGAGATCTGGAGAATGTGCTGGCCAGGGCAGCAGTCGAACGTTTTCTGTATCCATAAAGGCCGGTTCATGACCTGCAACATGCGGTCGTGCATTATCCTGTTGAAATGTTTGGTTTCGTAGGGATCGAATGAAGGGTAGAAAAAATTGTTCAAATGCCTCTGAGCACTATGGGACTTAACATCTGAGGTCATCAGCCCCTAGAACTTAGACCTAATTAAAAATAACTAACCTAAGGACATAACACACATCCACGCCCGAGGCAGGATTCGAACCTGCGACCGTAGCGGCCGCGCGGTACCAGACTGTAGCGCCTAGAACCGCTCGGCCATTCCGGCCGGCTGAATGAAGGGCAGAGCCACGGGTCGTAACACATCTGAAATGTAACGTCCACTGTTCAAAGTGCCGTCATTGCGAACAAGAGGTGACCGCGACGTGTAATCAATGGCACCCCATACCATCACGCCGGGTGATACGCTAGTATGGCGATGACGAATACATGTTTCTAATGTGCGTTCACTGCGATGTCGACAAACACGGATGCGATCATCATGATGCTGTAAACAGAACCTGGATTCATCTGAAAAAATGACGTTTTCCCACTCGTGCACCCAGGTTCGCGGTGAGTACACCATCGCAGGCGCTCCCGTCTGTGATGCAGTGTCAAGGGTAACCGCAGCCATGGTCTCCGAGCTGATAGTCCATGCTGCTGCAAACTTCGTCGAACTGTTCGTGCAGATGGTTGTTGTCTTGCCAACGTCCTCATCTGTTGACTCAGGGATCGAGACGTGGCTGCACGATCCGTTACAGCCATGCGGATAAGATGCCTGTCATCTCGACTGCTAGTGATACGAGGCCGTTGGGAACCCACCAATTCCATTTTCGGCTAACAGTATTTGGATCGCAACCAACGCGAGCAGCAATGTCGCGATACGATAAACCGCAATCGCGGTAGGCTACAATCCGACCTTTATCAAAGTCGGAAACGTTATGGTACGCATTTCTCCTCCTTACACGAGGCATCACAACAACGTTTCACCATGCAACGCCGGTCGATTCCTGGTTGTATATGAGAAATCGGATGGAAACTTTCCTCATGTCACAGCGCGGGATTAGCCATGCGGTCTTGGGGGCTGCAGTTATGGACTGTGCGGCTGGTCCCGGTGGCGGTTTGAGTCCTCCCTCGGGCATGAGTGTGTGTGTTTGTCCTTTGTATAATTTAGTTTAGGGACAGATGACCTTAGCAGTTAAGTCTCATAAGATTTCAGACACATTTGAACATTTTTTCCTCATGTCAGCACGTTGTAGGAGTTGTCACCGGTGCCAACCTTGTGAGAATGCTCTGAAAAGCTAATCATTTGCATATCACAGGATCTTCCTCCTGTCGGTTAAATTTCGCGTATGTAGCACGTCATCTTCGTGGTGTAGCAATTTTAATGGCCAGTAGTGTAAAGGAAATTCGTATTGCAGAGATCTATGAACTCACAGAAATACTTACACTTATTCCAGAGCATAATTACTTTAGCTTCAGCAACAAGCGGTACCATCAACATGATGGTTTGGCAATGGGAAGTAGCTTAGCTGGGATAATGGCTGATATTTACATCAACCATATAGAACAATAATTTTCTCAACCAACCAGCCCATCTCAAACAAAGTAATCTACTACAGAAGATATGTTGATCATACAATCTTGATGTTTGATGGTACAAACAATGAAATTGATACATTAGCAGCAGATCTAACCGAAATGCACAAAAATATTAAATTCACAGTTGAACTTGAAACTAATAGAAACATTAACTGTCTCCACCTGAAGATTTGCAGTAGTAACAATGAACATCAATTTAGTATGTACAGAAAACCCACCACTACAGATGTCAGTATTGACAACTTATCATGCCACCTCCGCCAACAAAAAATGGCATACTTCAGAGTCATGGTACATAGAGTAAAGAAGTAGCAATGAGTGACACAGACCAAGAAAATGAAATCAAATTAATTAAAACAGCGCTCATAATAACTGATATAAGCCCACAATTAGAGAAAAACCCAAAACAAAATGCAAACAAAAAACATAGTTCCACTGAAGAGCAACACGCGCAACATCCACTCCAAGCCAAATCAGTGTGCCACAGATTCCAAACCTAAATATGCTGCTCTTCCATACATAGGCCCTTTATCATACCAGATAGTAAACTTATTTAAAGAGAAAAATATCAAAATCAGCTCTTCCACAAATAATAAATTACAACAAAAACTAGTCCATGATGTAACCTCCTCCAAGAACCCCTACAGTAAATCAGGAATATACACGCTCAAATGTGATACATGCCCAAAATTAGAAAATGGACAGTCTGGCAGAAGTCTTGAAGTTAGATAGAAAGAACACATTGATGTTTTAAGGCTTGGCAACTTGAATAAATCTGCATTTGCAGCCCATATTGCCATAGAAAAGCATTCAGTGACAAACATTCAGAACAACTTAAAAATTTTACATCTATCAGAAAAGGAAGCCACTATGAACATATTGGAAAAAATAGAAATACACACACACGCAAACAGTATCCCAGGATATATCCTTAATGAACAAACTGAACTGGCTAACATGGCTTTCCTGAAAAATTTCCAAAAATTAAGTTCCACCGTCCAAAGTAAATAGTATTCCTACACCTATCTGCAGATCAAAGTAGCAAATTTATCTGTTACTACAATTCTCATGATGCTAAATGTAAATGAATAATGTACTGTCTAGTAATCAGTAAAAACCGCAGCACTTGTGTTAATGAAAGCATGAAAGCCGTCTGACGACGAATCGTAATAATTCTAAACCTGTAACGGTACCTTTTGAATAAAGGAACTTAAAATAAATTTGTGGCTGGTTGTCGTCACAACACTATTTGTCTTCAAATAACAGCCACGGTCTCTAACCATGTCATCATATGACAAAATTGCAATTTTATGTCTGTCCTCTCGGATGCAAGCCGGCCTGGGCTGCTGTGTTCGTGCAAGGCGTTGTCTGTTGCATTCCTGTGCCACCTGCTTCCATATTCCATAATAATTGTGGGAACAAGACCAATGGGAGCAGCTATATCACGCCATATGCCACAGTCCTATCGCCGTCGAATTTCGATACGTGATGGCAAATGTTAAGACACCCAATATACTTCGTTAATCTACTGCCGCCTGTCTTAGCAAACTGCTGTGTGATAATCAAATAAGCTGACACCTCAGTACCTGCTAAGAACTCAGTTTGATGATGACATATTCTTCAGTACCTTCTTAGAATTAAATCCGATGTCGGAAAAGTTAAATTATTGCCTTAGGAACTGAGAGCTAATTGAATTCTCCTATCAGTACACATTCATTCAGGCATACCACAAGTACATCAGAGAAGCCTCTTTCTTAAATTCAAGCACCCATTATTAAAAACAGTGGACGTAGGTATAAATTACAATTAAAATTTGAGTGTACTGTCAATTACATGTGATGAATGCATGAACGTCGTTATCACTACGTAAATAAGTTTTTATGTGGTGTATCTCACCGTTAAGTTGTAACTTTTTATCGTTCAGTATGAAACCAAAGTGTATGAGGCATCACTACTCTCTAATTTTAGAAACCTCCTACGCAATTGATTTCCAATATGAGTAAATTTCACTGAAAATTTGTGTAACCAATACCTGTCTTCAAAAGTTAGTTCAATGTAATATAAAAATTTTTGACTGGGGTCTGCTCTTATAGTGAAAACGGAATACTGCCTTAAATAAGAGTAAGCACCCTAGTAGATTTCTTTTGTTCGAAAACCCGCACATTAATTTTTGATGTGACTGCACGCATTATCGCACTGCCCCTTTCCAGATATTAGATATTTCTAATTTTGTTCTCAAACTCAAGTGTCTACGTTATATTTTTAACTTACCCTTGACAGTTCATCACTTGCCACTGTCTGAACACAGATTAGCTCTTTCTCTGACAACATTATTATTCTTTGACGGTAACTATTTCTTTAACCTCCTTCCACCAGAACGTTCCAGTTCAATGTTCCTCAATTACTAACTTCTCGTACGTGGATGATATCTGCCACTAACCCTTCCCATACCATCTTGGGCTCATCTATTCTCACTCGTTTTTCTTCTTCATCAAATACTTCTCTCCATCCTTCCGCCTTCTGATCTATTGTCTTTCTTCTATACATCCACAGTTCTTGTTTACTTAAAATACGCGATGGTCTAACATAAAGTTCAAGAAACGACTCTGAGGCATCTACATTACACAACGACCTAATGACAATATCTACTGTATCTTTCAAAATCAGTTTTACTTTGTCCTAAATAGTTAAAATACCTCTTTTAACATTTTTCACCCCACGTTCCAGCCCAAATACCGCTACACAGAACTTTCTTGTACCTAGTTTCATAACATTACACCTAAGTGACACCCAATGCAAGTAATTGGACATAGCACGTATGCAAGTATTCTTTAACTATTGCAGCATACAAGTTTTACACTGTGGTGACACAAGTCACAGGACAGTGAGAAGCTCATATACAGATGGCAATCGCGTACACAGGGATTAAAGGGGCACTGCACTGACGGAGTGTCATTTGTATTCAGAGGATTCAAGTAAAAAGGTGTAACGTGATTATGGCCTCATGACGAAAGTTAACAGACACTGAACGCGGAATGGTAGTTGGTGACAGAGGCATGAGACACTTCGTTTCGGGAATCATGAGGGAATATTCCGAGATCCACGCCGTTAAATGCCTGCCGAGCATGCCAAATTTCAGGCATTACCTCTCACCACAGACAAGGAAACGGCCGACAGCCTTCACTTAACGACCGAGAGCGGCGGCGTTTGCGTAGAGTGGTCAGTGCTGACAGACAACCAACGCTGCGTGAAATAGCCATAGATATCAATGTGTGACGTACGACGAGTCCGTTAGGACAGAGTAGTGAAATTTGGCGTTAATGGACTACACGATAGACGACCGACTCGAGTGCCTCAACTAAGAGCGCGACGTAGCCTGCAGCGCCTCTACTGGGATCTTGACTTAATAGGTTGGACCACAGATAACTGGTTAACCGTGGCTTTGTTGGATGAGTCCCGATTTCCGTTGGTAAGGGCTGACGGTAGGGTTCGAGTGTGGAACAAACCCCAAAAAACCATGAACACAAGCTGTCAACAAGTCACTGTAAAAGCTGGTGGTGACTCTGTAATGGTGTGGGCTGCGCTTACATTTAATGGACTGGGACCTCTGGTCCAGCTGAAGGGATCGTTGACAGGAAATGTAATGTTCGGCAACTTCGATAATTTTGCAGCCGTACATGCACTTCCGGTCCCCAAACACCGATAGAATTATTATGAATGACAGTGCGCCATGTCAGAACATTCCGGGCAATTGGGGAGAATTATTTAGTCACCCATACCGACCGACATCAATTCCATCGAATATTTATGAGATCTAATCGAGAGATCAGTTCGTGCACAAAATCCTGCACCGGCCACATTTTTGAAATTACGTAAGACTGTAGAGGCAGTAGGGTTCAATATTTCTGCACGGGAGTTCCAACGACTTGTTGAGTCCGTGCCATGTCGAGTTGCTTGCTGCACTACGTAGAGCAAAAGGAGGTCAGACCAGACATTAGGAGGTATCCCATGACTTCTGTCATCTCAGTGAATACAATAATGTATTCATTAACAATTCACAACTTTGTGAAAAGAAATATGGTAATAAATGTGAAACGGATAGATGCTAGAAACAGAAATGGAGGGCAATGAAGATCATAGACCACAACAGACAAGTACCGTACCTAACAAAAATATCAGTTTCAAAACGAAGCGCAACACAATCCTCTCGCAAAAAACCAACATTCAAATGCTGCTTCGTATCTACTGTGAGCGGCTGCTCTCAACATCTGCGTACCGAAGCACGTCCATTACAGTTTGTCGTTGATGCGCGTCACGTTGAATTGCAATTGTAACGACTAAAAAAGTAATTAAAGAGTCCCAACCTCTTCTCCTTCTTATTCCATTGACAAAATTTTGTAAGAAAAGAGATTTTATTCCTTTTTGACTGGTCGAGACCTTAAAGACCTAAATTCCATAGGAATGGTCCGTAATCACAATGTCTCGATCATTTCGATGTCAGACCTGCTAGCAATAACTGTTGAAGCTTTTGCTGTTGTGACATTAGACGACGGGAGGCAAGTGGCCACACTTCCATATAGAAGTGTAGCGTGCAAGAGTGCTCCCATTGTGCGAATAAATGAGAGTACCCTGTCGTTATCTCCCATCCCCGTTTCTCAACGACGGTACTGCCACGTGGCAAGGTTTTCGTTCGCTCTGCCGGGTAACAGATCCGGTTGAGAGCTTAGTCCTTTTGGTGTTAAGCCGATACCAAAGCACAACAGTGCGATTGCCTTTTTCTGCAGTGTCACACGAGAGGCGTAATCTGTGGCACTTGTCATTGACCTTGATGTTGACGGACAATCGCTTCCCTCAGCTGAACAGATTCCATTTACTCTTTTATGCCACTACTATGGATATCCATTCATATGGTAGACAGTGTCCAAAAATTAAATTAATTCGCTCGTGATCGCTGAGGGCATCCCACAAAACATTCTAACGAGTTATATGCCTCATTGTACCTTTCTAATGATACTTCATCCACCAAACAGTGGCTCTGCTTTTGGGTGGATGAATCTTTTAACTCTCACCCTGCCACCCAGATTAACTTTTCCCCTTTTTTTCAAAAACTGGGTAAGGCAAATGCCGGGTAGTTCCTATGAAGTGGATTCTCCCGACCTGCTCCCACATTTTTCTCCAATCCGAGTTCGTTCTCCTTCTCTGATGACCTCGTCGTGTGGAAAGTTTGTTAAGTGCAAATCGTGCTTCCTTCCTTCCCATTTCGCAATCGAGTTGTTGTTTCATTTATTTATCGTCAGTCTTTGGATGCTCCACTTCCTTGTACTCTGTACAAGAAAGTCTATCACTGCGATTCGCATACGCTTTCACATTGCCTTTGCTCGGTTCACTAACAAGCTTATTTTTCCAGTGTTTAACACTCTGTCTGCACAAATACGTGCCGAACGCGTCTATCACTTTAGATACTCAAGGATATCAGTATACAGTCTTGAAAATAGATTAAACATTCGTTGCTAGACTCAGGAGCTGTTTATCCATGTGGAAAAAGCAATTTATTCCTCAGTTTTAGGGTCGCTGCTCCCCACTTATACATTTTTTCGTGCAGAATTATCGGTTAGCAAATTTGAATTAACCACAATAACACTGTTGAGGATTATGTGCGCATGATTGTACAGTATTTTTAAATCTCTGTAAACAGTAGTAACGGGGTTTGAAATATAAGTGTTTTACGAATGCCTGAAGAATGTATTCGAAGTAGTTCTATTTTTTTTTTTTTTTGGACATTTACATATTACAAACTGCACAATACTTTGATTTACGCATGCTGTTCCGCTATCGTCTGCTGTGCTCTCTTACGTACATCCTCCAAAATATAAACGATACAGATAATTTACTTCCGGTAGCGTCCTAGTAATATCAAGGACGTGCTGCCGATTTTGCGCCTTCTCGTGACTCAAGGGCAGCGCTTTGCTAGTGCTGTGACTGATGCTATCAACTGCGTACCCGGGGGGAGCCCCACTGGACAGGACTTCGCGATTAGAACTGAGAGTGACTGCACCGAAAAAAATCTCTTCTCTGCTTCTGGAAGAATCATTGTGTAGTTTTATTATGTATATTTATTTATTTATTTACAGGTGAAGTACCGTATGACCAAATTGAGGAGCAAAGCTTCGAGGTCATGGAACGTGTCAGTACATGATATTACAACATAAAAGTAATAACATATAAAAATAAAACGTTTATGAACCCGAAAAAAGTCAGTCCATAAGTTTAAGTAATCGCAATCAACAATACAAAAGAATCAGCTTAATTTTTCAAGGAACTCCTCGACAGAATAGAAGGAGTGACCCATGGGGAGACGCTTCAGTTTCGATTTGAGAGCGCGTCGATTATTGCATAGATTTTTGAATTCGAGTGGTAACTTACTGAAAATGAATGCACAATATACCGCACACCTTTCTGCACAAGTGTTAAGGAAGTCCGATCCAAATGCAGGTTTGATTTCTGCCGAGTATTAACTGAGTGAAAGGTGCTTATTTATGAGAGTAAGCTAACATTGTTAACAAAAAATGACAGTAAGGATTATATATATATATATATATATATATATATATATATATATATATATATATATATATATATGTACTTTGAGAGATGAATGTCAGAATACCCAGACTCGTTAACAGGGGTTGACAAGAGG
Source organism: Schistocerca serialis cubense (assembly GCF_023864345.2). NCBI lineage: Eukaryota > Metazoa > Arthropoda > Insecta > Orthoptera > Acrididae > Schistocerca > Schistocerca serialis. Next base: position 462,669,598 of record NC_064644.1, on the reverse strand, counting down.
TTCGTGAACGCACGCCATTTATTGCCCAAACAGCCTGTTTCTGAGTCAAAAATATTCTTTTAGAATGGGAAGAGTTACCCAAAAATATAATACCATACGACATAAGCGAATGAAAATAAGCAAAGTAGACTGATTTTCGTGTTGAACGATCACTCACTTCAGATACAGTTCGAAGAGCAAAAATGGCAGCATTAAGTCCTTGATCAAGATCCTGAACATGGGCTTTCCATTACAGTTTACTATCTATCTGAACACCTAGAAATCTGAACTGTTCAGTTTCACTAATCATATGCCCGTTCTGTGAAATTAAAACGTCAGGTTTTGTTGAATTATGTGTCAGAAACCGTAAAAACTAAGTCTTACTGTGATTTAGCTTTAGTTTATTTTCTAACAGTTATGAACATAGCTCATGATCTGCACTATTTGAAACCGAGCCAGTATTGCACACAACATTCTTTACTACCAAGCTAGTGTAATCTGCAAACAGACATACAGACATACTTTACAGTTACTTATAATACTAGAGGGCATATCATTCGTATAAATAAGGAACAGGTGTGGCCCAAACACTGATACCTGGGGCAATCCCTACTTGACTGTAGCCCAATCAGACCCAACATCACAGCCATCTCAACATTATAAATTATGATCTTTTACTGTCTGTTGCTAAAGTAAGAGGTGAACCAATTATGAGCTACTCATATTCAATAATAGTCCAACTTCTGGAGCAATATTTTCTGATCAACACAATCAAACGCCTTAGTTAAATCAAAAAATATGCCTAGTGTGCGAAACCTTTTGCTTAACCCATCCAGTACCTCACAAAGATAAGGCAATATAGCATTTTCAGTTGTTAAGCGACTTCTAAAGCCCAACTGCACATTCGATAGCAAATTGTGTGATATAAAATGATCAATTATCCTTAAATACACAGCCTTTTCAACACCTTTAGCAAACACTGAGTACATAGAAATAGGTCTAAAATTATCTACGATATCCCTTTCTTCCTTTTTATAAAGTGGATTTACTACTGATTACTTTAACAATTCAGGAAACTGACCGTTTCCAAAAAGGAAAAATTACAAATATGGCTAAATACAGAGCTAACATGTGTAGCTCTGTACTTTAATATTCTGCTAGGCACTCCGTCATAACCATGAGAGTCCTTAGTCTTCAGTGATTTAATTACTGACTAAATCTCCCCCCCTTGTCTGTATCACAGAGGACTGTTTCAGACAACAATCTCAGAAAGGCATTTGCCAAGAAAGTTATATGATTCACTGTAGAAACTAAATTTCTATTTAATTCACCACTAATGGTCAGAAAATGATTTTGAAATACTGTACATATATCTGATTTATCAGAAACAGAATTATTTTTACTACAAACTCACTTTATATCGATGACCTTGTGCTGCTGACCAGACACTTCCTTCACAACTGACCACATGGTTTTAGTTTTATCCTGTGAATTAGCTATTCTATTTACATACCAGATACTCTTTGCCATCCTGATAACATTTTTAAGCAGTTTAGAATACTGTTTATAATGGGCTAATGTAGCTTGAATGTGACTACTTTTAACATTTTGATATAATTTCGACTTTGTTCTACATGATATCCTTATCCCACTAGTCAGGCACCTAGGCTGCCTATTACTGCTAGTAGCCCATTTACAACGTTCTAATAGAAAGCATCTCTCAAAGAGCTTGGGAAATGAGTTAAGGGAACCATTATATTTATCATCTATATTATCAGCACTATAAACATCTTGGCACTCTTGTTCTTTCACAAGGTTTAAAAAACTCTCTATTGCTGTTGTATTAACTATCCTACATAGTTTGTAATTATATGTTACGTTTGTTTGATTACAAAAGCCTTTTAGTGTTAAAATTTGTGCATCATGGTGTGAAAATCGATTCACCCTTTTAATAACAGAATGCCCATCTAGTAATAAAGAATGAATAAAAATATTGTCAATGGCTGTGCTACCATTTCCCTGTACCTTAGTTGGAAGAAACACAATCTACATCAGATCATATGAATTTAGGACCTCTACTAACATCCTATTCCTTGCTCCATCATATACAATATTTATACCGAGGTCACCACATATGACTCATTTTTTTTACTTCATACAAAGTGAATCAAGAACCCTTTCTAGCTTGAGCAGAAATATTCTGAAGTCAGAGTTTAGGGACCTATAAATAACAACAATTAGAAGTTTAGTTTCAAATAAATCAACTGCCCCTGCGCAACATTCAAGTGTCTGTTCAGTTCAGTGCCATGATACGTCTATGGACTCAAACGGAATACTGTTTTTATGTACATAGCCATTCCTCCATCCCGCAAGTAACTCCTTGAAAAACAGCCAGCTAATCTGTATCATGGCAAAGGAAGCCTCTGAATCGTCAAATTACTTAAGTGGTGCTCCGATATACCAATAATTTCAGAGTCAACATCTATGAACAGTTCACTAACTTTATCTCTAATACCTCTAATATTTTGATGAAATATGCCAGTTCCTTCTCTACTTGTAAACATGACGTCCTCTGAAGGTGCGCCTTTAGTTACAAGGACTTTCTTTAAACAGTTACAGCTATCAGCTGACTTCAGTCTACGTAACTGTCAAATATTAAATACTACCATAATGAGTGACATCCCCATCTAAACGAAATTTCCTGTAAATAACACGATTGCTAACAGAAGCAGATACTGTCTTTCGACAGTCTCATCGTTAGTACCAGATATCAGACATGTAAATCGAAGGCCGTCAGCAATTGACGTGGTGAACAGTACTCCACTTAGACAACTGTCTGATTCCATAACTATTTGCAACTATACAGAAACGCAAAACTCTTTTTAAAAGAAAGTTCAACTAAAAATTTATGTCCATATGCACGAAGTAAAACACGTCGGCCAGTTAATAAGGCAACCAAATTACCACAATACTCCCAGTGTTTGACAAACTTTGTTTTGAGTCAACATTAGTGGTAATGTAGTTCATTTGGTATTGCTTTTGTGATCTCTTTTCATGATCGTTTTTGTAATTTTGGTTTCGGCCACACAATGCCTTTACAGTATCTTTGCCTACCATGTTTCAGTGCATTTTTGTAAAGTTTTTACCTATACTTTAGTGTTTAACCTATTCAGATACAGCAGTGTGCTCACACTCCTCGGCGGATTTCACACTGTTACGTTTCCCGCTTCTGTGAGCGAGCTCCCCGCGACGTTTGTGTTACAGTACTATGGAGTATGTAGCTAAACTTTATTCTGTCCAAAGATCTAGACATCAGTACTGCACAAAAAGAGTTCAGTCTTCAACGAGAGCTATAGATAATTCAATCAAAGGCAATGTTGATCCATTCTACCCAATTTAGTGCCTGCGTCGGCGGATTTTCCTATAATTCTTGTGATGCAAAAAATCTGATGCAATGATTTTCTAATTGTTACCACTTGGATCAATGAAAACAGGAATAAAAGTATCCTGGCCGCTTAGTACAGTAGGTGCGTCATCCCGAAGTAGTTCGAAAATGTTGTTTCAGTTTTACGACGGGGAGGCTTATTATTTGTAATCAATGATGTCCTTTCGTCGTGTTAATACAGCTAACACTGAACTGTGACAAGTAGTTTCAGTTTCTTGAGCAGTGTTGATTATGTTGCACAGACAATGGGTCAAACATCAATGTCCACAGCATTTGCTAGTAATTACATCTGATTAAACATCAGCTTAAAATATACAGTTAGCAATTATAATATTACAGTTGCACAAAAAAAAAAAAAATAGCTCGATGTGAATCCCTCAGACGCACAACGCAACTGTCCACGTTCGACTTTAAACCAGCCCTGATTACACTGCTCTCTGGGGGCTCAGTCACGGACTGATGAATATAAACATAAAATACACACTAAAGTATGCAGGACGTTTACCAATTGTTTTTCGTTGTTGTATGTGTGCGTGTTTGCGTACTTGCATTTTTTATGCTGGAAAACTGTCGCGCTTAAACAACATTTTAAAAGACCCAGAATAATTTTTCGTTTTGTTGTGAAATATGCGCTGCTGTGAAACTTCCTGGCAGATTAAAACTCTGTGCCAGACGGGGACTCCGACTTGTGTGCAGTTTGGAAGGTAAGAGGTTAGGTACTGGCAGAAGTAAAGTTGTCAGGACTGGCTGTGTGTACTGCTCGGGTAGCTCAGTGGTAGATCACTTGCATGCGAATGGCAAAGGTTCTGGGTTCGAGTCCTGATCTGGAATACCTGTCCAGATCTGTCATGAAGTTTCATTTAGCAATAGTACTTATATGTCTATAATTGAAGTTATCATTTCAGCCAGAAATATGAAGTTACATCATACATCTGGTTCAGCGCAGATCTTGGTTTCATGCATTTTAATTTGTAGAAATGCTATCATCGAGTTTCCCTAATTCTCATGATGTGTAGTGTGGACATGCCTTCAAACCATCTGTTATCCACATATTCGGAATTTTCACAGAAAGTCACCGAAATCAGGATTTAACAACAGGAGTCTACGCTACCCAACGGCATGAAATAGAGACTTTTCGCCAATGGATTCGGTTTCAGGAAACAACTTCTCAACGAAAGCTCTGAAGTATCGATTTACCAGTTTTATTGGTCATAAATTTCACATGTGCACCGAAAAAAAGTGCCCGAGCGATGCCAAGTGTCCGAGCGCGGCAATAAAACAGATTTAAGAGCGAACAAGTGTCGCTGCCGTTAGAGAAAATGAACGAATGGCACGCTGCAAGGGCGCAGCATTTGGGATGAATGCGAATACAGATAAAACCGGGCCGTAAAACTCTATGAAAGGCGATTTGTATACAGAAAATGAATTCCCCAGTTACCAAGCTTCAAACCGACATAACGACCAATAAAACGAGGCATAAAGAGCCAGTGGACGCTCCTAAGAAGAGTCCAAATGCAAGCAGTTGTGACAGAGGTTATTTGTCCGCTTGTTATAGCAAATACAAGTGACAGAATAAAAACGAAACCGTATATGAGACACGAAAGTATCATTCTGTGTTAGTGACTGCAGACAAACAAAGCCTTCTCCTGTACTCTCATAATCATACCAACAAATGTAGCGCACCAAGTCAAGCAGCGTTTAATTCAAGGAAGGTGCATTAAGTAATAACAGTGTAGAAATGCTCACAGGTCGTTTCATTAGTTAATGTTAAATTGATTTTTTGTAATTGGTGTTTAATTGTTGATACGATGTTTAAAGATTTATAGCTTGCACCCAAGATTGGATGGCGTAAAGATTAAAATATTTCATGGAAGAAGTATTTGCGTTGCAGTACTCGACTTTTATTCCATCTTCCTTTCTCTGCTAATTAGGGCTGGGCAGACTGTAGTGGAACTTTGTTAGTTTCGGCAGAATATCCCAGAGGACTGAGAATGAGACACAGGTGCAGTGGGGAATGTTTTGGAGGTATCTTCAAGTTCCAGCATTCACCTGTTAATCAAGGATACTAATCAAAAACTTTCTCCGAACCAGTGTGGCCCGCAATTTGTGCTTGTGAAAATGAATGTTCTTCACTATTTGGCAAACGTTATGACCACAAATTTAAGAAAGTCCGCCAGGGTTTATAGCTAACTTGCACATTACACAACACATTTCATTCCAAATGTTCTGGCGTAAAAGTCAAGCGCCGGCATGACGGTAAGTAACGGTAGAGTAGAGAGGGCTGTGAAGAAGACTTTAGGCAATACTACGCTGACCGACCTTTCTCTAGAGCGACACCGAGAAGCAGCGGTCTCTAGGCGGAGAGAACATAAGCGAGGCGCCGCCTGGCCGCAGTTCAGTTGAAGACTCGCCCTTCTACGAGCTATACAGCAGCGACTTGCGAACTGTATTTTTTCACTTGTATTAGCAGCTGGGTATACTGAAGAGATTTTCTTGTTATGTCTGTCACTCATTGCTTGCGACGCACCATTGTAAATTCTCAAAGGTAAATACTGAAATTAATCTCACTGTAAAAAAAAAATTATTAATGCGAGTTCCTTGAATTGTTGTCTACCGAGCCGACAAAGCAGGTTCCCTAGGCACCCCGCATTCGACGAGTGGACAGGGCACACAATACCAGAGATGTGCCACGTTGTTTAATGCATGGATGAAGGTGTAAGGGGGATGGCGCTGTATTATCTGTTCATTTTCTGAAGAGCCAGAACGAAGCAACAGTGAACTGTCGCTGGTTCAATATTGGTCGAATGGCCTCAGGCTGTACCAAAAGCAGTTTTGGCGTAGCCAACCTGTCGTAGTTGGCAGACGACAGTGTGTAGTACCGTAAACAACAACAGACCTACTTTAACACATAGAGCACGAAATCACAGAAATCTTACACACATTCGAATTTGGTGTAAATGAGATACTCTGACTGAGCATTCCCTTTGCTACAAAATACGTAGCAGTTACAGCACAAACGAAATTTGTTATTGAACGTACACAAAAACCATTTGCTAGTGCTAAAACTACTTACTCGTATTTTTGCTTACACGTTCCATTTCACTCACTTTAACAGGAGTAGTGGGACAAAGTTCGTATCGCCTTGCGTTGCATTGTTGCCAGATTCATTCAAGATAGGGGATCTAAGATGGCGGTGATAGATATGGAAACTTCGCAGTGACGTCATGGCAAGAAGTTCAAATTTTGGTGGGAAAATAGGTCACTTGTGCTACTTCCACTAATCCAACCTCGTCCCCTCCCCCCCTGTACGCTCCTACCCCTCGCCCCCTACCCCCACCCCCATCCCAGGAAAATGGCAGGAAGTTCAAATTTTTGCAGGAAAAAAAGGTCACTTGGGCTACGTCCACTACCTAAGAAAATGGCTGGAAGAATGGTCACTTGGGATACCTCCACTAACATAATTATCCGACCACCACTGGTGGGAAAATGACACAGCGTGTGTTGGGCTGCTGGAAAGGATGGATGCAAGTCTTTATCTAAACAATTTCAGTTGCTCTAGGCAGCAGCTCCATCCGGTGAGTTAACCATGACATCCAGAGTCCAACTGACCTAGTACACAATACTGCTGCCAGAGGGCACTGTTGTCCCATGGCAGTTTGGGGAAAAATTGCAGGACTCTGCATCCAGCTGCTGGAGAGAAGAAGAAGTGTATTTTATTTTTTTGGAACAGTTTACTTAGGGTTGGATTTTACATAGTTTATTTATCACACTGATACACAACACTGGAACTGGCCTGTTTTGGGTCACAGTAAATAGCCTACAGACCTGCAAACTACACATAAGTCACCGAAATAATGCAGTAGACTGATGTAAATTGAAAAAAAGTACATGTATAACGTTCTGCGAACACTAATTGTAAACTTTCAAAATAATGCATTGCACGCCCTACAGACCTGCAAAAGACTTGTAGATCACCGAAATAATGCATGTAAAACGCTCTGCAGACACACTCACTAATTGTAAACTGTCCAAATATAGCATTGCACAGCCAATAGACCTGAAGACTACTCGTAAATCACAGAAATAATGCATTCCACAGTCTACAGACACACAAATAATTCGTAAATGGTGAAAATAGCATTTGTGGAATGCTATGCAGATATGCTCACTAATTGTAAACTGTCGAAATAATGCATTGCACAGCCCACAGATTTGTTCACAAAATAATGCAACAGACACTTTCACAACATGTAACATTGGGAAAATAGTGCTGTATAACACTCTGCCAACATGCTCACTACGCTTAAACAGCCGAAAAGAATGCAGTGGACAAACGCTCAAGGCACGTAAAACTGCTTTCGAACTGTCGTTTAGAAATTCGACTGTGACGTTTCAAAGGTCCTACGACTGAACACGCTGACGCCGCCGACACCACACATACGCTTTGCAGGGCCAGCTGGACTCGAGCCAAATCTGGAGAGATGAATGCTGGGGTGCGAGCCACCATGCTTTCACCGCTGTCACCTGCAGACAGCAGGTGAAAGTCGCATCTGTTTTTGGGTATACAGGTAGAATTCTTGACATGTTATACTAATGTCTCATGTCTATGTAAATAAGAGCCAAGTCTCCCTCTGGGCACACTATAGAAATCTTTTGCAGTGCTTCCGAGAATAGTATAGGATGCATTGTTCCTAGCAATACTAATGGGCACGAGAGATATGTCTAACTGTGCATGTGTTTACTATGACTGATGCATACCTTTCAGAGATGTGAGTCTAGTGCCAAGCAAGAGACATTTGCATAGCGGCACACCCACCCAGGTGCAACTAAAAGTCTCTCAGTGTTATACTGACATCACATGTCTATGCAAACAAGAGTCAAGTCTACCTCTCTAGCTGAGACTAACACCGAATGCATTCTTTCTGATGGTCCCAATGAAGCATCAAGTGCTACCCTTCCTCGAAATCATGACGTCCAGCTTTCAACAAACGTCTCCGAAATGGTATACGTTCTCACCGCTAAAAGCCTTCATCACATATGTACGCACTTGGGAAAAAAGTGTTAATCATTAATGCATTCATGTTGTTTGGAAAAAGATCACTATCTAAGCACAGTCAGGAACATCAGACAATTACACAAACATAATTCGGAGCACTGTATTGCAGAAGAGAAAAATTGCAGGAATTTTCTGTGGCAGTCCCTCATCCGCCATTCTGGCATTGGCACCTCTCCTGCAGCTATAGTTGTTGTTGTGGTCTTCAGTCCTGAGACTGGTTTGATGCAGCTCTCCATGCTAATCTATCCTGTGCAAGCTCCTTCATCTCCCAGTACTCCTGCAACCTACATCCTTCTGAATCTGCTTAGTGTATTCATCTCTTGGTATCCCTCTACGATTTTTACCCTCCACGCTGCCCTCCAATGCTAAATTTGTGATCCCTTGAAGCCTCAGGACATGTCCTATCAACCGATCCCTTCTTCTAGTCAAGTTGTGCCACAAACTTCTCTTCTCACCAATCCTATTCAATACCTCCTCATTAGTTACGTGATCTACCCACCTAATCTTCAACATTCTTCTGTAGCACCACATTTTGAAAGCTTCTATTCTCTTCTTGTCCAAAAAATTTATTGTCCATGTTTCACTTCCATACATGGCTACACTCCATACAAATACTTTCAGAAACGACTTCCTGACACTTAAATCTATACTCAACGTTAACAAATTTCTCTTCTTCAGAAACGCTTTCCTTGCCATTGCCAGTCTACATTTTATATCCTCTCTACTTCGACCTTCATCAGTTGTTTTGCTCCCCAAATAGCAAAACTCCTTTACTACTTTAAGTGTCTCATTTCCTAATCTAATTCCTTCAGCATCACCCGACTTAATTCGACTACATTCCATTATCCTCGTTTTGCTTTTGTTGTTCATCTTATATCCTCCTTTCAAGACACTGTCCATTCCATTCGACTGCTCTTCCAAGCCCTTTGCTGTCTCTGCCAGAATTACAATGTCATCGGTGAACCTCAAAGTTTTTATTTCTTCTCCCTGGATTTTAATACCTACTCCAAATTTTTCTTTTGTTTCCTTTACTGCTTGCTCAATATACAGATTGAATGACATCGGGGAGAGGCTGCACCCCTGTCTCACTCCCTTCCCAACCACTGCTCTCCTTTCATGCCCCTCGACTCTTATAACTGCCATCTGGTTTCTGTACAAATTGTAAATAGCCTTTCGCTCCCAGTATTTTACCCCTGCCACCTTTTGAATTTGAAAGAGAGTATTCCAGTCAACATTGTCAAAAGCTTTCTCTAAGTCTACAAATGCTAGAAACGTAGGTTTGCCTTTCCTTAATTTTTCTTCTAAGATAAGTCGTCGTAAGGTCAGTATTACCTCACGTGTTCCAACATTTTTACGGAACCCAAACTGATCTTACCCGAGGTCATCTTCTACCAGTTTTCCATTCGTCTGTACATAATTCGCGTTAGTATTTTGCAGCTGTGACTTATTAAACTGACAGTTCGGTAATTTTTACATCTGTCGACACCTGCTTTCTTTGAGATTGAAATTATTATATTCTTCTTGAAGTCTGAGGGTATTTCGCCTGTCTCGTACATCTTGCTCACCAGATGGTAGAGTTTTTTCAGGACTGGCTCTCCTAAGGCCGTCAGTAGTTCTAATGGCATGTTGTCTACTCCTGGGGCCTTGTTTCGGCTCAGGTCTTTCAGTGCTCTGTCAAACTCTTCACGCAGTATCATATATCCCATTACATTTTCATCTACATCCTCTTCCATTTCCATAATATTGTCCTCAAGTACATCGCCCTTGTATAGACCCTCTATATACTCCTTCCACCTTTCTGCTTTCCCCTCTTTGCTTGGAACTGGGTTTCCATCTGAGCTCTTGATGTTCATGCAAGTGGCTCTCTTTCCTCCAAAGGTCTCTTTAATTTTCCTGTAGGCTGTATGTATCTTACCCCTAGTGAGATAAGCCTCCACATCTATACAGTTGTCCTCTAGCCATCCCTGCTTAGCCATTTTACACTTCCTGACGATCTCATTTTTGAGACGTTTGTATTCCTTTTTGCCTGCTTCATTTACTGCATTTTTATATTTTCTCCTTTCATCAACTAAATTCAATATTTCTTCTGTTACCCAAGGATTTCTACTAGCCCTCGTCTTTTTACCTACTTGATCCTCTGCTGCCTTCACTGCTTCATCCCTCAGAGCTACCCATTCTTCTTCTACTGTATTTCTTTCCCCCATTCCTGTCAATTGTTCCCTTATGCTCTCCCTGAAACTCTGTACAACCTCTGGTTTAGTCAGTTTATCCAGGTCCCATCTCCTTAAATTCCGACCTTTTTGCAATTTCTCTAGTTTTAATCTAGAGTTCGCTATTAATAGATTGTGGTCAGTGTTCACATCTGCCCCTGGAAATGTCCTATAATTTAGAACCTGGTTCCTAAATCTCTGTCTTACCATTATATAAGCTATGTGATACCTTTTAGCATGTCCAGGATTCGTCCATGTATACAACCTTCTTTTATGATTCTTGAACCAAGTGTTAGCTATGATGAAGTTATGCTCTGTGCAAAATTCTAACAGACGGCTTCCTCTTTCATTTCTTAGCCCTAATCCATATTCACCTACTATGCTTCCTTCTCTCCCTTTTCCTACTACCGAATTCCAGGCACCCACCCGTTCTTCACTATCTGAATAATTTCTTTTATTTCATCATACATTTCCTCAATTTCTTCGTCATCTGCTGAGCTAGTTGGGATATAAACTTGTACTACTGTAGTGGGCGTGGGCTTCGTATCTATCTTGGCCACTATAATACGTTCACTATGCTGTTTGTAGAAGCTTACCAGCACTCCTACTTTTTTATTCATTATTAAACCTACTCCTGCATTACCCCTATTTGATTTTGTATTTATAACCCTGTATTCACCTGACGAGAAGTCTTGTTCCTCCTGCCACTATATCTAACTTTAACCTATCCATTTCCCTTTTTAAATTTTCTAACCTACCTGCCTGATTAAGGGATGTGACATTCCACGCTTCGATCCGTAGAGTGCCAGTTTTCTTTCTCCTGATAACGACGTCCTCTTGAGTAGTCCCCGCCCGGAGATCCGAATGGGGGACTATTTTACTTCCGGAATATTTTACCCAGGAGAACGCCATCATCATTTAACCATACAGAAAGCTGCATGCCCTCGGGATAAATTACGGCTGTAGTTTCCCCTTGCTTTCAGCCGTTTGCAGTACCACAACAGCAAGGCCGTTTTGGTTAATGTTACAAGGTCAGATCAGTCAATCATCCAGACTGTTGCCCCTGCAACTACTGAAAAGGCTGCTGCCCCTCTTCAGGAACCATACGTTTGTCTGGCCTCTCAACAGATACTCCTCCGTTGTGATTGCACCTACGGTACGGCTATCTGTATCGTTGAGGCACGCAAGCCTCCCCACCAACGACAGGGTCCATGGTTCGTGAAAGGGGGGGGGGCAGCTATAGGACACCGAAAATTCCCGCCATTTTTCTCTTCTGCAGGACAGTGCTCCGAATTATGTTTGTGTAATTGTTGTGATTTTCCCATCTGTGGTTAGGCAGTGATCTCTTTCCACACAACACCAATGCTTCTATTATTAACGGTGCTTTCTCAAGTGTGCGCATACATGATGAAGGCTTTCAGCAGCGAGAAAATTTACCGTTTCTGAGACGTATGTTCAAAGCAGGGCGTCACGATTTTCAGGAAGAGTAGTACATGATGCCTCGTTAGGACCATCAGAAAGAATGCATTGTGTGTTATTCTGAGCTATTTTCGTAAACAGGCCCTATTAGGGCGAGAATTTCCAAGCGAAGAAGCTGAGACATCACAAAAGCACCTACTACAACTACAAAAGCGACCGTTCACTATTTCTAGGACACTTTATGGTTTCCAAGAGGTAGACTGGCCTGTTATTTCTATAGACATAAGATATCAGTATATCACTTGAAGAATTCTATACCTGAAAACTGACGCTACTTTCAGCTTATGTCTGCAGGCGGCAGGGGCGTGAGAGCAGTGGCTCGTGCCTCCGGCAGTGTCTTGCACCCGTCTGGCCCTGCGAAACGCATATCTGGGGTCGGCGGCGTCGGCGTGTGCATGCGTGTAAACTCTGATACATCGCGGCTGGATTTCTTAACGACAGTTCAAAAGTTGTTTCTACGTGCAATGAGTGTTTATGCACTGCATTATTTTCGGTTGTTTATGTGTTGTAAGCGAGTTGGCAGAGTGTTATTGAGCGTTCATTTCCCAAATTTACACGTTGTGAAAATCTCTGTTGCATTATTTTGTGAACATGTCTGTGGGCTGTGCAATGTATTATTTCGACAGTTTAAATTTCATAGCGTTTTACAATAGTTATTTTGAGAATTTATGAGTTGTTTGTGTGTCTGAAGACTCTCCAATGCATTATTTTAGTGATTTATGAGTAGTTGAAGATCTGTGGGCTGTGCAATACATTATTCAGGAAGTTTACAATTAGTGAGCATATTCGCAGAGCGTTATACATGTATTATTTTGATAATTTATATCAGTGTATTGCATTACTTCTGTGATTTACGAGTAGTGCGTACTGTCTACTATGACCCCAAGCTCATCAGGGCGAATGTTTTGTATCAGTTTAATAAATAAACTATGTGAAATCCGCTCCTAAGTAAACTGATCCAAATAAATAAAGTACACTTGTTCCTCTTGTAACACTACGCTACTGCGCACGATACTTATTAAAGCCTGTACTATGGTAAGTTGACGGGCTTCACCTTATAAGAAAGGATTTTGGTATATATGTTGACCGCGTGTACCTGAATGGAGGCAAAATCAGACTTTCACCCACTCAGTAACAACAATGATACGTCAAGCAAGTCTGAAGTGCAACTACACGTTAGGACGGACAAGAAACAACACAGCAGATGCTACCAATTTGTTAATAAAACGGTCGCCAGCCTAATTAGGCATTAAGTGAGTTTCTTCCCTGTACAAGTTGAAGTACATGTATGCAAAACAACACGTAATAACACTGCATAATATGGTAAATTTTTGAACCAGAAAACCTCCTGAACTAATAATTTCACTTTCTGTACTAATACGGACAAGCCATAAATACACAACAATACACTATAATGTTTACTACAAACTTCGTACTGTCTATTGATCTGATTAAAATCGGGCATAGGTTACCCTAGAAACAGCACTTTCGAAACACACATACAATGTCAATTTTGAAAAAGGTAAAACACTAATAAATTTTGATTTTATATTGACTTTCACTTTGCTGGTCAAATCAGTTCATTACACTCCAGAATTTAAATAAATAGAAAAGAAAAGAGTGGGGGGGCGGACCCTAAAACTGTTATGATTACTGTACTGAAATTTTGGTTATTTAAATCATTAAGCACTCAAGATTTCCAATATATGATTTACTACTCTTTTTGTCTTATTTCTTGCTCATTTAACTACCATTATTTTTGTCTCAAATTAATTAAACTTCATTACTAAACCACTTTCAAAATGATCTTTCAACTTTGTCAGACCTATATTGTTCGTTTATTATTTCATTAACAACAAAGTTCTTTAAACATCATTCTAACGTAGATGGGTCTGCAGGTAATTATTATTAACATAAACTTTAAATCTTCATCTCGGGATACTCGGATTGCACAACATGTGGAAAGGACCCTATCTAGGTTAGTGATGAGGATGAATAAATGATAGCACAGTTCTGGTAAAAGTTAAGTTGTTATTGAACAGTAAGGAACAAAAGTAACACTGGTCCACACGAATACAGTACTAAAAGTTTCAACCTGTTCGTATCGATGCGGCGGTTGGCGGGCGGCGAGATGGCGAGGCGCAGAGCACACATACAATCACAGCTATGGCTCTTGATGTATCGGCACTTTACTTCTTCATAGCGTCGCAATATTTTTCCATTTAGTGCCAATGGAATTTTGCCATGCTGTATAGTCGTCGGAAACGGCACATCCGAGGCTCAATGAAATCACGTTTTCCAGGAGAGCCTCCTCGATCCAGAACGTGTTGCTCAGATTAAAGCCCAACTCCGACTACTGCTGCTGAGCCCGTTATGCCGTGCCGCACCCGTGTGCATTTTCCCGCGCTCGCCTCCCATCCACCTTTTACCGCTCCCCTACAGACAGGGCATTCACCACAGGTTTTGCACTCCACATATCCTAATACATTGCCTACGTATGGACCAGGCGCACAATTACAACTTTAACATCTTACAACAGTTTCAACATTTCTTAAATTTCCATTTTGTTATAATACTGCTTGCAATTTGACATAAACATTAATATTCACATCGAAAATTGTTTACAGTTCCTTTAACATAATGGCATGAAACAAAAAAGAATTGAAATCAGAACATCGATTATACTAATTTATCGAAAAACAGAAGCAAAAATTATTATATGTACAATAGTATAACGTTGTTGTTGTTCTACTCTCTCTAATAGCTAAACACATGGTGTGTCCTTTTCTCCTCATTTTTCCCCAGACTGCCATGGGATGACAGCGCTCTCTGGTGGCAGCACTGTGTATTAGGTCAGTTGGACTCCAGACCTCCTAGTGAACACAATAGATGGAGCTAATGCCTATGACAACTCTAATTGTTTAAATAAACACTGCATGCAAAATAAACACTTATGTCCATCCTTTCCAGCAGCCCAGCACAGGCTGAGTCCTTTTCCCACCAATTCCAAGGAAGAGGTGGAGGTCAGATTGTGGTGTCACCGCCAGACACCACACTTGCTAGGTGGTAGCCTTTAAATCGGCCGCGGTCCGGTAGTATACGTCGGACCCGCGTGTCGCCACTATCAGTGATTGCAGACCGAGCGCCGCCACACGGCAGGTCTAGAGAGACTTCCTAGCACTCGCCCCAGTTGTACAGCCGACTTTGCTAGCGATGGTTCACTGACATAATATGCTCTCATTTGCCGAGACGATAGTTTAGCATAGCCTTCAGCTACGTCATTTGCTACGACCTAGCAAGGCGCCATTGTCAGTTACTATTGATATTGTGAATCATGTACCGTCAAGACCGACGCTCTTCATTAATGGATTAAAGTTAAGCATTCCACCAGCTACGTCCGTTTTTCTAAATTCTAATTTCCTTGTCCTGTTCCAGACCTCACGCCAGCCTGCGTGAGCTAAAACGCGTGCATTTCGGCCTTCTCTAGTAACACGGTGTTGGCTCTCCTGCCAACCACAACACAGATGACTTAGGTTAGTGCATGTAGCATAAATGACTTAGTTTCCTACCAAAATTTGAACTTCCCGCCATGACATCATTGCAACTTTGCTGTATCTATCGCTTCCATCTTGGATCCGCCACCTTGAACAAATTTGGAAACAGTGCAACGTGGGGCCATACAAAATTTGTCCCAGTACTAACAGGGACTAGGATAGCAATTTTATTTGATTCCACTTTCATCTGGGAATATCGTTTGCTTGCACGTTTATTAGCAGCTCCAAATAGGAATTTCAAATACTGGTACCTTGAAAAACTGTAAAGCAACTACGAACACAACGGCGAAATGAAATTAAAATCAATTCTAGTACCGGCAGAAATTGACAATTTCTAAAATTGACAATTTCTTCTACTGTTTTTCCATGTCGCAGAATTTAACAACATTCGTCATCATATTGCAAGCTTGTCTGCAAATCACTGCGGTCTCTCCAAACATAGTAATTGAAGATAACACCGTCAATGAGTCAGCGGCATGAGATTCACTCATTTTGAAGAAATAAATTGTATCGCAAATCGCAATTCGTAACTCGGCAAATTAAGTTGCAAACAATATGGCTGCGAGAATATGGAAAGGTAGATACCGACCAGAAGCATGTGAATTTCGTTCCGAAGACTAACACCGTCTTTGGAGTTATATGGAAACAGCGATAGTCCACAGAGGCCGCGCCTTGAGTATTTAGAAAGAGAACAGATGCAAATGGCTTCAATCACGCTGGGACTTAACATCTGAGGTCATCAGTCCCCTAGACTTAGAACTACTTAAACCAAACTAACCTAAGGACATCACACATATCCATGCCCGAGGCAGGATTGGAACCTGCGACCTTAGCCACAGCGCGGTTCCGGACTGAAGCGCGTAGAACCGCTCGGCCACACCGGCCGGCCAAGAGAACAGGCTGTACGTTGTTTTGTAGCTGGCACCAAAATATTGGAAGCCCCAGAACATTAGCCGACTACCGTTTATGGAGGCTTTTTGTCCTTTTATGTAGTGTGCACGCAACAGTTAATTTAAATAGTAAGTGGTACGGTACTTGCGTGACTAATACAGTGTCAGGAAGGCATTTTCAGATCTTTTTCTGGTATTAAATGTATATCGATCCAGCAATACGATGCACTTAGTCTCTCTAAAGTTACTTGGTTTCCTACACAGTTACATGGTCGAGTAACACTAATGTGGCCACCGCCTATGTTCGACGTCAACTTGCAATGACAACTGACGGACGGAAGATGGCAGCACCACCAGTTGGGGTTTTGGGGACGGTCATATAAAGCCTGTCGGAGCGACGCGGAAAAACTTACAGTCGTTGTTCTCGTGAAGCGGAAACAGGGATATTTATCTGACGTCCAAAATGGCATGATCATTGGCTTTCGGGCCAAGAGTCGAAGAAATTCTGGAACCTCTAAATTTCGCAACTGCAAACTGTTCGCATGCCGCTGTCGTTAAAGTACACCGTGGGTGGCATAATGGCGCTATGCAGATCCAGCGCCGACGGAACAGTTATGCACTACGGGCTATATATGATAGCAGTTAACGACGGCTGCGGTAGTGTGTACGGGTGAATAGACATACAGCTTTTGAGCAACTGACTACCAAGGTGAACCAAGGGGCTACCAGCACTGTCACATTGACGACCGTTCAGCGAATGCTGCTGCACATGGACCTCTGCAACTAACGCCTGGTTCATGCACTCAAGCTGGTTCGTGTTCACCAGTGTCACAGACTAGAATTTGCACGTCAATACCGCAATCTGGACGTCTACTGAGTGGCGACAGGTGGCTTTTTCAGATGAATCACGTTTTCTGCTCCACTGGACAGATGCCCATTTGCGTGTTCGACGTGAAAGTCTGAAAGCAAACACCCTGCAAACAGGAGGGAGTGTTATGGTCTGGGGAATGTTTTCGTGGAATTACCTGGTTGTTATCGTCAGTTTGGAAGGCGCAATTGATAGATACAAGTATAGTTCTATCATTGTGGATCATGTCCATCCATACATGAAATTTTTTGTTCCTCCACACGTTGGCATATACCAACGGAACAACAGAACAATACAACATGTCACACAGCTCGCAATGTACGTGCTTGATTCAAAAAGCACCAGAATGAGTTTACCTTACTCCCCTGGCCACCAGACTCCCCGCATAAATCCTGTGGAGAATCTGTGGGATCACCTCCACCAGGCTCTTTGCGCCATGAATCCCCAACCGAAAAATCAAAAGCAGCTTGTCATGGCTTTGGAGTCTGCATGCTTCCACATCCCAGTCAGAACCGTCCAGAAACTCGTTAACTCTCTTTGTGGACGTCTCGGGTTACAAAAGGTGGTTATTGAGGCATTAGACAGGTGGTTACATTACTGTGACTGTACGGTGTAATTAAACAAGAAGAAAAGTATGTAATGTGATAAGGCTGTTTTAGCAAGGCAGCGTTTTCTTTAATATGAACTGACGAAACTGATGTTCGATCTAGTCCTGTTTCAGAAAATACTGAGAACCTTTTTTGATATGTTTGGTCGGTTTCCAATCTTTCGTTCTCGCAGCGTTCACCCAGAGAGCACCTGGACTGGACCGAAAAAATGTTCAAATGTGTGTGAAATCTTATGGGTCTTAACTGCTGAGGTCATCTGTCCCTAAGCTTACACACTACTTAACCTAAATTATCCTAAGGACAAACACACACACCCATACCCGATGGATGACTCGAACCTCCGCCGGGACCAGCCACACAGTCCATGACTGCATAATTCCGAACCCAAAATTCATGTACATTAAAGTAAATATTGCTTGAACGATCCTAGTTACAAAAGAAATGTGATTCCTTTACACTTCAGAGTATAGTCATAACGACTAGTACACCCGTAAATGGGGCAAACTGGTATTCTTTGATCAAAACACTGGTTGCTACAGCTGACATGGCCGACGTCGGCGTCAAATTAGTGACGGCCGAACCGTTTATTATACAGTTGATTATTCATAACTGCAGTGCTGAATTAATGTTGCTGCTACGAAGGCTAAGAATTGTAAAAGGATGAACAGTTACGTTACATAGGAACTATCAGCAAAGGTCATATTATAGTCATCTTATCACTAAGGGGAGCTTCTCACGTGTAGTAACGTCGAGACACAGTGTACTGAAGCAATAATACCAACTTTATAAATTTATTAACGTGAGCATTATCATGACCTTTAGCACGAAAGGGTTGAAATGCAATGGGTGAAAGGTTATCTAAAAACTACACAGAATCATTTTGCCTTAATGCAAATAGAAGAAAATGAAAGTGAGGAAATGAGACAGGGTTGTCGGCAGTATCCTAGGTTATTCAATATGCACATTGACCAAATGCTAAGGAAAAGGGTTTAATGCTCAAAGAACAGAAGTAAAATGATTAAGGCATGCCGATGATATTTTAATTCCATTAGACGTTAGTAGACTCGAATGTACAGTCGAATGCAATGTATGGTTTGGAAATAGACTAGAAGGTAAGTGTAAATAAAAGTGAAAGTAGGGTAGCGGAAAGTAGTCGATTTTAGGTAGGTTATGCTGTGGGAATCCAGTTAGTAAATTGTACACGAAAAGTAATAGATGAGTTTTTCTATTTGGACCACAATGAGTGAAGATTAAAAATGTGGCAAAAACCAAATACGGAGAAGATGATCGCAAAAATATTTCAAAGTACTCTCAAATCACTTAAAAGAATTACGTTTTTAGAAACTTAGTGTGGCACAGTAAGTGAAGAGCGAATGGTAGCTGTGTGTTCTATATGAAATAACAAATTCCCAAAGCAGGAAATGGTTGTGGAGCAGGTTTTCACTATCCATACGTCCTACACCTATCCCTACGGCCCATAAAATGCCGATAATAACCAACAGGTACGTCAATGAAACAAGGTTATTCGAAGAACAACCACTAACGTACCCTGACAAATAAATGTATTCTATAAGAGACGGTACACGCTTCCCCTATCTCTTTCAGTCAATTTCAGCTTAAATATCGTCTACCAGCTGCCGTAACTGTTACGTTAAATTCAGTGCTGTCATTGTGGTATCGATAGTTCCGTAGCTACAGCGTAGGTGTACGCTCGCAGGTTGGCACTTCGAGAGCGGACCAACTACGCAAACCACACCGCCCTCTAGCCGACGCTATGGAGCTCAACGAGCGCAGATCTACTTTCTGCCCAGTTCATCAAGAGCAGACGGCCGAGAAGCTTCGCTTTACCTTAGTTTGCAATTGAGACTGTGTTCAAGTTACTACGGGTGTAAGACGTCGCACCAAAGTGCTCATCACTTAAAGTTATGTAATATTTATGCATATGTTTATACACTAGTAATGGTGCTTTAACTATATTTACAGTACCGAATTGCTGTACCCCACCTGCTCCCACTCGCTTCCTTCATTCGGCTTATGTTACAGATAACAGTAGCAGACCCACGCGCCGCCTTCCAGGCGCAATACAAAAGAGAAATGGCTTCTAAAAAAATGGTTCAAATGGCTCTGACCACGATGGGACTCAACATCTGAGGTTATCTGTCCCCTAGAACTTATAACTACTTAAACCTAACTAACCTAAGGACATCACACACATCCATGCCCGAGGCAGGATTCGAACCTGCGACCGTAGCAGTCGCGCGGTTCCGGACTTAGTGCCTAGAACCGCTAGACTACCGCGGCCGGCAATGGCTTCTAAAACAACGGTCTCAATTACATAAAACTACAAACAACCGACGGCTTCGAGGACTGGCACAAGACAGATCGATACTCAGGTGTCTCTTAGTCCAGTTCTCAAGTACATGGAATAATAACGTAATCCAGAGAGCGCCTAACTCTTGTTATCCCGTGCATTAAATAATATCTTTTGCAACTCTGTTTTGGTGTAACATTGTTACACAGTAATCGGTCGTAATAAAATATAAAAAAGGGGATAGCACAAAAACTGATAGGGCACTTTTCGATAAAGTATGTAGACATGAGGCTTACGGATCATTATTTCAAAGCAAAACTGACTGTGTGTGTGTGTGTGTGTGTGTGTGTGTGAGTGTGTGTGTGTGTATGAGAGAGAGAGAGAGAGAGAGAGAGAGAGAGAGACAGAGAGGATTCAGTAAGAAACATATACAGGGTAGTCCATCGGTAGTGACCGGCCAAATATCTCACGAAATAAGCGTCAAAAGAAAAAACTACAAAGCACGAAACTTGTCTAGCTTGAACGGGGAAACCAAAGGGCGCTATGGTTGGCCCACTATATGGCACTGCCATAGGTCAAACGGAACTCAACTGGGTTTTTTTAAAAATAGGAACCCCCTTTTTTATTACATATTCGTGTAGTACGTAAAGAAATATGAATGTTTTAGTTGGACCACATTTTTCGCTTTGTGATAGATGGCGCTGTAATAGTCACAAACATATGGCTCACAACTTTAGACAGTTGGTAATAGGTAGGCTTTTTGAAATTAAAATACAGAACGTAGGAAAGTTTTAACCTTTTATTTCGGTTGTTCAAATGAGATACATGTAGCTTTGTGAACTTATCAATTCTGAGAACGCACACTGTTACAGCGTGATTACCTGCAGATACCACATTAATGCAATAAATGCTCAAAATGATGTCCGTCAACCTCAATGCAGATCCGGTGTGCCCGTCTGCTTATGGATAGTTTTTAAGGCTGTTTTGAATCTTCCTCAGCGAATGCGGCCTGGTTCCCCTCATTCCGCCTCAGTTACACTATGCCGGCGATTACTGCTCAAACACTGTTTCCACGTACGCGTACACTCTGGTGTACTCTGCGACGCAAATATTTCGGGTTACACTCGTCTGGTATGAGACGTTCCCGGAGGAAGGGGGGTGGGGGGTACACTGGGGGCCGAACCGCACGACATCCATGGACTCTGTGTTCAAATGGCTCTGAGCAGTATGGGACTTAACATCTGAGGTCATTAATTCCCTAGAACTTAGAACTACTTAAACCTAACCAATCTAAGGACATCACACACATCAATGCCCGAGGCAGGATTCGAACCTGCGACTGTAGCAGTCGCGCGGATCCGCTCTGAAGCGCCTAGAAGCGCTCGGCCACAGCGGCCGGCGGTTCTGAGTGGGGCGGCGGTTATGCGGGTGGCCTGTTGTGGGGTTGTGGACCACTGAGGGCTACGGCGGGTCGAAGCCTCTCCGTCGTTCCTAGGTCCCCAGTTCAATATACACACACTGCCGAACCGAAACCAAAAACGAGCAACACAAGCAGTTTCTAATCATTTTAAGGCGAAGTTCGTGGAGACTTTATTTCTTTGTAGATAAGTGTATTCAAGAGAATTAAAGAATGTTTTGATGCAAGTTTTCTTTATTGTACAATTATTCCACTCCCTGAACTTTGACGTAATATTTATCCTGTAACAAAGATGATACTTGTGATTAAAATGGGCCAGAGAAGTATGTGTTGTCCTAAAGAAAGAGAAAAGTGGATAAAGGAAATGTAGAAAAGGTAATGTAAACAGTAAAAGAGAAGGTAAAAAATCACTAATTAGCTACACGTTATAACTCTACATTAGACATTTTGTCGAATACATTCAACGGAAAATGTATGAAATGAAATAATGGTGCCGCAGCCTAATCTGTTACAACTGAGACTCAACAGTAAGTTAAAGGGCAGAACAAAACCTGAAATCGATGACCATCCAGCAGCATAAAATATTGACATTTAAGTTCCGACACTTGTATGAAACAAGCGAAGTATCGTTATCATTTCGCTTTAATCAGATTCATGTGAAATATCAAACATACGGCCGCGCGAGGAAGGCACGCGGTCCAGGCGTCCTGTCACGGGTCGCGCGGCTCCTCCAGTCGGAGGTTCGAGTCCACATGGGTGTGTGTGTTGTCCTTACCGTAAGTTAGTTTAAGTTAGATTAAGTAGTGTGTAAGCTTAGGGGCCGATGACCGCAACAGTTTGTTCCCATAAGATCTTACCACAAATTTCCAATTTTGTTAACGTACCTACTAAACGCGCATACAGAATCGGCCACTCTTTTGAATGGCAGTTATGTAGGCCTTCTAGCAGAACGGTTTCCGGGCAAGCCAATGCTATTCCGAAGTCACGTTCTCTGGAGGATAGTGGACATTACGGAGCAAAAAACTGATAGGAACATCGGAATGTTCACTGCGAAGGTATTTCAACTCTGTGATATAGGAAGGTGCAATTCTGTTGTTTCTCTATTTAGCCTTCGTTGGTGCTGCGTCTATGCACGACAACTGTTAACAGCTTGGTATCGCAATATGGCGGACACCTATGCAGAATTTTTTGGGCGTGCTTCTTAAAGTTCCACAACTCCTTACTACAGTATCTAGCAATCCAGAACAATTCGTCTCAAAAGCTCTAGATTTCCTCGACAGAAAGTACAAGTGGGAATGAAATGACTGTGAGTACTAATAATGAAACGCACACTCTGCAATCAATTAATTTTCGTTAACAGTGGCCATTACGTGTCTTTCGGAATTGTGGCTTAATTCAAGGACCGGGAAGTCTAACTTGCGTGACTTTCTTACTTATGCAATTAAAGAGTTCTTCATTTATCTGCACGTCTAGTTGCGCGGAAACTGACTGACTCTTACTGACCCGGAGGCGCTCAGAGGCGGAATTCCTTTTTGCATCCTTATTTTCTAAGAACATCGTAAGGCAGATGTCACACACGAAATAAAACAGACAGCACTCTCTCTCACGCTCCACGGCTTATTGCTTTCTACCGTCATGGAATAAGAATAGCTTTGAAGTGAACATAGCGTGTTGTGGATGTCAAAAATATTACACCCACTCTGTCGAACTGTCTTAAGTGTAAATTTTATTACTAATCTTAGTTTCAGTATTACACACGTTTGTCACGTTTTTACATATTTAGTATTCTGGCAAGCACAACGATTGATAATTGCTGCTGCTATTAAATTTAAGCACGTAAAAGCAGGAACATAGCTTTTCACAGGTAAGTAGTGTAGCAAGTGCGCCGAGCCGAGCACACGCGGGAGACGTCAGCGGCCGAGCTGAGCGGGTTGCGTCAGGCGTGTTCCCAGGCGCTCTGCGGGCCGCGCGGCACTATGTCTCGAATTTTTTCAAATTGTTGCATCCTTGAGCCCCCCGATTACCAGATGTACATCTACAGGTTCTCGGCTGACGCTTTGGATCACTTTATTAATAATTATAGTACAGAGTCATATCACCAACTACAGATACATTTTCAGCATGTACACCAATACCTTTCATCCATACATGAATTTTTTCATCATTACTAACTTTTCTACAGGAGCGGGTATACAGAGTAAAGGGCATATTACTATATACATAACTAGGTCTAGATCAATTCCACAATGCCAGGTCTTGTAAGCGATGACATCTCGGTCGGCGAAAGATTCCAGTCCAGGTAGCGAAGCGTTTTCACAGCGGACAATGGCTAGAGTAAACTAACCACTGCCAGCTGCTCCAGTGGCGACATCAAGTACGAAATGAATTCGACAACCACGAAAGCATATAGGTCCATTCAGTATAACAGTTTGTGCAGTGCCATTTACACCAACTTTATTTTCAAGACTGTTAATATGTTTGTAGACAGGAATGCGGTGGCAGCGTTGACGATACACACGTCGACGAGGCATAGTGCTTCAATGCTGTTGCAGATATAGCTCACAGCGGAATGGTTCGGCTGGTCTGTGCTGCCAACTTATATACGAGTGCATGGCCTTGGTTGCGTAACATGACCGATAACGGGAGCAGCTGGCAGTGGTTGGTTTACTCTAGCGACTGTCCGCTGTGAAAACGCTTCGCTACCTGGACTGGAATCTTTCGCCAACCGAGATGTCATCGCTTACAAGACCTGGCAATGTGGAATCAAATGGTTCAAATGGCTCTAAGCACTATGGAGGTCATCAGTCCCCTAGACTTAGATCTACTTAGACCTAACTAACCTAAGGATATCACACACATCCATGCCCGAGACAGGAAGAGAACCTGCGGCCGTAGCAGCAGCGCAGTTCCGAACTGAAGCGCCTAGAACCGCTCGGTCACAAGGACCGGCAGTGTGGAATCGACCCGAAGAATTCTAGTAGACCTAATTATGTTTACACTAATATGCCCTTTACTCTGTAAACCCGCTCCTGGACGGAAAAAAATCTTGTTCTGGGACTGAATCCAATAGATATCGTTGTTCATTGTTTTCAGTCACAGACATTAATGCTGCAGATACGTGGACCTACATTTTTTACAGTAATTTTTACAAGAGGACGTCCACACATAAAAGTAAAAACCCAACAGGTTAAAACATATTTCGCACCCGGTGTCAAAATTTATTTGGTCTGGTACAATACAACACGTGATTTCCTTTTGTAATGGGATAGAATTCCCGTACGGACTTTATACATTACCTACATGAATCAAAATTTAAATAGTTTCGTTTCAGCGGAGGTATGAAAAAGATCCGCGGTGTAGCGCTATTTTTATTTAGCTTATATAGGTAAGATGCAGCGCAGAAAGGATAACAGCGTTTCTGAAGATTAAGAAAAATACTGTTTTTCACAACAAATTTCCCTACCGGCTTAAAAAATTGAGAAATACTGAATAAAATTGAAATCCTGCCTAAATGCTTCTTTTGAGCCCTAGATAATCATAGGAAAACAAAGTGAGAAGTAGAAAGGAACAGCCACTTAGAAGAAACATACCTTCTGTGTAATAAATCTACGGGTTCACTGAGGCGTAAGCGCACATTAATACTCCTGTTCCATTGTGGACAGAGTAACAGTGTTCTAACAGCCAGTCTTCTGTTTTGTTCACCATCTGTTCCATGTGCTTGCAAGATTTACAGCTCATTTGATTGACGACAATACGGATTGTTCCGGTGGGACTATTTCTTTATAGCCTCCCCAGATCTTTTTCCTTCGGTGATAGGAAGTTGTTGATATGAATTACGTGCCCAGTCATTTTTTTCTTCTACATGATGCTAATCAACATATTTTATTTCATCGGCTACTCTCAACATTGACTCGTTAGCTCTTCCTCCAGTACAACACTTGTTTTCTTTCTTTCCTGCATCCTAGTATAATTTGTTCGATTCCTTTTTTCCCGGGGTTCACGAGGCACAACCATATCCCTGAACACTGCAAACAGATGACTTCCCAGTGTCATTGAGCGTCTTCTTTCGACAACTTTATGGCCACTGCCAGCCGCGACATAAGATTCCTGTGGCGTTATGTGCACGTGACTCTTAAGGGATGAATATAAGTTG
Source organism: Schistocerca serialis cubense (assembly GCF_023864345.2). Taxonomy (NCBI): domain Eukaryota; kingdom Metazoa; phylum Arthropoda; class Insecta; order Orthoptera; family Acrididae; genus Schistocerca; species Schistocerca serialis. Next base: position 462,643,628 of record NC_064644.1, on the reverse strand, counting down.
AACAGAACCGAATGAGGAATCAGTCTAACGACGATAAGGACCACGAATAGAGCAACCAATTGACACAAACGATTTTCTCAAAGGACAGATTGTTATAAATTTGACCATCTTGTGCTTCGTAGCCGATACATGTCAATATTTATAATAACTGCCGCAGCTCTATTACTGTACACTTATCAGGTTATGACCAGTTTAGTTCAAAGAACAACATCAACTGACACAGCCAACGTTCTTCATAACAAATGTTGACATAAATGTGCCAGTATGATGACCCAAGATGTCCAAAGATCTTATGTAAAGTTAAGGATATATTATGGAACATAACGAGCAGGGAGTCACTGCGCCGGCCGCCTGTCAGAAACACAGCGAGCAGTTAGTGCAGTCGACATGGCATATTGTTATGGCCTGGCTCCTAGGAACGAGCATATCAGGAACGTAGAACCTAGACGGCGGTTTGCCTGGTACTGTTGTGGTCACGTATGGAAAGAGGCTGAAGGACTGTAAGATTACGAGTGGGCTACAAGGTGCTGGACCACTACGCCTCGTCATGTGAGGTCCTAGGCTTAGCCGCTCTGTAAAACAGGATAGGTGACGATCTGTGTCAGACTGGACGACAAAGCTTAGCGCTACTGAAGGCACGCCGTTCAACGCACATTGATGAACATAGTGCTCTGCAACAGTTGACCCAATGAGGTCATCTCTTACGATTTCTGTGGGTATGGAAACATCGAGACTCGACTGGGGGGTCAATGGAAGCATGCCACCTCATGGGTCAAATCACGTTCCTTGTTACACTTCGTCTATGGTCGTGTCTGGGCACGACGTCATCTAGGCGAAAGTCTGCTTGAATCGTGCATCTCACCACCAACGGAGGCCAATAGGAGAACTATTATTCTATGAGGGACATACATCTGGACTTCAGTGGGACCTGCGATAGTACGTGAAGACACTACGATGGTTACGGATTACGTGATTAACATTGTCTACCACCTGAATTCTTACTAGTTTGATTTCTTCCCCGACGCCGACGTCACTTCCTGCAGGACAACTGTCAACGTCACAAGGCCAGAATCGCCCTACAGTGGATTGAGTAACATGACACTGAACTCACGCTGATGTCTTGGCGAACGAATTCACCAGGTATGAGCTCAGTAGGACACGCCTGTGACACTATAGGGCGTCAGTTCTTATGACTGATCAGTCTTCTGACTGGTTCGATGCGGCCCGTCACAGATTACTCACCGGTAACAACCCCTTCATCTCAGAGTAGCACCTACGTCATACAGCCCCAGGTATTTGTAGGATGTGTTCTAATCTCTGTCTTCACCTACAATTTTTATCATTTACAGCTACCTCTAGTACCATGGAGGCCATTTCCTGACGTCTTAATACATATCCTGTCATCCACTCGCTTCCTCTTGTCAGTGTTCCTTCCTTCGTTGCTTCTGCGGAGAACTTTCTCATTCATTATCTTAACAGTTCACTTACTTTTCAACATTCTTCTGTAGTACCACATATCAGACGTTCCAATTTTTCTTCTTTTCCGGTTTTCCCAGAGTCCCTCTTTCACTGTCTTAATATTCTGCGCTCCAAACGTACAATTTCAGTAATTTATTCTGCAGATAAGGCCAATGTTTGATGCAAGTGGACAACTCTTGGCCGGGAACTCCATCTTTGCCTTTGGTAATCTGCTTCTTCTGATCTCCTTCCTTCGTTGGCCATGCGTTGTTTTGCTTTCAACCTAGCGGAATCAATTAGTCTGTCTAGTTAATGGTCTACAACAATGATTAATTTTATCGGCTAATCCCATTTGTTCTACTCATTACTTTCTCTACCTTCGGATTTACTCGTAATACATATTAGGTACTCATGAAACTCTTTATTATATTCAAAACACCCTTTAACTCCTCTTCACTTTCGTTTAGGGTGGTAACGTCGTCAGTGACAATCTACGCACCCGTCATTTACGGGACATTGGTGACTTGATTCCACTATCTTAGCATACCTGCCTAGGAATTGTCATAATCATAGCACACTGCATTGCACATTGCATTTCAAAGGTGCACCGACGCGCTATTAGGAAGATCATCATAATTTTTTGACTCATATATGTAGGTTAAACCCTCTGTAAACAGCAGCTACACGCTACGTGTGGGAACTTGACAATAGGGTTTATCAAAACATAAAACAGGAGTCATAAAAAACACGAGTACGGGTCAAAAGCCACTTATATCCAAGCAGCTGAATCAATCAAAATAAACGAAGCATTAATGTGGGTTAACGAAAGGCTGTAAATTATAACTTGTGATTCTTTTAACATCGACTAAAACGAAATAGTATCGAACTGGATAAATGAAATACCATTTTCTTCTTAATAATCCAGTCAATAAACAAAGGATGCTATGTGATTATTCGTAAAAGTGGAAATAATATACAAAGTCCAGCATATCAAGTACAAAGCCTCTGACCCTATAAATGTTACAGTTATGTGATGATAAAACGATGGCGATGTATTTTATGGGATCAGCAAAATTAGACTCGAAATCATCATAAGTAGGAAAATAGAAGAGAAATCTGAAAATTTTAAATCCCTAGAATGCAATATGTTATAAGAAGATGAAATTTAGTTTCGACGTAAGATTAAGTGAAAAAATTATACTGTTACATGAACCTTGCCAAAGAATGTATGAAACGAGACATTCCATAAATTTTACAAAAGATTGTCATTTCCACATGCAATGTATGGAAACGAAACTTGATTAACAGTGTAAGATGAACACAATGTGCGGAAATTGTATTTCTCAGATATTTAACATAATACACAAGGCCAGATCGAAAGCGTTATGCAAAAATAAGAGCTCAATCGGAATTTGTATCTCTAAATGAAAAAAAGGAACAATAAAGAAGGAAATGGAAAGAACATAACTGTAGAGTGGGGAATGAAAAATACTACGCATATCCGGTACAAAGCATGACGAAGAGCCCAGAGAAACCTAAAACCAAAAGAAAGAACATGGCCTACTGTCTACAAGATTTGTGTTATTTTGCAATAAATTCATTATAAAAGGTATTTAAATTGAAATCGGTTTTTTATGATACTTCTGCTTAATTTTATTTTACCTACTGATTATTTGTGTGACGTACGTTAATAACATGACAGACAGACTATTCAATACAGTATTGACAAGATTTTTTCCGACGGCAACGTTTTTAAATTTCACTCGAATATTTGGTCCTATGTTGTACCTGAGAATTTTTCTTTTTTTTTTCTTTGGAAAAAACCTTAATTTTAAGGAGTATTTTTTGTAACTTCAGGAAAAGGCTGCAGCACATAAAAACGAATTCCATAGAGCAAAAATAAAGTAATGAAATTATTGAGCTTCTGTTTGACGTTGGATCGAAACGAAAGCCAGGAAAGTGTACCAAGTTACAACAACTGCCTTACTACGAACATCAGAAAGTTTTAACATGTGGGTAACGATATTTATGTCTTGCAGTAAGTCTACGCACAACGAGCCCTCATCTGCGACTCACTTTTTTTCCGTGTTGCCCGTCACGGTTTCTGTACCCGGACGGCAACCACAGCACGACAACACACACACTCTTAGCTCATGTTGTCAGTTGCTTGTTGTCAGCTGCTATATTGGTGGCAAATACACATGAGCGTTTCGGCTTTTGTCACTACAGGACCAGCTACTTCCCTGAATAACGTCTGTGAGGGGCATTTTGCCGCTTGACATCGTTCTAGAAGAAAATATTTCAATCGGAAAGAGGTTCAAATGGTTCAAATGGCTCTGAGCACTATGGGACTTAACATCTGTTGTCATCAGTCCCCTATAACTTAGAACTACTTAAACCTAACTAACCTAAGGACGCCACACACATCCATGCCCGAGGCAGGATTCGAACCTGCGACCGTAGCGGTCACGCTGTTCCAGACTGAAGCGCCTAGAACCGCACGGCCACACCGGCCGGCCAAACGGAAAGAGCACAGTCCGCTTCTTAACACAAACATTTTATTCATGATTGACGATGGTCCTTTTAACAATTGACAATGGTTTCTTATCAATAGAGGGGGGCTGAAAACTTTACCTAGCCATGTCAATTGTAACTCTGCATTTTGTAACCTATGACATAATTTTTATATTTTCACCAGAAGATGCAACTTAGAAGTTGGAAAACCTGTTGTGCGGGTTTATAAGGGACCTCCTCTGATGCCCATTGACGGAATTTTCTGGTCTCCTAGGGGCAACTTCCGTCATTCCTGTCATAAATACGACGCATATGATCTATAATCAGTATAGTTACATGGTGTCTCCCACCCTGTGCAGCGCACACAGGTGTAAACGCACACGATCGAAGTGCCTCTTTAATTTGTATTGACAAGCCCATCGGAGAAAACGTTAGTCATCTCTGTAAATCATCACATTTCTCGCTTTGGGGTACTGCACTTGACGGAGAACTGGTACAAAGCGGTTATGTGATGCTCTAATGCTGACATAAGTCATGGGATTCAAACAAAGCGCGCATTGGGTGTCTCACACTTTTTGGGTCAAATTGAAAGGAGTGATAGTGGGTCAAAAACCGATTGTATTGAGATAAGGAAAAGGTCGTAGGGAATGCATATTTATTGTTCTGTGGATATACACTCCTGGAAATTGAAATAAGAACACCGTGAATTCATTGTCCCAGAAAGGAGAAACTTTATTGACACATTCCTGGGGTCAGATACATCACATGATCACACTGACAGAACCACAGGCACATAGACACAGGCAACAGAGCATGCACAATGTCGGCACTAGTACAGTGTATATCCACCTTTCGCAGCAATGCAGGCTGCTATTCTCCCATGGAGACGATCGTAGAGATGCTGGATGTAGTCCTGTGGAACGGCTTGCCATGCCATTTCCACCTGGCGCCTCAGTTGGACCAGCGTTCGTGCTGGACGTGCAGACTGCGTGAGACGACGCTTCATCCAGTCCCAAACATGCACAATGGGGGACAGATCCGGAGATCTTGCTGGCCAGGGTAGTTGACTTACACCTTCTAGAGCACGTTGGGTGGCACGGGATACATGCGGACGTGCATTGCCCTGTTGGAACAGCAAGTTCCCTTGCCGGTCTAGGAATGGTAGAACGATGGGTTCGATGACGGTTTGGATGTACCGTGCACTATTCAGTGTCCCCTCGACGATCACCAGTGGTGTACGGCCAGTGTAGGAGATCGCTCCCCACACCATGATGCCGGGTGTTGGCCCTGTGTGCCTCGGTCGTATGCAGTCCTGATTGTGGCGCTCACCTGCACGGCGCCAAACACGCATACGACCATCATTGGCACCAAGGCAGAAGCGATTCTCATCGCTGAAGACGACACGTCTCCATTCGTCCCTCCATTCACCCCTGTCGCGACACCACTGGAGGCGGGCTGCACGATGTTGGGGCGTGAGCGGAAGACGGCCTAACGGTGTGCGGGACCGTAGCCCAGCTTCATGGAGACGGTTGCGAATGGTCCTCGCCGATACCCCAGGAGCAACAGTGTCCCTAATTTGCTGGGAAGTGGCGGTGCGGTCCCCTACGGCACTGCGTAGGATCCTACGCTCTTGGCGTGCATCCGTGCGTCGCTGCGGTCCGGTCCCAGATCGACGGGCACGTGCACCTTCTGCCGACCACTGGCGACAACATCGATGTACTGTGGAGGCCTCACGCCCCACGTGTTGAGCAATTCGGCGGTACGTCCACCCGGCCTCCCGCATGCCCACTATACGCCCTCGCTCAAAGTCCGTCAACTGCACATACGGTTCACGTCCACGCTGTCGCGGCATGCTACCAGTGTTAAAGACTGCGATGGAGCTCCGTATGCCACGGCAAACTGGCTGACACTGACGGCGGCGGTGCACAAATGCTGCGCAGCTAGCGCCATTCGACGGCCAACACCGCGGTTCCTGGTGTGTCCGCTGTGCCGTGCGTGTGATCATTGCTTGTACAGCCCTCTCGCAGTGTCCGGAGCAAGTATGGTGGGTCTGACACACCGGTGTCAATGTGTTCTTTTTTCCATTTCCAGGAGTGTACATTGTGAACACCACATAACAGTAACGTGGCACGGAGTAATTGTTCAAAACGACAGCCAGTCTCAATGGATGTATTGCAATGGCGCATGCAGTTCGGTCACAGTCTCACAACTTACGTCATAGCACCATTTCAAATGCTAATGTTCATTATAAAAAGGTATGAAAATGCTACTTAAAAGACGTATTATCTAAATACGGAGACAACAAGGAAATTCGTAATGAGCGATGGTCAAGTCAACCTAGATTGCAATGCTTTAGTGGTGTTCGTTCTGTCGATATCCACGTCAAACAAAATATTCCATCTCATAATTTGGTTTGTGGTTACAAAGCGCACGTTATATACAATGGACTTGTCATATATGTAACGAAACTGGGCAGCTCCGGCAAAACTGTCTAAAAAAGGTGTTTGTATTGCTGAATAATTTACAACGGCGTAAAAGGTTAACACCGGCTGATCTTGTGGGCGAAAATTGTATGGCGGATTGTCAAGCTTTGAGCATTACGAGAAACGTGGAGGACAGGCTACAAGATACTCTTGAAGCATTTCCACCTTTACTTAGAAAAGACACTGTAGACAATCCAGCTGCAAAAAGTAATATAGCCACCAACAACTTGTGACGGCAGTAGCACAGATGAAGAGGAAATTGACCAGTCGCTGAATGCTGTGGGTGACACTTAGAAAACAGTACTGGAAACTTAAGTTTCAGACAATACTGTCAGCATACATTCAAGATCTGAGTCAAGTATATCGGTAGACAAATCGTGTACGACACAATTAGCCGAACAGGTAGAGATGACGTCACAGTCCCATTATGTAGCTCTGGCCGCACCACTAGATTGCAATGAGAGGGTCTCGTTGACGCCACAACCCCGTGCTGCAGCACCGTTACATCAATCAGTGCAGACAGAGTCACCCGCGGATGCAACTAAAAGCAAACATGACGAGGTAGCGAGTGATTGTCAGCGACAGGTCACGTCACCTCCCAAATCCCACGAAGAACAAGCGGAGTTTTATACCAATAACAAACAAACAGCGATAGAATGTGAGCACAGAAGTGACCGGGCTTTGGAAGAATGTTTGCAAACTGCGAATGCGCCGCCTTTGGCAGACGAGATGGTGGCACACGACTGCCCCTCAGAATCACCGACGCCGCCCTCGATGAAACACTACTCAGGGAATGGACGGAGTAGGCGTTCGGTGAAGGCCAGTGTCAATGGAAACCGTAGGAAAAGTAAAACCAAAGATTCAAATGTAAACCAAGACGGTAGTCTCCCTTCAGATTTTCTGGAAGTATCCGGCATGGAATGGCATGAAATGGTAGACTAAGGAAAACAAAATATTGCATACAGCGCATGATGCATACTCAAACATGGAACGTTGCTCTACACTAGTTGGCAGGCATGAATATAATGTACTGTATGGCAGAATGTAGTGCCCAAAAAACAGCACAACCATACAGAGAATGCTTCCCAAGAGGCATCATTCTAAGTGGGAAAAGTTTATCGTTATGGTTACCAACTTAAGAAGGATAGGGTTGTTCACACCACAGAGAGCAGGCCAAAGTTCCCGCCATGCCCGAAATCAGACTTTGAGAACATTGTGTTGGATCGTGTGCCTGACCACCCAGCAATAAGCTCGCGCCACCTTGCCCGTCAAACACACACTTCAGAGGATACAGTTTGCAGAGTGCCGGTGGAACAGGGATTACAACCGTGTCATAAAGAACGTGTGCAAGCACTGGGACCAACGGATTTTGACCCCTTCGTTGACTTCTGCCAGTGGATTATCAACTACATTGCTGTATTACCGAACTTTCTATAGTTTATATTTTCCATGGAAGAGGCTTCATTCACTCACTCTGGTGTTTTCAGCAGTCGCAAGAGCCATGTCTGGAATTAGGACAATCCCATGCCACCCACATCACTAACCACTAGCGACGATTCGTTGTCAACGTATGGGCGAGCATTGCCCAAGATCACCTAACAGGGCTTTATTTTCTCCCTCTGCGGTTGACTGGTTCATGTTACCTTGTGTTCGTGCGAGCTGTACTGCCACAGTAATTGGAGACTGTACCCTTCTTGTCAACGAAAGGATATGGTTTCAAGGCGACGATCGACCTGTCCACTTCGAAGTTAATGTCTGCGAGCACCTGAACAACACGTCCCATCATCATTGGATTGGAAGAGAAGGTGCAGTACCACAGCAAGCTCGATCGCCTGATCTAACACCTCTGTAATTTTTCCTCTGGAGCTACTTCAAGACGTTGGTCTATGAAACTCTTGTAGAAACCGATGAACACCGCCTCACTACAGTCCAAACTGCCTTTTTTGTGCTACAACAGACACCATGGATCGTTGAGTGAGTGCGGCGAACTTCATGCACCGTTGTCATGCATGCATTGAAAATGGTGGTCGCCACATTGAATAGTTACTATGAGCAACGGTGATATTATGCGGTGTACGCTGTGTATGTCCATAACACAATAAATATACATTTCTGGCCATTGGTTCCTTATCTCAATATAATCAGTTGTGGACCCACTATCACCCATTTCAGTTTAACTCTAAGGGTTTGAAACACACTGTATACTAATTAGTTGTATGGAAACGTGACAGACTGATACAAAGAAGATGTCCCGTTGGGAGTGCCGGCCAATGTGGCCGAGCGGTTCTAGGCGCTTCAGTCTGGAACCGCGAAACCGCTACGGTCACAAAAAAAAATGGTTCAAATGGCTCTGAGCACTATGAGACTTAACATCTATGGTCATCAGTCCCCTAGAACTTAAAACTACTTAAACCTAACTAACCTAAGGACATCACACAACACCCAGTCATCAGTAGGCGGAGAAAATCCCTGACCCCGCCGGGAATCGAACCCGGGAACCCGGGCTCGGGAAGCGAGAACGCTACCGCACGACCACGAGCTGCGACTCTGTGACTGGCGGTCACAGGTTCGAATCCTGCCTCGGTCATGGATGTGTGTGATGTCCTTAGGTTAGTTAGGTTTAGGTAGTTCTAAGTTCTAGGGGACTGATGACCTCAGATGTTGAGTCCGATAGTGCTCAGAGCCATTCGCACCATTTTGAACCGTTGGGAGTGACTCATGACCACACTCTGAATGAAGTTACACTTTGTTGATGTCTTAACTTGGACTGTCCATCGTGTCCACATGGAACTGTGTTCCGTTCTTAGCTTTGAGGGACAGTCAAATGGAAACGAAACAGATGGATAAAAGTAAGAAAACTACTTATTATTTCCAAAGTAACCGCAATAGTTATTACTAGATACACACCATTGTCAAACAAGATGGTCAGTGCCTTAATGGAAAAATGTTTGCGGTTGTCTACGAAATCCTGATTATACCCAGGCATGCAGCTCTTCGTCTGAAGCAAATCGAAGGCCATGAATGTCTTTCAGTGCACCAACAATATAGAAATCGCATGGGGACAGATCGGGAGTGTTTGGAGTATGTGTAACAGCTTGCAAGGACGAGGCCACATATTGCCAAGGTAATTTCGACTAAACTGCAGACTTTTCGCTGGTAAATGGAAGTACAGGCGAAATATTGTTCCGTGATCGTGGACAAAGCTATGTGTACAGTAATTATCAAGGTTATTTTTAATTTACTCAACTGATTGGTAAATGTACTCATATGGTGTTGTTGAAATGACCATTGTTTTGGAGATATCTTCACAGTGAACACTAGACACTCGCAGCTTCGAAAATGACATCTCTGTTTAAAGGATTGCACGGTTGACGATAACTCTATCACGCCTAGTCTGTTTTGCTAAAACTGTAGATCTTAATATCACTGAGAATGTGTGGAACTGACTTGTGAAGAACAGTGTTTTTTTTTTTTTTTTTTTTTTTTTGTTATGGCTATAGGGCACAAAACTGCTATGGTCATTAGCACCCGTTCTGTGGCTTAGGGAAAGATAAAAAACACCAAACTGGAAATCAGCAGCAATGGGAGCGAAACTCAAAAAGTGGGAAAACTAAAAAACAAAAGGAAAGCTTATAAAACCACTATAGAAGGGGGGGGGGTTGTTTTCCCCATAAAGAGCTTCAAATGACCGACGTCATCTCACTGACACTGATAAATTCGAGGACGCGATCGGCTGAGCGCTTGTCATCTTCTAAAATGAAAGATATATCAGGGACAGCTTTAAACGGGCGCGTAGCGGAGTAAAATAGGGGTGCTGAAGTAAAAGGTGTCTCACAGTCCACATTTGAGAGCAGTGGGGACAAAGCGGGGGAGGATCGCCACTTAAAAGATGTCGATGGCTAAAAAGACAGTGCCCTATCCGGAGTCCAGTTAAAATTACCTCCTCCCGACGACGAGATCGGGAGGAGGAGGTCCTAGCACAAGGAACAGCTTTCACGTCCTGCAATTTATTATTGGGAAGTGTAGACCAATGTGCGTGCCATAAAAGAGCAACATGACGACATAAAACACTCTGTAGATCGGCGAAGGGAACCGTGCGAACAGTACGTGAAATCTGGTAACAAACATCCGCACAGTTTGTTAGCTTTCCTGGATCTAAAATCGATGAGTAGCCTCAGTTGTATATGACATACCTGACGTAACTTGTGGGCTCTCCTACCCACTAAATCAAATGGTTCAAATGGCTCTGAGCACTATGGGACTTAACATCTGAGGTTATCAGTCCCCTAGACTTAGAACAACTTAAACCTAACGAACCTAAGGACATCACACACATCCTTGCCCAAGGCAGGATTCGAACCTGCGACCGTAGCAGTCGCGCGGTTCCGGACTGAAGCGCCTAGAACCGCTCGGCCACCGCGGCCGGCGTCCCCACTATATCGAGTCCAGCATTAATTCAAGGGGCAGCGTTGAACGTTATTGGCGTTATCTCTCCTGTTGGTGTCTAATTTTTTGTCCAGCGTGTTTAGCTGTACGGGAGGCTTGCATCATTACAGTGTACGTAATGAAATGGAGCAAAATACCGTGATATAGGCTAGGAAGTGAAGCGGACTCCTTTCACAACCATATACGAGCTGTGACGGCTCAACCCGTCGCTCCAGCATTAAACTGCTGTGGGGATGGTGTGTGCCTGTCGATGGGGATAGCCCTAGTATGTCCAACACAACAATGAACAAGAACGTTCTGTGATTGCTCCTATTTCCTTCTCCTCCTTTGTCTCTCCAAACTAAAGCTCCGCCCCTAATAACCCGGATGTTGACAGAACGTTGCACAATAGACTTTCTGCCGTCACACTTCATCCAGGCTAACAAAAGCTATTGACTGCCACACTGCCTCCTCTGCTTATATTCGTTTTAAATCACCAGAAATGTAATCCACATTGCCGCGTAAGACCTTTGTCTTTTCAGCCAAATGGCGCTGGAAATGGCTTAACGCTGCTGTCGCCGTGAACTACGTACTGGCAGCGTCGTCGGCACAACGGTGCAGTCTCGGACAGCGGTAGGGCGTCCCTCGCCGTTGTACACAACCGCAACGCGCCCGTCCGCTCCATTTGTGTATTCGCGCCCTCGTCGTCAATAAATCTGCAGCCGCTGAAAGCCGATTTGGTGTTCCCGTCCCGGTATTACAATAAAAATATGAAGGAGGGAGAGAGATGCGCTCATGTGTGCGTGGGCACGTGTTTGTGTGCATTTATGTACGTGTACGTGTGTTTGTGTGCCTGTGTGTGTGTGTAGCTGTGCTAAGCGGAGACTGGCTGTGATAATGAGAGAGAATGGGAGAGATGCAGAAGTGTAAACGGAGAGAGAGAGAGAGAGAGAGAGACAAGAAGAGAGCGAAAGGAAGGAATACGTGTCATGAGCAGGCCGGCAAAACGACCACATTGACACACATCCGCGAGTACTGTGTGAGAGATGCGTAGCGAGCGAATGTATTGGTCGAGGACAGAAAAAAGCGGAGAAACACCGGCGAGGGGCCTAAACAAAAAGCGCCGCCCTAATGGCGACGGCGCTAAAACTGCGCCGCGGAAACAAAAGGAGGCTCGGAGCCGGCCAGCCAGAGCTCGCTTCGTGTCGACACGCCCGGCCTCGGGCGCTGCCCGCCGCGATTTACGGCCGAAGCGACGGCAAAGTGGCTGTCCGCTGTCCCCCGTCCCCCGCCGCCACACCGCGCAGTCCCAACCTGCCTGTCCCGAGCTCGCCGGACTACTGTCTGTGGACAACGCCGTCCACTGTTCCCCTCTTTGCTCGCTTCTTAGCGCCCCTGCATCAAGCTGACGAGCAGAAGCAGGAAGGGTGGTAGAGCTTAACGTCGCGATCATTAAGGTCAGTGTCTGGTAGCAGCAACAAAACACTACCGTAATAGGTGGCTCAAAGTTTTGTGGAGGTCTTTTATTGCAGAGTCGAATAGGAAAATAACTGTAAATACTGCAGTGGGCATGGGCTCCTTTAAATGTCGTGTTTATATCACACATAACACACGTACACTTCGTATATGCTGACGAACCAAAAAAGCCGCATTAGAAGCTAATAAGTACAATGGATGTACAAAATAACAGTGATATACAGGGTGAAAAGTATTTTAGCCGGCAAACTCTGGGTGGTTGTAGGGGACATCAAAACAAATAGTTTCCCCTAATTCCTTTTTTCCTATGAGGGGTATTTAAACTGGTAGAGAAAGATTTCTCTAGCGGCAAATTAATTAAACCAACAAACACTTTTCCATTTTTTATGACCAAGAGACTACACATCAACACAACCCAATTTCAATTACAGTAGATTTTCAAAAATGCCTCCATTGACACGTAAACAATGGTTACACCGTCGGATCATGTTCTGCCTGACAGGGGCAAGAACCCCAGGAGTATCCTGAATTGTTCCTGCTGCTGCTGCTATTCGGGCAACCAGATCCTGTTCTGATGCAACAGGAGTTGCGTAAACAAGGTTGTGCATCTCTCCCCACACAAAAAGTCCAGAGGGGACATATCTGCGGATCGGGCAGGCCATGGTACAGGACCACCACTGTCAATCCACGTTTCTGGGAACCGTCGGTCCAGGAATCGAGGCACATGACGACTAAAATGTACCGGCGCCCCGTCATGTTGGAACCACATGCGTTGTCTTGTAGTGAGCGGGACGTCTTCCAGCAATTCTGGCAATGCTCTGGCGAGAAAATTGTAATAGAGCCTGCCATCTAATGGCCTAGGTAGCAGACACGGCCCAATTAAACAGTCCCCAACAACACCGACCCACACATTAACGAAGAACCACACTTGATGAGCGCTAGAAACTGTGGCATGTGGGTTATCCTCACTCCAAACATGTGAATTGTACATGTTGAAGACTCCATCACGCCCGAACGTTGCTTCATCGGTCAGTAACACAGAGGATGGAAATATAGGATGCATTTCACACTGTTCCAGGTACCACTGCGAAAACTGTGCTGTGGGTGGATAATCAACTGGTTCTAGGTTGCGGACACGCTGTAAGTGAAATGGACGTCACAATTCTTACATTCTTCTGATTCGTCCATATGTTACATGCAGTTGCACGAGTGCTGATTGAAGGACCCCGCTCCACACGCTGCAAGACAGCTTCCTCAAATTGCAGCGTTCTTACTGTGCGACGGCGTCCCTGTCCAGGTAATCTGCTAAATGACCCGGTCTCACGCAGACGTTGGTACACAGCAGCAAAAGTCGTATGATGCGGGATACGGTGATTATGACATTGTTGTTGACAAACCCGCTGTGCAGCTCGTCCGTTGTAGTGCGCTTCGTCGTACGCACCAACCATATCAGTGTACTCGCTCCAGGTGTATTGCTCCATTAGTAAACAGAGACAATGCACTACTACACAGGTGGACAGCAGTTGCCTACAACTGAAGAGCGTAATACGCCCTCTAACAACTGAAGATCGTAATACGGCCTCCACCTGCTTAAATAATCCTCATAGAAAAAAATGACATCAGGGAAAAATATTTGTTTTGATGTCCCCTAAAACCTCCCAGAGTTTGTCGGTGTAAATACTTTTCACCCTGTATACATATATACATATATACTGCCGGCCGGTGTGGCCGTGCGGTCTAGGCGCTTCTGTCAGGAACCGCGTGACCGCTCCGGTCGCAGGTTCGAATCCTGCCTCGGGCATGGATGTGTGTGACGTCCTTAGGTTAGTTATGTCTAGGGGAAAGATGACCACAGATGTTAAGTCCCATAGTGCTCAGAGCCATTTGAACCATTTGTCCTGACTGACTGGAACATCATTGCCCACCCCAAACTGCTAAGGATAGATAGCTGAAATTTGGGAAGGGTGTTGATTTTATACCGTATGCGTTGCTTAAAATGGGTTTTTCGAAACTCCACTCCAAAGGGGTGAAATAGGGAATCAAATATTTTCGGAAAATATGACACTATTACGGCAATTTTGAAACCAGACCTGCGACACTTGGTGTTTGGTTTCTTGGTCAGAAATAAAGACGTACTTGTACTAGCGTTTTTGTGAATTTAATCCGTATGGGGCTGAAATGGTTCGTAAAATCTTAAAGTTGCATCTATGAAAATTAATGTTTGACTTCTCGGCTAGAAATACAAAAATATGAGTTTCAGTGTTTTTGGATATTCAGCCACCAAGGGAGTGAAATATGGTATGGAAGTATGTATGGCAATATCTCATTATCAAAACATTTTAGAAATTAAATCTATGAAAATTTATGTTTGGCTTCTCATTTGGCAAAGAAAGCAACGCATTTAAGTGTTTGTTGAAAATAAACCCCTAAGAGAATGAAATATGGCCTGACTGATCCAGTGAATCATCACTGACAAGCCCAAATCGCTAATGATACAAACTTGAAATTTCAAGAGGGTGTTGATCTTATAGTGTAGACATTTGTTAACAAGAGAATGTTGGAAACTCCTCCCGTAACGGGGTGAATCACGGGATGAAAAATTTTATGAAAATATGTCGTTAGTCAAGAACTTTTGAAATTAAATCTCTGAAAGTTTTTATTTGGGATTCCGATTAGAATAAAAACAAAATACATGTTCCAGTGTTTTTTAGAAATTTAGCCCCTGAGGGAGCGAAATACGGGCTGAAAATCTTTTTAAATATTTCGTTACATTGAAGCATTCTTAAACCTAAATCTATGAAAATTTGTGTGTCCTTCCTAAACAACTATATGTTAAGAGACGAAAGTTTCTATGTAAATATCATCACAAAAACTCAAATGGTAGAATTAATGAAGACCTCCGACTCTAGCAGCCAGTATCGCTTTTTGGTCAAGAGTAAATTCGGTAACGGACATGCTGCTGTGGCCTCAATTACAGTGCAAAGCTTAGAAGCCCTTGCAGTTTGTGAACAACATAAAAATTCGATTAAAGGAAAACAGAAAGAATCTGTGAAGACCACACAGTCAATGTGACAGAAACAGCGCGCGCTAAACTAGTTCTTTTATGTATTACTTCATGCCACATTCAATGACGTCTTTGGCAGAGGAAGACACGGCAATCGGACGGTCTGATTAGTCCGTCTACGGCCAGAACGCTGAAGTTCACGTTGTTGTTGTTGTTGTTGTTGTTGTTGTGATCTTCAGTCCAGAGAATGGTCTGAAGCAGCTGCCCAAGCTACTCTATCCTGTGCAAGCTTCTTCATCTCCGAGTAACTACTGAAACCTACATCCTTCTAAATCTGATTAGTGTATTCATCTCTTGGTCTCCCTCTACGATTATTACCCTCCACGCTTCCCTCCATCACTAAATTGATGATCTCTTGATGCCGCAGAATATGACCTGCTAACCGATCCCTCCTCCTAGTCAAGTTGTGCCACAAATTCCTCTTCTCCCCGATTCTATTCCGTACCTCCTCATTACTTACGTCATCAACTCATCTAATCTTCAGCAATCTTCTGTAGCACCACATTTCCAAAGCTTCTATTCTCTTATTGTCTATAATATTTTCGTCCATGTTTCACATCCATACATGGCTACACACCATACAAATATTTTTAGAAAATACTTCCTGACACTTAAATCTATACTCGATATTAACAAATTTCTCTCCTTCAGAAATACATTTCGTGCCATTGCTAGTCTACATTTTATATTCTGTCTACTTCGACAATCATCAGTTATTTTGCTCCCCAAATAGCAGAACTCATGTACTACTTTAAGTGTCTCATTTCCTAATCTAATTCCCTTAGAATCACCTGACTTAATTAGACTACATTCCACTACCCCGTTTTGGCTCTGTTGGTGTTCATTTTATATCCGCCTTCCAAGACACTGTCCATTCCGTTCAACTGCTCTTCCAGGTCCGTTGCTATCTCTGACAGAATTACAATGTCATCGGCGAACCTCAAAGTTTTTATTTCTTCTCCTTGGATTTTAATTCCTCCTCCAAATTTTTCTTCTGTTTCCTTTATGCTTGTTCAATATACGTGTTGAATAATATCGGGGATAAGCTACAACCCTCTCTCACTCCCTTCCCAACCACTGCTTCCCTTTCATGCCCCTCGACTCTTATAACTGTCATCTGGTTTCTGTACAAACTGTAAATAGTCTTTCGTTCGCTGTATTTTACCCCTGCCACCTTCTGAATTTGAAAGAGAGTATTCCAGTCAACATTGTCAAAAGCTTTCTCTAAGTCTACAAATGCTAGAAACATAGGTTTGACTTTCCTTAATCTATTTTCTAAGATAAGTCGTAGGTCAGTATTGCCTCCCGTGTTCCAACATTTCTACGCAATCCGAACTGATCTTCGCCGAGGTCGGCCTCTACTAGCTTTTCCATACGTCTGTAAAGAATTCTCGTCAGTATTTAGCAGCCGTGACTTATTAAACTGATAGTTCTGTAATTTTCACATCTGTCGACACCTGCTTTCTTTTGAGATTGGAATTATTATATTCTTCTTGAAGTCTGACGGTATTCGCCGGTCTCATACATCTTGCTCACCAGGTGGTAGAGTTTTGTCAGGACTGGCTCTTCCAAGGTTGTCAGTAGTTCTAATGGAATGTTGTCTACTTCCGGGGCCTTGTTTCGACTTAGGTCTTTCAGGGCTCTGCCAGACTCATCACGCAGTATCATATCTCCCATTTCATCTTCATCTACCTCCTCTTCCATTTCCATAATATTGTCCTGAAGAACATCGCCCTGTATAGAACCTCTATATACTCCTTCCACCTTTCTGCTTTCCATTCTTTGCTTAGAACTGGGTTTCCATTTGAGCTCTTGATATTCATACAAGTAGTTCTCTTATCTCCCAAGGTCTCTTTAATTTTCCTGTAGGCAGTATCTATCTTACCCCTCGTGAGATAAGCCTCTACATCCTTACATTTGTCCTCTAGCCATCCCTGCTTAGCCATTTCGCACTTCCTGTCGATCTCATTTTTGAGACTTTTGTATTCCTTTTTGCCTGCTTCATTTACTGAATTTTTATATTTTCTCCTTTCATCACTTAAATTCAATATTTCTTCTGTTACCCAAGGATTTCTACTAGCCCTCGTCTTTTTACCTACTTGATCCTCTGCTGCCTTCACTACTTCATCCCTCAAAGCTACCCATTCTTCTTCTACTGCATTTCTTTCCCCCTCTCTTATCAGTTGTTCCTTTATGCTCTCCCTGAAATTCTGTACAACCTCTGGTTTAGTCAGTTTATCCAGGTCCCATCTCCTTAAATTCCCACCTTTTTGCAGTTCCTTCAGTTTTGATCTACAGTTTATAACCAATAGTTTGTGGTCAGAGTCCACATCTGCCCCTGGAAATGTCCTACAATTGATAACCTGGTTCCTAAATCTCTATCTTATCATTATATAATCTATCTGAAACCTGTCAGTATCTCCAGGCTTCTTCCATATATACAACCTTCTTTTATGATTCTTGAACCAAGTGTTAGCTGTGATTAAGTTGTGCTCTGTGCAAAATTCTACCAGGTGGCTTCCTCTTTCATTTCTTACCCCCAATCCATATTCACCTACTACATTTCCTTCTCTCCCTTTTCCTATTGACGAATTCCAGTCACCCATGACTATTAAATTTTCGTCTCCCTTCACTATCTGCATAATTTCTTTTATTTCTTCATACATTTCTTCAATTTGTTCGTCATCTGCAGAGCTATTTGGCATATAAACTTGTACTACTGTGGCAGGCATGGGCTTCGTATCTATCTTGGCCACAATATTACGTTCACTATGCTGTTTGCAGTTGCTTACCCGCGTTTGTATTTTCCTATTCATTATTAAACCTACTCCTGCATTACCTCTATTTGATATTGTATTTATAACCCTGTATTCGCCTGACGAGAAGTCTTGTTCCTCCTGCCACCGAACTTCACTAATTCCCACTATATCTATCTTTAACCTATCCATTTCCCCTTTTAAATTTTCTAACCTACCTGCCCGATTAAGGGATCTAACATTCCACGCTCCGATCCGTAGAACGCCAGATTTCTTTCTCCTGATAACGACGTCCTCTTGAGTAGTCCCCGCCCGGAGATCCGAATGGGGGACTATTTTACCCCCGGAATATTTTACCCAAGAGGACTCCATCATGATTTAACCATACAGTAAAGCTGCATGCCCTCGAGAAATATTACGGCTGTAGTTTCCCCTTGCTTTCAGTCGTTCGCAGTACCATCAGAGCAAGGCCTTTTTGGTTAGCGTTACAAGGCCAGATCAGTCGATCATCCAGAGTGTTGCCCCTGCAACTACTAAAAAGGCTGCTGCTCCTCTTCAGGAACCACACGTTTGTCTGGCCTCTCAACAGATACCACTCCGTTCTGGTTGCACCTACGGTACGGCTATCTGTATCGCTGAGGCACGCAAGCCTCCCCATCAACGCCAAGGTCCATGGTTCATGGGGGAGTATACATACATATGGTATTGCAAATAGTATGCCAAGAAGCAGGTTGTAAGAAACAAACAAATTTATTTGTTGGTAACTTTCATTGCTATCAATTTATAGAACTTCATTCATGCCTCTTATGTATGTCTGTCAGCTGTTTAGTGGCGTTCATTTTTCCATTTGCAGCCAAACCAATTTTGCATTTTAAATTGGTTTTACTAATGAATATTTCGTCCATTACGGATGGCATTATAAGGGCCGCGACTGTAACTTTTACTAACTTCAGTTCCTTAGTTCAAGAGCATTTATAATAAATCTTCTGGTATACGATTGGCTTGAAAACAAGAACAATTGTCTTACATAAAAAAGAAAAAAATAACTGCACTGACATTAAATGTTTGAATAGTGTAATTTACAACAGAATAGTAAAATGGAGTGAAGTTATGTCATTACTACTTCGCCACAGAATACAAAATAGCATCGACTACAATCTCCATTGATTCCTTTATAAAACGGCCGCAAAATTTTGATGTCTTTGTCTGTACCTTAGTGTTGTCGTTATCCATTTCGCGTAATTATAATAAGAAGTGCTCTGCAAGTGCTGACTTGGGTTATAGTAATCAGGCACGCCTTGGGTGTTCACGGCAGTGATTTTCAATGAAACACACTGTATGTCTTATGTACGACTAGCCATAATGCTACGGCATCTGATACACACTGGCCTTTGTAGTCAAAGGTAGCCTTACACACAACAATTACGCCCATGAATGGACAGATAAAGGAATGTAGATGGTTTCTGCCACATTGGTGGACACTTCTCCAATGCATCTCTCCGGGTGCGAGCTGAAAAACAAAGGAAGAGTTTAAAGTCCAGCCGACACCATAATCATTAGAGACGAGCACAGGCTCTTATTACGACACGATGAGGGAAGAAATCGTCCGCGCCCTTTTCAAAGGAACCATCCTGGCATTTGACTGGAGAGACTTAGGGGAATCACGGAAGAACTAAATGTGGATGGATGGACGGAGATTTGAACCATCATCCCCCAAATTTGGAGTTCAGTGTGTGAACCGCTGTCGCGTCTCAAAAGGTCGTAAAGTGGGTACAGAGCAGCAAATAGTTGGCGGCTGCACCAAAGCGCGCATCCTGACAGTTGCCAGCGCACGAAGTGGTCGTAAGATGGTCTATTGACGAGTTTTGAAACTTTTGGGCGCTGATAGCTACCTGTAAACCCGTGAATTACCTTGTAATCAATCACGCTGAGAGGAAGTTTAGAATTACTTCCATGCCGCTGACACCACAATTAGCGAACATTCATACTGAGCTTATGACATTACACACCACTTTTCACACCTGCCGGCTTATCCGTCTTAAGAATGTGGTGGCTTCTGCCTACCGAAAGGAATTCAGTCTAATCTCTAAGCTGATCAGTAATAGCCCTACATAAAGACTGTTACGTTTATTAGGTAAGAGTTTGGAACTGTGTAGAACGCCATTTGGAAGTCAACGAACGTAGGTCCCACTTGTACGCATTTCTGCTGCCTTCCTAATCTCAAGTGTGATAAAGACGAACTGAATTCCATTGGAATTTTGTTTAATATATCTATGCTGAATCCCCTACAGAATTTTTTGGTTTCTAAAGCTTGTGAGCACTTGAGTGAAACAGTATCTAATTACCACAACTGAACCACAAACAAAATAGAGACTCCAGAATGAGAATTCCACTCTGCAGCGGAGTGTGCGCTGATATGAAACTTCCTGGCAGATTAAAACTGTGTGCACCGACCGAGACTCGAACTCGGGACCTTTGCCTTTCGCGGGCAAGTGCTCTACCATCTTTTTTTTTTCAGGAACAGGGTAAATTAGCAAAAGATCTTTATTGGTACAAACTTAAATACAACAGAAATGCCATCCTTCCGGCGAAAATAACATAAGACATTATACTCGTGCCAGGCGAGCAATTTTTTTGTTTTTATGAACAAGGTTTAGGAGAAAAAGTATAATAATCCTGATGTAAGCAAGAGATGTGAAGCAATATAGAGTGGAGTGAGGGAAAAACCACTGTGTTCTGGTATAGTGCATAAAAGAAAGGAGGCGCGTGTCCATGCGCCTACTCCACTGTGGGTTACAATATAGAAAGTAGCGCGGGGAGTCTCAGATGTCAGCAGGGGGGGCGGGAGTGTTGTCGGCGTGTGGCACCATCCAACTGAGCGGGGGTGTCGTAAGGATCGCATGTAGGTAATTGGCGAAGAAGGCGCGGTAGCGCGGTCGGTGTTCGACTTGACTGTGGGCGGTTTGTAAGTACTGCCAGAAATCAAGGCGTGATTTGTCGCCATCATTATACATGTAGGTGATCGTTCATCCTTTGACCCATACAATCGCATGATTTTTGGCGGCGGGGAAATAAGTATTCTCAGGATGGATAAAAGTCCATGGGTCAATCGAGTCCGGCGGAACACGGAGGTAACAGGCAACGAACTGTCCGGCCAGTTTCCAGACGTCACTGGTGGCAGCACAAGTCAGTTGATGGACATCGTCGTCCACGAGGTGGCAAATGGAACAAAGTGGAGAGTCCATTAGTCCGATGGCGTGAAGGCGATGATTTGCGGCGAATTTTTCATTTGCGACTTGGTACCATGTTGCCCGGACGTTGGATGGAAGAAAAGGCTGGTGAATATGACGCCAAACCGTGGGCCACCGCTTGGACGGATGTCTCACTTCGATATTGTTGCTGGATATGGAACGAAGCAGTGGGGTTAAAAAATCTGTAGGTTCAGGAGAACGCGTGGTCGGTAAGTATGTGTGAGCGTAACTGAAGTCGACGATGAAATCAGAAATGTGCGTCAGATGGTGCTTGATGTGTCCGACTGGTACTGGTGGTGTTATGGTTGTGGGTACAAGAATTTTCAGCAAGCTGCGTGTAGGGGATGTGCCCCCGTGCCACTGCTTGTGCATGGTGGACATGTACAAGGACGCCGCTCGGAGTCGCACATTGACAAGGCCGAGGCCTCCCGCTCGCGTGGGAAGGGTGAGCGTGTCGTAGCGGACCTTAAAGAGCGTACCGGCCGTAAGGAAGTATCCGAAGGCAGCCTGGAGGCTGCGTCTAATTGTTGATGGCAGCGGAAGGACCTGTGCGATGTGGACCATTCTGGACGCCACGTGTTGATTGAGGTATTGGACACGTTGTAAAGAATCGAGTCGTCGGAGAAGATTTTGTCTCACCGTCGTGCGGATAGTTTGCAGTGCACGCCGAAAATTGATGGCAGCGGAGCGGAGCACGGTGGAGGTGAAAATAATACCAAGGTATCGTAGTTTTTGTACACACGGGAGAGGTGCTAAGTCGGCGTGTGAGAGGCCGCGTCCAATGGACATGGTACTGCCCGCTGCAGTGCCGTACGTTGATATCAAATCAAGTACCGTGTGTGTTTCACTCCGTGAGCGGATCAAGAGGAGGAGGTCGTCCGCATACGCACGACATCGAAAACTGTGCTGTCGCAAAGTGAGACCAAAAAGGTGGCTTGTCAGACTCCCGATGAGTGGCTCCAGGCTTATGGCATAGAGTAGGGTCGAAAGTGGGCAGCCTTGCCGTACGGAATGCCGGATCGCCACTGGTCCCGCCACACGGCCATTAACCTGAATCAGCGATTCGGCTGTGCCGTACAGGCGCCGGATAATGTCGATAAAGGCTGGTGGAAAACCCATACGGTTCATCACTGAGAACAGAAATAGATGCCGCACTTTGTCGAATGCGCTGTCAAAATCAATGGCAACCACTGCGGCGCGGAGTTTGCACGCCGCTGCCAGTGCAATTAAATCGCGACATTCTTCGGTGGCCGTTTGCATATTAACTGAGCCGCCCGGAGTTGTCTGCTCCGGGGATAGAATGCTAGGCAGGACCTTGCGGCATCGCGTTGCCAGTAGGCGTGTAAAAATTTTATAGTCTGCGTTAAGCAAGGTCAGGGGACGGTAATGTGCTGTCGTCACGCCTGGTGTCGGTTTGTGGATGGGTATAATAAGTCCCGTGACGAAGGACGGCGGTACGGCGTTCCCCATCGTCAGCAGTTCCTGGAACATCATTGTCCACCGTGACGCCATTAGTGTGAGGAAAGCGCGATAAAATTATATCGGCAATCCGTCGACACCAGATGACTTATTCAGAGCGCCTTTTTTGATTGCATCGTGGACTTCGTCACGCGTAGTTGGCTCCATCATCTCGTCCGATTCGTCGTTGGTGAGGGTGCGAGTTACGTGTGGTAACACAGACTCTTCAGCGTTGTTGTCGGTAGTCTCCTCCTGGTACATTGTGCGGTAGTGGTCGACAAAAGAAGTGACGATTTCGGCCTGGCAAGTGACGTGCTGGCCGTGACAGTTGTTGATCTCGGTGATGAGTTGATGTCGTCGATGTTTCCTATCGGAGGCGATATGATGCATGGAGGGATGTTCTTGTTCCGTCGAATCTTGACATCGGGTTCGCACCATAGCCCCCTGCAGTCTACGGCGTGTCAACTTTACAATTTGCGCCTTAATCCTGCTGCGTTCCCTCTGGGTGTCGGGGGTGGGCGGTTGGGCGTCCAGGTCGCGGAGAACGGCGTAGAAATAGTCGGTAGTGTGCCGGCGCCACGCAGCTACTTCCTTTCCATACCGAATTAAAGTACGTCGAATGGCAGGTTTGGCACATTCCAGCCACCAGGTCAAGGTCGTGCAGTATGTAGGTAAGCGACGTTCACAGGTGGCCCATGTCGCGGTAACACGTTGAAGACATTCGGGATCATTAAGTTGGGTGGTGTTTAGCTTCCACGGTGCACGACTATGCCAGACCACTTGCTTGGGGAAGAGAATGTTGCAGATGTAGGCGCGGTGGCCCGAAAAGGCCAGGGGCCAAAGTTCTGCACCTTGGACTGCAGGTGTGAGTTCCCGAGAGACGTAAATTCTATCAAGGCGGCTCGCGGAGTGACTCGTCTGGTAAGTATGTCCAGGTGCGTCGCCGTGCTGAACTTCCCAAGTGTCGCGGAGCAACAGATCTCGGACGACGAGACGCAGTTCTTGACAGATGTTGTAGCGGGGCAGTTGATCCCTTAAGGTGCAAGACACAATTAAAGTCACCCCCAAACAAGTAATGGTCGCAGCGTCCAAGAAACAAAGGGACGGCTTCTTCTGTATAGAAGAGTGCCCTGTCGCGTCTGCGGGTGGAGCCAGACGGATCGTAAATGTTGACAATACGTGTTCCCATGACGGTGACGGCCATACCTCTGGCGGATGGAAGGTATGTGATATATGCCACTGGAATGCCTTCTCGGGTGTAGATGGCCACGCCGCGTCCCAGGTGGTCACCAGGAGAAGGATAAGTGTTATATCCCACGACGTCTGGAAGTGTGGCCAAGTGTACTTCCTGTAGTAGTGCGGTATCGACGTCCGACGCCCATATCATCTCTCGCAGCAGTTGAAGTTTCACGTGTGAGCTAATGGTGTTAGTGTTGATCGTCGCTATTCGGTAGGTTTGGAGCCGTACCCCGCCGTGGAGGGGTACTCCACCGGCGGAGAACGAAGAGTGGCGAGGCAACGGCGTGTCGTGCCGTACGCCACCTGACGGCGTTATCAGCGGCGTAACGATGCTTCCGTCTGGGGTAACTCTGTCCCCAATGTATGGTCCGGGTCCTCATCGACGTCCTCACTCCACACCATTGAAGGCGCTGTCGTTGTGATGGTCGTATGTTCCACGTCGGTCGGAGGGGTGGAGGACGTCTCGGCGGCAGTCGCAGCGGTGGAGTCCATTGGTTCAGGAGCACCTGTGCGAGCCAGTAGAGTAGGCATCGACACAGCCACAGTCGGCGTCATCTTGTCGTCATTCGTGTCGTCGTGTAGGTTCTCCGAGGCCTCGACGGGTCGGACGGCCGCTGTAGCATCAGGGGGAGGTGATCCGTCTCGTTACGAGACCGTACGGCGCCGCCTCTTGCGCCTCTTAGGTGAACTTTGTTTGCGGGTTCGTCCCTCCGTGTCGGAAGACGGAAGAGAGTCGCGTCGCTCTGAGAGGAAGGCCGTCGCGGGAACGTCAATTGACGGGGCGTCGATATGGTCGGGCGGGTGGGGGTTGGAAGTCGTCGCTGTTGGTAGTGGCGCCGGAGTAGCGTCAGGCTTTGAGCGCGACGTGTCGGCCCCGGCGGTATCCGTAGCAGCTGGAAGAGTCACCGGAACGTGGGCCGACGGGCGGCGGCCGGTGGGAGGAGAAGAGAGCGCCGATGCGTAGGTGACCGGTAAAACCGTCGTCGGAGCCGGAGGTGTCACGGTAGCGGCTGGCAATTGGGTGATTCGTCGCTGAAGACACTCAGATCTGAGGTGGCCTTCTTTGCCGCACCCGGAACAGGTCTTGGGTTGGCCGTCGTATATGACAACCGCGCGGCACCCGCTAATTTGCAGGTAAGATGGCACGTGGCGATGGAGATCGAAGGTGATCTGCCGTACACCATTAAGAACGGGGTACGTTTGGAATTGCGCCCAGCGTTCGGCAGTGTGGCCATGTACAGTGCCATATGGGCGGAAAGCCGCGATAACGTCTTCCGGCGGGATCTCGAACGGGAGTTCGAAAACTCGTATGGTGCGCATTCCTAAGCCGGCATGGTCGACGGTGACCGCTCCGACATTGCCGTCGGCGCGGCAAAAGCGTAAGCCATGGATGGTGTCACAAAGTACTCTTTCACATACCGCATCATTGACGACTTTGACGTACACTGTACTGCTTAATATGGACAAATGGATGCCCAAGATATCGGAAGCTGGGATCTTAGCAACGTCGCGTAGGAAGCGTTCCACTTCCAAGGCCTTTCGTCGTGCGTAGTCGTTGCAGAAGGTGAATCGTAATGTTTGTTTTCTAAAACGGTTGGCCATGGTTCTAGTGCACGTAAGCGACACGTAAGTGACGGCCGCTGAAATGTAAACAACAGCGAGCGCGCGCGCTCCGCAGGCGGAAACAGCAACACGTCTGCACTGCACGGCGGCGAAAGCCGGACTGTCCATCTGAGCTACCGAAGCACGACTCACGCCCGGTCTCACAGCTTTACTTCTGCCAGTAACTCGTCTCCTACCTTCCAAACTTTACAGAAGCTCTCCTGCGAACCTTGCAGAACTAGCACTCCTGAAAGAAAGGATACTGCGGAGACATGGCTTAGCCACAGCCTGGTAGCTCAATATGGAGACTCATTGATAACTTCATGGGGTAAGCGACCGCAACCACGGAGAATACTGTCTAAAGCATATTACCTCCAATACCACCAAAAAGGCCATCATGGGTATCAGGTCAGTATCTACTGGGCACGACGGCATCACGGTCCAGATGATGGAGTTTATTATTGGCCCACTGCTCCCTACTATAACAGGTACCTTCAACCACTACATTTCCCTAAGGACTCGAATCAGGGACTAAATAACCCCAGTACCATAAAAAAGACTTTCCTGCAAAACTCTCTGATTACCTGCTTTCTTCTTGCATTGTCCAAGAACTTGAAATTTATTAGTCCACGATTTGATGACAAACTGCTTATTTACAGACAACATAGTAGATGAATACCAATCGCGTATACGTAATATTTGCAGCACAACTTCAGCCTTACTAAGGTTAACAGATGACCTGAAGCTTGCAATGTATGTACAAGAGGAGACTATCACCTGCTTCTTAGACTTCGACGTTTTACTTGTCGAACTTGGTTGCCAAGTACAGTGCAATGGTTTCGCTCATACCTGAAGCCGAGCCAGCAATGGAGGCAGGTAGCACCATCCACCCCCAGGGTTCGATATTAGGTTGTATACTCTTCTGATTACATGCCTATGATGTGTCATCAATTTTCTCCTACTGCAGATACCGCATGTACGCTGATGATCTGTAGTTGAAGTGCAAATCAATAAACGTGAAAAAAACTATCGAGAATCTCAATACCCTACTGTGTGTACAATGAAAATTGGGGCAGAATGTGGGGTCAAACTCAACCCTTCCCAAATCCATTCAGTTCTGGTCGGTCATTCCAGGCTCGTTGTCCTGAAATTGTGGGAACCCTACGATCTTCAGCCCTAAACAGGACAAACATCGATCCTTTCAGCAAAGAGTCTAGTAGTAATAACAGATGAACGTCAAAATTGACTGAGCAAGTAACTGCAATTTGCAAGAAGGCATCAGCATCTCTCCGTGCTCTACAAAAAAGGAAAGAGCTCTTCCCTCTAGACCTGAAAAAGAAAGTTTTACACTTACCCTTCGAATTACTGATTACAGTCATGGTATCCTGCAAGGCATTTCTCCAATAAGTCATGGCGTGTGGAACTTGTTATGAATGTCTGTGTACGTTACATACGTGATTTTCGACTCTTCGGTCATCATCATATGCATAGCTATCCTGGCTGCATGTAGATAGGTGCAGAAATTCCCATATCATTTGTATTCTCTAGTACCTCATCAACGTACAGTCCCCCAAATCTTTCCTCGATCTTAGGCTCTTGCTTCAACTTTAAGACAGAAACACCCATGCCCATCACAGAAAAATCCTTTTAGTCCCTCACTATTATTCAGCTACTTTCTCGAAGTCCTTCTCAGTGGCAGGTACCTGACACTGGAATAAATTTCCGCATTATATTTGAGAACTGAACAACATATCCAGCTTCAGAAGATATTTAACAACATATCCACTAAAACAACAATAATAGTTACCAGTATCTCTGTACGCACTCCTTACCCTTCTATATCCTTCTTTCCAAGCAGATCTTCCTCAGTTGCCAGTGCTCTTAGCTGGCGCAGTCTCCTTACATTTCCTTTCCCCAGAACTCGCTATATAGAAAACGTCTATTTTGTTCACTTATAAATTCTTTTGATATCTGTCACTATCATTATTTTTGTTATTATTATTATTATTATTCTATAATTATTATTACTACTATTACTATTGTCATCATTAGTGGCAACAGCAGCAGTAGTACAAGTAATGTCAATATTAATATTATTAATTCATAGTCAGTGTTATTTACTCACATTGTCACTATAGACACTGAAATCATTTTAAAATTGTTATTTATTAGCTAACTATGATGTAGAAAAAGATACTGTACGTGTAAAGCACTGGTCCAAGAGAATGGCTGAAGGCCCTAATCAGATCAGGTTAAATAAATAAATAGAAATAAAAACAGCTGAACAACAGATTGGCACCCAACATCTACACAGTATAGCTAAGAGATTTGCTTCGCACTGAGGCGAGAGGTGAGGTAATTAACGATGGGAAAATCTGGAGGAACGGATTTAGAGCGCTCTTTCTGTGCTGGTCTTGAAGTAGAGTGTACCTCATCGATATGTCACCAACGCGAAGTCTCTCAGAGTTCGTTGCATCGTACTGTTTCCCCTGGAATATCAGTGGCACAATGTCTCCCACGTACGCAACTGATGCTGTTTGGAGAATTCCATCCAAAAACCGCCAACAACGTCAAAACACCAGATAACACAGACCGTCGGCCATCAACGATCAGACATGTCCCATTCCTTACTTCCATTTATCACAGCTTGCTGCAGCTTTATCTGTCTTGGCCGCCGCAAGATCCGATAGACAGACTGTTGCACTTATTGCGGCTTTCCGACCGAAAGATGTGATACTCTCCGCACCTCAGCTTTTATTACCTTCACGCCATTTAAACCTGTAGATGTAATACTCACACTAAACTTCATGTTGGCTCTAACTTCACCCTCTCACCGAACTTCAGGTTTGCTCCTTTTTGACGCCACTTCGACCAAAAGACATAATCCCCACCCCAAACCTCAACCCTAGGAAAAATGGCTCGAGGGATTGCTATAATCTGAGTTGTCAAATACGTTAAGATATATTGCTCATTTACAGGGTAACATACGTTCTCTTTTGGTGGTTTGATAAAATTTCAGTATTTCCTAATTCTTACTTCTGAATACATGAGGTAACACTACAACAGGAAGCGTTTCATTCAAAACAAGAATTCTTCCCACCACATCTGTGAAAAGAGTGTAATTAGTTGTAATAATGTATGGTGCAAAACAATTGCGTCGCATGATAAGTTTACCGAGCGAGATGGTGTAGTGGTTAGCACGCAGGACTCGCATTCGGGAAGACGACGGTTGAATCCCGCGTCCGGCCACCTTGATTTAGATTTTCCGTGATTTTCCTAAATTGCTTCACGCAAATTCGGGCATAGTTCCTCTGAAAAAGGGCGCGGCTGATTTCCTTTCCCATCCTTCTCTGGTCCGAACATGTGTTCTGTCTCTAATGACCTCGATGTCGACGGAACATTATATACTAACAACCTCCCAAGTGCGTTAAATGTTTCAGTCTGCTAAACAGTTAATTTGACAAATGCACTCATCCTACGTAACTCGTTCGTAATGTGTAGTCCGATTGGACGCAAGTCATATAAAATATGCGTGAGTCCTTTCCTGAAATAACTAAGTGGTTACACACTAGACAACTTCCGATGAAAAAAATGGTTCAAATGGCTCTGAGCACTATGGCCATCAGTCCCCTAGAACTTGGAACTACTTAAACCTAACTAACATAAGGACAGCACACAACACCCAGTCATCACGAGGCAGTGAAAATCCCTGACCCCGCCGGGAATCGAACTTAAGAACCCGGGCGCGGGAAGCGAGAACGCTACCGCACGACCACGAGCTGCGGACAACTTCCGATGACGGCCGGCTACAGCGCTGTATCGCAATCGAGAATTATATTTTCCCAAGTGGTACAGGAAAAATGCATTATGTCTGCCTGTATGGCAAAACGGAATTCGGAGGCAAACGTGACACCATTTTGCGTATTAATGAAAACTACTTGCAGAATGACTTGCAATAGATTTCTTAACTCCGCAGTTGCCACAGAGAGAAGCGACCTGTGTCATCACACTTAATCAGTGTTCGCAGCTGAAGGCTTTTGAAGCAGTCAGAACAATATGTCCCAGTTTGCACAAAATATATTAACTTTTGTCACGCTTTGCAATAACAGTTTCTACTCAGCACAGGTAAAACAAAATTTCATTTCGAGTCCTCTGCCATTTAGTGTCTCTGCTTTTTTTCTGTTTAGTGTGCTGGTCTGTAATGTTTTAACCCCTCATTCATAACTACAGGGTGATTCATGTGCAACTCCGGCACAGCACGGAGAAAGGCTGAGATCACCGCATGCACTCCGGAGCATTCGTCGGACTTTTTCAGTTGAAATGCTTAATTTTGGCAGAACTAGACGAGTTAGAGACGGGCGTTTAAAGACTTCACCGATAATAACAGCGCCATTTAACACTTGGCCGGCCGAAGTGGCCGTGCGGTTAAAGGCGCTGCAGTCTGGAACCGCAAGACCGCTACGGTCGCAGGTTCGAATCCTGCCTCGGGCATGGATGTTTGTGATGTCCTTAGGTTAGTTAGGTTTAACTAGTTCCAAGTTCTAGGGGACTGATGACCTCAGCAGTTGAGTCCCATAGTGCTCAGAGCCATTTGAACCATTTAACACTTGTGCCATTCAACACTTTAGTCTGTTCTGTAAGTAGCATATTCTCAGAGGTTAGCACAGACTCTAACGACAGTTACTCCACTCATCAATTCAGATACTGTTGCTCGCAATTATTACCACAGCTGACTGTTGTAGACTGTGGGTCACGCAAAGGCTGATCCTAAAGTCCGCGTTTATCTGATGAAGCACTGCTCCATTTGTCAGGGTATAACCACTCGCAAAACTATCAAAGTTCGAGTTCTCGAGATCATCATCAATTACATCAATCACCTTTGCATTACGTAAATCCAACAATGTGGTCTGTAACGGGGCAACAGGAAAAGTTCTGCTGGCACTTTCCACAAAATTGTAACTTCTAATACTTACTGCGGTCTTTCTTCAGAGAACTAACAACTGACTAAAATATATCAAGATATTTCACGCAGAAAAGCGCAAGAGCATTCATCGCCACTTCTATGACAGTAAAAGACGTCTGTTAAAATGTTGGCTTTCATGTTACTGATCCTTCCGCAAGTTCTAAGTCGAAAGTCTATTGCGAAGATATTATGTACCAAGGTTCTCGATCGCTCAGTGTGCTACAATCTGTGACTGGTCGACTGCTAGTTAATGCTTTGGAGACGCGTTTACATACCAGAGTCGTATGAGGGCTATGTCGTATGTTTGCGAGCCCCTTTTTCCGGCTGACTAAGAACTCTACTCTGTTCTCTTCTGTTCAGTTCAGTTTCTCCTAATGCGCGCGTAATCACAGTCCTGTCACGAGTACGTGTAACCCACCTGTGCTCTCCACACGTGTAACCTAATATTTTATAATTTTCTGATAAGCCGTCAATTCCGAAGAATATTTACCGGTGGAATGTTGTTAAGTGTAGTACTAATCGTTATATTGAGTAAGAAATGTGCTACTTTGGTAACGATAAGAAACAAAAAAAATGTTTAATTATATTGATTAATTTTTTGTGAGTTAACGAATTTGTTATTAATTACGAAACTGAAATGTAGGTGTTTAAAGAAATAATACGGTCTCCAGTACGTTTAAGGAAGAAAGTTGACTATGTTGGTTTGTAATTATATTTACGTAAACACTACTGCAACCTGTGTACGCGCAGCGGTGAATATACTTGCGGCAACTCAATTGGAAACGAAAGGGTTATAAAATGCTTGGAAATGAGTCATCATCACACTGAACATTTTAAAATCGTTCAAAATCAAAAATAACTTACTACTTACAGAGACTAACGAGGTAACTATAGAGGCAGGCTACTTCACAACAATGTTCGTTGTCTTTAGCTTTTATTAATCATTTCTTTCTAATAAACTAATCTAATTACCAGAAATATGATATTCAAGCGCTAAATACATCATTTGATATTCAGCAAGCTTTCTACTCAAAAAGTTAATAGACGAAGTTAAATTTCAAAACTGAATTAATACCTTCGGTTAACTTCTAAGTTTTATGTCTTTGTTGGAACGAAAAAATTTAAATTCTGCTTTTTAACCATTTCACGAATTTAATATGCAGATCTTTTTTTATTAATATGATACTCGGTTATTACAATGGTAGGAACAGGATTCTGTTGACAATAATGAAGCGTGAAAAAAAATGGCTCTGAGCGCTATGGGACTCAACTTCTGAGGGCATTAGTCCCCTAGAACTTAGAACTAGTTAAACCTAACTAACCTAAGAACATCACACACATCCATGCCCAAGGCAGGATTCGAACCTGCGACCGTAGCGGTCTCGCGGTTCCAGACTGCAGCGCCTAGAACCGCTCGGCCACTTCGGCCGGCTTAAAGCGTGAAAGCTATTAACACAGGACAAAGATTAAAGTTTACAGAACAGTTGTATTATTCAATAACCCGATTCTACGCTGCCTGAAGACATATACACAGTTTCTAAAAGTATTACTTATCTTACTGTGTTCAGCCTTTCACCTGTTAAAGCGTCGAATTTTTAAATTCGGTTACTATTATTAAATTAAATATTGAAAATGAAAGTTTTTTTTGTCGCAGGAAGCCGTTAGATAGGCAATGTATAGCTCAATTTTCTTTCTCTGCCCCGGTATAGTCGCTTACTAATTTACATATGGTTTTGAGAGTTTATTCTTTTCCTTCCACTTTGTTGTACGAAAACAAGATGCACTAGTTTATTCTGCTCATTTGCGGCCGGTTCCAAGAAATAATTAGGTACAGCATAATCACGAAATAATGTTCCTTCCTGTGAAAAACATGCGGTTGTAAATTACCGTCTTAAGTTCAATTTTTCCTCTTAGTTGTGGTTTAAGCGTACGGCGCGAGCAAACATTAGCTGCTGGGAGCCAAATAGCGTCCTCGGAAAGAGGAATGGCCACTTTTCACTTGACAGCGGGCTGTCGCCGTGCGTGAGAGCGCCCTAGTGTGCATAGCGTGGCAGTAATTGTGCTTCACATCAACTAATTTTCAAAGCAAACACAAATGAGCTTTGTGAGTTACTGTGCTCCGTTTATTCATTATCATATGTACATTACGTAAGTGAGGTCTGGTAAAGCAAAAGGCGGGACCTATGCCCCGACTCTGTTTACCTCCAACACAACGTTGTCAGCTTCATTATTTCACAAAGACTCGCTGTCAGAAAAAGGTGAGTAATACAGTGTACGACATTATACGACAGTGTGTTATCAGGTAATGGGAGCCTCGTTCTGCTAAATTGGTTGCTAGTTGTAAACTGTAAACATTAATGGCCAGATATGTTACACTTATTAAAATATTTCGAACTATTAAGCTGAATAATTTGCTTGGAGAAAGTCAGTGCTTTGTTTTTATTTGCGGATGGCATATTCGAGCGAGGTGGTAACTTCTATGATGGTACGTTCCGCACCATGGCTCGCTTCTAACTGCAGCACAAGTTTGCTTCCACGTGGTCCTGCTCAGAGGTGTGCCGGCACATGTTTTGAAATCTCGAGTGCAATTGGCCGTTGCTGATTACTTTCCTCCACTATTGCTATTGTTATACCATGACTCAATCTGGCGCGATGAACGGCTCTTGCGACTTACTTTTCGTCAACAATAGTTGTCGAGACCAGTATTAATGGTTCAAATGGCTCTGAGCACTATGCGACTTAACTTCTGAGGTCATCAGTCGCCAAGAACTTAGAACTAATTAAACCTAACTAATCTAAGGACATCACACACATCCATGCCCGAGGCAGGATTCGAACCTGCGACCGTAGTGGTCGCTCGGCTCCAGACTGTAGCGCCTAGAACCGCACGGCCACTCCAGCTGGCGAGACCAGTATTATTTTTCAAGTTTTGGACAGGTTACTATTATCTCAGCTGCTTTTCTGAAAACTTCCACATAATTTTATACATATTATGCTATGTTTCAAGCTAAAATTTATGTAAAGGAATTACTTTACAAGATATTTTAGTTTCGATGTTATAATGGACAAGGACTAGTTCTGAATGTACAGTTAATATTATCTTTTATAGAAAAATTTGAAATTACGAACTATTTGCACACTTAAAATTTCTATTACTAATTACGCGAGCCTGTATTGTTTACTATGTCTATTTCTACATTCATTTATGAAATAATAATCGAAATAAATAATGTAATGAAAACTATTAGGAATTCGTTTGTTAAGAAAAATTGTAAACCCTTTGGAATGTTGTTATATCCGTAGAGTGTGAGAGCCTTAAGCTTGCCTCTGATTGATTGACATATTTTTGTATAATAGGTGCCAACAATGTAAGTAATGCTTTGTTAATGTGAAAATCAAATTACTGTATTATATACTAAAATGTGAGAAATTATTGAAAAATATGTTTACATAAAAAAATTCCGCAACATCAATCTTCCAATTTATTTAGTCCAAACCAACTGTGAAGACCTGACGTTAGATTTTCAACTTCAAGAGTCAGACCCCCAGACAAGGAGAACAGGAGCCATCTCATCATGACAAGCTAAGTAAACTTGAAAGTGTACTGTAATCTTCGCTCCTCTCAAATCTTCATAAAAGACTTTCCTTAATAATTACCTGCACTGGGCATTGTTTAATGTGGACAATAGATGGAAGAAGAGACTAGGGGGGAGATTACACGATGCTGAGAAAAACTGCGTCGTACAGAGCGAAACAAGGTTCAGCCTGAGGCCACCCCACGATTTCACACAAAGGTGTCTTCTGAATGCAAGAGTGCTTACTGATGATGCTGTAGAAACGGAAGAAGCTAGCCAGGGCGTCTGAAGGGTGGATCTAGGAATATTACAGCTTCGTTTAGGCCCTTCCAGAAGTTATCTAAACGAGAAGAGCTGAAGAAATGAAGTCATTGCCGCCCAATGACGACGCCAACGGCTGCGTCCTATTGTCTCTTCTGAGGTGGACAGTGCTGCTTTTGGAAAAGTACTGGCCAGCAAGCTCTCAGAGTCACACGATAATTACACCTCAATCTCAAATGTTCTTAGATGCACGCCAACATTGTCTCTTCATGGACGTATTGAGGTGCGTAAACGATGTCAACGGTGTCTCACTCAGCTGCTGACTTAGAGGTCCAGACTTCTGTGTGCCAGATGAAGCATCCCGTCACCTACTAGGACATCGTCTGCAGCCGCAGAGGCAACCATCCGAGCTGGGGACCATATACAGACACTGACCCCCTCTTCTCCAGCGAAACACACATTCGAGCCCGGGCTGGGGACAATCCAGTCTCTCTGTTGTACAGTGGTTCCTGAAGGCTTCCGTCGATGCAGGCATACGCCTTCGACTTCACTTCGGCCGCGATGGATGTTACGATTTGAGTACCATCTATCCCAGTGTAGTACTCGGCAATCACGACGTAGACAGGCTGCTACGAGCAGCGTCCGACACACTTCAGAGTCAGCTTCCTGCTTGTCGATGCCGATGCATGTCGTGGTGTCTCCCATGCCTTGCAGTTGGCGAATCCCAGTGCTCCCCTCACTGGCTACACCCGACCTCGTCAAGAGCCAACAACCTTTCTCCTGCTGTAATCCAGTCTCTGTTCAAATGGTTCAAGTGGCTCTGAGCACTATGGGACTTAACGTCTGACGTCATCAGTTCCCTAGAACGTAGAACTACTTAAACCTAACTAACCTAAGGACATCACACACATCCATGCCCGAGACAGGATTCCAACCTGCTACCGCAGCGGTCGCGCGGCCTCAGACTGTAGCGCCTAGAACCGCTCGGCCACCCCGGCCGGCCTAGTCTCTGTACTAATATGAATGTAGGAATCCAGTCGCAAACCTGCTCCGATACTCGATAAGCTCGTATATTTTTCACTAAACGGCAATGCAGGAATGTGTCAAATGTCTTTCCACCATTAAATATATTACGGTCTCGGAAACATTGCCTATAGCAAAGTCCATCTCATTATGACACCACTCAAGTCCTTGCCCCAAAAATCCACTAGTACCTCAAAAGGAGTACAGAAAGTTCTTTCCTGCAGACACAAAACATGTTCTCATCAGACAAATGCATCACCAGACTCAGAAGGCGATTTTGGCCACTTGTCATACGGGAAAGTCTTGAATGGAATGGCAAAACGTGAAGGCTGCCCGTCTTACCTCCTGTCCAGCGGTGAAATCGAAGCGTAAACACCACACACACCCACACAAAGACCGTAACTGACTGGCGCAGCACAGGTCGTCTGCCCGACTCGGCGCACCCAACCTCCCTCCTTGGCTGACACAACAGAAAGTATCTTCCTCCACAGCGCGGCGCTCCCTTTATCTCCCAGCGGCCTCACTTGCTTCGCCACTTCTCGCACCCCTCTCGCCCTCTTCCGACCTGTTACTACCCCCTTCCAAGCCGAATTCCGCCGAAGATCGCGAACAGGCCGGCTAGTGGTATCCCCAGTACAGCTACCCGGCTCAACGTGTTCCTGTCCAGCTGCTCTGCCTCGCTACGTTCCTGATGAGATCTGCTACTTGGCTCATGACAAACGCCGATGCTGTGTTTACCACTGACCCACTCTTGGTAGTGAAATGTTTTTCTCCGCGCCCATCTCGTGTCGATACCGCCGTAATACGAGGGCTATTCGGAAAGTGTGGAACGATCGGTCGCGAAATGGAAACCACTGTGAAAATCAGACAAGGCAGTGTCTCTAGTATGTCCGTCGATCGCACCAAGACGCTATTTTCAGTTGTGAACACATTGTGAGCGATTAAAGGTGCCTAGAACAACAATGTCTCCCGCTAAGTAGGAGTGCCTGCTGAGAGGCTTTGCCTTAATGAATGCAGCCCACCTAACACAACTGCAAGGCACTTCCTTCTTCATGGCAATTCTCAGCCTCGCTCTGCAGGGTCAGTGAACCCGCTCCTGCGGCCTTTTCGATGGGAAGTGTTCGATCACCCACAACACAGCCCTAATTGGCTCGTCCTAAGTATCATCTTTGTTCACATTAAACGCTGTATACGAAGATAACAGCTGGGCGCAGGCTACGCGCTATAGACCAGCGTAGAGCATTTTCGGAAAGCACAGGCGGCCGCCTTGTATGACGATGATGTTGGAAATTTGGTATAACGCTCCGATAAATGTCTAAGTCGGAGCGGTGATAATGTAGAGAAGTACCAGGAAGATGTAGCTAAATGTGCAAAGAAAACAGTTTTGATTTTCACTGTGGTTTCCATTTCGCGACAGATCGTTCATTTCTTTCCGAACAACTCTCGTATAATCGATATAGTTTCGTTCTGGAACTCTGAAAATTTCAACCGTTTGCATCCCTGCACAAGATTGGAAAGCAACAATACATTAGAAGTCCCTATTCTGCCCGTAAGCATGTAGAAACGTATTTTTATTGCAGTTAGTGGCGAGACAGTGCATTAACAGGACATCACGGAATCTACCATCTTCACTAAAGGTGTTCTTCACAAATAAGGAAGAAACGTTAGGTTTCTCCAAGAACTTTATTCGATTACGGCTTAACAGGAGTCCTTTCGGAAAAGGGTCTTACTTCAGTTCTATCTGCGCTCTGTTGATGCACGACTTTTGTGAAATATGTAGGCTGCGTTTCATTATAGGTATCGACGTACAATGATCACTTCTATGGTGACCAGAGCACAGACTGCATTTCACCTGACTTCGACCTTGATTTTAATGTGATAATAGTGGAGTTACAGGATGCGCTGAACAATCATGAGCGATGTGAGCCGGCCAGGGTGGCCGAGCGGTTCTAGGCGCTACAGTCTGGAACCGCGCGACCGCTATGGTCGCAGGTTCGAATCCCGCCTCGAGCATGGATGTGTGTGATGTCCTTAGGTTTTTTAGGTTTAAGTGGTTTAAGTTCTAGGGGACTGATGACCTTAGCAGTTAAGTCCCATTGTCCTCAGAGTCATTTGAACCATTTTTTGAGCGATGTAAGCATCTGTTGCGGATCTCACCCGATGAACTGAAACAAAATGGGCATATTTTTATGGCATGAATGTTAGCACGCATTGAAGAAGCGGCAAAGGCGTACACATTCCGCTTTCAACCTGCCTATGCTTGCCGGCAAGTCAGGAGGGCAAGCAGCCCCATGCTCCCAGCCGAACGGCCAGGGTGCTTCGCTCCCATGCTAGCCTATACAGGTCCAACCCAAGCAGGCTACAGGAATCTTCCTTGCCTGCCGGTCTTGCGCTGTGCTACGTTACGCAGCAGTCTTTTATGTACGCTTTTATTGGAGTGTTATGGTTAGGTTTCGGTTGTTTTTCACCCGAGTATCGCAAGACGATGCCCAATATAATACGTATTTTCTCTGCGTCATTGTAGCCCAGAAAACAGTGGATTTCGTAGTTTATTTCCTTTTCGGCGTCTATCGGACTTAATTATTTATTTCAGTATGAACGGTATTCCCTACAACTTCACCCTCTTGCGACTAGTACTTCCTGTTCTCAGTTCAAACCATCATCAGCTCACATTTAATGCATGCCTTCTGTAGCAAGTAGAACCATCTCTCAAAGACGAGATACTTTGTCTTAAGAGCCTGAAGATGTCTAGTACACTGCAACGGCAGCTAAAGTAAGGTTTTGGAAGTCGAGTTTATGTAATCTTAGTGTGTTTCAGCCAAATATGAACGCAGTTATACCAACTTCAATTATTTTTTTCCTGTATGCGTGATATACGTTCGGCGAATTCTTTCGAAGTGTCCAAAATAGTACATTCTAAGTTCCCCAAATGCATTTCAGCAAACACAAAGTTCGTTTTTCATCTTATGTTACGAAGTTCGTTTATCATCTTACGTTAATCTAAGATATAAATTTCTGACAGGAAAAGCTTTTCTTTCATGCTAAGCTTTTTTCGCAGTATGCTGCAGACCATAAGAACTCGCTCCTTAATATTCAATGATTCATAATTTTTCTCCAGTTTCAGTTAAAGTTTGCCTTATATTTGGAAAGCCTATACACTGCTAAATGGCCTCTAGTCTTAGTACACATTTCCACTCACATGTCACTCACTAAGTCTTCTTGTCCCATTTCAAAATATTTATGGAGTGAGAAAACAGCGGGCCAAATTTACAAACGTACTAAAGATCCCGGAATGAGTTTTGAGTAATTTTTACACAGTTTGCAATGTGAGACACCTACCAATTTATCTGAAGCTGCCTCATAAACAAATGTAAACTGTTCCCATGCTACACTTGGGCTTTGTTTCGTGACTGGAACATATCCCCCGTTTTTAGTTTATACATTCACTCTTACAGAGAAGATGACAGCAACCAGCGACTTTTTATAATGATGTTTACTTATTTAAATAGCACCACCGTTATCGGTTTCGAAACGACAGGTTCATCATCAGACGGCTTTTTCACGTTAAGATATATTTTACATTATCTTTCACATTTTGTTGTCCCAGATGATATAATTTCCTTGGCGCGGTGGTTCTCTGCATCCAAAACAAGTTGTGAAATAATGTCTGTTTAACACTAACTTTGCCTCACAACAATTTTAAACGATGTAAACAAATTATTTAAGTCAAGATTTTTCGATTACTTAGTTGAAAAATTCGCTGCATTACGTTCCAATCCTCACTGCTTGTGATCATCCAGCAGCGAAGACACCATATGGAAAAATGTACACCAAGATGGCGATATCACAACCATAACAATGCCAAAGACTTCCACTCTCAGAAATATTTCGATATACAAACTTCTAACGTTCCATTTCCTACTATTTATATTAAACGAGAACTGATTACAATTAAGGTAAACAGATAAAGCAACCTGTTTGTTATAAAGTGTTACAGTAATGACATTTTGTATATATTATGGTACACAGTGAAACAAAGTAAATGATAAACGATAGATTTACGTAACAGAGGACATTACATTACGTTTTTTATATATACATCTAGCTGAATGTGTTGTATGAGAAAGCAGGCTATTATATTTCATGCACTACTTCGTGTTGGGCTAGGGTCTGCATGTTGTTGCTGTTAAAGGGAGTGACGTTTGATTTAAACTGGAATTCATGTGAATGAAATTTTGTGGAAAGGCTGCATGGGCTAACTCGGTCCGTTCATTGAGGAGATTTTGTGGTGACTTGTTTTTGTGTACACGTGTTTCAATCTCTTCAAGCCAATTCATAAAGCTGCCTTTCTGAGCATAGTGCAATACTTGGACGTGGTCTTTAATGCTCTCTATTCCATTACTGTTAATATACGTGTGCATGGCACAACTGTGAACACCTTTATACAAAGACAATAATTGTATTGAAATCCCAGCGATTCATGTTGGTCTCCTATACATTACAAAATGTGGGATATGGTTCTTCATCGGATGTGTGATCACCACGGACGGCAATGCACAGTTTGCAACGTGCTACCATCCTGCCTAAGGGTTTGGTAAGGAGTTCTTATGGTTAGGACCTTCCGCTGCTCCTACAGCTCGGTTCGCAGCTGTTGAATAACCGTTGGTGCATGCGGCCGCGCTGCAATGCATTCTGTACGTACCACGGAATTTAAGTCGGGGGAACAGGCGGACCAGTCCATCCGCCGAATATCACCCCGTTCCAAGAGCTCCAGCACCTGGGCTGTTCGATTCGGTCGCGCATTGTCAACCATGAAAATGAAGTAAAGTCCAAAAGCACCGGAGGAAAGACGCGCGTGGTCAAGGACTATAGTGTCAAAATAACGTTGACTGGCGACGGTACCGTGTTCAAATATTTTGAGGTAAGAACGCCCACACCGTAACACCTGGACCATGAAAACGATCATGTTCGACAATGCTGGTCGTAGCCTCCAATGGCGTGAAGTGGGAACACATAATGCACTGGGAACATTGTCGTTTGGTGAACTAGAAGATATTAGGCGAATGACCTGCCCGTTTCGCCGACTTAAATACCATCCACCAAATGTGGGATGCTTTGTGAAGACGTGCTCAAGCACGACGACTTCCACCAACGATTATCCAGCAGATGTCAACCGCACCTGCGGAGCAATGGAACTCCGTATCACAAGAGCTCCTTGTCAACCTTGTGGCCAGCACGGGAGCTCGTTGCAAAGTACGAATTGCCGTCCGTGATGATCATATACTCGATTAACAACCATGTCCCATCTTTTATAGTGTATAGAGGCCCAACATGAACCGCGGTGACTTCAAAGTAATTATTTATTCTCGTTGAATAGAAGTGTTCATAGCTGTGCCACGCACACGACTATTAACAATCACGGAATAATGAGGACTGAAGACCACATCCAGGTGTTGTCTCATTCAGAGATAGGTATCCTTATGAATTTGCTCGTAGAGACTGAAATATTTGTAGAGGAAAGAAAATCACCAGTAAATCACCTCAATGAACGAAGAGAATTAGCCAATGCAGCCTTTCTTCAGAATTTCATTCCCATGATTTCAGTTTAAATTAAGCACTACTCCCTTTAACGATAACAATATGCAGACTATAACTCAAAACAAAGTAGTGCAAAAAAATATAACAGCGTGCTTTCTCATACAATACATTCAGCTAGATGTATATATGAAAAACATAATGTAATGTCCACTGTTACGTACATCTATCGTTTATCATTTGCTTTGTCTCCACTGTGTACCATAATATTTACAAAATATCACTGCAGTAAAACTTTATAACAAACAGGCTGCTTTCTTTGTTTATCTTCATTGTAATCAGTTCTCTTTTAATAAAAATAGTAAGCAATGGAACGTTAGTTGTTTGTTAATTTTTGCTGTCACATCTATGTATGTATCGAAATATTTCTGAGAGTGGAAGTCTTTGACATTGTTATGGTTGTGGTATCGCCATCCTTGTGTACATAGTTCCACGTGGTGAAACGTTTTGGTATGTGATGGGTGTTTCATATCATGTATATTCATATACATAAAGAAAGTGCTTCACACAGTCTTGGGTGCTGCATGAACACAACCAGTCAGCAGTGCAACGTAATGGCGCAACCAATCAATCAGACAATCTTCACTTTAATAATTTGCTTTCATCGGATAAACTCCTAGTGAGGAACAATTACAGTTAATCAAACACTTTTTCACATTGTATTTCGGTTGTAGGGCACCACCACGCCAAAGAAATTTCATCATTTGGGAGAAAAAAATCTGAAAGCTAATGTAAAGTGTATCTTTACGTGAAAAACATCTGAAGATGAACCTGACGCTTCAAAACCGGTAACGGCGCTTTTTAAATAAATAAATAGCATTGTAAAAAGTGGCTCGTTGCTGTAATCTTCCCCGTAAGAGTCTATGTATACTACGTATACTGCCATGGGCTCAGAATGTCAGTATTCGAGAATTTTTAATTTCTCCTCAATCTCTTTCAAATGTTGTTAGTTCATTTTGCTGCTTCCACCGTTAAAAGAGCTATGCTGCAGTGAAACTACTTATGCAAACATATAGATGGCTTTTCTAAGGTCACGTTTGACTGGTAGGACAACCTGTTGTCAGTTACAACTTGCTCAATATGTCTCGTGAAGATTGCCAGGCTTGCGGAAAGCCAAGCTGGCCTGCTTTAACCAGTGTTCTTCGGTACACATGTATTCTTGTTCTCCATTGTGGCAGGCTGAGATGCTTTCATGGTTGCTGCTGAGTTAGGGGCAGGTACACTGGAAGGGGAATTTGTACACTTCTGGGTAGCGGACACCTAACGTCACCTCCATTTCCAGCTGACGTTTTATGGAAGCCTCTCACATTAATTACTAGAACGCTACATTAGACAACGCTCATTTCTTAGACTGATGCCTACCTAGTGAAAAAGACCTTTGAATGTTGCTAAGAACACTTGGGCTATCGCCTCTGTACCCTTTGTGTTAAATAACTAGACTTTTAAGGAATGTAATGGGAAATTTTTAGTTGTGGTCTCACTTTTGACATTGTTGTGACCAAATGCAGACATGTTATTACTATTTCTGCTTAAATTCACAGTTTCGTGCTGTAGCTTCTTGCCTTAACCCGTAACCGATCCACATTCTAGTTCTTGCTTTCCACAAAGACTATATATGACCCAGTATCGCGAAACTATCGTCAGATAACTTGTCATCCTCGTGAGGGCCGCCAATGGCATATTATTAATTACTCGAGTCTGCAGGTGTAGTGGAAGACTGACCACGCGTCTTCATGGACACGCTTTGTTTCACATTAACAGCAGCAGCAGCAACTTGTCGTTCACAGGTAGTGGTGTGGCTTCCGACAGGTGTAAGGAGAGTTTGTGAGGCTGATTAATTACAAGCCTAGATTACGTCAGCTTCCAGGTGTATTACTTACGTCCTGACGTATTCATAGCAGCGTCTAGGCTGTTGTTTCGTTTAGTCACACAACTTGATTTGCCTAACACTGACTCTGGCAGTTCGACAACACCATTATCACAGTCCCACCAAACACTGTGGTGATTTAATCACACCTAATGAAATTCTAACATCGCTCTCTAAGCAGGTGTGTAGGCGTCGAGTGCTGCTGACTATAAGTGAGCGCAGACAACAGCGATATGAACTATACGGCGTCTAAAAAGCGCACTGGCAAGTTATCTGAAATGGTAAAAGAATTTTCATACTGTAATATCGCTGTACAAGGGAAACTTTGTAAACATTTCCGGCATCAAATTAATATCTGTAATCACGGAACTTTCGAGAGGTGTGCTACACCAAACTCTTCTCCTTGTTTTATTAGACGTGGGTAATATTGGTTAGCGTGTCCACTCTGTTGCCACCGAAGACATCGATAACTGTCTGAGTAATTTGACTCTCATATCTCCTTAATGAGACGCAGAGATACGTCTGGAAAAAATAAAGCATTTAAAGAATGTTCCTAATTGCTGTCAAAAAGTTAAAACACTTTCAGGATTAATCATTACTTGATTGAGAAGTGCGATTACAGAAACGTAGCAAAAATTAAGAAGCATGCACCTGTCTAGCTCCTCTGGTGCAATAAATTGTTCGATAAGGCCTCTTCTCTTCTCCTGAAAGTGTGAGATGTCTGTTACCTGGTGCAGGACAAGGGAATTTATGGTAGGTCGTTCGTCGTCATGTACTGATTCTTGCCTTATTAAACTTAATATAAATAGTAAATGGTGCTTTTTCGTCTTGTCATAAGCTCCACCTGGATAGTGCCACATAAAAATCTAGCAGCCAGAGACCTCCAGGTTTTCTATGGGTTGAACTGCGGTGATTGTTTCAGTATAAGATATTGTGCATGTTATTATTATTTCTAAATTGTAACCTGCAGGAAAACCACACCTCCACATCTAAGGCATGCAACGAAAATAAATACAAAAATAAGTAAAGGGTGAACTAAGATAAACCTTCTCTGACGGATTAATGAATATAGCTATGGTTATAATACGTACCTATATATTTTACAAACCACCTTATGGGAGTGCTGGAGCGCATTTATGGTACCGCTGTCTCTTCCCCCCCCCCCCTTCCCCCCCCTCCCCCCCACCCCCCCCCCCCAATTTCCATTTCCAAACACGTGTGAAAAATGACTGATGGTGAACCTCTGTATGATCTATAATTTATCTGATCTTCCAGTCGTTGTCATTTCGTGAGACGTATGTGGTAGAACGAACTATGGGTCCAACCCTCTCGGACTCTACGCTCTAGAAATTACGCCAGCGTACCTTGCGCGCTGCACAAGCTCTCTGGCTCTGAGCACTATGGGACTTAACATCTGTGGTCATCAGTTCCCTAGAACTTAGAACTACTTAAACCTAACTAACCTAAGGACACCACACACAGCCATGCCTGAGGCAGGATTCGAACCTGCGACCGTAGCGGTCACG
Source organism: Schistocerca serialis cubense (assembly GCF_023864345.2). Taxonomy (NCBI): domain Eukaryota; kingdom Metazoa; phylum Arthropoda; class Insecta; order Orthoptera; family Acrididae; genus Schistocerca; species Schistocerca serialis. Next base: position 462,599,092 of record NC_064644.1, on the reverse strand, counting down.
CGGTTCCAGACTGAAACGCCTAGAACCGCACGGCCACAACGGCCGGCCACAAGCTCTCTTTTGCGTCGTCTGCCATTGGAATCTGTATCCTGTGCCACTGGCATTTGTCAAGTATCTCTGTAAAGCCAATGCACCGCCTAAAGGACTGTTATGGATCACCAATTACGATCGCCCTAATTTATCCCGATAGCTGACCTCGAGACCCAGTTCGCAGTTATGATGAAAATGACATTTGCTGAGAGATCAATAAACTACCGGCATTGGAGACTTCCTGCGTATTAATTGAGTTGGAAATGTTACATAACACTTTAGCTGATGGAACTCTGCAGCCACCGGTACGACCGATCGATTGATAGCAACTGGCCGTAGGTAGCGATCAATCGACAACACGGTGGTAATGCCCAGCGATTCAAGGAATACATGACTGTAGTGGATACAGAATGAAAATAATTCAGTTTTATTGTTAATTAACAACCCCATATGAAATTCAGCACTGTAAACTACTCAGCGTCTAGCAAGATTTGATTAATATTACTGACTTAATTACAGCCAGGGACTCAGATGACGCTATATATTAATGGACTTGATTGAATACACGTCATTATGTTACAGTTATAATTGACTTTTGATTGGCAATAGGCTTCATTGAAGTGAGTTTATTATTAGCCCTGAGCAGTTCTAGTATGTTTGTGAAAAGGAAGCCTTACGAATATGTGACAGTTAATTTACTATTAAAAAAAGGTAGATATTCTGCAAATTTTTGCAGTCACCATAGTTACGATTTCTCTCCATACTGATCCTCTTAGTTAAATACTTATAAATTCCTGGATTGTCATCTATCTGAGAATAGCGACCTAACGGGGATTTAGTGCAGCTCCTTACGCGTGGGATCTTCTTGGGTCGACGACAACAGTTGAGTGCATCCAAGTTCTGATAGGCCGTATGGTGGACTTCAGGTCGATCACCCAAAGTTAGACACAGCCACCTGACATAAGATTCGCCACACGACCCCTGACGGAACGCATCACTCTTCGTTGAATCTTCTCAATTTTTATCAATCCCACCTGGTAAGATTCTCAGACTGACTAACACAACTTAAGAATTCGTTTCGTAAGCCACTTGTTGTATGGATCCTCCCAACGAATCTCAGATAGCATCTGGTTTCCTGTGCTTTACTTTGTGTGCCCATTACCATTAATGTCGTACCAGATGATGAGTCCCAAATTTATTACGACAGGATGTTTCCAGTGATTGCTCGCCAGAAATATAATGGGACAGTAGTGGTCCTTTCACCTGTTTATGCGCAACACGTTACATTCGTGTGATTCGTTTGCGGTAATAACTTACCATTAATAAGCCCACTCATGATGGTACCATGTATCGATTTCAAAATGAGGAACAACGATGCCGCGTTATGCTTACGAGAGTTACAGACTGTTCTGCGTGATCTTGGAGTGCCCATTCACTTCAGGAATAGACAAGAAAATACACTGCCACAAAAAAAAAAAAAAATAAAAAATAAAAAAAAATACAACACCTGGAAAGATGATGTCGATTTTGATCCGATGACGGCATAGGTGGTTTCAACGTAGTTCGCAAACAGACTGCGTAATGGCATAGCTAACAGAGCGCCATCTCTTTGTACGCTTTAGTAGGGAGTGATCGCAGCTAGAAGGCTCAGTGTGGTGCAAACGCGTGAAGCAAGCATGTAACCATGACACGGAGATACACTGGTGCTTCCTACAGCCAAATGAGCGACTTTGAAATGGGGTTAATTTGTGGCCTTCCGAGTGACAGGATAGTCCTTTCAGGGAATTGATACACTAGGTGGACGTACTGCATCAGCTGTGCAACGATGCTGGCTGCAGTTGCCACGTGAACATTCTCACACCCGTAGACGAGATTCTGGACTTGAGGCAGCACAGACTTCCGTCAGGTTCATCGTACTGTAAGGGCAGCAGTGGCAGATGGCACAGTTCTCACAGCAAGATAAGAGGACATGTGAGCCCATACTTGGCTATACGAAACGTTGCAAAGCGGCTGTTAGCAGTGGGACTACGATGAAATAACCTCTACCCCATCGTCCACTCAAGCCTCAAAATCGCTGGGCTGTCAAGGGATGACTTGGGAGATGGAATGGTGCGACGTGGTCTTCAGCCATGAAAGCGGATTCTGACTGCACACAAGTGATGGTCTTTTGCACGTAGGACGTGGACCGGATGAGCCCTGCCTGGTTGAGTGCATTCGTCCAAGACATACTGGACCAATCCCCAGGTGTTACGGTCTGGGGCGCGAAAAGCTGCAAGTCTCGTTCACACTTGATGTTTCTGGAGTGGGCGCTAACCAGCGGTCGGTACGTGCAGAATGTTGTTAGCACCCCGTTCGTATGCCGTTCTTGCAGCACGTAGATGATACGTTGTTAAAACAGGAAAATGCTCGCCAGTGGAACTCAACGTACCCTGCAAGACGTGCAGCAACTCCCTGGTACGTGTAGGACATGATGTAACAAGAAGTGACTCATGTGACTTGTTAACCAACAATACTTACAAAACTGCGTGAACAGATCGAACAAGTGTGGCATAACGAATCCCAGGACAGTACTCGCCATTTGTAGGACTGACTAGCTCCCAGAGTGAGCGCCTGCAATGATCCCATGGAGACTACACCACGTACTAACACAGGTGTTTCAGCATGGGTCGATACATGGAACCTCAAACCCCTTTGTGTTATTGCTCTGTAAATTCACTCATTTCATGTACTCCATATGCACTGTTGCATCAATAAATCTCGAGTGAATTTAAAACCTCTAAAAGAGCATACTATTTTTATCCAGCCGTGTATTTTACTCATGATCCTGTCTCCAAAGCGAAATTTGTGCCACTCATTAAGGCAGACATTTCGAATGTAGATCATCCTCGCTATTTAAACAAGACCTTCAGTCCTTTAATAAACGCTGTTGAACGACTTTCACATTTTGGCACTGATGAGTACGCGATTAACCCCGCAACAGTTCTGGAAGTTCGATTTTATACCATTTCCTGACTGCTCATGTCGGTACACTAGGTGTCAATTTATGATCAACACCACACTTCAAAAAAATGGCTCTGAGCACTTTGGGACTCAACTGCTGAGGTCATTAGTCCCCTAGAACTTAGAACTAGTTAAACCTAACTAACCTAAGGACATCACAAACATCCATGCCCGAGGCAGGATTCGAACCTGCGACCGTAGCGGTCTTGCGGTTCCAGACTGCAGCGCCTTTAACCGCACGGCCACTTCGGCCGGCACCACACTTCAGATCACATACAAGATTACGTTTTCCACCTCAGGTACAATCTTCAATGAAAGATACGTTATTAGTAAGCCTTGAGTTATCTTCCATCAGTGCCAATGCTTAATAAGATTGTACACTCCATTGTAGAAATTTTTACGCTAGACTACACGGTATTCAATTATTTCAAGAGAATTGGCGATGTAGTGTGAAGTTTTGAGTAAACTGCCTGACGTAAAACCATATTACAACGAGCGATATGTGCTGAAGTCATGCAAATTTACGAACCTTTACTACAGAATCATTTCCGCGAACCAAGAATTAAATTACAATTCACTGCCTGTAACATGGCTTGCTACACTTGCCGTTATTAATGGTTTCCTACGCTTCTGCTGTCACATTGAATGATCTGATGGGCGCACGCGAGAAACACATCGGACTTCATGCATTGAAGAAGGAGCCAAAGCCACTAATTGTTCTTTGTCTGTTCGTCCTCTACTGAATGTGCAATAACTCGAATTCTGCTCTAATACACCTTCTTTCAACAAACCAACAAAAACGACACTGATAGCGGTAATTTAATGTTTTCATGTTACCTTATAGTTTCTTCGAAGCTAACAGTCATTCCCAATCTTTTTCTGCACATTTAATTTATTGATCTGGTAGTGTGTCACTGACCATGAGAATCACTTCAAGTTAACCAAATCTGCTTCTGATGTATTTTTATTTCTGCTGCAACTAAATGCGGTCCCCTGATCATCTGGATAATATGTTAATCTTATTACAAGCCAATCTACTGCCCGCATACATGGCTATACGACACCAAGTGCAGTGCCATGGGAGTCATTCATTATATCCGCACAAGGCGACTGTTGGTTCAGAAACAAATTCTGCCATATCTATCAGTCGAATGTATTTTTATTACGAAACGGGTGCCAAATCATAGCAGCAGATTTCCGTTAGAAGGAAGACAAGAAGCTGTCATGTACGGTAGGTATATTATTTAGGGATTCTCGAAAATTTTCAACGCAGTTACTTTTATAATCACAGTAATGCCCTCCTTAGGCACTTGTGCTACAACTAAGTTGGTCTACTTTGCTAAATTTCGGTTCACATTCAGTTGCTATATCATGTCAAAATCGAGCAACCAGTCCCCTTTGTGGTTTTACTTCATAAAATTCATATAGACCTTTTTGTTGTAAGCTGAAGCTCCAACACGGACTGAAGCTGGGGCTTTGGTTCGACGAACTTGATTGATGGATTTCGTCATTCCTTCAACGGTTTCAGGCTGAGGACAGGTTAAAGGGGCCACTACAGTGTTCTTTCCATATCGTCATCAACCACAACTTCTGTCCAATTGAAAGGACGTCATACATTGTATCATTTAACCCAGACTGCCGTCGAAATGAGTGGGCTCTACTGGAAACGGAAGAAGAGTTCAGGGAGTAGTGACTGCCCCTTGCACAAATTTGTTGCAAATAGAACTAAAGGTCTATCGCTAACCCATAGTACCGCCCCCCCCCCCTTATCCTATGTAGATAGAAACAGAGCTATGTTAAGTTGACCTTTACCTACTGTAGTGTTCTAGATCCTACTCCGCGACCTATGAACAGTTGGTTGAAGCAGTACAGAAATGTTCACGGATTACTATTCCTCGAGACTGCAGTCCAAATTACATACAGGAACTTGCTCCGAGCACAAAGCAACAACTAAAAAAAGTATCTTCAGCTTTCCGATTAAACAATTTTAACTAGCCAACACCTTATAGACTTCATCACTGACGTTAAGAGAGAGAATTAGACCAAACTCATAGAAGAAGTAAATACATCACGAACTAGTCAAAAACAATAGAGACTGCTGAAGAGATCAAATAATGATCCGACTAAGAGATCTCTATATGCCAACATTTCTGCTGATCAAAGAGCAAGTATCCTGTTTAAGAATGGTAAACTGAACTGTCGCATTTGAAAGTCTTCAACTACGATAAGCTTTCAGTAAGTAATTCAGCACATTTTTCTTCTCGGCCAACTTCGATGGGAAAAAAATGCAGAATTTGTTGTGGAACATCCCCTGTAATTTATCATCAAGATCCAATAGGTGGTGGGGGGGGGGGGTGCTCAATATATTCCAACAACCGGGATAGTGACTTTCAACTCAGCACCGCGTGGAACACATAATCACCACGAATAAGACGAGGCAAGCAAGATACTTGCTTAAACGTTGCTGGAGAACAACGCATTGACTCGGCTGTCGACCCGAGAGAGAGGGCGGAAGAAGAGATGGACAGAGGGATTAAAGGAAATGGACATAGATAATGGGAAAGAGGAGATGGATAACGAGGGCAGGCAGGAGGAGATGGAGAGAGCGGGGAAGAGAAGACGGATAGAGAAAGGGGGGAGACGGTGATGGGCTGAGAGAGGGGGAGAGCTACGTGGCAAGATGAGATAGAGAGAGAGAGAGAGAGAGAGAGAGAGAGGAGGGTGGAGAAGATGGACGGAGAGAGCGGGAGGAGGTGCCTGACGGGTGAGATGGGGAGGAAGAGAAGATGGACAAAATAAGCGGCGGGGGGGGGGGGGGGGGGCAATACCGACTGAGACGAAGAAGACCAATTCTCATACATATTAGAAACATATGCTTTCCTTTCCTCTTCCATTTAAGCAGACTGACCCACAGCAAAGCGTGGGTAGGTACAGTTAGTTTTTCCTGTAAATTTCAAGACTTTATACGCTCTAAGTCAGAAGATAATGACGCTCCACGAAGGAATTATCCGAATGGAAGGAAATCTGTATATTTGATGTACATGTACAGACAAACAAATGATTAGAATCTCAGAAAAATCGAATAATTTATTCAGCAGAAATATCTTCACGAATTGAGCTAGGCAATATCACGTTCGTCCACCTCTGGCCCTTAGGTAAGCAGTTATTCGGCGTGGCATCGATTGACGTTGTCGGATGTCCTCCTCAGGGATATGGTGCCAAATTCTGGCCAACTGGCGCGTTAGATCGCCAAAATCCCTACCTGGTTGGAGGACCCTGCTCATAAAACTCCAAACGTTCTCGGCTGGGAAGAAATCCGGCGACTTTTGCTATGCAAGGTGTGGTGTCACCGCCAGACACCACACTTGCTAGGTGGTAGCTTAAATCGGCCGCGGTCCATTTAGTACATGTCGGACCCGCGTGTCGCCACTGTGTGATCGCAGACCGAGCGCCACTACAAGGCAGGTCTCTAGAGAGGGACGAGCACTCGCCCCAGTTGTACGGACGACATTGCTAGCGACTACACGGATGAAGCATAGCTCAATAGCCGAGCAGATAGTTAGCATGCATTGCTCATTAGCCGAGCAGACAGTTAGAATAGCCTTCAGCTAAGTCCATAGCTACGACCTAGCAAGGCGCCATTTGTAACATTGCATGTACCTCAAGATAGAGTCTCACTTGTATCACCAAGAACGTTGTAAACCAATGAAGATATAAAAGTTAAGTGTTCGAGTAGCTACATACTTTTCTTTATAACATTAATAAGTATCCTGTTTCAGACCTCTATCAAGCCTACTTAAGATTACGCGTGCCTTTCGGCTACTTCAGTGTGGCGTAGCTGTCTTGTTACGCCACAACACAAGGCAGGATTGGATAGGCACGAAGACAAGCAGTAGATGGTCTTTTCCTGGCGGGCGTTATCTTGCTGAATGTGAGCCCAGGATGGCTTTCCATGAAGGGCAACAAAATGGGGCATAAATTATTTTCGACGCTCTGCTGTGCTGTAAGGGTGCAGCAGGCGACAACCAAAGAGGTTCCGTTATGAAAAGAAATGGCGCCTCAGACCTTCACTGCTAGTTGTCGGGCCTTATGGCGACGACAGTCAAGATGGTACCCCATCGCTGTCCGGCGTGTCTACAGACACATCTTCGACTGGGAATCTCATTGACTGGAATAGAATTGTCTTTAGTGATGTGTGTCGCTTCAAAATGATTCCCGATGGCTAGCGAAGATGCTTCATGAGACGCCCTGTTTAGCTGCCCTTCATGGCAAGCCCTCCTGCGCTTACTGAGCCGTGGCACGTCGACTTTGTTACAGCTTTGAGTTGGGTTCGATATCTTCGCATCTCGGATATTACAGAAACTCTGGCACGTCTACTCTCAAAATGGCGTGTTCAGTAGCACTAGACAGATGACAGACAGACAGAGAAAGAAGAGAGGAACAGAGAGAGAGAGCGTAACCACAAAGTGAGGGATTCCTCGTTTAGACTACAGTTGCACCCATAGTGCAACAAGCCGTATGGAGACCCGCTGTGTGTGCTGTCCTGTGGGGACAACTGATTGTATGTACAGCTGGGTTCTGCCAAGCTGAGTGTAGTATGCTGTGTCGCAGTGTCTGCAAGCAGTGCGTGTTAGCTTGGCTCTGTCCACCAATGGATTGCTCCTTCAGTGCAGCAGCTGCTGTTTACTTCTCACTGAAAGCATCGTTCCTAGTGTATTCAACGGGCTCAGCTTTACATGGGACTCGTAGTGTGGCTAACGTATATTGGAATGGTATTGCAGCACTAGCTACAAAAGACGCAGCGGAAGTTATAGGTCTGGTAAGCATTCACCATGCTCTGGAAATTTCTACTAAAGCATAACTGTGTGAAGTTGGCCATAGTGTTAACCTGACACAGGTTCAGTTCCAGTGCCCATGTAGCAATACGACCTCCTTATATTTGAAGAGTGTAGCGCACCAAGCAAGTGAGGTGCTGTTTATTCATATTTAAATATGTTAGTGGAGCGTCCCTATCTTCTTCTTTTGTTAAGTAATTTAAATACCTTGCTTTAAATTTCACCAAGTAATTGAGGTTCTGTGCTCGTTTTAAAATTTGAATGTGTCGGTCGGTTTGGCAGTTAACTAGTTCAGGTCCTTTTGTAGTTAAGCAACGTGTTTGGGTATATTAAAAGCCTCAAATTTAAATTAGCTAACTACGTTGGGCTCTGTTGTTATTAAAGGCCAAGATATTTTAGTAACGTTGCTTATTTATTTTAAGTGATTAACAGATGTTGTGCTGCAGGAGCCATTATTGCTATGTGCGGAAACTGTGTTGATGTAAGTAACAACCATGGTGGTGGTATGCACGAGTAGTACCAGCCAACTGCTCAATCTAAACTTAATTCGCCATGTAAATGGTTGTAAATTGAGTTCTTGATGACGTTTGATGTTCACACATTGTAAAAGGGACTGACCTACTTACCACTGAGCTGGTTGCACCACAAATGACTTAATTTATTGATGCTTGTGAATATTTGTTTTCTTAATATTTATTGTAAAGTTTACATACAGAAATTTTAAAACTAATGAAAGTTTAGAAAGTGCTAAAGTTGATGTTTCATGCTATTGTAAAGTTATTAATTTTTTTTAAATTTGGTTTTACTGAAAGGTATCGCATGAATATAAATGTGAACTATCATGGTTTTGCGAGTAACAACAAGGATAACGCCCTCCCGCACCTTGCGGGAGTTTCTGCTGCTTGTCTTGGTGCTTGCCTAGCACTACCTTGGCAAGCAAATTCACCAGATCTCTCCTCAATTGAAAACGTTTGGAGCACTATGGGCAGGACCTTCCGACCAGCTCGGTATCTTGAACCAACGCGCTAACTGGACAGAATGTGGTACGACTTTCCTCAGGAGGATCTCCAACAACTCTGTCAATCAATGCAAAGCCGAAGATACTCCTTGCATAAGTGCCTGGGGCGGGAGAACGCGTTATAGGTACAGAAAGCTGGCTAAAGCCTGAAATAAGTTCTGCAGAAATTTTTACGAAGTCTCAGACGGTGTTCAGGAAAGATAGCTTAGGCAGAATTGGTGGTGGAGTGTTTGTGTCTGTCAGTAGTGGTTTTATCTTGTAGTGAAGTCGAAGTAGATACTCCGTGTGAATAGGTATGGGTGGAGGTTATACTTAACAGCCGAACTAAGTTAATAATTGGCTCCTTCTACCGACCCCCAGACTCCGATGATATAGTTACGGAACAGTTCAGAGGAAATTTGAGTCTCGTAACAAATAAATACCCCACTCATACGGTTATAGTTGGTGGGGACTTCAACCTTCCCTCGACATGTTGGCAAAAATACTTGTTCAAAACCGGTGGTAGGCAGAAAACATCTTCCGAGATTGTCCTAAATGCTTTCTCCGCCCGCATCTCGTGGTCGTGCGGTAGCGTTCTAGCTTCCCACGCCCGGGTTCCCGGGTTCGATTCCCGGCGGGGTCAGGGATTTTCTCTGCCTCGTGATGGCTGGGTGTTGTGTGCTGTCCTTAGGTTAGTTAGGTTTAAGTAGTTCTAAGTTCTAGGGGACTTATGACCACAGCAGTTGAGTCCCATAGTGCTCAGAGCCATTTGAACCATTTTTTTTGCTTTCTCCGAAAATTATTTCGAGCAGTTAGTCCACGAACCCACACGAATTGTAAATGGTTGCGAAAACACACTTGACCTCTTAGCCACAAACAATCCAGAGCTAAAAGAGAGCATCATGACTGATACAGGGATTAGTGATCACAAGGTCGTTGTAGCTAGGCTCAGTACCGTTTCTTCCAAATCCACCAGAAACAAACGCAAAATAATTTTATTTAAAAAAGCGGATAAAGTGTCACTAGAGACAATCTCCATTCCTTCCGAACTGACTATGCAAATGTAGACGAGATGTGGCTCAAATTCAAAGATATACTAGCAACAGCAATTGAGAGATTCATACCTCATAAATTTGTAAGAGATGGAACTGATCCCCCGTGGTACACAAAACAGGTCCGAACGCTGTTGCAGAGGCAACGGAAAAAGCATGCAAAGTACAGAAGAACGCGAAATCCCGAAGATTGGCTAAAATTTACAGACGCGCGAAATTTGGCACGGACTTCAATGCGAGATGCCTTTAAAAGGTTCCACAACGAAACATTGTCTCGAAATTTGGTAGAAAATCCGAATAAATTCTGGTCGTATGTAAAGTACACAAGCGGCAAGACGCAGTCAATACCTTCGCTACGCAGTGCCGATGGTACTGTTACCGACGACTGTGCCGCTAAACCGGAGTTATTGAACGCAGTTTTCCGAAATTCCTTCACCAGGGAAGATGAATGGAATATTCCAGAATCTGAAACACGAACAGCTGCTAACATGAGTTTCTTAGAAGTAGATACCTTAGGGGTTGCGAAGCAACTCAAATCGCTTTATACGGGCAAGTCTTCAGGTCCAGATTGTATACCGATTAGGTTACTTTCAGATTACGCTGATACAATAGCTCCCTATTTAGCAATCATATACAACATATACAAACGCTCGCTCACCGATAGATCTGTACCTACAGATTGGAAAATTGCGCAGGTCGCACCAGTGTTTAAGAAGGGTAGTAGGAGTAATCCATCGAACTACAGACCTATATCATTGACGTCGGTTTGCAGTAGGGTTTTGGTGCATATACTGTATTCAAACATTATGAATCACCTCGAAGGGAACGATCTATTGATACATAATCAGCATCGTTTCAGAAAACATCGATCTTGTGCAACGCAGCTAGCTCTTTATTCGCACGAAGTAATGGCCGTTATCGACAGGGGATCTCAAGTTGATTCCGTATTTCCAGATTTCCGGAAAGCTTTTGACACCGTTCCTCACAAGCGACTTCTAATCAACCTGTGGGCCTATGGGGTATCGTCTCAGTTGTGCGACCGGGTTCGTGATTTCCTGTCAGGAAGGTCGCAGTTCGTAGTAATAGACGGCAAATCATCGAGTAAAACTGTAGTGATATCAGGTGTTCCCCAGGGCAGCGTCCTGGGACCTCTGCTGTTCCTGATCTATATAAATGACCTGGGTGACAATCTGAGCAATTCTCTTAGGTTGTTCGCAGATGATGCTTTAATTTACCGTCTAGTAAGGTCATCCGAAGACCAGTATCAGTTGCAAAGCGATTTAGAAAAGACTGCTGTATGGTGTGGCAGGTGGCAATTGACGCTAAATAACGAAAAGTGTGAGGTGATCCACATGAGTTCCAAAAGAAATCCGTTGGAATTCGATTACTCGATAAATAGTACAATTCTCAAGTCTGTCAATTCAACTAAGTACCTGGGTGTTAAAATTACGAACAACTTCAGTTGGAAAGACCACATAGATAATATTGTGGGGAAGGCGAGCCAAAGGTTGCGTTTCATAAGCAGGACACTTAGAAGATGCAAGTGCACTAAAGAGACAGCTTACACTACACTCGTTCGTCCTCTGTTAGAATATTGCTGCGCGGTGTGGGATCCTTACCAGGTGGGATTGACGGAGGACATCGAAAGGGTGCAAAAAAGGGCAGCTCGTTTTGTATTATCACGTAGTAGGGGAGAGAGTGTGGCAGATATGATTCGCGAATTGGGATGGAAGTCACTAAAGCAAAGACGTTTTTCGTCGCGGCGGGATCTACTTACGAAATTTCAGTCACCAACTTTCTCTTCCGAATGCGAAAATATTTTGTTGAGCCCAACCTACATAGGTAGGAATGATCATCAAAATAAACTAAGAGAAATCAGAGCTCGAACGGAAAGGTTTAGGTGTTCGTTTTTCCCGCGCGCTGTTCGGGAGTGGAATGGTAGAGAGATAGTATGATTGTGGTTCGACGAACCCTCTGCCAAGCACTTAAATGTGAATTGCAGAGTAGTCATGTAGATGTAGATGTAGATGTAGATGTTGTTGATTTGCTCAATTTGGAAGCTCCTTTTCTTTAATAAATCATACAGTTTTACTGAAACTGTAATCATTTTTTTCTGTACATGGTACATCATATCGACCGATTTCCGTCCTATTCAGATAATTCCTTCAAGGTATGTCGTTTCTGAAAATAACTCAACCACATCTCCGCACGTAACCGTGGCTGAAAACGTTGTCTTCAGATAATTCCTTCAAGGTATGTCGTTTCTGAAAATAACTCAACCACATCTCTGCACGTAACCGTGGCTGAAAACGTTGTCTTGATTTCACAAAGCTGATAATTATGCAAATATTTTGTATCTAAGAGGTGACTGATACCTTGCATTACAGTTAGAAGCAATTAAAGTCACCTATGTAATAACCTGTAGCTCCTAGTTTCACCCTAATGACGGCATCTACACTGTGTAGCCTGAACTCCGACACCACCGACATAGAAGAACATTCCTGATCCAATAAATCTCAGTTACTCGGAGCTGCATCCAAAGGGATCTCGTCTCGATCAGTGACCTTCCAAACGCAATCACTTGAGCTGAGGTAAGTTTCAGAGAACCACCATAAGATCCTTGTAGCGAACTTCAAGCCATCATGACACAATTCAAATGTGACGGTTTTTAACAGTGCCTTTCTGAAGTTACAGATGACCTGCAGAATGTTGTTACTGCACAAACTGATCCACATTATCCAGCTGTGGGTCCATGAGTCGTTATCTCTTGAGAGATTTTGTCGGGCTTGTAGGGGCCATGTTTCCCACATGAGACTATCTTAACCAAATATTTGAACGGTGCTCTATTGGCAAATGGGATGCATGATAGCATGTAGTATTAGATGTAGTTGCGCCCTTTACGTTGACGATATTCTACGCCCCGTTTTGTTGTCCTTCACGACAAGCTATCCTGGTCTTGCATTTTAGCAACATAATGCCCGTCCACAATGGTGAGATTTTCCACTGCTTTTCTTCGTGTTTGCCAAACACTCCCTTGGCCCGCAGGGTCGCCGGATCTCTCCACGACTGAGAATGTTTGAAGCCTTGTGGGTAGCGTCCTCCAACCATCTAGAAAGCTTGACGATCTAACTCGCCATTTGGACAGAATTTGGCTTTAGGTGTTTCAATGCGTTATTGACTTGCTCAGCTTGAGTCCCTTTCTCTTGAATAAATCATGCAATTTTTCTGAAAGTTTAATTATATATTTGTCTGTGCATGTACACGGTGATTATAATTATAGTTCAACTTCTTCCACTGACGTCGAATCGATTCGTTTCCTCCATCTACCAGGCTGCACACCAAAACAACCCGTCCTTTCGAATTTACGAATCATTTTCAGTGGACCCACAGTAGTCATCGGACGAACGCCTTTTTTCAAACCCTTCGGTGTCCGGAACTTCTGTAGAACGATGTGCATGGTCATCAATCTTGTAATACAGCTTTACAACAAGAGCGCGATCCTGCATTGAGACAGTCAATGAGATTCCCGGCCAAAAACGTGTCTGGAGACGCCCCAGACAGCGATGGAATACCATCTCGACTGCCGCTCGCCATACGGCCCGACAACCAGCACTGAATGGTCTGGGAGCGCCATTTCTTTTCATAACAGAACCTCTTTGGTTGTCACCTGGTGCACCCTTACAGCACAGCGGAGCGTCGACGATAATTTATGCCCCATTTTGTTGCCCTTCATGGCAGACGCGAAAGGAGGAAAATTTGTGTACCCGGCGTGTTTATACCAACTTCAGTGGGTCGTGCTCATAACAGGTGTTTTCATTTACGTATTCTGACACACACAGGACCATCTACTGATCAATTTTCACACTATTTTTTTTCTATTGCCATACGTTTTCCCCCTTCTCTGATAATATTCCGCTGCAATTTGACGTCATTCTGACCAGTGGTGTTATATCTACAAAGTTGAATTATAATCACGCTGTACATTACATGTACCGATTTCCGTCCCATTTGGATACTTTTTTTTCCGTGGTGCGTCGTTTTCTTTCTATTTTGTCTCAGGCTGTGTTTTAGTCTTTCACTTTATTTTAATGTTTCTTACGTCGTAATAAAGTCTAACTTCAATCTTTCTCTCACGTAATGCTATTATTCGTAAATTTATTGGAACAGCAGATCCCTTTATAACCACAATATTGTGATGCTTGTTAAATACCAATAGTAGAACAAACTTCGTTCCAGTCCATTTTTTTATGCAGGTTGCCTACATCAGGGGCAGGTACACTCTCAGGGCAAATCTATTGCTCTCCTTTGACTGACAGGTTCTTAAACAATTGTTATCCTTTGATTGACAGGTACTTAACCTATTTTTCTGCTAAAAGGATCCCTGCTTCTCTTTTACAGGCACTTAAACGATTGTTCCCCCACCCACTCCCCTTCCCTCCCCCCCTCCCCCTCACTTCTACAATTACACTTTCAGGTTGGATTTATTGGAATACCTCCTCTCAGTCTTACCAATTTGATCGACTACTTAATTAAATTGCACAATTAATTAACCTCTCACTCGCTCATAAATCCCCTCATCTCCCCTCTCCTCTCTCCTACCCAGAAAATGGTGGGAATTTCAAATTCCATCAGGACAATTCAACATACCAAGGCTACCTCCACAAACCTAAGAAAATTGTGGGAAAAAGGGCTCTTGGGCTATCTCCAATAACCTAAGTCATCCAACCACCACCTCTTCCTAGGAATTGGCTGGAAAAGGACTCAGTCTGTGCTCGACAGGATGGATACAACTCTTACTTAACCTATTGTTCTGTTAAGTGGTTTTCCACGTCACTCCCATTTTCTTAAACTATTGCATCGCCTTTGATACCAAATTAAGTAATTAATTATGTTATCCCACCATTTTCTGGTACACTATTCGAATTTCTCACTCTTTTGAATGCCATTTCTGCCACATTCTTCTTCTTTCTCATCCCCCCCCCTAAACCTATTGTACTGCGTTTTACACAAAAAGTATTCAAATTAACGTAGTGTTCTGCACTTAACCTGCTGTTCTGCTCCAGGTCACCCACTCATACACACCCTCCCCTTAACTACTGTACCACTAACACCACGTTGATATAAAAAACGTATGCAAATCAATTAAATCGATATTCTTCACATGTATGGTGTTGTCCTTTTAATTTACGACATTATATTGGTCGGTCAAATCAATGGAATATAGTTTAAACAAAAGATCGCTGATAAAAAGCACATCCCCCACTCGACGTCCAATGCTGAGCTGACACCGCCAACTCCGCCTCCAGTTTCCAAGCAACACGTAGGTGTCAGTTCAGGTCCCTCAGGAAGAAGAGGCGACTTCTCTTTCATACACGACACCCGAGAAATTCCTGTCAAAACACATGTTCACCTCGGTACCATTGCTGACAAGATGGCGCATAGCTGCAGTGTGGGTCCAGCACTGAGATAGATGTTCCAGTGCTTACCAGAATAGCACAGGGTGCATTCTTCCTAGCAATCCTAATGGGACAGCCTGTTCGTCACTGAATTTTCGTGTCAAACTGCTGCTGCTGCTGATGTGGGTGCACAGTCTCAAATGACGTTAGTTTTTGCTGAAGATGAGTGCTATTAAGGAGGTAAAGTTTAAGATGGGAGATAACAAAATATGTATATAATGGTTACATGGAATTATGGCTATCATGCAGCAAAAGATCGGGTTATCGAAGCAGGAGTAATGTGACCATGTCCGCTTCCAAAGACATATAGTAGACATGTCTAAAATTATTTCTCCTGTGCTTGAAGAAAACCACAGACAAAGCATGTGGCCACAGTAGAGCAGGGTTGAGAAGTAATTTAGTTCAAAGAGCTTTCACTGATCATCATAACACAACGAGATAATTAAGTCTGGCCATATAGCTGTGTGAATAGAATATGCTCTAGTTCTACATGACCATGTGATCAACTATTGCCCACTTATCAGTGTTGTGCAACGAGGTGTATAAATGAATAGGTGCTGCACCATACCTAGAGGATTTCACAGTTGCATCTCAATGTGTCACCATCATTGCAGATGCTCAGGGTTTCTATGATGGTGAGTGTAGACAGTTCATATTTAAAGATGTTACGTTTGTAGCATACACACAAGATCACCGAGGTCTTTTAAGTATGTGAAGTATGACAAGACATGGAAGAGAGCATAGTGGTTAACACATTTCTACCATGGAATTCACTGGGATCATCCTGGCAAACCTATAAAGATATGATGACGGCGCTTAAATTATCCGATCACACAGATACCATCGTCTACGTGAAGGGGAAGGAACGATCTCAAGGATGCATCGAATCTTTAAGGGGACCACACTCTGCCTATCTGACCCACGTTAATTTAGGCAAGTATTTGACCCATTTCTGAAAAATCTATTTGATGCAGGACCCTAATATTTTTACTGTATGTTAAATGATATGTTATGTTATGCAGAGTCTCAGAAGGTTTCATTCATTTATCTATGATAGTTTCTGATATTATGGGGCTTTTTCAGTACCCAACACTTGCCAATATTACCATAATTGAATGTAATAACAGCATGATGAACTCCTGGTTTCATTGTATGCATGACTACAAATACAGTTATGGGAGGTGGTTGCAAATTATGCTGTTGAAACATTCATTTGGGTTCTGTGTCTGCCCATGCCGACATTTCCTTAGAAGGTCAATGGGCCATGTCTCTGAAAATAGGTTTAATTGCTGTAATAACAGCAGCAGGAAGAGAATGCTGGTGAGAATAAGATTCTCCAGTTGCCCGTGCCCTATTGTATTTTCACCACTAATTTTCTCCTGATGGACACAATCCATGACATGGCTTATCATCAGTAGAGGACTTATGGAGGAAATGGCCCAAACATCTCTCTTTATTGCCTCCAGATTTTCTTTATTTCTCCTAATTGCCTGCCCATCGTATACCTGCAGGTTTTCTATTTCAGTTTTAGTTAACTAACCCTATCTAGTCCACAATTTTCCATCTTCTAACTCTTTTCCTCTCATATCAACAGCTAGTTTTCTCAGCCTCGTTCCCAAACGTTTTTGAACATGGCTACATATTCTATTTTTCTAATAATGGTATCTCCAAATGGCTTAGGGTTCACCACATTGTTGTATGCCTTACTGTCACCATCGCCCAAATATTTGGTGTACCGTACACCTCTTGTTTCTACACAGCGGTGAAATATTTGTTGTACTCCATGAAATTCCATACCACCACTTGCCCCTCTAAAATTAGCCACACAATTCTGTTCTTTAAGTTCATTGACTTTACAACATTTGCAATATTTAGACATTATCTCCACATCTAACACTTTACCAGTGTCTACAGTCGTGGCAGTCACTACTCCATTCAGGGAAGTGTGTCCTCTTCTCTGCCAACTTCCATCAAGTGCAACTGCAATATTCGAACATCCATCATTTTCTTCCGCTGCTTCCCTAGTAGCCAGTTTCATGCTTTCCTCACTGACCTCACATACAGCTTTCTCTAATATTGCAATCAGTTTTTCAAATTTACTTGTTGTTTTATGTGAGTTCATCACTGAACAAAATGTTCTCCCTGCAGCCATGCCCTAGCCAATGGGTCGTAAGGCATAAATTAATCTAGTATTGATTTCATAAGGGACACTTGCATCTGGTTTTGAAGAACTCATAAATGAAATCACAGCTGAGCATTTAGTGCAAATTAAATCCAAAGCAGTTGCTAGGCCTTTTGTCCCACATGCACTCTCACAAATTTCCAAAATCTGTGACTCGTCACACTGTCTACCTTGTACAAATTTAGAAGTTACACCTGATAATATTCTCAAATTTATAATAATGTTACTGCACCCCTTGTCACTTACAGTAAATTCATTGTAACTCTGTTGAAATGGTTAGAGCTTCTTTAATGATGTACTTGTTGAAGAATTACAATTAGAAACATCGTTGCCAGGCAACATAACGTCTTGTACAGAAGGCTTTCTAAGCTTGTTTCTTCTAAATTTTCGTTTCTGGAAAATGCCTTGACGTTTCGTCAGCTTCAGCAAACACAACAAAACACACGTAAACAAGCACTGCAGACGTAAGTATAACAACCACTCACAATCACACTTGAACTCTGATAACTATAAGCACAATTTTTTTTATATATGATGTCTGTGCTTTCGGACGTGTCGGAAGAAACAGAGACATTCTGATCCCGCAGCCCTTATAAACCAAGACACAAAGAAATTAATGACATTGGCTGCTAATGGGAACTGATTTAAATCAATCAAGAATGGTGAAAATTTGATCATGATCTGGATTCGAAACCAAGTCTCCTGCTTAGTAGGCAGATGCACTGACCTCTGCGTCATCTGGACAGAACGGTCATCTCAACTGCACGGACTACCATGCACGCCTCCCATCAGACCAAAAGTCTCAACTTATCCACACACTACTGATACACCGCGCCTTGCTCACCGCGCTGGAACTCTTACGGGAATCGGCAAAATGCCGAAAGTAATGAGGATAACGGGATAGGCGCACTACATCGGTAGTGTGTGGATAAGATGAGACTTGGGGGTCTGATGGGAGGCGTGCTAGGGTCTTCCGTGCAGTTACGATGACCATTCTGTCCAGATGACGCGGAGATCAGAGCGTTTGCTTACTAAGCAGGAGAACTGGGTTCGAATCACGGTCATGCACAAATTTTTGACTTCCAAACTGCTTTAAATCAATGCCCACTAGCAGCTAATGTCATTAATTCCTTTGTATCTTAATTCTTCAAACTTCATTTACTCCATCTTTTGCAAAGCAGATAGCAACTGTGTCATCCTCATTCATTTGTAATGATACGAGATATCTGTGCACCCATTAAGACTAAATTGAGGATAATAGGTACTTAAACTGTGTTTTCTGGGAGCTGGGCAGGATAGGAACAGCGAGGCATCAGCACTGCTCACGGGCCAAAGCCCGGCGTATATCCTCAGAAGTCGCACATGGAGGACAAAACATAGGCTCCAAAGGACATCAGCAAGTGTAAAGAATGTATCAGATAATCTTAAACAATCTTAAGATCAACAGAAGGAAACAGGTTTGACTGCGTTCACATTTATCAGGGAGTTAATGGACTGCAGATGAGATAAATAGATGTGTCATCTTTTGCGTAGACCGGCCATTCTAGATACACACATGCGTAGTCAAGCAGGAGACATTTCTACGCGTGTAACGGTATTTTATTCAATGGCGACATTTAGACTGCGTATGGAAGGGCATGGAACCAGGTGACCGCTCTTCTAGCTGCTAGTAGCTTTACTGAACCTCAAGCCGTTACGTTTCGCTCAAGTAGCTCCTCATTTGGCATCATGAGACTAAGCGCATCCTTATCCAGCCGTCCCACCAAGGAAAACTCTCTGCACTCACCGGGAACGGAATCCCGATCTTCAACTTGGCACTCAATCACGCTGATCGCTCAGCTACAGAGAGTGCCAACTAATAGAATAAACTGGATAGCTACAACAATAATTTCTCGCTACCGCTGATGTCTAGGACGATCAGAATACGCAGGTAGGACTAAGATACTGTTTACACTTACTAGCCAAAAAAGAATGTTACTTAATTGAGAGAAGTTCACATATTAATGTTCAGCTTGAATACCTTCGCGTTCAGATGAATTCACATCCAGCTATCTTCCAGACTGTTCAAGTAATTTGGTAACCTGAAAGTCAGACAATCATTTCAATACGCCAAATGGAAACACAGATTTAGGTGTTTATTGTATGAGGAATTGGCACTTGTTAAATTCAATAAGAAACTCTAGGTTTACACACTACGACAGCCAGACTGTGTGGAACTTATGTATCAAGTTCAGCGATTCCACTAGGTAGAATACTCAACAACACCTTCGGCTGTAAAGCAGGTATTATAGACCTTTTTCGTATTTTACAAATCAAATTTGTAAGCTATGAAAACTTCAGGAATCGCTGCGGGCTGGTACAACCAATTACTCACATTTGTGAATGTAATTCGTTTCTTTAGGATGCTTTGATACCTTCTATACCCTTTACTCTACAGAGACGTGAGATATAGCTAATTATTTGGGAACGAGATCAGAATGTCTCGTAGATGGAGCTTATTAACTTTATGGAATATTTGTTTATGAGTGCATATCACTAACTGATTACCCGTGAAACCTGTTCTCATATGTTGCTTTTAACCGTACATGCTGTCCTGAATCTTTCAACAGATACCATTCTTCCCTCATGTACATCTTCTATTATATTTCAGTTTGTCTCAGAACCTACTCCACAGTCGTTCTACAGGACGACTACCTACATTAACATATGGAAGTTTGCTGGGGTCTCTTCCGTTACATCTCACAAACCAATGACTGTAAAAGGTGAAAACATAAGGTTCGAAGCCTGGCAAGTTCATTGCATTAATCTTAATAAAGCCAAAGTGAATAAAATTTCAACTGCAGGTAGTAATCATTTACACTAATTCTCAAATATTTTACTGTTATAGATGTACCCTACTTCTTGATGATTGTCCCCCGCCATCAGAGGTTTTGCATGTAGCGCTGCATACTCTGTAACAATTAAAAATATGTGCATAACACGAAATCGCACCCAGATTTCCTGCATTGGCGAACGGTCTGTGTAATTGTTACTTCATCTCAGAACACCTCCAGGCCTGCCTAAGACTTTTTCTGTCACTGATCAATGCACCAACAGTTTTAGAAAACTTCAATCTAAGGTCATGAGGTGTATGAGAGAAGCACCAATGATATAACGTCTGGAAACATACATTAGACGGCAAGTTCAGCATTTCTGACAAGTTAGCCCAGATAGCATTAAATTTCGATGATGGATTTTGATTGATTTCGACAGTCCATTCATTTCATTCAAGTTAATCTAATTATTTAAGGCCAAAAACGCTACATGAATACATGTGCGCGCAATGTTATGGGAACGTTACGCGGGAACACATTAAGGTGTCTATAGCACCTGGGCTTAGGTACAGTGCTATGCCTTAATAAGGTCAAAAGGTAGTAACTCACTGTAAATGGAATATTTCGTTCACACATTACGGTGGAAAAGAAAACTTTATGTACATTACATTTTTGTAAGTCACAGGGTGTGTTGTCTGGTTGCTAGTTATTACTTCGAGACCAATCGAAAGTTTTCCGTAATGTTCATTACCTTATATTTCTACTGACCCTTGAATTATTATCAAGCCAGAATACCCAGCAAGCATAGCAAAATCATGCTGTAAGATATAGGGCAGCAGCGGAACACAAACTTTGACAACGTTTCCTGTATCGGTATTTATGTAACAAAGGATACAAAAATATTTGAAGGCAAGTATATTCTCAAGCTACAAATATTGTGACATTTATGAATTATCTGTAGCCCAGGATCTACACACACTTAAACCACAATCATGTGACATCTTTCAGATTCAATCACTACCATCGCAATTCACTACTATATACGCCTAAAGAAAACTTACGCTTGCAAAAGAAAGTCAAAATGGATGAAACGTAATACCGAGGACATGAAATATGAAACTGCTCACTCTCTTCGATAAGCAAAAGTAAAACGAATAACACAGTTGTTTTTGCTGATTTCAGCTTCTAAAAGTGTCACTGTGGACCCACATTTTCTTTTTTAATTATTGAAGCAGTTTAAGCTTTTTTTGATTCATATTATGGGACATAACTATGCGTACTTTTTACTACGCGTAGATGTCCATTGCAAACGCAGTAATCAGGAAATTTGAACTTATGAACATTATTAATCAGCCAGTTCCACATCAAATTCTTCCCGTATTCACCCTATCAGCTTAAGAATTACTGAAAACTATAATTTTTCACCAAGAATTAGATTTGCTCTTATCTTTATAAAAAAATGCATTTGCCAAGACCTATTCCAATGAATTTTCCGGAGTCAGTATTAGAATTTATTTGCTTGTACCTTTTTCTCTGCATTCTGCTGTCATCTATTCTCAACAATGTTTTCACGAGCCGTTTTTATTGACCATCTTCCTTTGGCACTGTTGTCATTGGACTGAGAATTTCTTCTGCAACACTTTAAATTAATGAACTTCTTTGTACGATAACTAGTTTTATTTGTCACCTATCTATAAAATGCTGTACAGGAACGCTCTACTCTTTGAGGTTCGAACTTAGTTTTCAATTCATGCAGAACTGCGTTACTATTTTATCAACCTTCTCTTGGTGCATGTATCAGAGCTCCATTCCAGTAGGGAATTATCACAGCCTACCATTTCCTAATGCGTATTACCAATCCTTGTCGCAATATCACCAGAGTTCTCAGAGATTATTATTTTACTAGCGCATGTTACCAGTGGCTACCGACTACGTGTGACATATTTCTGTCAACAAATAAGTAGTTGTCTTGTGAACCTTCATAGTCCACTACATTTCACCTCAATGCCACATCTGCCTCCATTAAATAGCAACGCCTTCCAAATAAGATTCATCTTCCGTGTCTTGCTGCATCACACCCACGTCCTCATCATATAATAAAAGTCGTAAGAAATCGTCACTCTCGTGCTCCGGATGGAGACAGTTGGCACTATGATCTTCGCCATTCAAACTTTTTTGACCACACTTACACCGTCTGCGCCAATTAATCACTGTGTCGTATATTGGGGAATTGTTCTAATACACTTCCACCGCTCAGTACTGAATGTGGTGGCGTTGATTTCCTTCAACTGGCAAAAAATCATATTATTGTACAATATTCAGTTTTATTGTGTTTTGGCTCGTTTAGAGGCGAGTTCCGATAATGTGGAAAAGAAACGTCATTGTGTACTACGACTTCAGACGTGAACCTGGAGGGAGACAAAAATTAAAATATGTAACAATATTTTCTCGTGGTGATAATAAAAAATTTATACGCAACATATGTTAATGCATACTTTATACAAGTTCAGTCCTATTAATCATGCTAATTAGTCATTCCTTTCATATGTTTAACATTCAGGAAGCAACCACATACTTTCAAATAAATTTAGGGCAATTGGGAAGATGTGTAAAAGCAAAAGAATAAAGGCATCGTACCCGAAGTGGAAACACCAATCATTTACATTTGTTTGTATTAGGCTGGTTGCAGACAAAAGCCATTTACTTGGGGATAAATTTATTACATCCTGGTTGGGAATATAATTTATTTTTATCATATTTTTCAGTTAAAATCATGTAGCTAAGTACAGCATTTGCAGCCAATAGAATGGAAGTGCATTAAATATGCCAGGTAGATGAAGATAATAAAATACCTTATAACAGCTTTTATTGACAAAAATGTATTATTTCAGGACCATAGGTAAACGGATTAGGTGCTCACATTTGCCATGTAATTGACGGAGAGCGTCCATGAGCTCATTAAAGATTACATCAGTCAATGTCCACACAATTTATGTTTATCAGCTACACCGGTATCAACTTTTCATTCATTTTGAATAGCGCCATAAAGTTAGAAACAATGTACAAAAACACATATCTATATTACACTAATAAAATGAGTAAACTCCTTAATAAAAGTGGTACTATGATGTTTCTTATAGAATGGCAGTGTTAGAGTGTGGAAGAGTTTCAGATATCCTCAAGGCCCACTAGAGGACTGAATGGCGCTGTCTTTAAACAATCAGAGTTTTCAGAGATAGCCATAAGTGAATTGTATGCTGATTTAAAATTAAGCTTACGTAAAATGATAACTAAGGGGGGTTTAAATCTTTGAACTGTTAAACAGTGTTGTCACACGTAGGGTGGTCTGCAGTAAACGATGAGTAACTAGATTACGTAATGTAAAAGCTACTTGGGTGTCAGATGAAGTAGGCGGCTATGTACTCACCGAATGCACCTAGCACCGACTGATCACGATGGATGCCACCCCTAGGCTGATCGGGCAACAAAATCGTCAGCAATGCCTCTTGCTTCCGTAGACAAGCCGTCAATATCCTCGTCGACTAGGCTGGCGGCCGTTCCTACGCAACCACCTTTACTTATGCTGCAGAGCGTTGCTAGGCGACGACAGTATGTTATTTATGGAAGGTGGCAGGAAAATGTTACGTATTAATGTCGAAACATTCTGTGGCTACAATAACTGTGCAGTGTGATGGAAGTAATGACAGACAGAAAAGGTAAGAATCGTACAAATAAATAACACTCGATAGTCTGTAAGAACATGTATCAGAAGGGTGACAGACTCAAAGAAGGTCTTTTAACATGACTAAAAAGCGTTTCTATTAAATTCACATTGCTCTTTAAGTAAATTGTCGGTTTATTTCTTGGAGATACTGTAAATTTAATTAGATTTCCTCTTTAAACACTACAGACAGTATGGAAATTGTTGCTTACCCTATTAATGTCGCCACTAGTGTATTGCTGAAGGTGAATTACGTAGCCTTCGTGCTTTCAGTACTTTTCCTGAACCATATTGATAATCAGCTTCCAATTTCTCCAGAATACTTGGAGGGATGGTATGTTGTCTTATTATCATAGATGTTCGCGAATAAAATTTATTTTAATATTGAGAGTTATTTACAAGTTTCATATTTTCCCAAAGGGTATTTGTGTAACCTCTGCAACACACAGGTGAAGAAAACACTTTTTGGATAGTATGGATGCTAGGAAGATTCATTAACAATGGTGTCTGTGGCTGAATGTTTTCGAAAAAAATCAAGTTAATTCCTGTTGTTAATCCCATAGATCCTGGCATCCAAAAACATTGCAGTGTTATCTTTCTCATGATCAGCTTTATATTGCATTTCAGATTTCATATGGTTTATTTTGTTGGTGAAGTGGATAATGTCTTCCTCATTTCCTTTAAATAAATTAATGACATATCTTTTGTAATAAATGATGTTATCGTCAATATCTTTGTGTGTATTGAGAAATCTGTTTTCTAAATGATGGACGAAAAGTCCAAGCAAGGCCGTAACCTGCACTAAATCGATCTTGCGCCTTGTAAATGATTGTAACTAAAGTCAAGGAAACTGAAAGAGAAGCCAATTTCAGCTAGATCGAGTAAATCAATAATTCCGCCTTTGCCTAAATCGTTGTAGTGCAACAAGTTATTTCAAAGTACTGTCTATTGACTTTCGTCTCCGGATCTTTATAATGATTTTTCTGACGTTTCAGCGGAATGAGTTGCTGACATTCTCAATGAATCACCCTCCATTGTTGGTGCTGGAATGCGAATCTTTCAGAATACCTGCCGCTTGTATTGCTGGAACATCAGAAAAATCATTAAGCAATTGTCACTCGAAGTCACAAAATGAGATCCAATAGGCAATACGTAGACAGTTGTCAAAAAGACTTACCAGTCATTAATTTTTTCAGGAATTAATTGATAGATATATTGGTACATATACTTTCTGTAACGGAGAAAGCTAACTATCCGTTGCCTTGGGATAAGCATATCGTTAACACTCTCAACAAACGTAACAATGATTTTCACAGTGACCGTTCTCTGAAAGCCACGATCTCTTGAGAATATGCTGTGTGGTTATTGACAGATATAATCCCTGTAGCAGAAGTTAGCTGCAAAGACTTTATATTTCGCATAATAACTTGCACTGGAATAACTAAAATTTTTCTATATAACACTAAGATTAAAGAAAGCAATATGCCAATTATATTAACGAAAGTGTCTGGATCACTTCCAAGGGAGTTAGTTATTAATATAACCCAAACAGATGAGCGGAGTTTTACTTGAAGGATTTAGATCGTTGCAGTACCAAGTAGTAAGTGGTACGGAGGGCCATATAGCAATTCTTGTGATGGGTCACGGACGTGAGAATTGTGGAAACTGGGTTGACGTGGGATAGGAATGTACCCACAGTGATCCTGATTGATGCCTGCTGCTTACTCTCAGAAAAAAATCTTGAGAAATTTGCCAGCAAATGTTAAAGTGCCTCACATGAGCCCTAACAACCTAGCGCTGCAGTGAACGAGCATATCTAAATCCACTGCCGCCTGGCGTTCTAGAAAATTTCATTTGGGGAATATCTTCGTGTATGATAATCCAGTTCAGATTCATCATCTAGCCTTTCGAATCATTTGACAACTCGCAGCCTGTCGCCTATATTTAATGTAAGACTGGTCACCATACATTAGCCTCACTGATAGTCAAAGAGAATATCTAGGTAACAATCGTAGTACAAATAGATGTACCTTTCTTAAAATTATGTGATTGTTAACCGGCAGCACCCTTTCCTTCAGTGTAGCAACCAGGTTTGCATCACCGTATATTTGTAATAATGTTACGAGAACAGACACTGAGAACTTAAATTTTTGCTCAGCTCCATGGTCAGAGTGTCCTATATGCCACAGTCAAATAAAGAAAATGTATGTATGTTTGTATATGTTCTCGTTTAAAGCTTTGGGCAGCGACACGAAAACAAAAGGACGTGTTGTACCTTCTCCCTTTGCCAGTGAAGTGGATTTACTGCGTCTACCGCCATGTATAATGTGTAAAGGTAATGAACCAGCTTTTTTATGTTATTTGGTTGCTGGTAAGGTTGAGAGTGTCATTTCCAAAGAAATAAAAACAGTTTGTCTAGAATGAGCACTTCCTTGACGTACTTCTGCATTTATGTGATCAATTTCATTCTTCAGATCGGTCCCTAAGGGATTTAACTACTGAATTTTAAAATAAACCCTGCAAGAGACTTGGAAAAAAAAAATTGGAGAAGCGCGTTGTGTCTGGAATGAAATGAGATTTAGCTTCACTTTTCCTTACATTATTTCACATCATCCTGAACTGAACATTTTCATAATAATAAGAAAAGAAAGAAAGGTGTATTTCACATCATAAAAACCACAGTTCTGCCTTAGGGGAGTGTGTCTTCTTTAACCCAACATTTATGCGCCACATTTAATTTTTTTAACCGATCAAAGACAACATTCAGATCCGTAATTAACTCTTGCTCACGGAAAACAGTTATTCCATTTTTCTCTACAACTGATCCACATATATACTCTGAAATTTTACCTTCATTGTAATATTGCACCAGATAGGGTCAACCTTTGACATTAATACATTCCACATTAATAACTGATACAAATAATTTTTAAATATTATTAATTTTCTTAACTTCACAAATCGATGTTCACTAAATATATTATTCTTTGCATCAGCATGTATTATTTTGGGTTGTAATATTTATTTCTATGCTTTCTGATTGAGCTAACACACTGCCCTCTGTCGGTCACCATTAGTACGCTGCCTTCTCTGCTTCCACCGGAAATTCCCATTTTGGCCGACTATAGGCGCCACAAGAATGTATCATGCTGAATTTCTCGGCAGACGCGAATCACGTAGTGTCCATGAAAATAAATTATCAACATACAAGAACGTAGTCTGATTAGAGTTTTTACACATTAGAATAATTCATTAAATACAAACTTGCAGCTAAATTATTTTAAACATCGGGTGTGAGCGGGACTACAGGAAAACATCGTAGAAGATGTGTCTGAGAAGTACGGTGGACGGTCTCAGAAAATAAAGGAAACAGGAATCACGAACGAAATACCTTTACTAGCTATCAGAGTTATCATCTTCAGCTACAGTACACTTCTAACCTCGGTTGTAAAGCTGGCACAGGATAGAGTAGCATGGAGAGCTGCATCAAACCAGTCTCTGGACTGAAGACCACATCAACAACAATTTTCCCGATTTGATGCCGGCAGACTTCTTTTTGTTTCCATACCTTACAGTAGCCCTGAAAGGCTTGCGCTTCGCAGACGTTGCGCGTGACCACAGTGTTCAAATGTGTGTGAATTCCTGAGGGACCAAACTGCTCAAATCATCGGTCCCTAGGCTTACACACTACATGAACTAACTTATGCTAAGAAACTCCGGCGGGAGGGGGGCCACAGTGTTTCAAGCGATTCCGCAAGTAGCGTTCGCATAGTTCCCAACAGCTTTACAACCGATGTTGATAAACTTTTATTCAAGACCATAATTAAACTGAAATTGCCGCGATTTATGATGTTCCCCTGGGGTTTACAGAAAGCGCCACACGCTTCTTAATAGGACACGTGATCACTAGACACTGCAACATATGGTCCAGCCGTTAGGCTGGCAAGGAGTTCTTGAGAAAGGGCGTTCCATTCCTCCACCATCACGATTGACATCGACTGGATGGTCGTTGGTGAATGTTGACGGGAGCTGCCCCACGTGTCCCCAACACATCCCACACGTGCTGAGTGGGACTGAAACAGTGGGGTCGGGCTGGCCAGTCCTTTCGCCGAATATTCTCTCGTTCCAAGTGCTCCTCCAACTGCGCTGCTCGATGCGATCGCGCATTATCATCCAGAAAAATGGTCTCACACCGTGTGTCGGCCAGCTGTCTGTGCACGATTTCCTGGTAACATGCTCCCGCACTTTCATTTATTTCCACCAGTGATTAATATTATATGTTACCTTATCTACACTGAAGCGTCAAAGAAACTGGTACAGGCATGCGTATTGAAATACAGAGATATTTAAACAGACAGAATACGCCGCTGCGGTCTGCAACACCTATATAAGACAACAAGTGTCTGACGCAGTTGTTAGATCGGTTACTGCTGCTACAATGGCAGGTTATCAAGATTTAAGTGAGTTTGAACGTGGTGTTATGGTCGGCGCACGAGCGATGGGACACAGGATCTCCGAGGTAGTGATGAAGTGGGGATTTTCCATTAGGACCATTCCACGAGCGTACCGGGAATATCAGGAATCCGGTAAAACATCAACTCTGTGACATTGCAGCGGCCGGAGAAATCCCACTAGAGCAGGACCAACGACGACTGAATAGAATCATTCAACGTGAGAGAAATTGCTGCAGATGTTAGTGCTCTGCCGTTAACAAGTGCCACCGTCCGAACCTTTCAACGAAACATCATCGATATGGACTTTCGGAGCCACTCGTGTACCCTTGATGACTGCACGACACAAAGCTTTACGACTCGCATGAGCCCGTCAACACCGACATCGGACTGCAGATAACTGGAAACATGTTGCCCGGTCGGACGAGTTTCGTTTCAAATTGTGTCGAGCGGATGGACGTGTACGGGTATGGAGACAACCACATAAATACATTGACCCGCATGTCAGCAGGGGACTGTTCAAGCTGGTGAAGGCTCTGTAATGTGTGGGGCGTGCGCAGTTGGAGTGATATGCGACCCCAGATATGTGTAGATACGATTCTGCCAGGTGACACTTACGTAAGCATCCTGTCTGATAACCTGCATCCATTCTTGCCCATTGGGAATTCCGACGGACTCGGACAATTTCGGCAGGACAATGCGACCCCCCACAGAATTGCTGCAGAGTGGGTCCAGGAACACTCTTCCGAGTTTAAACACTTCCGCTGCCCACCAAACACCCCATACATGAACATTATTGAGCATATGTGGGATGCCTTGTGACGTGCTGCTCAGAAGAGATCTCCAATCCCTCGTACTCTTACGGATTTATGGTGTCAGTCCCCTCCAGCACTACTTCAGACATTACTCGAGTCCATTCCATGTCGTGTTGCGGTACTTTTTCGAGCTCGCGGGGGCCCCACACGACATTAGGCAGGTGTGCCAGTTTCTTTGGCTGTTCAGTATATCCCGTGCATAAGTTTTCAAGAGGAGCTTATGAGATCGCTGCTTAACCTGTTTTTTTGACAGTCCGTTTCAAAAGAATTCTGCAGGAATCGAAGTATGGGAGTAGATAAACATGGCCGAAATACCTCGATACAGGTAGGGACCAGTATGAGAGGTACTGTTATACCGATCACACTGTAGCGTAACTGCTCTCAACCAATGTAAGAAGTACTACTCCAATCAATTTAGAATTTTATATCGAAAATTACCTTAACCTGCAGTTAGCGTAACATAAGAAGGAATATATGAAAGAAATGCTAAACTACTTCCAAATTTTAAACATAGTGGGCCATTGCCACTACTGGTGTGCAGAAAACTCTAATTACTGCAATGCAGCGACACACATTGTATTAAATTTCTCACCCAATAAATTAATTATTGAATGGAATAAAGATATTACCTGGAGAGGCAAAGGCCCTGTCGGTCACTATTTCGTAAACAAGAATCGTATAAAATCGTTCTTTCCTAAACAATGTGCGCAAATACATATAGAAACAAAGCAAATAAATTAAAAAAAAAAAGTAATTTGAGTGATCACATATCTTTAAAACACCGATTCACTACGACAACGTACATACTACGCACTATGGTAACATCACACCACATAAAACATAGCAGTAAGAGCAAAAGAACAGCAACACTTTCTCTTTTTCACTAACCTCGGCTTAGTCACGCTATATTGATATGGTCACAGTCAAACCACATAATCTGAACAAAACCGTCTACGTAAGCGCATTGTAGTGACAAAAATATGCAACTTAGTTTCAGTATACAATTTACCATGTGCAGTGCAACATGCTTCTGTACTTCACTCTAAGTTAGTAACTAGGTGAGTTGCTTGTTAACTAAGTAGCCACGTGGTTAAGCACTGAAAAGACAATGATTTATCATTCTCATTATTATAACACATGATAGAGAAACGGTTTTCGATGGTAGGCAACAACAGTCCATTTAAAGCGCTATACACTGGGGATACAGAAGTCATGGTATAGCGATATGCACATATGAAGATAGCGGTAGTATCGAATACACAAGATATAAAAGGGCAGTACATTAGAGGAGCTGTCTTTTGTACTCACGTGATTCATGTGAAGTGGTGTCCGACGTGATTACTGCTGCACGACGGGAATTAATAGACTTTGAACGCATAATGGATGTTGGAGCTAGACACAATGGGCATTCAGTTCCGGAAATCATAAGCGATTTCAGTATTCAGAGATCCACAGCGTCAAGAGTGTACCGGGAATATCAGATTTGAGACATTACCTCCCACTCCTGAGAACACAGTGACCGACTGCCTTCATTTAACCAGCGGGAGTAGCGGCGTTTGCGTAGAGTTGTCAGTGCTAACTGAGAAGCCACACTGAGCGAAATAACCACATAAATCAATGTGGGACGAACAACGAACGTTTCCGTTCGGACATTGCGGCGAAATTTGGCGTTAATGGGCTGTGGCAGCAGACGAGCGAACCGAGTATCCCTACTAACAGCTCGACATCGCCTGCTGCGCCTCACCTGGGCTCGAGCCATATCGGTTGGACACTGGACGACTGAAAATCCGTAACCTCGTCAGATGAGTCCTGCCTGACTCAAGTTGGTAAGAGCTGATGGTAGGGCCCGAGTGTGGCGCTGACCCCACGAAGTCATGGACTCAAGTTTTCAACAAGTTGCTGTGCAAGCAGGTGTTGACTCCATAATGATTTGGGCTGCGTTTACATGGAATGAACTAAGTCCTCTGGTTCAACTAAACCGAACATTCACTGGAAAAAAAGACGCACTACATGATATTAGGAGGTATCCCACGACTTTCGTTAGTCAGTGCTTTCTCAACTGCAATGTGTGTGAAGTTACTAAATGGTCAGTGTACAAAACGCACTCGCGCGTAGCAAAGATGTGGGAGATCTTCGGTTTTTGCTTTCGCTGTTGACATGTAGAAAGAGGACCTCAGCGCTTCCGGCATTTTTGTGAGCATATCCACACAATCTTAAGCACACTGCATTTCTACGAGTAATGGCAGGGACATTTTCTACATAGAGATAATACTGTTGATATTGCCTATTTACCGATACTCAGCACTCCGCTCATACTCTTAGCCATCTTCTACTGCAGAGTGTCTATCACGCAACAAAATAATCATTTATAAAGTGCTAAAATACCTATTTGACCTCTCGCGAAGTAATTTCTTTTTACAAAGATTTTCTCTACATAAAAGCTTTCATTGGGTTACTATGCCCTCATGACAAATGATTCAACACGTGTAAAACATTTAAAAAAATCGGAGTATGACAACTTACAATAACCTGTATATACGTACTTCAGTGTGTTAAATAAAACACCAATAGATGGCACCAGATACTTGTCAAGTTGTGTATATGCGCGTCAGTACAGCAAATATAGTTCAGAAAAAACAAAAATGATGATCTCTGTAGCCTTAGTGTTACAGATTGTGAACACACAAGTACAAGGTTGTCAAAGGCTAGCAAACAAACACATTGTGGTCAAAATAGAAAGTCCATATATCTATAGCGTTGCGTCGTCCAAGACGGAGGCTATAGACTGGGATTTGCCTGTGACACGCAGACACAATTGAACTACCGGTCTAGGGCTCCTGGTGGTGCTGATGTAGGAGGCCATAAAAAGGCATACTATTAACAGCAATATTTGATATCTTTGTTATTGCCCTTTCATGTTAATTTCTGACATTTTAATGGCCCTAATTTTGTTTGAATTCACATAGATAGTTGTTTAGCTTTTTATGTGTAAAGCAAGCCTCACTAGAAGCAGCAAAGCAGTGTTTATGACACCCTAGCTCCAATAGTATATACAAGCAAAAACTTGATTTTTACCATCCCCTGACAGAGGCTGTTCTGCACAGCAGGTGGATTAAGTGGGAAGTGTATCAGCCAACTGCACCACTCCGCTTTATAGTGCAGCCTACACATTAGGGACATACATGCCTGCCAAGCCCTTCCATGTAAGCTAGACAGAGAGAGGGGCAGCAAAGAATAGATGTGAAGGTGGAAATTGACTGAGAGAAAGAGATAAACAGTGACAGAGGTAAGAGGGTATGATCAGAGAGATGGGGACACAAGTTGGTCAGGCAGAGGGGAAGGCGGTGGGAAGAAAGAGATGGACAGTGAGCTGGAGGAGGAGATGGACTGAGACAGGGGGATGCGATGGACAATAAGAGGGCAGAGAAGGAGATGGACACAGGTAGTGAGAGAAGGAGCTCAACACAAAGAGAGGGGGTACCAGGAGAAGGATGCAGGAGGAGAGAGGACATGGATTAAGAGGGGGTGATTGGGCAGATGTGTGCAGTATATGGGACATACCTGTACACGAGGGACATGAAAGGGAAGCACTGGTTGGAAAGGGAGTGAGACAGGTTTGTAAGCTCTCCCTGATGTTATTCAATCTGTATATTGAGCAAGCAGTAAAGGAAACAAAAGAAAAATTCGGAGTAGGTATTAAAACTCATGGAGAAGAAATAAAAACTTTGAGTTTCGCTGACGACATTGTAATTCTGTCAGAGACAGCAAAGGACTTAGAAGAGCCGTTGAACGGAATGGACAGTGTCTTGAAAGGAGGATGTAAGATGAACAACAACAAAAGCAAAACGAGGATAATGGAATGTATTCGAATTAAGTCGGGTGATGCTGAGGGAATTAGATTAGGAAATGAGACACTTAAAGTAGTAAAGGAGTTTTTCTATTTGGGGAGCAAAATAACTGATGATGCTCGAAGTAGAGAGGATATAAAATGTAGACTGGCAATGGCAAGGAAAGCGTTTCTGAAGAAGAGAAATTTGTCAACATCGAGTATAGGTTTAAGTGTCAGGAAGTCGTTTCTGAAAGTATTTGTATGGAGTGTAGCCATGTATGGAACTGAAACATGGACGATAAATAGTTTGGTGAAGAAGAGAATAGAAGCTTTCGAAATGTGGTGCTACAGAAGAATGCTGAAGATTAGATGGGTAGATCACATAACTAATGAGGAGGTATTAAACAGAATTGGGGAGAAGAGGAGTTTGTGGCACAACTTGACTAGAAGAAGGTATCGGTTGGTAGCACATGTTCTGAGGCACAAAGGGATCACCAATTTAGTATCGGAGGGCAGCGTGGAGGATAAAACTCGTAGAGGGAGACCAAGTGATGAATACACTAAGCAGATTCAGAAGGATGTAGGTTTCGGTAGATACTGGAAGATGAAGAAGCTTGCACAGGATAGAGTAGCATGGAGAGCTGCCTCAAACCAGCCTCATGACTGAAGACCACAACACCAACAACCTGTACGCGAGCGAAGTTGCGGGAAAATGCTTAGTAAACAGTAAAATAAATCATCGAAATTGTAAATTGCAAACTGTAACGTATCTTTTCAGAGCCGTAACAGTCAGCAAGCTATTGTGAGCGATAGCGGAGGTTTCCTGACCTGTGGAAAGAAGACGAAGTAAATATTGCAGAATCCGAAACCAGAACAGCTGTTAGCATGAGTGACGTAAAAGTAGATATCTTAGGTGTTGCGAAACAATTCAAATCACTTAAGAAAGGCAAGTCTTCCGGTCCAGATGGTATACCAATCAGGTTCCTTTCAGAGTGTGTTGAAACAACTGATACATAACCAACACGGATTCACAAAATATCATTCTTGTGCAACACACTCTTTATTCCCACGAGGTAATGAGCACTGTCGACAAGGGATCTCAGATCGATCCCATATTCCTAGATTTCCAGAAGGCTTTTGATACCGTTCCTCACAAGCGACTATTAATCAAATTGCGTGGATATGGAGTATCGTCTCAGTTGTGTGACTGGATTCGTGATTTCCTCTCAGAGAAGTCACAGTTCGTAGTGATAGACGGTAAATCATCGAGCAGAACAGAAGCGATATCTGGCTGTCCACAAGGTGGTGTCATAGGCCCTCTGCTGTTCCTGGTTTACATAAATGATCTAGGTGATAATCTGAACAGCCCCCTTAGATTGTTTGCAGATGATGCTGTAATTTACCGTCTAGTAAAATCATCAGACGATCAATTCTTGTTACAAAATGATCTAGAGAGTATTTCTGTATGATGTTAAAACTGGCAATTGGCAGTAAACAAAGAAAATTGCGAGGTCATCCACATGGGTACTAAAAGAAATCCGATAAATTTTAGGTATAAGATAAATCGCACGAATCGAAGGGCTGTCAGTTCGACTAAATACTTAGGAATTACAATTATGAGCAACTTAAATTGGAAAGACCACACAGATAATATTGTGGTTCAGAAATGGTTCAAATGGCTCTAAGCACTATGGGACTTAACATCTGAGGTCATCAGTCCCCTGGAACTACTTAAAGCTAACTAACCTCAGGACATCACACATATCCTTGCCCGAGGCAGGATTCGAACCTGCGACCGTAGCGGTCGCGGGGTTCCAGACTGTAGCGCCTAGAACCGCTCGGCCACACCGGCCGGCAAGATGGGTGTCGCTGTTTAGCGAGCGTACATGAGCTGTTTAAGAAGACGCTGCCTAACAGAGCGGGGAGAAACCAACTAGCGGGAGGTGTTGACTAAAGAACCAGACTTGGCGGCGGATGTTGGAAGATAAAAAACAGTATTTTGCCGCAATAGGAATATGAGGTGTGAAGCTCTTTTGTGCGTCCTTATCACCTTTGATTGTAGACTATTGTGGTTCTCAGCTGCTACAAAAAAAAAATGGTTCAAATGGCTCTGACAAGGGGAGGCCGCCAATTGTGAAATTCAGATTCCGTTCATACTGCGCATAATAAAAGCTCATGGCCAGAGGTGTAATGTGGCAAAGCACCAAGATGCACTTCTCAGCCGTTATCGAGAAAATCGAGAGTTAAAAGAAACCGTTGCGGTGAAATACTCTCTACGATTAATAGTTTTCTGCAGCGTCGTGGAGCAGCGGTAAGCGCTCGGGTTCGTAATCTGAAAGTCGCCGGATCGCATCTCGCGCCATGCAATTTTTTTTATTATTAGTTTTTGTAATTCAAATATATATGAACTATTAATGAATTGCTTATGCATGTTGGTGAAGGCGGATCGCTCTCCAATTGTAACGCCTCCATTTTTCCGTTTCTTTTAACAGGGTGTACCAAAGCTCTCCCGTCCGCACTGATTTTCGACGATGTTATAAGTGGCGTTAGGGACCGCATCTACCTTCTTTCGAAGTTAGTAGGCAACTACGCTGTTATGCGGCGGCTCGTTTCGGCCCATTCAACATCTGTCCTTCAAGTGTAACGAGCGAGTAACGGAGTTTATATTTCATACCTGCCACAGCCAATTTGTGTTCGTGGGGTCTCTATTCTAATTCGAACGTTTGACTTACGCTATACGTATTCGTTTCGCAATATCGTTTCTACGTCTTCCGTTAACTATACGTGGTTAACATTATGAAGACAATTAATAACATCTGTGAAATACAACTTTCTTTGCGGAAAACAAAATGATGTTCGAAGTCGCCAGTTTTTCCACGACAAACGACTTTCAACAACTTATTATATGCACAATTGTTGCAACTGATTGCCGGGAATTATATATATATATATATATATATATATATATATATATATATATATATATATATATATATATATATTACAAAAAACAAATACTAAAAATAAAGTTGCATGATGCGAGATTCGATCCGGCGACCTTCGGATTACAAACCCGAGCGCTTACCGCTGCGCCACGACGGTGTGGAAAATTTTTAATCGTAGAGAGTATTTCACCGCAACGGTTTCTTTTAACTGTCGATTTTCTCGACAACGGCTGAGAAGTGCATCTTGGTGCTTTGCCACATTACACCTCTGGCCATGAGCTTTTATTATGCGCAGTATGAATCGAATCTGAATTTCACAATTGGCGGCCTCCCCTTGTGAGCACTATGCGACTTAACATCTATGGTCACCAGTCCCCTAGAACTTAGAACTACTTAAACCTAACTAACCTAAGGACATCACACAACACCCAGTCATCACGAGGCAGAGAAAAATCCCTGACCCCGCCGGGAATCGAACCCGGGACCCCGTGCGGGGGTGTAAATCGGTAGATGACATTGTAGTGACAGATTACGACGCTTGCTGTTCAACGCAATGGTCCGACTGAGGAGGTTTTGAAAGGAGTGGGATGGCTACAGGGCACTGCATAGCGATATACAATAAGTGACTATTTTCACACTGTATCGTGGGTCAAAGCATTCTTAGCGTAATAGTATTAATGTAGCAGTGCATTGAGATTATCCAGGTCCTCCAAGATACGTTTCGGTGGAAGTCCATGGAGCAATACGTTTCGTTGTTTCTCCCGCGCAACGCAAGGCTCGAAGAGGTCATTAATCGGGGCTGCGGTCGCGTAGGGATATCATCAGACGAGACAGAGTATACAGAGGATCCGAGACGACGAGCGAAAGGGAACGTTTGAAAACTAACATGGCTAAGAGGAGTAAACTTATAAACAGAATGCTTCAGCATGTGTTATACAAAGGATAATCACACGGTTTTAATTCTCACTTCGAAAAAATATAGTTACGGAACTAATTTCTTATTTGTTTGCAGTACATGTCTGCAGACATCGTAGACCCTGACATCTTCGCGACACAGTATCGTAGTTTTTCTGGTATAGGAATCGAAACAAAATGCCACTCCCAATCAATAAAAATGGAAGTCATGCTGAAATTCGTTTTCTCTGTTATAACGGGAACAGCGCAGCAACAAACCACGCTGACCTGGTGAATATGTTGAATAAGAATGCTCGACCATGTGACACAGACCATGTGACACACCGGCTAGTTGACGCAGATGCTTCCCGTGTGGTCGGACAAGTTTGAATGAAGTCGAACGAAATGGCTGCTATCTCCCTGCTAAGAGGAGGGTGATCACAATAGAAACAGAAGACCCGATGCTGTAAATCGGCGTACCACAATTGAGGCGATGAGAGAAAAGTTAAAATTGGACGTGGCTCTCTTTCCAATATCCTGCGCAACATTTTGAACATGAGGAAGGTCGTTACTTCATTAGCCACATGATCACCATGGACGAGACCTGGGTGTGTCACTATGACCCCGAGCGAAATGAGCAGTGGTTCATATCGCGGAAAATGGTGTAGGTCTCTCCAACATCATACAAGTAACGCTTAATGCTTTTTGGGACTGCCGTGGTGTGATGCGTTGGATTATGTTCGTAAACTGCATACCGTCGAAGTTACGGGAGGCCGTCGAGGCGACACGCCATGGAACCTGTCCTCATGTCGTGGCACCCAGTGATTTCTTTCCTCAGACGAAGAAACCACTGCGTGGCAGGCATTTTCATAACTACAACCAGGGAATTTCCGACTTGGCATATTTCCTGGCTGCCCAAAATGCTGACTTCTATCAACGGAGTCTGTGCCAAGCCATCCATCAGTGGAAAAAACGCTTGGCACTGAAGGTCCAATGATACCCCCAATTGTATGTGTACGTGTGATGGCTGTCAGTGTCACAAGAGATTAAGTGAATTAAATTAGCTCTTGGACTCTAATCCTGGGGGAAGTAGAACAATTGGATACTGATGAGATATTAATTGTAAAAAGAACTTTCAAAGAAAACATGCAAAGGGGAATAACTTGTGGATCCGATCCCCTAGTAGAGTCAATACTCCACCCCAATATAACCAGGGATGGTACTTGGACTCTAATCCTAGGGGAAGTAGAACAATTGGATACTGATAAGATATTAATTGTAAAAAGAACTTTCAAAGAAAACATGTAAAATTAAACAAGTGTAGACAAAGAACGTTAACTCCTAGTCGTTAATCTAAATTTGAGATTGGCAAACACCTATGACTCGAGTCGAAGTCGCGCTCCCGTCTATACGACGGAAACACTAAGAGATTAATACTGATTACAATCGAAGTTAGGAAAGCTCCAAACATGACTGGCACTGACAGTACAGAGCTCTGCTATCAAATAAATGAAACTTAATAATCTATTGTTAAATGGTCCCTATCTGATAAGCTCTGGGGCATACATCACCGAATTCAGTGGACGGAAGAGAAATTCTTCAAAGCCGATCGGCTCGGCTCTACCGGCGGTCGTGCAGACGAAGTGCATTGCGTAGCTAAGAGTTCTGACTACACGGAAGACGCGAAACAGGGCCTTCAAACTTTTAGTGTCGAAGTACTTCCGTACAATGCCGGACACGAATCAAGAACTCTGCTTGCTCATAAGCCAGGAGCAGAGACTTGACTAAAGTGCGCGGACGCATAGAATGACTTCGTTATGCCTCAGTCCCCACAAAGAAGTACAGATTCGTTTGTTTGCTCACAGAGAAACAAATTATGTCGTTCCTAGAGGCGAAATCAGCACTTTCGAGTTATATGGTGAGATTGTTCACTGACGCCTTGCCAGCAATATTTAAAAAACGCATTCAGCGGAAATTGTCCTATAGACAATTTTCGGAGAGTCTCCTTGCCGCACAGTGGCCAGTTAAGAGCAAACCTAGCCTCGCTGGTGTGAACTGTACATCTGATCAATCACCGCGCCCGCTGCAAACGGAATACCTCCCATTATACGAGTAATGAAGCTGATAGTCAACCTTCTTCAGCTCATGTTCATTTCGGTGGCCCCTCCTCCGTTTACAGTTCAGCCAACCAGATACGTTTCTGCGTCTTTTTAACTGCCCTGCCTGCAGTCCTTGTTCCCTGTCGGTTTCGAAGACCACAGAGCTCCACTTTCGCCTTGGTGTCCGAGTCAGCGCGAAATTACAGTCAAAGCATACTAGTATGAGAGTACCCAATAGTAGGAGTCGAGGTACTGACAGAAATAAAGCTGTGAGGAGGGGACGTGAGTCGTGCTTGGGTAGCTCAGTTGGCAGAGCATTTGCCCGCGAAAGGCAAAGGTCCCGAGTTCGAGTCCCGGTCCGGCACACAGTTTTAATCTGTCAGGACGTTTCACCCAATAAATGATTACTAATTCGATAACCCACCTAAAATGCGATCCCTAATAAGTAAATGAAACAGAAATAATAAAAATTATTCATGTATGGTAGGAAAATTTTGCCATCTTACAAAGGTTGAATATAAAAAGAAGCTAACACCACTACTAAGTTCCGTGGTCGCAGTTTGTTATTTTGCAGATGTAAATTCAATCATTATGACCGCCTCTAGTATACCTGACAGAATACCTGACAGTCTGTAACCATTTGTAAACCATAGCGATGCTCCTGCAGGTTTACAACAAGGATGCACACGCCGTTGTCTGTGGGCCACATGTGTCCAGCTTTTGGTCTGACGGTGACGAAGCCCTCACCGTTCGTCCTCTTAATTTTTTCATTGTTTCACTCATCTTTCATTGTTTCACTCATCTTTCGTTGTTTTACTCATATTTCATTGCCTTTAGGAATAGAGATAGTGGACCCTCATAGAACCTAGTTTTCTTGAGCCCAATCTACCTAGCATTGGGCTATGGGAATCACAAATCGGAATATTAACTTTTCTCACGGCACGATACGTCTACATCAGCATTTACGACTGTATAGATACACCGCAAGCCACCTACGGCGCGTAGCGAGGGCATCCTGTACTACAAATAGTCATTTCCTTTCCTGTTTCACTCACAAATAGAGCGAGGGAAAACAATTGCCTATATGCTTCTGTATGAGCCCTAAATTCTCATATCTTATCTTCGTGGACCTCCCGCGTTATGTGTCTTGGCGGCAGTAGAATCGTTCGGCAGTCAGCTAAATTTTCTCAATAGTTCTTCTCGCAAAAAGCGTCACCTTCACTCCAGGGGCTCTCATTTGAGTTATCGAAGCATCACCGGAACACGTACGCGTTGTTCTAACCTACCAGTAACAAATATGGCAGCCAGCCCATGAACAGCTTCGATGTCTTCCTTAAATCCGACCTGTAACAGATTCCAAATACTCGAGCAGTACTCAAGAATAGGTCGCACCGGCGTTCTATAGGCAGTGTCTTTTACAGGTGAACCGTTCTTTCCTAAAATTCTCCCAATAAACCGAAGTCGACCACTCGCTTTCCTTATCACGGTCCTCTCATGCTCATTCCAGTTTATATTGCTTTGGAACATTACGCCCGGATATTTAAACGACTTGATTGTGCCAAGCAACACATTAGTATTAATGTAACCGAACATTATTGGTTTGTTCTTCCTACTCATCCGCATTGGCTTACATTTTCACACATCTAGACCTACTTGCCTTTCATTACACCAACTAGAAATTTTGACTGTCACCTTACATCTTCCTATAGTCACTTAACTTCGACACCTTACCGTACACCGCACCATCATCGGGAAACAACGGCAGATTGCGGCCCACCCAGTCCGCCAAACCACTTCCACATCTACATCTACATGGATACTCTGCAAATCACATTCAAGTGCCTGGCAGAGGGTTCATCGACCCACCTTCACAATTCTCTATTATTCCAATCTCGTATAGGGCGCGGAAAGAGTGATCACCCATATCTTTCCGTACGAGCTCTGATTTCAATTATCTTATCGTGGTGATCGTTCCTCCCTATGTAGGTCGGTGCCAACAAAATATTTTCTCATTCGGTGGAGAAAGTTGGTCATTGGAATTTCGTGAGAAGATTCCACCGCAACGAAAAGCGCCTTTCTCTTAATAATGTCCACCCCAAATACTGTAGCATTTCTGTGACACTCTCTCCTATATTTCGCGATAAAACAAAACGTGTTGCTTTTCCTTGAACTTCTTCAATGTGCTCTGACAGTTCTATCTGGTAAGGATCGCACACCGTGCAGCAGAATTCTAAAAGAGGACGGACGAGCGTAATGTAGGCAGTCTCCTTAGTAGTTCTGTTACATTTTCTAAGTGTCCTACCGATAAAACGCAGTCTTTGGTTAGCGTTCCCCACAACATTTTATGTGTGTTCCTTCCAAATTAAGTTGTTCGTAATTGTAATACCTAGGTATTTAGTTGAATTTACGGCTTTTAGATTAGACTGATTTATCGTGTAACCGAGGTTCCTTTTAGCAGTCATGTGGATGACCTCACATTTATCGTTATTTAGGATCAACTGCCACTTCTCGAACCATTAAGAAATCTTTTCTAAATCGTTTTGCACTTTGTTTTGATCTTCTGAAGACTTTATTAGTCGACAAACGACAGCGTCATCTGATAATAACCGAAGACGGCTGCTCAGATTGTCTCAAAAATCGTTTTAAGGAACAGCAAAGGGACTATAACACTACCTTGGGGAACGCCAAAAATCGCTTCTGTTTTACACAATGACTTTACGTCGATTACTACGAACTGTGGCCTCTCTGACATGAAATCACAAATCCAGTCACATAACTGAAATGATATTCGATAAGCACAAAATTTCACTACGAGCCGCTTATGTGGTACAGTGTCAAAAGCCTTCCGGAAATCCATAAATACGGAATCGATCTGAAGTTCTTTGCCAATAGCACTCAACATTT
Organism: Schistocerca serialis cubense; assembly: GCF_023864345.2. Taxonomy (NCBI): domain Eukaryota; kingdom Metazoa; phylum Arthropoda; class Insecta; order Orthoptera; family Acrididae; genus Schistocerca; species Schistocerca serialis. The sequence continues at coordinate 462,557,069 of NC_064644.1, read as the reverse complement.
CATATGAATAAATAGCTTGTTGTGTTTCACAGGAACGATGTTTTCTAAACCCATGTTGACTGTGTGTCAATAGACCGTTTTCTTCGAGGTAATTCATAATGTTCGAACACAATATATGTTCCAAAATCCTGCTGCATATCGACGGCAATGACATGGGCTGTAATTTAGTGGATTACTCGTACTACCTTTCTTGAATACTGGTGTGACCTGTGCAACTTTCCAGTCTTTGAGTACGGATCTTCCGTCGAGCGAACGGCTGTATATGATTGTTAAAAATGGAGATAATCTGCTAATACATCAGCATACTCCGAAAGGAACCTAACTGGTATACAGTCTGGACCCGAAGACTTGCTTTCATTAAGTGATTTAAGTTGCTTCACCTCTCCGAGGATATTTACTTCTACGTTACTCATGTTTGCAGCTGTTCTCGATTCGTATTCTGGAGTATTTACGTCCTTTTCTTTTGTGAAGGCATTTCGGAAGGCTGTGTTTGGTAACTCTGCTTTGGCAGCACTGTCTTCGATAGTATCTCCATTCTATCGCGCAAAGAAGACATTGATTATTTCTTGCTGCTAACATACTTCACTTTGGATTTTCTGCCAGGTTTCGAGAAAAATTTTCGTTGTTGAAACTATTATAAGCACCTCGCATTGAAGTCCGCGCTAAATTTCGAGCTTCTGTAAATGATCGCCAGTCTTGGGGATTTTGCGTCTGTTTAAATCTGGCATGTTTCTTTCGTTGTTTCTGCAACAGTGTTCTAACCCGTTTTGTGTACCAAGGAGGATCAGCTGCGTCGTTTGTTACTTTATTTGGTATAAATATTTCAATTGCTGCCGATACTATTTTTTGAATCTAAAGCACATCTGGTCTACACTTATATTGTTAATTTGGAACGAGTGGAGATTGTCTCTCAGGAAGGCGTCGAGTGAAAATTTATCTGCTTTTTTGAATAGGTATATTTTTCGAGGATTTGGAGATTACAATATTCAATCTCGCTACGACAACCCAGTGGTCACTAATCCCTGAATTGATTTTTATGCTCGTTATTAACTCAGAATTACTTGTTTCTAAGACGTCAAGTGTGATTGCACCACCATTGACCATTCGCGTCGTCTCATGATCTAACTACTCGAAATAATTTTCAGAGAATGCGTTTAACAGTTATGTGTATGGAGAACCACAGCGGTCCTGTCCCATTTCCCTGGGGCGCTCCTGACGATGCCCTTGTCTCTGATGAACGTTCGCCATCGAGGGCCACGTACTGGGTTCTGTTACTCAAGAAATCTTCTAGCCACTCACGTATCTGTGAACTTATTCCACATGCTCATACCTTCGTTGCTCTTACGTAGTCACTTTGTTTTCTTTACTTTCATTTTAGTTTATAAGGTTCGGATCCGAGGGTCCTTACAGCCAACTACCTAACATTTCGTATATTTAGCAGAACATGACAATAATGGGGCGAAACATTTGCCATGGAGAAATAAAAGCCTCACAAAATGACAAAACAGTATTGAGTATAGAAAATAGATTCAAGTCATGCGTTAAAAGGACTAGGTCATTAGTAACTATAAATAACGGAAGATTTACAAATAGCCTTATGCATAACTACTGAACAGCATTGATTGAGAAATAAAAGAGCAAACTATAATTTACAGTGCACAGTATTAAAAATGCAACATTACAATTTACAAGATAACAAAACATTATTTGCAATGATATGTGACTGGCACATACATAAAGGTGAGAACAATGGTGAGGCCGGATGTCAGCCTCAGTTTAGATTACCGACGTGGTAACAGCACCAATTTAGGACGTTTATGTTTGTGCCAGCCATTGCATCATACGTGGGTAACTGACGAATTAGTGTGTTGGTAAGGGAGGGAAATTTGGTTAACAGCTTTCAGACATGGATCGGAGCTCCTGCAGTCTTTGTTTGTAAGTCACTGTGAATCTTGGTATTCCTAACGACCCCTTGAAAATTCACGATGACGCGCAGAGCCTTGTTTTGAACAACCTGAAGTTTGCGGAGATTCGTTGACGCGGTATGTCCCCATTTGAGGCAGGTATACAACGCGACTGGTCTTATTACGAATTTATAAATTAGTGAACTGTTTTTCCTGTTTAGAAAAAAGCATCTCTTTAGTAAGGGATACAAGTCAGTTAATACATTGTGTGCTTTGTTCGTGAAGTCGGTTATATGTTTATTATAGGCAAAACGTTTTTCGAGATGAACTCCAACATATTTGGTGGAATCAGTCCAAGGAACGGGGTATGTAAATCCTGTCGTTTTCTTGCATAAAACATAACTTGACATTTGCCCAAATTTATCTTGACCCGACATGCCGTAAACCATTTTTCAAGTAGTTGTAGAGCTTGCTGGAGTTTATCTTGAATGTTCGGTACTTTTTTGTCAGTGTAACATATCGCCGTTTCATCAGCGAAGGAAGATATGTTGACCGGTCGCAAGTCTCGTATGTCTGATAAATACAAATATATTATACTAAACAGCGTCGGTCCCAAAAGGGAACTTTGTGACGCAGAGGCCGTGTCACCAACGAATACACTAAAGGTATAGTCTGTAAGATACGAGCTAATTAATCTGACAACGTGCCGTGAGAACTGTAATTTTATTAAATTGAAAAGTAAACAATTATGCTGTAACCTATCAAAGGCTTGAGCAATAACCAGGTGTGCAACTGCTGTGGATCGAGCATCGTTAAAACCACCTGTAATTGCTTCCAATGGCAGCAGCAACTCTAGTGGAGCTGAATGTTTTGGACGAAATCCAGCCTGTGTGTTCAGAAGAACTGATCTGTCAATGTATGCTTTGGGAAGTCGACGAAGTATGACCCTCTCCGCTACTTCCGAAATGGATGATAAGAGGCTAATCGGCCTATAATTTTTGGGATCCTACGGCATGCTGATAAAATAGCTCTATATTTAGCAATTATATACAACCACTCGCTCACAGAAAGATCCGTACCGAACGACTGGAAAATTTTTCATGTCACACAAATACCTAAAAAGGGAGGTAGGAGTAATCCGTTGAATAACAGACCCATATCACTAACGTCGATTTGCAGCAGGGATTTGTAACATATACTGTGTTCGAAGGCCGGCCGCGGTGGTCTCGCGGTTCTAGGTGCGCAGTCCGGAACCGTGCGACTGCTACGGTCGCAGGTTCGAATCCTGCCTCGGGCATGGATATGGGTGATGTCCTTAGGTTGGTTAGGTTTAAGTAGTTCTAAGTTCTAGGGGACTGATGACCACAGCTGTTAAGTCCCATAGTGCTCAGAGCCATTTGAACAATTTTTTTTGTATTCGAAGATTATGAAGTACCTCGAAGAAAACGATTTAATGACACATAGTCAGCACTGATTAAGAAAATATCGCTCTTGTGCTACACAACTAGCTCTTAATACTCATGAAGTAATAAGTGCTATCGACAGGGGATGTCAAATTGATTCCATATTTTTAGATTTCCAGAAAACTTTCGACACCGTTCTTCACAAGCGTCTTCTAACCATATTGCGTGCCTACGGAGTATCGCCTCAGTTGTGCGACTGGATTCGTGATTTCCTGTCAGAAAGGTCATAGTTCGTAGTAATAGACGGAAAGTCATCGAGTAAAACAGAAGTAATATCCGGCGTTCCCCAAGGAAGTGTTACAGGCCCTCTATTGTTCCTGATCTATATTAACGACATTGGTGACAATGTGAGTAGCCGTCTTAGATTGTTTGCAGATGATGCTGTCATTTACTGTCTTGTAAAGCCACCAGAGGATCAAAACGACTTGCAAAATGATTCAGAGGATATCTGTATGGTGCGAAAAGTGGCAATTGACCCTGAATATGGAAAAGCGTGAAGTTATTCACATGAGTACTAAAAGAAATCAGCTAAATTTCGATTACGCGATAAGTCAGACAAATCTGAAGGCTGTAAATTCAACTAAATACTTTGGGATTACAATTACAAATAACCTAAATTGGAACGATCACAGTATTGTGGATAGAGCAAACCAAAGACTGCGATTCATTGGCAGATCACTTAGAAGGTGCAACAGGACTACTAAAGAGACTGCTTACACCACTCTTGTCCGCCCTATTCTGGGTTATTGCTGCGTGATGTGGGATCCGCATCAGGTGGGACTGACGGATGACATCGAAAAAGTACAAAGAAGGGCAGCTCGTTTTGTATTATACCGAAATAGGGGAGAAAGTGTCACAGACATGATGCGTGAATTGGAGTGGCAATCATTGAAACAAAGGCGTTTTTCGTTGTGACGGGATGGTTCAAATGGTTCAAGTGGCTCTGAGCACTATGGGACTCAACTGCTGAAGTCATTAGTCCCCTAGAACTTAGAACTAGTTAAACCTAACTAACCTAAGGACATCACAAACATCCGTGTCCGAGGCAGGATTCGAACCTGCGACCGTAGCGGTCTTGCGGTTCCATACTGCAGCGCCTTTAACCGCACGGCCACTTCGGCCTGCGACGGGATCTTCTCATGAAATTTCAATCACCAGTTTTCTCCTCCGATTGCGAAAAAATTCTGTTTGCATCCACCTACATAGAGAGAAATGATCATCACGATAAAATCAGAGAAATCAGGGCTCGCACAGAAAAATTTAAGTGCTCGTTTTTCTCGCGTGCCGTTCGAGAGCGGAACGGCAGAGAAACAGCTTGAAGGTGGTTCATTGAACCCTCTGCTGGGCACTTTATTCTGAATAGTAGAGTAATCACGTAGATGTAGATGTCTTTGGTTGGTTTTGGTATAGCAGTGACCTACTGACTGGGAAAATGGCTCAGTTTTAACATTGATTTAATGATGATGACCAACAGTTTTCCGGCACTGGGAGCCTAGTTTCGTAACATCATGTTGTTTATCCCATCAATACCTCGGGTTTTAAGTGATTTTAGGTGAGAGAGAACTTACGTAGTCACTGCAAGGGATTTGCAGCCCGCGGTACTAGAAATCCCGTACGTGCCTCGTCTAGTATAAGCGCTCGGATGGCGAGGTGGACATCATGCGTTGGCGGTGGCAGCAGAAGCGCTGGTGCTGTGCTGTGGTCCTGGTGACGCTATCGACCCCGCGCTGGGCTTTGTGACGGCCTAGGCACGCCGCGCGCTATATCTGCCAGCTGCCCAGCTGTCCAGCAGCCCGGCTCACTCCGCCTGTCTGCACGCATTACGCATTTACGCGGGGTCCGCTGTCCGACAGCGTGGCGACACTGCAGAAATTTTGTCGATACAGACCTTACCCGCCGACTGAACTAATACCTCCCTGCTATAATGTTTCTCATTCCGGCCACAACGTGTTACTTTGATGAGTATTACCCGTCAGACAGAATTCGTTTCATGATAGATGCCATTTTCCTTTACTTATGGAAGGCGTTCGATACAGTTCCGCACTGTCGCCTGATAAAGTAAGAGCCTACGGAATATCAGACCAGCTGTGTGGCTGGATTGAAGAGTTTTTAGCAAACAGAACACAGCATGTTGTTCTCAATGGAGAGACGTCTACAGACGTTAAAGTAACCTCTGGCGTGCCAGAGGGGAGTGTTATGGGACCATTGCTTTTCACAATATATATAAATGACCTAGTAGCTGGAGTTGGAAGTTCCATGCGGCTGTTCGCGTATGATGTTGTAGTGTACAGAGAAGTTGCAGCATTAGAAAAATGCAGCGAAATGCAGGAAGATCCGCAGCGGATAGGCACTTGATGCGGTGAGTGGCAACTGATCCTTAACATAGACAAATGTAATGTATTGCGAATACATAGAAAGAAGGATCCTTTATTGTATGATTATATGATAGCGGAACAAACACTGGTAGCAGTTACTTCTGTAAAATATCTGGGAGTATGCGTGCGGAACGATTTGAAGTGGAACGATCATATAAAATTAATTGTTGGTAAGGCGGGTACCAGGTTGAGATTCATTGGGAGAGTCCTTAGAAAATGTAGTCCATCAACAAAGGAGGTGGCTTACAAAACACTCGTTCGACCTATACTTGAGTATTGCTCATCAGTGTGGGATCCGTACCAGATCGGGTTGACGGAGGAGATAGAGAAGATCCAAAGAAGAGCGGCGCGTTTCGTCACAGGGTTATTTGGTAACCGTCATAGCGATACGGAGATGTTTAACAAACTCAAGTGGCAGACTCTGCAAGAGAGGCGCTCTGCATCGCGGTGTAGCTTGCTCGCCAGGTTTCGAGAGAGTGCGTTTCTGGATGAGGTACCGAATATATTGCTTCCCCCTACTTATACCTCCAGAGGAGATCACGAATGTAAAATTAGAGAGATTAGAGCGCGCACGGAGGCTTTCCAGCAGTCGTTCTTCCCGCGAACCATACGCGAGTGGAACAGGAAAGGGAGGTAATGACAGTGTCACGTAAAGTGCCCTCCGCCACAGACCTTTTGGTGGCTTGCGGAGTATAAATGTAGATGCAGATGTAGACTATTTTTAGATGGCTTGTTTATGAGGGAACTGTATAGAATGTCTTTGTTGTCCGTCATTCCGTCTCTCTGTCCGACTGTTATGGTCGCTTTCTCTCAGGTACGGGTGAGATATCAAGTTGAAATTTGTGTCAACTAGGAAGACTAAGGTCTCTTTGCGGTGTAAAAGCTGTAAACTCCTACGTCAATGCAATCACAACATACAGCTAGTGAAGGTACGTACAATATTTTGAGGTCACAGTACTTAACCTCGGTTTAACCCTTTCAAACTTGTTTTTTTAAGGGCAAAGGAAAATTTTTCTTTATGCTGTAATGCTCTGCGATCATTTTTTAAATGATTTTAGAGGCAGGATTTATACAAATATATGTACCCATTTTCAAAATACACTTCGTAAATTTAGCGTCTTTTCATGGTCTAAAGTAACTAATTTTGAAATACTCACCGTTGTAACAAATAAACTGACCACTCAATAAGTGCAGTGCAATAAAACAATAATAATAATGTTCATTTATACAGGGGAATATGACTAACCAACCACTTCCATGTATTCTGGTGTTCACAAGCTGCTGCACATTCCCACAGTGACTTCTTGATATTTTTCTAGTGATGCCCAACAGTTGGCAGCACTTGTACTTGATTAAAAAAACTGAACATTCATGAACGTGTACATGAGGCCGCCAATGAGGAAGAATATTTCTATTCCAATTAAGAGACTGTAAAATTTAAAGTACACAATTGTAGCCAGTGGGTCTGAAAGGGTTAATCTAGCCTTCACTTCTCAACGATGTGAGAAGTCGCCAGGGAAGGCACTTTGTTTGGATTCCACGTTAAACTATAGATCCTCTTTCCCCTGTTGGATAAATGGAATAAATTACAGATACTGAAGTTGCCGGAATGGTGTTACATTGAAGGGCTTACACAAGGCCATCTGGCCGCAGGAAATCATTGTTATTACCATTTATATAAATAAATAAGTTTCTATGAAACCCTCGGAGCGCGAGGTGTACTCGCTCTTGTCCGACATTTTTCCCTTTCTTTCTCAGGACTCGTTATATTCTCACATCTTTTAAACACAACTCGATCTTCATTTAGGATGCACGTTATTGCAGTAGAGGCCAATAAGTAATTTGCTCGATAGCTTAGACATCCTTACACCGTTTGTTGAACTAAAGAATACGAAACTAGTCTTCCGATCAAGAAGAGTCAATAGAGAACAAATATGCTAAAATGTGATTCGTCGTAATTCGAAAGAGAACAGGCGTTGCAGAATGTTTCAAATAGTTCAAATGGCTCTAAGCACTATGAGACTTAACATCTGAGGTCATCAGTCCCCTAGACTTAGAACTACTTAATCCTAACTAACCTAAGGACACCACACACATTCATGTCCGATGCAGGATTCGAACCTGCGACCGTAGCTGTAGCGCGGTTGCGGACTGAAGCGCTGAGAACCGCTCGGTCACAACTGCCGGCTTGCAGAACAGCCGAAGCGGTACAACGCCAGATATATTGATCTGATTTACGAGTGTTTCTTAGGATAGCGTAAGTTGTTCATAAATACGTCGCTACGTGACACTTATCCATTATCACAGAACCCTTAATAAAATACATGTGTCATTGTACGCTGAGGCGACAAAAGTCGTGGGATACAACTAACTAGCGGTTCTAGTCGCTCTGTCCGGAACCGCGCGACTTCTACGGTCGCAGGTTCGAATCCTGCCTCGGGCATGGATGTGTGTGATGTCCTTAGGTTAGTTAGGTTTAAATAGTTCTAAGTTCTAGGGGACTGATGACCACAGATGTTAAGTCCCATAGTGCTCAGAGCCATTTGAACCATTTTTGATACAACCAAATATCGTATCGAACTCCTTTTGTCTGTCGTAGTGCAGCACCTCCATGTCGCAGTTTTATATATGGACCACGGCAATTCAGCCCGGAAGTTTTAATTAATGAAGACGCCGGCCGTGAAAGCTTACGTGTTATAATTATTATTATTACCATAATTACTATCGCTGTTAATGGCGGCAGCTGCAGTAGTACTTGTACATTATTTTTATCAGTTCATAGTCAGAATTATATACTCAGATCATTTTAATACTATTTGTCGCATAAAATTGTTATTCCTTGTGAGACTATTATTTAAAAAAGATACTGTATGAATGAAACGATGGTACGGTATAAGAGAGGGCCTAATGGTCCTAATCACATTAGGTTAAATAAATCAATAATGAAGTAGGAGTCGACAATAGATTCAATTAAATTAATTTGTATAAGGTCCCACAAACATACCAACAAACATGCTCACAGACCGAATAGGGTAGAAAGTCGCTGAAATAGGTGTCATATGTGCCTGGATACGAGAAAATTACTATGGGACCTTAGACAGTACTCAGTAAATTACAGAAATCACGCACGTAAGTAATCTGAGGATATAAATGAAATAAACACGTAATTGAGGGCGAGCGGTGTTAATGATGGCACATGAAAGTAGAATGTGGCCGATTACCTGTATAGCTACATGAAGGCATCGGTACTCGGCGGCGATTCTAATTAAGGATTAACATCGTAATTCTGAATGATGTGGCTATACCAGATAGCGAGTAACAAGACCATTAGCCGTTTCTCCAACTAATCGGCAATCTGTTATCGACTCTTCTGGTGCCTATAGCACTCACCTACCAGTATCAACGTGGCACCTAAATAGTAGGAGCGTGCGGACTGGAGTCTGTATCAGCCACAGAGACCCATCCTGACGGCATCTTAGCGCAGTTTTGGGGAGGATGCTTACCTGTGTTACGTCTGCAGACACTAACGTATTCTAGCGGCCTGAACTGTTTCTCTGGCACCTAGGTTGTGTATTAATGCGTCAACGACCGTTCAAACAGTACTGACATCCAATATAAGAAAAACTAGATTGTTATCAATCTCTGGCTTTAGTGAAAAAGGAAAATAAATGATTTCACAGCATGTCTGTGAGTGCACCTATGTACAAGATTAATTGTACTTAAATTATGCCTTGTGTACCCGTTAATGCAGCTGTTTCTCTACAACTACATCTACAGGTGTATTCCATAAATCACTGTACGAACGTAACGGAGGGAACTTTGTTTACCACTGTCCTTTCCATTCTTGCTTGAATCTCTCCCTGATTTTATCTTCTTGGTCTTTCCGTTAGATAATGTACGTGCAGGAGGAAGCATATACTTGCTGCCTCTTATAAAAAATTACGCTCTCGTAACTGTAAAATAGTGATGGTTCGTTCCGTTTATAACATGAAAGATTGAAATTATTTGACAGTACCACAATCTTCAGGTCACGAGATTCTAGTAATATATGAAGTCTATCTCAGGTGAACCAGCATTGACGTGAAATTTTAAAAAAATCCCTTGGTGGCTAAAATTAATAGTTCAAAGGACATTATGGGGCACTAATTTTACAACCTGACTGCTTAAGTCGTCCTCCGCCCCGCGCAAATGTAGAAGGAAGTCCTCGCCATAAAACAAAGAGTAAATAATTCTCATAGCTTCACTCACACACTTCAGATTCATTCACCTATCGCAATTAGATTTGAGATCATCATACATTTTAGTACATATGCAAGGAACCAAAAGTTTCAGTCTTAATTCAGATACGATGTGTTCAGAACTGTCACTGTCATCCAAACACTCTTTAAGATTCATAGATATCTCAAAACTAGGTTTCAGACCACCATCTATTTTCGCACATTCACTTGGACATTAATGAGACTTGAACAGCTATTTGATAGCATCACTGCTTAAATAGGCCACAACAACTCTGTTTAATCATTTCTTTTTCCACCCGTTAGGGAATATGCCCTGACATGATATTATAAACGTAAGTGGATGTAAAGCACCAGCTGGGCCACATGGAGCAAAATTATGTAACTATAGTTCCTCCGCTTCTATCATAACTTTTACAACAACAGTAGTTTCATTAGAGTTTGTTCTTTTACTTCATTTGTTGTTTACTTGGCCACTACTTGGTTTGGGAGACAACATTATCTGAAGTAGCTACATCTCTGCCATACTTTCATCCTTTCATTAAGGTTCAAAATGGCTCTGAGCACTATGGGACTTAACATCTGAGGTCATCAGTCCTCTAGAACTTAGAACTACTTAAACCTAACCAACCGAAGGACATCGCACACATCCGTGTGGGAGGCAGGATTCGAACCTGCGACCGTAGCAGTCGCGCGGTTACTGACTGAAGCGCTTAGAACCGCTTGGCCACCGCTGCCGGCTCCTTTCATTAAGTTCTCATAACACTTATTTGGTTTTACAAGAATAAGTCAGTACTCTCTCTACTCAAGATTTCGTTTCGTTAGTTTGTAGCACACGATTACTTTTGACATCAACTTGCGAGGTTATGGCAGATTTTACTTGACTTGTACTGTTAGATGTATTCTCAGTCAACATACTTTGATTTTTCTAAGCAGTCTCTCAAGAGATTTTTATCTATTTCTTCCCTAACTGAACAAATAGCTTCTGCTTGTTGCCGTTTTAGTTTTATCATTTGAGCTATTTATTTGTTTGTGCTAAATCTAGAGTTACTTCCTCCTAAAACTTAATAAAGCCTTCATGACAAGTATTGATTACCTGTTGCCTCGTTTCTTCTTGATCACGTGGTAATTGACTAGTCTTAAACATCAGCTTTCCTAGGTTGGATATAATTTCTCTGCTGTTAGACACTAAGTTGTTTAACATTTCCTAGGCCCTATTTGCAACTTTCGCCATGTTGTCTATTGATAACTCTTTTAAACATATATTACTCTACTTCTTGTGGTCTGGTACGTCGCCATGGTGCAGCAATCATGTGAATCATGTGTGTGCAGGAGCATAATATTTCCATCAGGGACCTCCTAATTTTTTGACATAAAAGATTCTGCAGTCCTTCCCCTCCTCAGTTGCGAAGCCACCGAGACGTCAGATGACGTCACGTGCGATTGTGAGCGAAGCGTCCCGGCACCAGCGCCGCCGTCTGCGACCTTTTGTCATCGACTAGTCAGGTTGAGCAGGAGAGGCGATCTAATGTCCCTTCCAGATCTGTTAACGGCCAGCGCGGATCAACATGAAGCTCATTTGTATCAGTGTCAATGTGAGCAAGCATAAAAGCTCTCAACTGTCTCCGAGCGTGCAACGGTTGCAGCACCTGTGTCTGCCACTAAGTATGTGCAGTCGGTCCCTGGTCTTCCATCTGGACAGCCGGTGTCGTGTACTTCATCACTAACGCCAAGCTTTGCAGGATATGCAGTATTCCTAGTACAGCTCATATTTGTAGTAGCCCGTCAAACACTTGTTGGATGTCCTGGTGAAGAATAACGTGCCAAATTCTGTCCAATTGCCGCGTTAGATGATCAAAATTCCGAGCTGATCAGAGGGCCCTGTTGAAACGTTCTCGACAGGGGAGAGATTCGGTGACCTAGCTGACCAAGGTCGGCCGCTGTGGCTGAGTGATTCTAGGTGCTCCAGTCCGGAAATGCCCTGCTGCTACGGTCGCAAGTTCTAATCCTGCCTCGGGCATGGATGTGTGTGATGTCCTTAGGTTAGTTAGGTTTAAGTAGTTCTAAGTCTAGGGGACTGATGACCTCATATGTTAAGTCCCATAGTGCTTAGAGCCATTTGAACCATTTCGCTGGCCAAGGTAGGGTTCGGTAAGCACGAGGACGAGCGATAGAAACGCATGCCGTGTGTAGACGGACACTATCTTGCTGAAATGTAGGCCCAGAATGGCTTGTCATGAAGGGCAACAGAATGTGGCGTAGAATGTCGTCGATGTACTGCTGTGCTGTAATGGTGCCGCGGATGACAAATAAAGGATTCCTGCTATAAAAAGGAATACCATCCCAGACCATCACAGCTGGTTGTCGGTCCTTATGGTGGCCGACAGTCAGGCTGGTATACATCTGCTGTCTTGGGAGCCTCATGATCCGTCTTTGCTGTCACCAGGCTCACTTCGAGACAGGTCTCATCACTGAAGATCATTGTACTCCATTCATTGTGAGATTCTAGGCCGGAGATGTGTCTGGCGACGTCCCAGACATCGGTGGGATTCCATTCTGACTGTGCCGCGCGTGATTAGCCGAGCGGTCTGAGGCGCTGCAGTCATGGACTGTGCGGCTGGTCCCGGCGGAGGTTCGTGTCCTCCCTCGGGCATGGGTATGTGTGTTTGCCCTTAGCATAATTTAGGTTAAGTAGTGTGTAAGCTTAGGGACTGATGACCTTAGCAGTTATGTCCCGTAAGATTTAACACACATTTGAACATTTTTGAACATTCTGACTGTCGCCCACCATACTGCCCGACAACCAGGAGTGATGGTCTGTGGTGCATTTCTTTTCGTAGCTGCACTCCACTGACTATCCTCAGCACCATTACAGCACAGCGGTACGTCAGTGATATTCTACTCCCTTTGCACGCCATCCGGAGCTTACATTTCAACAAGAAAATGCCGCGACGCACGCGGCGAGAGTTTGTGCTGGTCTTTTAGGATGAATTTAAATAGCTATATTATGAGCATCGTCATAATTTCGCAGGAAAAAAATCCACAGGACGTTCGTCAAAATTCTTATGAAATACAATAAACTTAGCAGATATCGCTTCTTGCAACGAGATTTTTATACTTAAAAAAATTCGCCTACTGAGATGTGGGAAACAGCCTAAAACCACCGAAACGCGCACAGACACTTGTAAGTAGGCTGTTTAGGTTTTTATCTTGGTAACGCCACGTAGCGCTCTGCATGAAAATCACTGACTGTGCTGTGTGCAGTCTGTGGCTGGTTGGACTCATTGTCGGAATTTTCCGCTTGGGTAGTGTTGGGCAGTTGGATGTGAACAGCGCGTAGCGTTGTGCAGTTGGAGGTGAGACGCCAGCAGTGGTGGATGTGGAGAGAGAAATGCCAGAGTTTTGTGCGGACGATCTGGACGTGTGTCCGTCGGAAAAAGGAAATTTGCTTAATTGGATGTCACAAAATTATATATTGAACGCTGATAAGGTAAATGGTAAATACATTGTTCGTTCTCTATCAAAATCTTTCATTTGCTAACTATGTCTATTAGTAGTTAGTGTCTTCAGTAGTTATAATCTTTTATTGGCGCTCGCTGTATTGCAGTAGTTCAAGAAACGAAGATTTTTGTGAGGTAAGTGATTCATAAAAGGTATATGTTATTGATAGTCAGGGCCATTCTTTAGTAGGGAGTATTGAATGTCCGATAGCGTTGCGCTAAAAAAAATTGTGTGTCAGCTTAGTGGTGATCATAATAAGTAAAGAGAGAACAGTCTGAGTATGTTCAGTTTCCCTCAGCTGTCTTTGTATCAAACGACGTAGAAGTTTACCAGCACAGTAATTCATAATTTTTCCAAGGGGACGTTTCACATTCTTCGTTAACCGATCCGTGACTGGTGCAACTGTCAGTCCTTTTAAATGCACTTAAACACACACGTATGGGTGGTGTGATAGAGGGCCTTAGGTTTTAATCTTGCCATGTGGAATAAACGTATAAATAAATCAATGCGTTCAGTAGGACGCTAACGACATTCAGGCATTAAGACATTTCTACCTTAAGAAAATATTTGAAATGAAATGAAAGAGATATGCGAAAGCAGGACAAAGAGACAATCTCGATAGAGAGAAAATAGTGCACTAGCTGTCCTCTACTCAAGCGCGAAGGCAGCTGATTTTCGGGGATTCTGTTATCCAGATTCGACGAAAAAAAAAAAGGCCGCAACGAGTGCGTTAACAGAGGCCTTGGTCCAATCAGGGAGTGACAATTCTGGCCTAATTGTGTGCATCGTACAAGCGCTCCCGACCGCTGGTCCCCCACTCGCGCTTACACACACACACACACACACCTACAGACACATATGCATACGCACCCACAGCAGTGACTCACAGAACATGCACAGAAGCATACACACATATAGCTGCACCCCACAGAGAGGGCAACGCGGCACTGCATTACCCCAATCAGAGCGGGCAGGAAATCAGCATTACAAATTGCAGGGAACCGCCGAGCAACACCGTGCTACACATGGTAAAATACTATACGTGTCCGGAGGTACAGAGGTTGGCGAAGGGGGTGGGGAGTGGGAGAGGGCGGTAAAAAAAGTGGGAGAGAATGCAGAACGGCAGCTGCAACCCCACTTGATTGATGCGGGGCGTGCGATCAGCTGGCTGGCTGACCGATACGTGCCGAGCAGTTAATTAAAATGTAAATACGTGTCCGCTCTGTTGCACCGGAAAAAAATCTAGGGGTTTTCGTTCGCTTCATACGCTCGGTCTGTTTGCATCGACGCATATGATTAATTCGTTTGGGTGAGTGTTTTCTGCGCAACAGCGATTAGTACAAGCAGTTCTCGTGACAGAGGACGAGATCATTCTGGCAGCTGAACATGTTTTACGCGTTAAATATTTAGACGCTAGGAGCAGCTGAAGAATTGTGTTGACCACAATAATCTGGTAGTGACAGAGGAGTATTACAGACTTTCAACTTCTTTTTTCTGTCAGGTTGGCGCATAAGTACCGTTTCGGCTTTGCATGTTGGTATTCCGGTTGCTATGGGTTTATTTATCGAGTGTCATGTTTTATTTGTATGTCACTTTTGTTGAGTTTAGATATTGTCATTTTGTCATTTGGAGATAGTGAGTGGAGCCTTTTACGCCAGAAAATGCAGTGCCAAGTGTCGAAATCTGAACATTTCTGACATATTCTTCCGTTTAAGCTGAACAAAAGGTTGACAGCAGCGGAGGAAGCCAGAAACATGTGCGCCATGTATGGGGATAATGGCACTGGAGACAGCACGGCAAGAAAAAGGTCTTTTCGTTTTAAGGACGATCATTTCCACATTAGTGACTCTCCACGTTCGGGAAGACGTTAGGAGTTGATAAAATCGTCTAAACGCATTAATTCACAATCATTGATGTCAGTGTGCTCGAAAATTGGCAAATGTGTGGTCATTCCACCATTTAAATGCAATAGGGAAGGTTCAAAATTCGGCCGTAGGGATACCTCACTCTCTCAGCCAAAATCACAAAAATTGGCGGGGGTCAATATGTGCATCTCTTCTCGCTCGTTATTAGTTAGCTCGTGTACAACACCGTCCAAATGGCTCTGAGCAATATGGGACTTAACAGCTGAGCTCATCAACCCCCTAGGCTTAGTACTTAAACCTAACTAACCTAAGGACATGATACACATACATGCCCCAGGCAGGATTCGAACCTGCGACCGTAGCAGCAGCGTGGTTCCGGAGTCAAGCGCCTAGAACCGCTCGGCCACCGCGACCGGCCATCACCGCCCATTCCTATTTTGTATCGTTACTGGTGACAGGAAATGTGTATTTGCGCTAACACAAGGAAGAGAAAGGAATGGTTGAGACAAACAAAGCAGGAACTCCCCCTACAAAGACCTGCTCGAATACACAGAACATAATGTTATTTATCTGGTGGAATAGCGATGGTGTGGTGTGCAACGAATTTCTTCCCTGACGTGTAACCATGAGTGCTGACATTTATGTCAACAACTGTGACGTCTTGCAGACGCATTCCAAGAACAACGATCAGAAAGGCTGCGTGAAGTGACGCTACTCCACAATAACGCCCGCCCGCATTCTGCTAGGCTGGCAAAACACACATACAGGAATTGGGTTGGGATGTCATTCCGCACCCATCTTATTCACTTGATCTTGTGCCCTCGTATTTTCACCTTTTCCGCTCTCTAACGAAAAACCTTCAAGAAATTTCCTTTCTAGATAAAAATGCGCTCCGAATACGATTGGACGAGTTCTTCGCCTCAAAACCCCGTGATTTCTAAACTTGAGGAATCGAGTAACATCAGCGTTGGCAGACTGTTGAAAGTAGTGAAGGATAAACTATTACTTATGACTAAAGTCTTTGTTATATGTATCAGTTGTGTTTATTAAACTTACGGAAAATCGCTCCGAACTTATGCACAAACCTAACAATTTGCACTTCTCTTAGTTACATGGACTCTCCCTGAAAGAGCACACAGGTCGATTTGAAGCCCTATAGGTGATGTAGAACTAGAACCAACCGGTCACGTAACGTAACTCATTACTGTGAAATGGCGTTATGGACCAGAGGGTTGTGTGGAACCAGCGAAATAAGGCGAGACGACGTCAAAACGAGACTGAATGGCGAAAAGAAACTATGGAGTTTGGAAGTACCAACGAGGGGCATTCAATAAGTGATACACAATATTTTTTTCTGAAAGCATCTTGGTTTTATTCAGGATCCCAATACACCATATTATTCCACACCCTACATTATCTACAAAATCTCCGTTCGTTGCAACTGTCTTATGCCACCGTGTGGGGAGTGTCTCTATGCCCGCGTAGTACCATTCTGCTGGTCGACGTCTGAGTCAACGTCTTGCCGCATCAGTAACCTCCCCAGTATCCAAATACTGCTCACTTCGAATTACATCCTTCAGGGTGCGAGATCCGGGATGTACGGTGGATAAGGAAGAACAATCCAATAAAGTTTTGTGAGCTATTCTTGGGTGCACAAACTTATGTGAGGCCCTGCGTTGCCACGGAGGAGTTCGTTTGCATTTTTATGGCGAGGAAGACGCTGAAGACGTTTTTTCTATTTCCCGAGAGTAGAACAGTACACTTCACAGTTTATGGTTGCACCATGATGGTGAACATCAAACAGAATAACTCCTTCGGAGTCCCAGAGAATCGTCGCCATCATTTTGACGGCTGAGGTGCAGCTTTGAATTTTTCCTTCGGAGAAGAGGTGGTGTGCCGCCACTCCGTGGATTGCCGTTTTGTTTTCGGTTCGAGGAGATGAACGGATGATCCATCACCCGTGACGATGTTCGACAAAATATTATCGCAATCAGCCTCTAAACGCCCAAGCAATTCCGCACAGTTTGTCCTCGGTTTGTCTTAATGATCGTCTGTCACTGGGCGAGGAATTCAGTGAGCACACGCTTCAACGAGTATCCCCACCTTCGTTACAGACATTCTGAAGGCTATATATAGCGCCACCACCAATCAAAAATTCATGAAACTATAGCGGCTGGAGCGGGGATACTCCGCGATGTCCCACAACAAATTGCTAATTTTGTCAACCGAAACAGGCCGAGAAAAAAATGTGTTGCATTACTTATTGAACACCTCTAATATGACTACATATTGAATGAAGTTACGTGATTTGTTGATGTGGCAAATCGGGCTGACTCATGAGTCGAAATGGAACGATGTACCACTTGCAGTCTTGTAACAAGTGGTTATAAAGGAATGTTAATCAATAGCTGCCAGGTAGCAGGGATTTGTTACGACAATGACAATTGGTTTCGAAGCCGACAGGAATTGCTGCTGTCGGTGAATACAGATGTATCTCTAGTAGATTTCGGACGAATGCTGCTTAGCGAAGTGCGTGCAATGGACACCTGGAGACAGGCACACTATGTGATCAAAAGTATCTGGACACCCCAAAAACACACGTTTCTTTTATATTAGGTGCATTTTGCTGCCACCTACTGCCAGGTACTCCATATCAGCGACCTCAGTAGTCATTAGACATCGTGAGAGCGCAGAATGGGGCGCTCCGCGGTACTCACGTACTTCGAACAAGGTCAGGTGATTGGGTGTCACTTGTGTCATACGTCTGTACGCGAGATTTCCACATTCCTAAACATCTCTAGGTCCACTATTTACGATGTGATAGTGAAGTGGAAAGGTGGAGGGTAACGTACAGCACAAAATCGTACAGGGCTACCTCGTCTGTTGACTGATAGAGACCGCCGACAGTTGAAGATGATGATGATGATAGTGTTTGCTTTGTGGGGCGCTCAACTTCGCGTTTATCAGCGCCCGTACGATTTCCCAAACTTTGCTCAGCCCAATCTCTCCACATTCATGAATGATGATGAACTGCTGAAGTCAACACAAACACCCGGTCATCTAGACGGAAGTGAAAACCCCAGACCCCACCGGGAATCGAATTCGGGACCCCGTGCTCGGGAATCGAAAACGCGACCGCGAGACCACGAGCTGCGGACGACAGATGAAGAGGGTCGTAATGCGTGATACGCAGATATCTATCCATACCATCACACATTGCGGACTGCATCAGGATCCACTGCAAGAACTACGACAGTTAGGCGGGAGGTGAGAAAACTTGGATTTCATGGTCGAACGGCTGCTCATATGCCACACATCACGCCGGTAAATGCTAAACGACGCCTCGCTTGGTGTAAAAAGCGTAAACATTGGACGATTGAACAGTGGGAAACCGTTGTGTGGAGTAACGAATCACGGTACACAACGTGGCAATCCGATGACAGGGTGTGGGTATGGCTAATGCCTGGTGAACGTCATCTGCCAGTGTGTGTAATTCCAAGAGTAAAATTCGGTGACGGTGGTGTTATGATGTGGTCGATTGTTTCATGGGGGGGGGGGGGGGGTTATGGTTGGCAGGAGACCCAACACCGTGTTAATAGAGGAGGCTGAAAGGCACGCGTTTTAGCTCACGCAGGCTGGCGTGAGGTCTGGAACAGGACAAGGAAATTAGAATTTAGAAAAACGGACGTAGCTGGTGGAATACTTAACTTTAATCCATTAATGGTGAACGTCGGTCTGGACGGTACATGATTCACAATATCAATAGTAAATGATAATGGCGCCTTGCTAGATCGTAGCAAATGACGTAGCTGAAGACTATGCTAAACTATCGTCTCGGCAAATGAGAGCGTATTTTGTCAGTGAACCATCGCTAGCAAAGTCGGTTGTACAACTGGGGCGAGTGCTAGTAAGTCTCTCTAGACCTGCCATGTGGTGTCGCTCGCTCTGCAATCACTGATAGTGGCGACACGCGGGTCCGACGTATACTAACGGACCGCGGCTGATTTAAAGGCTACCACGTAGCAAGTGTGGTGTCTGGCGGTCACACCACATTCCTCCCCCGCAAATCGGCATACGGTTGTGGCATAAGGCTTCCGCCAGCCGTGGGGAGGACCCCATGTTGACGTATGCGACGAGGTGGGGAGCGTAACAACAGGTGAGGCTGTGCCACCCGCACCCTGCCATTCGGACCGCGGGGAGCTAGGAAACGCCTGAAAACCTGCTCCAGGGTGCACGCCAACATGTGGTGTATGCGCCCTCAGAGACAGGAGGGGCCGAAAGGTAGACCTCCATCGGGTCGGGGCACCCGACGGGCGAAGACGACATATGGTCCGGAGCGGACAAGAGTTCCATGTCGGAGGACACCCGGTCACGGGAAGCGATCGGCAGCGCGTGACCCAGGGAGACGCCCGGCGGTTGCAGCGACGCGTCCACTGCGGCCGTCGCCGACGGGAGAACAGGCGGCGGCGGCGGCGGTGGCGGCGGCGTGTCGCCATGGGGCAAAATGGAAGGCAGCGTCGGTAACACCTGGGGATGAGGCGAGCCAGTAGATGGGTCCCCAGGGCGCTGACCGGACGGCACCGTCGCTGAAAGCAGACGGCGAGCGGCAGATCCCATGCGACGACAGAGGCGCAGCTGGTTGAGATGCCGGCGCTTCTCACCAGAGGCCCCCAAAACCAGATACAAAGCGCGTCCGAGGCAGCGAAGAATGCGCCCTTCGAACCAACGCCGTGAACCTAGGTAGTGACGATAGTAGACAACGGCGCCTGGAGCAAAAGGAGGTGTCTGCCGCTGCACAGGAACCTGATGCGGCGGATGTAGCAAAGACATCAGGGTTCGATGATGACGACCGTGGAGCAACTCAGCCGGCGAGCGACCATCTCGGGGCTGAGAGCGATACGAGGACAAAAAGAGCAATAACGCGTCCTCCCGAGAATGCGACTCTTTTAACTTCAACATCTGTGACTTGAAAGTCCTGACCAGTCGTTCAGCGGCACCGTTTGACTGTGGCGAAAACGGCGCGGACGTCAGATGTTGAATACCATTGGCCTTGCAGAATGACTGAAATTCTGCGGACATGAATTGTGGGTCATTGTCGGAAACAATAGTCTGTGGAAGGCCTTCAATGCAAAAGATAGCAGATAACGCTTGCATGGTGGCAGATGACGTCGTGGAAGACATCCGGACAACAAAAGCAAAATTACTGAATGAATCTACCACAACCAACCATCGAGCATTCCAGAATGGACCAGCAAAATCGATGTCTAAGCGTTTCCAAGGGGAAGTGGCGTTTGGCCATGCAAAGAATTTCCACGGTGGGGCTGATTGTTGTTCGACACACACCATGCAAGAAGAGCACATATTCGTAATCGCGGCATCGATTCCGAACCAAGTACAGTGCTGACGAGCAAGTTGTTTCGTTCTCACTATACCCCAATGGCCTTGATGGAGAAGCTGCAAGGCAGAGGACTGTAACGAACGTGGGACCACAACTCTGGACTGATCATTATCAGAACGCAACAGCAAAACACCACGTCGAGCAAAAAGTCTCTCCTGGTGAGCAAAAAATCGGCGAACCAACGGATCCCCGATCCGTGACTTTGACAAGGGCCATTGCGTAGCAACAAAACGCAGAACGGTAGCAAGGACAGGGTCGGAATCTGTGGCAGTAGCTACACGACGACAATCAATCGGAAAGGATTCGACCACGTCATCGGATGCCGAATCAATGAACATGCAAGCAAGTTCGGAGGAATCGAATGCTCTATCCTCAGCAACAGGCAAACGGGACAACGCATCGGCGTTTCCGTGCTTAGCAGTAGACCGATACAAGATATCGTAGCGGTACTGCGAGAGGAAAATAGACCAGCGAATGAATTTCTGCGCTGTACGTGGAGGTACAGGCTTGTTCGGATGAAAAAGCGATGTCAAAGGTTTGTGGTCTGTGATGATGGTAAAGTGACGACCATACAAGAAATCATGAAACTTTGTAACACCAAATACGAGTGCCAATGCTTCTTTCTCGATCTGTGAATAATTTCTGTGCGCAGACGAGAGCAATTTGGACGCAAAGGCAATAGGGCGATCGTGCTATCCATCTTTGTGCGCAAGCACAGCACCGATCCCGAAATCCGATGCATCCACCATCAACAAAAGGGCTTCTGGGGATCGAATGGCGTAAGGCAAGTATTCGAAAGCAACGCCGATTTCAACTGACGAAAGGCGCGTTCGCATTCCGTCGTCCAGACGAACGGAACACCTTTACAGCGTAAGCAATGAAGCGGAGCTGAAATGGAAGAGGCGTGTGGGATATATTTATGATAATAGTTGATTTTTCCCAGCACACTGCTTCAAATTCTGCGGCGAAGCAAGTCTTGTATGGCACGGAGGTGCTCGGGACTAGGATGTATGCCTTGGGCATTGAGTACATGTCCCAGGTAGGGCAAGTCATGAGCAAAAAACACACATTTGTCCTTCCGCAAGCGAAGACCATTTTTTCGCAAGACCTGAGATAATGTTCTGAGATTGGCTAAATGTTCTTCTTCCGCCTTTCCGGAGATCACAAAATCGTCCAGATAGTTTGCTGCAGTAGGGACCGACGCACAAACAGTTTGGAGATATAGCTGAAACAATGCAGGGGCGAATGCACACCCGAATGGCAGTCGTTTGAATCGATACAAACCAAGATGCGTGTTAACCACCAAAACGCGCTAGGATTCTTCGTCCACCAGTATTTGCAAGTACGCATCTGCTAGGTCCAACTTCGAAAAATATTTACCCGGGCACAGTTTGACAAAAAGATCTTCCGGGTGGGGTAAAGGAAAAGTTGCAATCACTAGTTGTGGATTCACTGTTGCCTTGAAGTCCACACAAAGTCTCAATTTTCCGGAAGGTTTTGGAAAAATTACTAAGGGTGATGCCCAGAGAGAAGTCTGCACACGTTCAATTACACCTTGTGATTCCAAATCGTGTAATGTCAAAAACATCACGCAATGTGTGGGGAACATTGCGCGCTCTGAAAAATTTCGGTTGTGCGTTTACTTTCAGTTCCAAATGTGCTTCATAGTTCGTAGCACAACCAAGGCCCGGTGCAAAAATGTCTGCAAATTCTTCACATAGACGAGAAACACTGTCTGAAGGCACTGTCTGGTTCACTTATAGGACCTGATTTACTGTAGACAAGTTAAACAAATGAAATAAATCGAAACCAAAGAAGTTCACTGCAGAAGAAGAACGAAGGACGTAAAATGAAACAAGTTTCATTTGTCCTCTGTATGTTGCAAGAAGGCTGCCCTGTCCTAACACAGGGATCTTTTGACCTGAATAGCTAGTTAACATTTGTGGCACACAACGGAGGTGTGCCCAGCTGTTTGTACATGTCTTGATTGATCAGTGAAACTGCAGCTCCGGTATCGAGCTGGAATGGTATCACGTTGCCGTTAATGTCCAAGTCTACAAAAAGTTTATTGTCCTGCTGACGACAAGAGCAACTGTCTCGTGCAACGTGAACTGACACTGGTACATAATCACTTGCGGCTTGACGGGATTTACAGCAATGTCGACGCACACTATTTGTGGGACGAACACAGTCACTGTTAGAGAGAGTGGCACTGAGCGGAGTGGAATGAACTACATGAATTTCCATGGGCGAAGTTTCACGAGCCTGAGTATCCTTGGTTCGAATTCGGCGCGAAGCAAAGGGCCTGGAATGGTTGTGAGTTTCCGATCTGAGCTTTTTCTGGCAAGTACTCTGAACATGTCCTTTTTTATTACAGAAAAAGCAAATAGCCTGGCGTGATGGGCCATTCTCACGCGAATGTCTTGTAGCACACCGCGGGCATGATTTTAGCACTGCATTTGCTTGCCTGCATGGCACACGTGGCTGAGAGCCTGGCGGCAGCGGCGTGGCCGGGCGCGAGAGCTGTTTACTGCTCTGTGAAACTCGCCCGGCGGGCCGGTTAACCTGACACACGGCTGGTGAAGGTGCAAATGATTCCTGAGCAAAGTCAAGTGTGTCATGCCAATCCAATATGTCCATCACTTGTTGAAGGGAGGGATTGACTAGTTTCAAAATCTGTTCCCTTATACGAACATCAGAAAAGTTCTGTGCAATTGCATCACGTACCATAGTATCTGAATAAGGGAGTCAACATTGACACTCAAAAGCACAATCCCTAGTAAGGCCTTGCAAGGTTGCAACCCACTCCCGATTAGTCTGTCCTGCCATGCGTTTTGTACGAAAGAAGGTATACCTTTTTACAACTACGTTGACTGAGTCTTTGTAATATGCATCTAATGCAGACAAAATTTCGTCTTAGGACAGAGTTGCTACGTCGTGTCGGGGAAATAATTTGACTATCACACGGTACGTGGTCACCCCGACGGGTGATAACAAAAAAGGATGCCGCTCGTTAGCTTGAATTCTGTAGGTGGTGAGATGGAATCCAAATTGGTGTGACCACTCCGTCCAGCTTTCCAGTGCAGCATCACAAGGTCGAAAAGTTGGTGCAACAGCGTGTTGTGGCTGCGATAGCGGTGGAGCGGCGGCTGCCGCATCGTTTTGCATTGCACGTTGACCCTGGACGAGCTGTCCAAGTGCATCCAGTAAGGCCTGCGTCTGCTGATTCTGTAAGCGATAAAATTCCGACAGTACATCTGGAGATTGTGGCGAAGCCATTACACAAGTAAATCAGGGCAATATCGATAAGAACGCGGTTTTGCCTCGTCGCCAATGTTTTGGTTGGCAGGAGAGCCAACGCCGTATTAATAGAGGAGGCCGAAAGGCACGTGTTTTAGCTTACGCAGGCTGGCGTGAGGTCTGCAACAGGACAAGGAAATTAGAATTTAGAAAAATAGACGTAGCTGGTGGAACACTTAACTTTAATCCATTAATGGTGAACGTCGGTCTGGACGGTACATGATTCACAATATCAATAGTAAATGATATTGGCGCCTTGCTAGGTCGTAGCAAATGACATAGCTGAAGGCTATGCTAAACTATCGTCTCGGCAAATGAGAGCGTATTTTGTCAGTGAACCATCGCTAGCAACGTCGGTTGTACAACTGGGGCGGGTGCTAGGAAGTCTCTCTACACCTGCCATGTGGCGGCTCTCGGTCTGCAATCACTGATAGTGGCGACACGCGGGTCAGGCGTATACTAACGGACCGCAGCCGATTTAAAGGCTACCACGTAGCAAGTGTGGTGTCTGGCGGTGACACCACAGGGGGCTTGCACCTTTTGTTACTTTGCGTGGCACTATCACAGCACAGACCTACATTGAGGTTTTAAGCACCTTCTTGCTTCCCACTGTTGAAGAGCAAATCGGGGATGACGACTGCATCTTTCAACACGATCTAGCACCTGTTCATAATGCAGGGCCTATGGCAGAGTGGTTATACAACAATAACATCCCTGTAACGGACTCGCCTGCACGGAGTCCTGAACTGAATCCTACAGTACGTCTTTGGGATGTTTTGGAATGCCAGCTTCGTGCCAGGCCTCACTGACCGACTCGATACCTCTCCTCAGTGCAGCACTCCGTGGAGAATGGGCTGCCATTCCCCAAGAAACCTTCCAGCACCTGACTGAAAATATGCCTGCGAGATTGGAAGCTGTCATCAAGGCTAGGGTGGGTGAACACCATGTTGAACTCCTGCATTACTGATGGAGGGCGGCACTAACTATTTAGTCGTTTTCTGCCAGATGTCCGGATACTTTTGATCACATAGTGTACTTCGCAAACGGTCAGTGCTAGCAGCGAAACATAACACAATAACTAGGCTGCACCGTATTGGTGACGTGTGATCGTGTCCTAGACGTCCTGATTTTGTCTCTTTTACAGCTGATGCAAGGCGTCAAGTACACTGATGCGTTTAACCGTAAGTGTCTCGATGTTGTATTTCAGAGATCGTGAAGTCTCGGAGGCGTTTCCCGTACAATTAGTTGAGGCAACTCATTCAGGTTAGCCCACATCTCGTGGTCGTGCGGTAGCGTTCTCGCTTCCCACGCCCGGGTTCCCGGGTTCGATTCCCGGCGGGGTCAGGGATTTTCTCTGCCTCGTGATGGCTGGGTGTTGTGTGATGTCCTTAGGTTAGTTAGGTTTAAGTAGTTCTAAGTTCTAGGGGACTCATGACCATAGATGTTAAGTCTCATAGTGCTCAGAGCCATTTTTCATTCAGGTTACCGCGACCGTAAACCACGATGTTTATTTCAATATTCTCGGTGACCAAGTGCTGCCCTTTCTTCTGCATCTTTCAGAATGACAACAGGCGTGTTCACAGAGCTGCACGGTTATGTGTCTGCTTTGATAAACACTCAGGCACTCTATGGACTCTCGACTAGTCTGCTTAATCATCCGATCCCAATTCCATAGAAACTGTGTGCGACTTTTTGGAAGAGCGTGATTAACCCAGGTACCAACATTCACTCAGTTTAGTAGCTCTGCGTGATTTGATTATCAACGGGTGATTGCAGCTGGATAGCGAATAGTTGTCCACGAAATTTAGTGACGCGCTATAACCACTCTCGCATTTCCGTCAGTCTCGGGTAAATATTACAGTAATTATTTCCTTGATTATAATTTTTAATCAGCATTTGTTGAAATATTTAAGTAATAATTTTAATCAAACGGAAGTAAAAGACTAAGAAAGTAGAGTTACAAGAGAATAAAGCTGTAATCACGCAGTTAGTGTTTGCCTGTATATGCACGTCACCGTCATTGTTCGCTCATTACTATTCCGATTTCTATTCCGATAAGAGCGTAAAGCTGTAATTCCGCTGTTTGTGTTTGCCTATATATGCACGTAACCATCATTGTTAACTCAGTACTATTCCGATTCCTTTTCCGATTCCTCTCCTGTGATTGCTGTATTACTCTTTTCGCGGGTCCTACCATTCCGTGTTGTGTACAGTGAAGTACTGAACATATACCAAATTATTTTACAAAAGTGTACCGATAATTTTACAGAAGTATTACCTGCGCCAAGTCGGCGTAATGTTCATCGTCCAGAGATATGGTTTCAGAGACTTGAATTTGTTTAAAGAGCAAGCAGGATAGACATTTTACTGAGTACAACTGAGTATTTGAGGTATTTGATGTTAAATGGAATTATCGAGTGAAAACTGAAAGCTGAAATTGATGCATTTTAGTGTCAATATTTGCAGAACTTAACAGTATCGATATCGACATCCAAGTATTGTATTAAATTTCAATACTGAAGACTGTTAGATCTCTGCAAGGGCGCAAACTTCTAGCTGCAACATTTTGATAACTTGTTAAATAATTATTGGCCTATCTAAAGATACGCAATAATTCAGGCCAGATTATCATCTCGACGTAGCCTTTTCCGTAGCGTGCACAAAAACAGTTCATTAGTATTGCACGCAGTGACTACAAACTGTTCATATCAAATTTAAACGAGGTGTGTCTTCTTGAAGCCAGGTGTTGGTTCTTAATCTGTGTTCTTACAAAGGACGAGAGCATATAACTGAGCTGAAGTTACGTCGCTGTGTTTTTAAAATAAAACAACGTACGAGCTAGCATTCTCCGGCAACACCACGTACGATTTGAGTCTCCACACACGACGGCGCCAAAGCCCAAGAGAACCACATCTTTCAGTATCTATAGTCAAGACAATACCACGTCAACGTAGCACCAGCTTCCGGGCCTCTGCGGGAAACTCCGCACACGCCTCTTGCGCGTTAGCGAAGACGCGTTTCTCAGTCACCTGTAGTTCTCGCAACCGGCGATTCAGCCTTCACAGCTGGGCACACACAAGTGGATTTCTGCGACGGCCCAAGTTCAGGAAATTCGTGAGTCTTCTTGTGGTTTTCACATGAGGACAATTTTTAGTTTCTTCAGGTATGATGAAAAAGTTGATGTAACAAGGATCACACCGAAGAACGCACACAATTTTATCGCGTGAGTTACATTCGGGAAACTGACCAACGAACATTGTGACTATCACATATATAGCTTTGTGATAATAAGCTAAATTGGCAGCTCAATGTTCTTAATTGTGATGAAGAGAATGCATCTTTAGTGGCGTCTGATGCAAGATTCGTGAATTTCCCTTCGCTGAGGCGCTCTTGAGCGGTTATAGTGACAGACCTGAGGGTAGACTTAAGGC
The DNA here is from genome assembly GCF_023864345.2 of Schistocerca serialis cubense. Classification (NCBI taxonomy): domain Eukaryota; kingdom Metazoa; phylum Arthropoda; class Insecta; order Orthoptera; family Acrididae; genus Schistocerca; species Schistocerca serialis. The sequence continues at coordinate 462,529,597 of NC_064644.1, read as the reverse complement.
CTCCCCTGCAGGACTTCTGGTTCATGGAAATGTTGTGGGCACACAATGGCTGATTTCCGCTGTCCACAAAGCGGCACGGTCTTAGAAGATATAGCAGGGCGGCCAGCGCTCCCCTGAGCATTTCTGGTTCTACATTTGCAGCCGGCGGTTGCAAATACGTGACGCGACACTGACATTGCGCCGTGTTCATTGTGGGAACATTGAAGAACCTAACTTTCCGCGTGACGTCATCCAATCAGAGGGGTCATCGCCATAGATGCTGTAACGAAAATGTCTGAGCCAATGAGTGATGACACCGCATATACAGCGTAATAACCTCTGGGCAGTTAATGACACACTGTAAGTGATAGTTTTGGAAGATTCCACCAGCGTCTCAGCGTGTTGAGGTGAATTCTTGGTCTTGAATGCGACGAAAGTGGTAAAGCAATTTACAGAATATAAATCCAGTCATTAAAATAACGGAATTGTTTTCCAGTTTTTTTATACTCCTACAACAGTTCAGCCCCCTCATTAAATAATAAATATGATCGATTTCTTCTGCATAACTGAATTGTACTCATTCTGTGACAGCATTCCGCTGTAAAGCAGGTCTCCCTACACGGAACTATGTATGTACGGTAGGAAACTTAATCGATCCATGTGACAAATGATTAATGAGAGCTGCTCTCATCTGTATTTAATACAGTTTTGAGATCACAGAGTTTTTTAAATTAGTCTGACTAGCAATTTGCTGGGTTAAGACAACGTAACGCATACACGAGTCTGGATGGCGTTCGTGTGTTGAACATGTAAACGTGCAGGCAGATAGTTCTCTCCACTGCCGAGCTCCAGCGAGTCACGTGATGAAGCCAATGATCCCTACAAACTGTGTGTTCTAACACTGACGAACAAGAATATAGAAAATTGAGCGTACGAAGAGATTGTTGGAATAGTTCCAAGCGAAGTTCCCACTGTGGATCAAAGTGTAATAAGAATTAAATAAACTCCAGAATTTGAGATCAGGTTTAAGATAAGAGTTCAGAAAGATGGAGGCGTCTGAAAGATGCGGAAAAGAGGGATAAACCAATAAAAATATGCTCGTATTATGTTCTTTATTGTGTTACGCGAAACTGTGCTATGTGCATTATTTTACAGGTATTGCGAGTTACTGTACTTTCTAAGTGATCAAACCGCCATCTCCCTCGCGTATCAAACCTCATCTGTTCTAAGAGGAGCGCTGACGATCCACATAATCAACCTTTCTTCTACTGAAATGTTTTCACGCGTTACTGTGTCTTGTTTCTAAGAATAAAACCTTAAAAATTAAATTAAAATTTTCGGTGCCAGATGCTCTACATCAACTTTCGAGTTCCACCAGAAATGAAACGTACTCACTTAAAAGTTTGTCAAATTCTTAAGCCACTTTGTGCACTTTTTCTACCAAGAAATACAGGGTGATCGGGAACAGTCTGAAAAAGTGTAAGGGTGTTTCAGGGGAGGGCGTGCTGAGAAATAACTCTTTTGCGCGCGCTAAACTGTGGTAATACGCAGACATCTTTGGGTCCGGGTGTTACTACTTGTTCAATGCTCATTATCAGTTCAAATGTACTTTTTCCAGAAGTGATAAATTGAAGCCAGGTGAGGTAAAACTCCGTTTGTTGGTTTTGAGGAAACCAAAGGAAGTATAGATTTGGTGACACAGTGTCTGTCTTTCTTACTTTTATTTTTTTAACCACAATAGGAGACGAGTACAAGTCAGGGCTTGTTCGCCTGTTCTTGTGACACACAGAAAATATGAACTATTACTCGTTGCTGCTAACAGAGACAAACTCCCAGAGCTCCTTCTTTTCTAAAAGGCAGAAAATTTGAGATAGTAACTGTTGTTGGATACTTATCACAAATTCAGTTGTCCCCTCTCGAATGCGCACAGACCTCTCATAGTTTTCACCGCATCAACTTCAAACGGTCACTCTACATTGACCGTTTTCCCAGCTGCTTATAACACTACTGTCTGCTGCTACTGCTATACCATAAGTTGGAGGCAGATCTTATAATGAAACTATCTTGTTAAAGCTATTTTGGTATAAAGCAACAGTGCAGTGCTACCTTGTGAAAGGAATTTTGTTATGTTGACCGTGATGTACCTAACGGAGGTGTCTTATCGCAAGTGAAAGTCAGAATTACGTAAATATTTAAACAGTAACAAACAATACTTTACCTATTCACAGTGCCCAAATGATAATAAAAACGGTCGCCAGCCTAATTAGGCATAACAATGAGCAACATTCTTGTTCAAGAAAATAGATATGGGTAACTTTAATTGACAGACATAGCCTATACTTCATCACACGAGAGTGCAATGAATTCTGTCATAGCAGAAGTTAACATTAAAGAAGCTGCTAACAGTTATAGGAGAGCAAGGCTATTTGCATAAGTACAACAGATAATGACATACACTTTTGCCTTCAAAGCTTGGTCAAACTGAACGGTTTCAGTAATATTACTATTAATATTTACTATAAAATTATAAACTTGGCGTAAGTTTACTCTCTCTTTTACCAATTACTTTTCTATCTGACATTGAAAAAAAAATTCACTAGAAAACTATTTCTCACTGACCTTTGAATAAAAGAAGCTATTATTATCATAGGTAGTGGTCTTTCTGTTACTTGTTATTTAGCTTAAACACAATAGACAAATTGTGGATCCTGTTACATTATTAATATACACTTTCAGTACACAAGAGAGAAGCACTTTGCAAAAATGAGTATATAACTTTCCACAAATGCAGTTCACGTCTTTTACTGCAGTGAGACACAATATTGAAATATTTGTAACGAACTGACTCACTTTTAACAATCTACAACAGGCAGCACTATGATCATTAACTAAGCAAAACTTTAGAAGCCTCAGTTTTAAGAACTTTTATTTTTTAAAAGTAACGGCAAATTGTTTACTAAGAAAAACATTTCAAGCCAAACTTAAGTAATATTTACTTTTGGAACTAACCTCAATATGGTTTATTGTCTGTTTTTATTACCATAGTCTTCTACTTTCAAGTCAGTGATTAAACAGGTAACTTTGAAAGTCCACAAAACTTTAAATTGGACTGTTTCAATCACTGGAAGGCTTTCACAAAGCTACATTTACTACCTCCCATAATTTTACCAAATCCACAGTAAATCTGAATACTCCCTTCTTCCCAAATATCAAACAACATTATTTAATTATCTGTTTGGCTTTTAGGCTTTCATTTTTTCCAACACAAGGACATTCGGTAGTGATATTTCAAACGGAGAGAAACCTGAGAGATGTAGTGACAAGGAAAAGATCAAGGTAGGTACATACATTCAGTTATAAGTTACCTTATATTTGAGCACACTAAAACATCCAATGAGCTGATCCTTCACTTTACATATCTACAACTCCTTGGTTCCTTTTCCGTGATTGCGTAACGTGGTGGCGAGTGCATGTCGGTGGGTTGATTTGCAGGCGGAAATGCTGGACTCTGTCATTCTTTAGTGACGATGATAGGTACCAATTGCTGAATAGTTCCCGCTCTTTATCAGTCCATCCGAGGCATTGGAAAGCGGCACGAAAGGCCTCTCTCTGCACCAGCACAATACACAACTTTTACATGAGCAGTTGACAGTTTGGTAGCTCGTCCCCGACTGACTCTTGGCTCCTCCTTTCTATCCATACCCACCACATTTTGCGCGCTACACAGTTCCGTTCCCGAGGGGAACCACACCACTTTTTACTTACAAGATAACTATGAACCCTAAGTGAAGGTCAGGAGTTTACATAACAGCAAACAATCACTATAAACCACACATAACATTTGCACATATTGGTAGTTCTAAACAAAATTATTTAAACAACTTTATTCAGTTTTAAAGACAACCAAAGAGATTATGTGAGAAAGACAAAAATATCATTTGCTCATATTGTGCATATTACAGAGATTATACTTCATTACAGTATCGAATTAATCGTACACTAATTACAGAAGTTCAACTATGGGATGATGAAGAAAACAGAAACCTAAATGAATCAACAAAAGGTATGTAGTGTCTAAGCTATGGTGTTACATGCTTCCTAGTGATAATTCTCTTGGGCTCCATACTAGCCGTTTACGTACTATGTTTTCAGGGACTTTTGTGTGAGAAACTCCATTGGAGATGTTTTCCGCTGGCTCATGTGAAGGTCTTTCTCACGATTCTTACAGAACCCTCTAGGAGATTCTCGAACATTCTGGGTGTTGCCAGCACCTGCTTGTCACCTTGATGCCCAATGGTGTTTTTCTCAGGTAGCCACTACGGCACAGCCGTTCCCTTGACAGTTTGTCGACAAGTCTAACATCATAAGGAAGGACTGGTCCACTTTGTGACAACCGCCAGACAACACGCCCTGTAAATTTTCTTAATGCTACTCTTAATAAAGTTTCGCTCCTTTCCTCAGAGCCATGTGCCCTCTTAGATTAATAAAATTCGATAGTCATGACAGACCACGTGGTCTTCCGTATCAAATCCCAATTATGTCATTTGCCAGAGAGTGACACGGTGGCTGGTCAGCGTCATGCTGTCCTCCAGGCTCGATCATTTTTTGGCATCCTTAAGCAACTTGTGGACGTTCTTCCTCACCTACCTGAGGCCATTATAAAGGAAAAAAACTGCGTTGGGTTGTATTAGTGTGCTCTGTATCTGAATTTGGAGGAGGAAAGGATATAAGCGTACCATTCTTACACATATACGAGTGTGAGTCTAGATATAAAGCACGACTTCTCGGAGGGAAACCTTCACGTTATCTAGATAAATCATGGAGAACCACCATGAGAATGGTAAGATGGCGTCTTGATGGTTATCTTGCAGCTTTTGAATTAGCTGTCTTACCGATTGTGCAGTTCATTTAGTTCCACACTCTGTCACAAAAATTAAGGTTTCGACGGCTAGTGTTATTTGTACTCCATGTTGTGACTGAGAGATGCGTCTCTGGGGCTACCGTGAAATTTCCACTGGTGGCTTATAGGGCCTATCAAGCAAAGAACTTGCCGTTCGTGATGATACTTAAGAAAATGTTGGTACAGTACTGAACATACTTGCAGACGTCTCCCAATGCATGATTTAGAAGTTCTCATAAAACGTTAATTGAAAGTACTCTTGCGTCCCATTAATATTCATGAAGTAAGTGATTCCTATCCTACAAGTATTGCCACGTGGTTCTGCTTTTCTTCGACAGTTCAGTACAATGTCGTGAGTAAAATCACCAATCCTGTAGTGGACCACGCATCGAAAACGTTGTTAGTGAAAGAATAAAACAGCTTATTAGATGGTGCCATCCTGTGCCATCAAAACCTCTGTTCATCCATATTAGCTTCCAGGACGACTCGAGACCTAATTCACTGTGGCAGTGTCGTGCTCCTTTAAAGGCTGACTCTGAGTAGGATACTTTGTGTTACATCTAAAAGACTCCCAGAGGTTGCCTGAAGCTGCTGTATAGCGTACTCGGTCGTCTGGAGTGGTACTGCACGTCCACAAAGCCGGTGTCCTGTCTTTGTGTCACTGCCTGGCACAGAGCTTTACCCTGTTGTAAACTTTTCTTTGAAAGTGATGTCTGCGCAAAGAATACCGTCTGCGACAGTAGCAAGTGGATTGTGACACAACCTTTCTTTGGCAGTAGAAAAGACAACAGCAAACCCGTCTGTTGTCTGTCCTTAATGACCCGTACGAAAGTTTTCCAGGAATGCTCAGTAAAACTGATCGGTGTGTGACTTGCAGGTTAAGTCTTTCCTTGGGTTTGTAATACGAATGAAATGCGGAGGTCGCCATTCTTCAGTACTACAAAGAATTTCACCTACTACATAAGGTGCAAAATTTCACTTACCTCACCTAACCTGTTATAAAAGTGTTATTAAAGTGCCATATTAAATTACAGGAAGTCAAGACACACGCATACATATGGATGGAAAACGCATAGCTGATAAAAGCCTCGTATCAGCCATGAATATCGTTGTAGGAAATAACCCTCCCAAGCTTGTCACACAGCACTGTGCTACAGTCAGAGTGTTAACATAGATACAGCAGATTCGCTAGAAAGTTACCTACCTCGCCAATCGATGTCGTACATAGTACACGCTAAATGGTCACCTGTTGCTGTTACAAGCAATGAATAGCGGTGTATCATAAATGCAGATGAATTTTTCCGAATGAGCCATATAAGGATTAGTTCAAATGCCCATCCGTTAAGAATTGCGATGGACTCACGTTCCATATAAAATTATAATCACGCATACTGTTTACCTATTGTAGAGTAAGGAATCAACGGTGATGTCAAACCATTAAAAAAAACCTATATCTTTAATTAACAAATCAACGTGACGTAAAGAAGAACCTGCACTGATGCGAGAGCGAATGCTAAGCTGGCCAGACCTGGAGGGGTCCGAAAGTATCACTCATGAAAAGCGTTAATGTACGCCGAAACTTACTTTAAGATCATGAGTTACGACCCATCTATGCCTTTAATTTTATTGTAGTTGTCAGTGTCACTTTTCCTAGTATGTATTTCGATTTGATCCTGCAAAGGACACATCGTACCCAATAAGACTAGCACCTGAATTAGATGGCTCCTGAATCGAGTTCAGCCCCGCGAGACTTTAGAGTAAGCTAACCCCTTTCATGGATGATAGTTTACGGGACCCGTCCAAGTCTGGCCGGCATACCATTCGCTCTCGCGTCAGCGCGGTCTGTTCTTTAGATCACGTTTTTTAAAATTTTTGACATTACTATAATTTCCTCGTTGTACAACAGGCAAACAGTGTTTTGGTCAGTTGGCATTCCTAATCGTTATATCGGCTATTCATTGCTTGTAAACACAGTATGATCATTTAGAGTATACTACCTAACAGCGTGACACTAACTTTGTAGCGGATCTTCCGTCTCTACGTTAACACTCCGCCTGCAGCGTAGTGCAGTGGGGCAAGCTTTTGCGCTCTCACTTCAGGTAGTATAACATGGCACGATTAAAAACAATTTCAATGAGATATTTGACATTTTTTGTTTTATGTAAAAGGTGTAATTAATAGTGAACATTGTCTTCCCCTCCCCACCGTCATTATCTTCATGTTCTCCTTTTAGATCAGATGATGACAGTATAAGAGTATAGAAACAGGTCAACTTGGAAAAATAAGATCACTGCCTACTAGTGTGTTCTTCATTTCGAAGCGTGTCTTGTGCACAAGAGCTAGCCGATGGATTAATATGGATCCTGTCATGTATCTTTGCTTCAGAATATGCATCTGCTGAGGGTTGAGAAGTACTAATAATGTAATGAGGTTACGGTGATGAACGTGTATCGTTGATCAAACTGACCCCAAACTTTCACTTTTATTAATTCATACATTCTATGTACTTGACAGCAGCATTTCTATGATTTTTGTTACGATCCTCACCTGATATTAGCTGCCTTACAGGTCCAGGGTCAGCGGCGCGGGATTAGCCGAGCAGTTTAAGGGGCTGCAGTCATGGACTGTGCGACTGGTCCCGGCGGAGGTTCGAGTCCTCCCTCGGGCATGGGTGTGTGTGTTTGTTCTTACGATAATTTAGGTTATGTAGTCTGTAAGCTTACCAGTGGTCTGGGGGTAGCGTCTTTGATTCATAATCAAAACGTCTTCGGTCCGAGGTTCGATCCCCGCAACTGCCTAAATTTTGATAAATAATCAGCATTGGTGGCCTAAGACTTCCGGCATAAGAAGTCAGCCTCATTCTGCCAACGGCCTTGTCAAAGAGGGCGGAGGAGCGGATAGAGGTACAGGGCACTCTCTTGTCCTAGGGGTGGGAAATTGCCCCTAAAGGCGGAAGAATCAGCAATGATCAACGACATGAGGATAAAGAAGGCAATGGAAACCACTGCATTAAATACACGTAACGTGTATCCACAGGACATGTGGCCTATATTTGAAGAAGTGTCATGATGATCTCTCCATTGGCAAAAGATTTCGGAATAGTCCCCCCTTCGGATCTCCGGAAGGGGACTGCCAAGGGGGAGGTTACCATGAGAAAAAGATTGAATAATCAACGAAAGGATAACGTTCTACGAGACGGGGCGTGGAATGTCACAAGCCTGAACGTGGTAGGGAAACTAGAAAATCTGAAAAGGGAAATGCAAAGGCTCAATCTAGATACAGTATGGGTCAGTGAAGTGAAGTGGAAGGAAGACAAGGATTTCTGGTCAGATGAGTATCGGGTAATATCAACAGCAGCAGAAAATGGTATAACAGGTGTAGGATTCGTTATGAATAGGAAGGTAGGGCAGAGGGTGTGTTACTGTGAACAGTTCAGTGACCGGGTTGTTCTAATCAGAATCGACAGCAGACCAACACCGACAACGATAGTTCAGGTATACATGCCGACGTCGCAAGCTGAAGATGAACAGATAGAGAAAGTGTATGAGGATATTGAAAGGGTAATGCAGTATGTAAAGGGGGACGAAAATCTAATAGTCATGGGCGACTGGAATGCAGTTGTAGGGGAAGGAGTAGAAGAAAATGTTACAGGAGAATATGGGCTTGGGACAAGGAATGAAAGAGGAGAAAGACTAATTGAGTTCTGTAACAAGTTTCAGCTAGTAATAGCGAATACCCTGTTCAAGAATCACAAGAGGAGGAGGAATACTTGGAAAAGGCCGCGAGATACGGGAAGATTTCAATTATATTACATCATGGTCAGACAGAGATTCCGAAATCAGATACTGGATTGTAAGGCGTACCCAGTAGCAGATATAGACTCAGATCACAATATAGTAGTGATGAAGAGTAGGCTCAAGTTCAAGACATTAGTCAGGAAGAATCAATACGCAAAGAAGTGGGATACGGAAGTACTAAGGAATGACGAGATACGTTTGTAGTTCTCTAACGCTATAGATACAGCAATAAGGAATAGCGCAGTAGGCAGTACAGTTGAAGAGGAATGGACATATCTAAAAAGGGCCGTCACAGAAGTTGGGAAGGAAAACATAGGTACAAAGAAGGTAGCTGCGAAGAATCCACGGGTAACAGAAGAAGTACTTCAGTTGATTGATGAAAGGAGGAAGTACAAACATGTTCCGGTAAAATCAGGAATACAGAAATACAAGTCGCTGAGGAATGAAATAAATAGGAAGTGCAGGGAAGCTAAGACGAAATGGCTGCAGGAAAAATGTGAAGACATCGAAAAAGGTATGATTGTCGGAAGGACAGACTCAGCATACAGGAAAGTCAAAACAACCTTTGGTGACATTAAAAGCAACGGTGGTAACATTAAGAGTGCAACGGGAATTCCACTGTTAAATGCAGAGGAGAGAGCAGATAGGTGGAAAGAATACATTGAAAGCCTCTATGAGGGTGAAGATTTGTCTGATGTGATAGAAGAAGAAACAGGAGTCGATTTAGAAGAGATAGGGGATCCAGTATTAGAATCGGAATTTAAAAGAGCTTTGGAGGACTTACGGTCAAATAAGGCAGAAGGGATAGATAACATTCCATCAGAATTTCTAAAATCATTGGGGGGAGTGGCAACAAAACGACTATTCACGTTGGTATGTAGAATATATGAGTCTGGCGATATACCATCTGACTTTCGGAAAAGCATCATCCATACAATTCCGAACACGGCAAGAGCTGACAAGTGCGAGAATTATCGCACAATCAGCTTAACATCTCATGCATCGAAGCTGCTTACAATAATAATATACAGAATAATGAAAAAGAAAATTGAGAATGCGCTAGGTGACGATCAGTTTGACTTTAGGAAAAGTAAAGGGACGAGAGAGGCAATTCTGACGTTACGGCTAATAATGGAAGCAAGGCTAAAGAAAAATCAGGACACTTTCAAAGGTTATGTCGACCTGGAAAAGGCGTTCGACAATATAAAATGGTGCAAGCTGATCGAGATTCTGAAAAAAGTAGGGGTAAGCTATGGGGAGAGACGGGTCATATACAATATGTACAACAAGCAAGAGGGAATAACAAGAGTGGACGATCAAGAACGAAGTGCTCGTATTAAGAAGGGTGTAAGACAAGGCTGTAGCCTTTCGCCCCTACTCTTCAATCTGTACATCGAGGAAGCAATGATGGAAAAAAAAGAAAGATTCAGAAGTGGAATTAAAATACAAGGTGAAAGGATATCAATGATACGATTCGCTGATGACATTGCTATCCTGAGTGAAAGTGAAGAAGAATTAAATGATCTGCTGAACGGAATGAACAGTCTAATGAGTACACAGTATGGTTGGAGAGTAAATCGGAGAAAGACGAAGTTAATGAGAAGTAGTAGAAATGAGAACAGCGAGAAACTTAACATCAGGATTGATGGTCATGAAGTCAATGAAGTTAAGGAATTCTGCTACCTAGGCAGTAAAATAACCAATGACGGACGGAGCAAGGAGGACATCAAAAGCAGACTCGCTATGGCAAAAGAGGCATTTCTGACCAAGAGAAGTCTACTAGTATCAAATATCGGCCTTAATTTGAGGAAGAAATTTCTGAGGATGTACGTCTGGAGTACAGCATTGTATGGTAGTGAAACATGGACTGTGGGAAAACCGGAACAGAAGAGAATCGAAGCATTTGAGATGTGGTGCTATATAATAATGTTGAAAATTAGGTGGACTGATAAGGAATGAGGAGGTTCTACGCAGAATCGGAGAGGAAAGGAATATGTGGAAAACACTGATAAGGAGAAGGGACAGGATGATAGGTCATCTGCTAAGACATGAGGGAATGACTTCCATGGTACTAGAGGGAGCTTCAGAGGGCAAAAACTGTAGAGGAAGATAGAGACTGGAATACGTCAAGCAAATAATTGTTAGCACAGGAAAGGAATTCGTGGCGGGCCGCATCAAACCAGTCAGTAGACTGATGACAAAAAAAAAAAAAAAAAAAAATAGCTTAGGGACTGTGATGACCTTAGTAGTTAAGTCCCGTAAGATTTCATTCATCAGAGGTTTTGTCCACTTGCGCGCTAAGTGGTAAGCTAAGTTTGCAGACATTAGTACACTCACTGTCCAGATAGAAAGGTCGGACGTACATAGAGATAAAAAACAGTACGAAGACTAGAGGGGTTAATAGATCAGCGAATGTTAGAATTAGATAGAATATTACGCAAATCCGGACGCCTTACAATACAGATGACATAGCCAATTTTGACACTAGCTATTCTTCCCTCATTTTGTTGCCTCCGTTATTCTTCCACCTTGAGTGTAATCAAACCTAGCTAATTGCTCTCAGTACTCAAACTGCCCCCCCCCCCCCCCCCCTGCACAGCATTCTTCTGCCATACGTAATACGCCACAGTATAGTATGTAAAATTCGAATGTTTCTATTTAATCCAGAGATTACCATATATGAAACAAAGGACTACTGATACAGATACTTTCTCTACATTCTTAATGAAGAAATGTCTTCAAGGCGGTACCTAAAGCCCAAATGAAAATTTTAACCAATGTATTTGGGAAAGATTGCCAAAAACAATTTTTGTGGGGAGATATGCACTTGCTATTGGTGTTTATGATGCAGTTTCATCTTTTAATGATGGTATGCAAAGAAGGAAATATGTTTTAGAGAAAATGAGAATTAAGTCCGGAGTGAACTGCATCAAAGCTTTCTATCAGATAGACAGAGAGCGTGTAGTGAAAGCAGATAAGATAAATCATTTTTGGAGTTGATAGCATCAAGGAGAGTGCATCACAGGAATGTGAGAAGGAAGAAAACTGTTTTAGAAAATGAAAAAGAACCTGCATGTGGTGCTGGACAGTTTTAAAAGAATACCAAATACACGCAGAGACATTAACGCCCATTTTCCGTAAAACACAAATTTCTGTACTTAGGTACATGTAAAATCGAAAATAAATATCCTATTTATTTTAAACTTGTTTCGCTTATCAAACACAAACTCCTTAATGTAAAACTCTTGATTTTTCCAACTCTATTAAAGGCTATGGTAAAAACTGAGATAATTAACTATAAAATTTGAGTTTTTTCTAAACATGAAGTTTAAAATATAATAGCTCATTCATTTTTTCATAAATTAAATAAATTCTAGAGTTTCCAACACCTGTAAGTATGGCTTGTATGTTGTGCAAAATTCATTGAAGAGTCTCTCTTATTTATGAAGAAAAGAATACCTATAGCAACAAATGCAGCCAATAGTAAATGAAAAAAATGATGAAATTTCACACGAAAAAACAATTTATGTGTCATGTTTTTTAACTTCCTCTGCTATGATTGTGAATCCTGAATCTTTCCTGGGCACGCTGACAAAGTTTTATGAATTTATTTGTAGAAGTATAGACAGTAGAATTAATATGTCCTGTGGTGCCTCTCTTGCTCCAAGTCGGTCCGTTTGACGTCCTACGCCCTTGTCGGGCTTCATTTAGGCAGTCCAATCGCCGAATATCTTCCCGTTCCAAGAGCTCCACTACTTTCGTAGTTTTACGCGATCGTGCACTGTCATCGATTAAAACAATGTTAGGGCCGAATGCACCCCTGAAAACACGCATATGGGGAAGAATTACGGAGTACGTATTCAAATATTTGGAGGTCAGTAAGCCCTTGCAACATTATGCCTTCATACCATAATGCCGTAGCACCTGAACCCAAAAAGGATCATGTTCGACAGAGCTGGACTTATGCTCACATGGCGATAGTGGGAACACGTAATGGACCCAAGAACGTTGTCGAATAATCGTCTTGGTGGTCCATTTGATAAGGTGTGGTGAGGCTAATGCTGCAAGGACGCACTGTACTCCAAATATTTGGAAATTTTTGAAAATTTGTGGCAAGTTAGTATGGGACCAAACTGCTGACGTCATCGGTCCCTAGGCTTACACACTACTTAATCTATTCCAACCTAACTTACACTAAGGAGAACAAATACGCCCATGCCCGAGGGAGGAATCTAACCTCCCGACAGGGGAAGCCGCGCGAACCGTGGCAAGGCGCCTAGACCACGCGGCTACCCCGAACGGCCCAGATATTTGAACACTATACACTCACCGGTCAGTGTTATTGTGACACAGCACTCCTTCCTTTCGAGCGTGCATTCGGCGCTGACTTCGATTTTGTGGATAACAATACAAGACGGCATGGAGGTGCTCTTTTAACGAGAGGGTTTTCGGCAATGTACTGGCCTGGCATTTTCTCCCGACTTAAATCCCATTGAGCACGTGTGGGCTGCGTTGGGAAGGTGCACTGCCACACATTCACATGAACCAACGATCGTCCACCAGTTGTCAACAGCGGTGGTGGAAGAATGTAATGCCCTACCCCAAGAACTCCTTGCCAATCTTGTGGTCGGCATGGGAGAGCGTTGCACAGCATGCACTATTGAGAACTGTGTCTTGCCTTTTTTGATATTTCAAGTGACCATCGGAAGTCACGGTGACTTCTGTCTTCGAATAAAAGTATCATTTCTGTACGTCTCTTTCTATTTCTTTCAGCTACATTGTGTACAATACTGCATCAGTTCTTTCTACAAATGGTCCAAGTTTCGTCTGTCACAAACCATGCGAATGTTACTATCGTTCTTAAGTTTCATAGCCTGGTAAATATTTGAACCATGTCCCTTTCTGAAACAGGAAATACTCCATTCTCATATAAATACCGTTGTTCGACTTTGGAATACCTCACCCGACATTTGTGTTCCATCTTTACGTGTTTATGTTCAACATTTGAACAATTGACGACTAATGTTCGCAGGTGCTTTTGATGTTAGTTATCATCTATATGTGCTGAAACTTGTATATTGTTTTACTTTATGCTGGCATGAACAGATAACAAAGGACCATTCTTTTTATCATATCCCGCGAAATACTAAACAAGCTTTTACCAGCAGCTTGGACTGCAGAAATTATATTTTATTAACTCACTGTTTCAGGCAAGGGGTTATATTCTAATTTTTCTGGTCAAGTACGCTAGGTCCGTAAACAAAAATACGCAATTTAAATCAGAGAGACGTCTTTTCATTACAGTGATCTGTCAAATCACTTTAACTTTTCTTCACATTTGGAAAAATTTCTCTACTTATAACTGTATTTCAGTGTTTCATAGCTTCGTTATCTCTATATTAATGTGTTCGTGTTTTAATTCTACTTCATCGATTGTATCTCATGGCACACAACAACAGAATTAACGATTAGCACTGCGTGTTATTTACATGTGGCTAAATCGACAGTAGGAACACACAATGCGTTGATGATGATACGTAATCAGGCATTTGTTATAGGAAAAACATACTGCACTGTTTTGGTCTTCACAGATAGGAACATAATGTGAGACATGAGTTTTATAATTAACCTCTGATGAAAGATGAGGCCTGTCTAACCTGCAATCAAGTATCAAAGAGATTTATGTTTATATTACTTAACATCGGAGCCACTGAGATTCCTATCTACTGTTTTTACACAATTCTCTATATTTTCGTAGATTCCATGGAAAGATCAGTCAGTTCAGGGAAGATTGCGTAGTTAATGGGATCGACAGGGACAGCAATAAGTGAGAAATAATTCGCGTCGCAAAGATTGAAACCAAGGAGTGTTGCATGATGATGGTTTGTACCTGGTGAATAATTATTCTCGTCCGATATAAAGACACAAGACATTATCTCGAGGCATGCCGTCTCTTCTTTCACGAGCAGCCATGATCCCACAGGTGTTATCTCACGTCAGAATAAATTCTTTAGATGTCAGCCGAAACCACAAAAATGAGATAATATCACGATAATAGTATTTAAAATGGACATGAACTTCGTGAAGTGCTCATCATCGACCCATATTCTATAAATTTATGCCGCACCCTAAAAACCAAGAGAATTTTGTGTAAGGATAACACCGTGAACGGTTTCGAGGCAATCAATAGATATTGCTCCACTGAACGAGATTTGTCACTGATAAAATCCACTGTAATTGTAAAAATTGTTTATTTCAAAAAAGGAAAGCGCTACCCGGATTCAGGGCTTATGTCTCATCTTCAGGTGCATCTACAAAACTTTAAACGAATAAAAATGCCTATCCACATGGTTAATATAATCAAGGCAAAAGAAAAAAAATTGTTCAAATGGCTCTGAGCACTATGCGACTTAACTTATGAGGTCATCAGTCGCCTAGAACTTAGAACTAATTAAACCTAACTAACCTAAGGACATCACACACATCCATGCCCGAGGCAGGATTCGAACCTGCGACCGTAGCGGTCGCTCGGCTCCAGACTGTAGTGCCCAGAACCGCACGGCCACTCCGGCCGGCCGGCAAAACAGAACCAACAGAAATTCTTAAAAAAACCTTTAGATTAAAATCTGTGTCCACGAAGTATGTATAACTAAGGTTAAAATACGGTAAAGTAATGCATCTCTGATCAACTATTTTACCATATTTTAAGCTTTATGCGTACATTGTGGAGTCACATTTCAATTCGGGTGTAGGGCTTTTTTCTAATAATTTCTCTTCGTTTTGTGTAGCTTTGGTTATCTCAACTGTGCGGATAGGTAATATTATTCATTTAAAATTTTGCAGATGAACTTGAAGACGGGGCATATTTCCTAATACCGGCTAGTGCTTTCATTCTTAGAAATAAATAATTTTTACAACAGTCACGGATTTTATCGTTGACAATGAAGAGCAGAGTTAGATGTCCCGCCAATGGTGAACGAAATTTAATTTTATTTACTAGACTGATTAATTTATAGTTATATTATTTTTACAGTATTATATTATTATTCGTTTGCTTTATTATTTCTTTGTGACATTTGTCGCTTTTCTCGACTCTTTCAGTGTTCTTCACTATGTCGTATGTCCAACGAGGAATGTCTTTTTCATGCCATCATTGGTAATATAGTCTTTGTAATTGGTAATATAATCGGTAATATAATTTATCTGATTGTAATCTTGTGGCTTCAGTGCGGAAACTAACTATCCTGAAACTTTCTATCGATATTAATCCGCATTATACTTCCTCATACAGTATTATAGAAAGTTTGCTTTACATCTATCAGTTCTATTGTATTTCCTCACTTTCTTTCATCACCATTCTTTGACTGGCCTGACCAAGTGCCTCGAAAATAAACTGCAGTCTCCAGTTTCTAAAATGCACGAAATTTATTTACATCATTTTATTTAAAACTATAGTTGATACAAACAGAAAAGTAAGTCTTGGCAAATCCTTGCTTGTCCGTTATTCTTATTAATTCTGCGGAGATACCTTGTACTTTCTTTCGATAAGAACATTTACTTAGATAGCGAAAGCTCTTATTAGTAAAGCGGCGGATCGTGTATAGCTATGTCACCGGTTGTAGACCAAGTCTGTAGCGGAATTCATTGATAATTTGAATTTCAAATTTTCGACAAATAAAAATGCTCCGGCACCACAAGGAGGAATATAAAGTTTAATGGAAATCAGCATTCCGCTGGAAAGTAATTTCCTGAGGCACTTGACGCCTTGAGTACTTCATATTAATATTGCCATGGCTTATGAAAACTTACACGAAAATTTTCACCTTTTATAAATGCACATAAATAAAAAGTAATTCGATTTAAGGTGCTATTCAAAAAACACAAGCCGCACGCAGAAGCTATTTTTCACTACAGGTATAACAAAAGTGCGGGCCTGGAAGCAATTCCAGAGTTATAATTTGGAATTCTCCACGGTAAAACAGTTTTAATAAGGTAGGGATGGTGGGTAAAATATTATTAATTTAGGTAATCTTGAATGATTGTGTGGCGCTGAATTTATTCTTTGTCCTCGCTTTTCCTGCCTGCAATATGTAAAACAAAGAATGATTCCGACAAAAGGAGTATGTTATCCTCTGATATGAAATGGTTTGAAGCCTGGATTGCGTGAGATACATTACAAGATATAAGGGCATATTCTGCGAAAGCAGGGTGTAACTTACATCAATGCATAAGCATGTGCTTCTTAACGTCTTGATCTATGCTGTAACTTTCAGCGTTCCAGTGGCTGAAATAATTGTTTTCGTTTTTCTTCCCGACTGTGTGGTAGATGTATGAAGCTGCTTCTGCTTTCTAATAGATGGCTTACACAGGTTAATTAAAAATAAATGTAGCGTTTACAAACAGCTATAGTATATATAACGCATTATGTTACATCGATTAGAGTTACAGAAGTAAGTTCAACTGTTTTTACATACTTTGTAGGTGTTTTGTATAACCACCCTAACTCGCACGGATATCTAAGTATTGCCCATTTCACGCCACACATTATGAAGAATGTGAGGAGTCACCTACGGGAACGCATTGCAAATGTGCGTTTTGGGTTCTGCAATTGTTTCCGGTAAAGGAGACATATGCACATCATGTTTTACTTAACTCTATGAAAAGAAATCCAGAAGAATCCGGACAACCATAATATACGCAGTCTGTTTAGTACAATTGTTACATCTGCTACTTGCTCTGCCAGTAAGACGCAGTCATCGATTCCAAAGACAGTTATCGTATTATTGACTGACAACTGTTTTAGATTTCCTTTAAGGTACGTGGAAACAGCCTTGCTACACGTTTCTAGGAAATTATCAAATCTTGAATATTCTCATTACCTGTTACATGCGACTGCACGTTCATAGACCAATTTTCACCCAACATTCGTGAAAATGCAATTTCTGTTATCAGTGGTACTTTCTTTTTACATTCATAAATCATTATAACTTGAATTTGGCAGTCTAATAATTTACAAAACGTCCTGCACCGTATAAACAGACAACAGTGATATTGTATCCCCATCAGTAATTAAGTCTGATGCTAGAACGCCGTAATTAGAAAGAAAAAAACTTTCCATTTTTGTAGTATAGCCTCAAGTGTATCAAAATTGTTTTCGTTCCAAACAGTACTACTATTCTAGTAAATTTCAGCGATGTGTGTAACATGTAACCACACAGTCAGTAGACCTTCTACTCACTTAAAGGAAACATAACACAGTGGAAAAGGAATAAACGGCTGAAAATTATTATTGCAGGTTATTTCCCGTGAGTATCCAAAAATACAATCGACAAAATAATTATTTCATTAATTTTTTGTAATGAGCCAAAACATTATGACTACCTACTTAATATCTTGTTTGCCTGTCTTTGGAAGTAAATACATCACTGATTCTACGTCTAAGGGATCCTACAATTTGTTGGTAGGTTTGTGGAGGTATGCGACATTAGATGTCTTCTTGCGGACCGTGTAATTCGCGTACATAACGGATCACTGATTTGGTTACGTGTTGGTGGCGCCTGATAGTGACCCAGATGGGTTCCATAGGATTTACAGCCGGCGAATTTGGTCGCCGAGACATCAAAGAAGTTCGCTGTAATGCTCCTCAAACGATACTGGCTCCGAGACAGGACAATTGTATTGCTGAAAGATGATATCGTGGTCGGGGAAGACATCAAGCATGAAGGGTTGCAGGTGGTTCGCAGCAGTCAACATGTGAAATTACTACCACAGATCCTATGCAAGAGCAGGAGAACGTCTCCCATAGCATAATACCGCTGCCACAAGCCTGCACCCGTGGCGCACTGCACATTTCGAACCACCGTTCAACTCGATGACGGCATTTATGGAGACGACCATCGATCTAGTGTAGAAAAAAATGTGATTCACGCGAAGAGCCGACACGTTTCCAGTCGATTCATTCGAATCCGGATGGTCCCGTGACCATTGCATTCGTAATTGACGATGTCGTTGAGTCGACATGTGAACACGAGGAGTGATCTGCTGCGGAGCTTCAC